>NC_091457.1:31984551-32629551 GCF_027789765.1 Dendropsophus ebraccatus
TCTAGCCTTGATTTTTTTCCTTTTCCACAAGGGGTTAAAAAAGAAAGTGAACACAAAACGTGTAGGGTAGTTTCCCCTGAGTACGAAAATACCCCACATGTGGACATAATGTGCCATATTGGCACAGGGCAAGCCACCAAAGGGACAGAGCGCCATTTAGAGGCTGGAATGGAGGATGGAGGCCATGTCGCATTTACAAAGCTCCTGTGCTGCCAGAACAGTAGAAACCCCCCACAATTGACCCCATTATGGAAACTACACCCCATAAGGAATCCAACAAGGGGTGCAGTGAGCATATGGACCCCACTGGTGATGGGCACTTACGTAGAACAGGTGCCGAGAAAATAAAAAATACCATTTTTTTCATTTTCACGTCCCAAATGTGGCCGTCACCAGGGGGCCATATCCCCGCTGCCCCCCTTGTTAGATTCCTTATGGGGTGTAGTTTCCAGAATGGGGTCACTTGTGGGGGGTTTCTACTGTCCTGGCCGCACAGAGGCTTTGTAATTGCATCATGGCATCCTCTAATGGGAATGGCGGCCATACCTACTTAGCTGGGGAAAAGGGACCATTCTAATTTATTTGGCGGTATTAGGCCAATTATTAGTTTATAAGGTTGGAAATGACAGGTGTCCATCAAATGCAACCTGTGTTGATCCAGAGGAAGGCAAAAAACCCTCGTGAGGCAGACGACAGTAGCCTCATCACTGGGGAAAAATTCCTTCCCGACTCCATAATGGCAATCAGAATAATCCCTGGATCAACGTGACCCCTGAAATAGGAATAAGGGACAGAATTTAGAAAATGTAGAACTCCGATGACGTGTGGTACGCCTTGAAGCGATCCAGTATGCAGAGGCCGGGGGGATCAGGACAGGTGGCACACTAGAAAATGGTGTCCTTCCTGATCCCCCTGTTACACCATACTCTGCACTTCTTCTGGGGTCTCCTGTTTTCCAGTGTGGGGGACGTCACCTGGAAAATGTTGTCCTGGTGCGATCCGGGGTCCTTCATATCCAGAAGCGCTGGGTCCGCTCAATGGCTGCTAAATATTAGGGCTTTATTACGGCTTCTGATATTTTTGGATTGTGCCGCAAGCTACAGTAGCTCGGGCAGCGAGAGACCGGAGGAGGGGGGTGCTGGTATAAATGTTATCCCCGTACAGGTGGTAACCTTTATCCAGCAGTGGGAAGATCAGTTCCTGGACGATCTCCCCATTAACTCCGAGGATGGGGGGGGAGGGGGCATCTGGGGGCAGGATTCGGGTGTCCCTTCCTTCATACACTGTAATGGTACATGTACACTGCGGAATTGGGAAGGATAACCCTTTGTGCATTCCGCAGCTGGCACCCGCCGGCGGACTGATGCAGGCGTGCGTCTCCGCTCGTGTCACACTCCATTCTATGCACGGGCGGATTCCGCCCTCTGTCCAAAGAATGAACGTGTTCATTCTTTGGACAGACAACGGAATCCGCCCGTGCATAGAATAGAGTCTATAACACGGGCGGAGACGCACGCCTGCATCAGTCCGCCGGCGGGTGCCAGCTGCGGAATGCACAAAGGGTTATCCTTCGCCATTCCGCAGTGTGCACGTACTCTAAATCTGTAAGTGTACCCTGAGGTACTGTCACAGAGTTTGTAGAATTTCACGCCATACCGTGATCTCTTATTGGGACGGTACTGGCGGAAAAGACGTGTCTGGGGGGCAGCGTACGCTACGCTACCCCCAGACACGTCACTTGATGATGATGATGATGATGAGGATGAATGGAGGAAAGAAGGATCCCCCCCATTCATTCTCACTGGCTGTTTCGGTGTTGGAGGCAATAATAGCATATGCGTCCGACGCAGAAAACACGGGGACTAGTATATGGGGTATGTAAATGTTTATTGTAAAACTTTATTTCATGTAGTGTAGTGTAATGTAGTGTTTTTTAAGTTTTTTTGACAGTAAGAAAATAATATCCCTACGCCAAGAAAGGAGCTGCTGATAAATGCCGCACTTACGTGCGGCACTTATCAGCAGACAGTGGCGGTAGGATATAGGGGGGAAAAACGCTCCTACGCCAAAAAGGAGGAGTTGCTGATCAGTGGCGCACTTACATGCGATGCTGATCAGTACTCAGCGGCGTTAGGGCGCAAAAAAAGTAAAAAAAAAAATTGGGGGAAAAAGAAAAAAAATCTTTTTAACCCAAAGCAACTGATCAGTGAATGATATTCACTGATCAGCCGCTAGGGGGCAGTAGAGAGAAGATTGCCGGAGATTACCGAGGCCCGCCGAAAACGAAGACCCGAGTGTTTCCAAAGATTTCCGCTGCTGGATGAACGAACCCGGAAGCGACGCGAGGACGGCGCGGACCGCAGATCTTCGCTCCGGACGGCCAGATCAGGTGAGTATGGTACACCTGCACCACACACACCTGTTCTGCACCTCTCAGCTACTTAGCTGGGGGGTGCAGAACCCGGCAAAACTGTTTTTTACAGTATGATCGCCGTGATGGGCCGGCCGGTACTGGCCGGCCTATCACGGCGATCGTGGGGGTGGCATCGGCGCCATCTTTGTTGGGGACACTAATGGCGATTGGTGCTATCTCGGACAGCACCAATCGCCATTGCTTTCCGGGCCACAGGGTCACCGATGACCCGGAAAGCTGTTTTAAGCTGCTATATGCTGATCTGTATTGATCAGCATATAGCAGCGATCGTCGGCACGGGAGGGGTTAATCACCCCCCGTGCCGACGAGCAGAGATGGCCTGCTATACATTATAGCAGGCCATCTTCCCCGACCGCTGTGTGTGAACACACAGCGATCGGGGAAATATCGGGCGTACCTATACGCCCGTTTGCGTTAAAGCCCACCCTGCGGGGGCGTATAGGTACGCCCGATGTCGTTAAGGGGTTAAAATCCGCTGGTCATCAACGCAGTGCAAACGAAACCGATGTAATCCTCTGCATACTGTTATCTGAAAAAGGGAAAAAAAAACAGCAAGTAAGGGGTTAACCTTAGAAGATGCTGGGAAAGCTGGGTGACCTCCAACTTTTTAAAATCCTGGGCATAAGAGTTAGGGTTGTATTACACGGGCTGATGGCGACCTGATCAATGTAAACAAATGCTAATCTGCTAGATCGCCACTTGTTTACTGTACCTATTACACGGCCTGATAATAGTTTGGAAAGGCTGCGCAGACATCGTTAGCAATATCGGTGCAACCCTTGCCCAAACAGTTAATACTTTATCTATCCACGCTCCCGGTCTTCTCCTGTGCTCTGTATGTGTCCCGGCACAGGGCGCTGCAGCTTCAGAGCAGCCTGTCTGAGCTGACAGGCTGCTCTGGAACCACAGTGCGTGGTGCTGGGACACATACAGAGTGCAGGAGAAGACCGGGAGCGTGGACAGGTGAAGTATTAACTCTTTGGGCAATCGTCAGCCGCACATGACTATTACACGATTTTAGGTGATTCTGATGATTTTAGGTCAGCCTGAAGAAACTATCAGCCGATGATAGTTTCATCAGCTGATCGATATGTCTATTACATAATTGACATACAGTAGTGATAATCGGCCAGGATGGCGCCTGCACCAGCCAGGAAGTAGGTTAAGTTACCCCTTCCTTGCTGGGGCAAATGCAGTGGAATCTCTATAGGGTAGGGTTCTGTTGGCCCTGAGTGTGGGTGTTGGTGTGTGAGTGTATATATGTGTATGTGTGTGTGTGTGTGTGTATATGTGTGTGGAAATGTGATGATGTGAGCTGGCTGACAGCTTACTGGGACTGTCCAAGCTATGAAGGTAGCAGCAGGTAAGTGGCCAACTCACCACATTACACTTACACAGCAAACAGACAGACAGCGCTGCACAAGGCACTTACCCCGTTCCTTGTTGGTGCAGTGCCAGAACAGTCTGATTCCCAGGAGGTTAAGCCCTGGGAGCCAGACTGTAACTCGCATGCCAGGGATTTCAAATGTCCCTGTCAGAAGCATAAGCTTTTTGCTTCTGGGCTTGAAACCCCGTAGAACAGCGAATTCCGGCTTTACGAGAGGATCCCCTGCTTCTGTACTGTAAAGAGGGGTGCGCTATGTACCCCTCCTTACTGTACAGCCCCAGAGGGTAAGTAGTGATGCTATTGCATAACTACTTAACCTTTTTGCACTCCGTAGACTGGTCGCTCTGCGAAATGCACCACCTCTAGTGTGGAGTCCCTCTGCAATGTACGACTGTTTTAGATAGTCGCACATGATAAATCAGTGTATGTCTGGGAAAGTCACAAAATTTTGTGACTTTTTCACTCCTAAAAAGTTGCCTAAATCTTTGCTAAATCTTACCCATTCAAAAGAAGTAAGTTATATAAATTACATATGTTTGTAATCGTACTGACTTGAGGAAGATATATAACGTCAGTTTTACTATAGGACGAATGGCGTAAATACGAGACCCCCCCAAAGAGAAAGCTAATTCCTTTTTTTTCTCAATTTGCACAAAGTTTTTCTGGTTTCACAGCATATTTTATGGAAAAATTAAGTCTCTCTTTGCAAAGTACAATTGGTGTAGCAAAAAATAAGGGCTCATGTGGGTCTGTAGGTGAAAAGTAAAAAAAAATGCAAGCACTATGGGGGGGATTTATCAAACCGGTGTAAAGTAAAATTGTCTTAGTTGCCCCTAGCAACCTATCAGATTCCACTTTTCATTTCTCACAGATTCTTTTCAAAATGAAAGGCGGAATCTGGTTGCTAGGGACAACTAAGACAATGCCCCAATATGAGGCCACCTTATCGTGGTGGGGTAGTTTACACTGTTTGCAAATAGTAACCAAGAGCCTCATTATTTTTGTTGGAATTTTTTTAGCAGTTCGGAGGGCTGCTTTTAACTATTTTCATGTCTGTATGTATATTGTGGTGAGCTGTTGCATTTTTGTGTGTTTGCAATTTCAGCCATGGCAACGTGCTCCTGCCTAGTGTGAATGGTGTTTTAGGAGAGATGACCAAATTTGTCTATTTTTTTTCTAGGACAATTCTACTTTACACCAGTTTGATAAATCTCCCCCTATGTCCTTTTAACCCCTTCGTGCTGCAGCTAGTTTGGGCCTTAATGACCAGGCTAATTTTTCAAAATCTGACCTGTCTCACTTTATGCTTTTTTGGCTCAGTGATGCTTTAATGTATGTTAGCGATTCTGAGAATGTTTTTTCATCACATATGGCACTTTATATTAGTGGCAAAATTTGGTCACTTCTTTGTGTGTTTTTTGTGAAAAACATCAAAATATCATGAAAAATTAAAAAAATTAGCATTTTATGAACTTTGAAATTCTCTGCTTCTAAAAAAAGAACGTCGTAGCACATAAATTAGTTACTAAGTCACATTACCAATATGTCTTCTTTATTCTGGCATAATTTGGTAAACATATTTTACTTTTTTAGGGTGCTATGGGGCTTAGAAATTTATCAGCAAATTATCACATTTTCGTGAAAGTTTCCAAAACTGATTTTTTTAGGGACCAGTTCTTTTTTTAAATGAATTTAGAAGTCTAGTATCCTGAAAACCCCCATAAGTGACCCCATTTTGGAAACTACTCACCTTAAAGAATTATTCTAGGGGTATAATGAGCATTTTAACCCTACAGGGGCTGGAGGAAAGTATTCACAATTAGGCAGTAAAAAAAATGGAAAATTAAAATTTTCCAATAATATATAAGTTTGGATTAAAGTTTCTCATTTTCAAAAGGAACATGAGAGAAAATGCACCCCAAAATTTGTAACGCAGGTTCTCTTGAGTACAACGGTACCCCATATGTGGGCGTAAACCACTGTATGGGCACACAGCCGGGCTCAGAAGGAAGGGAGCGCCAATTAGCTTTTCCAATGCAGATTTTGCTGAAGAAGTTTCTGAGCGCCAGGTGCGTTTGCAGTGCCCCTGTAGTGTCAGCAGAGTAAAATCTCCCCATAAGTCACCCCATTTTGGAAAGTGCACCCCTCAAAGAATTCATCTTGGTGTGTGGTGACCATTTTGACCCCACAGGTATTAGAGGAAAGTATTCAAAATTAGACAGTAAAAAATAAAAACTCAAATTTTTCCAATAATATGTTCCTTTAGTTTGAAATTTCTCAATTTCACGAGGAACAGGAGAGGAATGTCACCCCAATATATGTAACGCAGGTTCTCCTGAGTAGAACGGTACCCGATATGTGGGCATAAACCACTGCATGGGCACACAGCCGGGCTCAGAAGGGAAGGAGCGCCAATTAGCTTTTTCAATGCAGATTTTGCTGCAGAAGTTTCTGAGTGCCAGGTGCATTTGCAGTGCCCCTGTAGTGTCCGCAGAGTAAAATCTCCCAATAATTCACTCAATTTTGGAAAGTACACCCCTCAAAGAATTAATTTTGGGGTGTGGTGAGCATTTTGACCCCACAGGTATTAGAGGAAAGTATTCAAAAGTAGACGGTAAAAATGAAAAACTCGAATTTTTCCAATAATATGTTCCTTTAGTTTGAAATTTCTCAATTTCACGAGGAACAGGAGAGAAATGTCACCCCAATATATGTAACGCAGGTTCTCCTGAGTAGAACGGTACACCATATGTGGGCATAAACCACTGCAGGGGCACACAGCCGGGCTCAGAAGGGAAGGAGCGCCAATTAGCATTTTCAGTGCAGATTTTTCTGAAGAAGTTTCTGAGCGCCAGGTGCGTTTGCAGAGCCCCTGTAGTGTCAGCAGAATAGATTCCCCCCAAAAGTCACCCCATTTTGGAAAGTGCACCTTTCAAAGAATTCATCTTGGGGTGTGGTGACCATTTTTACCCCACAGGTATTAGAGGAAAGTATTCAAAATTGGCCAGTAAAAATGAAAAACTCGAATTTTCCCAATAATATCTTGGTTTAGTTTGAAATTTCTCAATTTGACGAGGAACAGGAGAGAAAACATACCCCAAAATCTGTAACGCATGTTCTTCTGAGTAAAACGGTACCTCATATGTGGGCATAAACCCCTGTATGGGCACATAGCAGGGCTCAGAAGGGAAGGAGCGCCAATTTACTGGAACAAAACCGCAGCTAGTAATGGTTATTAGAATAGCGCAGTTACTAAAATAAAATAAAAAAAATTAATTTACAGGTAATGTAGGGTGGTTACGGGCAACCTGAGGTAGTTACAGGTAACATGGGGTGGTCACGGGCAACCTGCTGTGGTTACAGCAACCTGGGGTGGTTACAGGCAACGTGGGGTGGTTATGGGCAACGTGTGGTGGTTACGGGCAACCTGCAGTGCTTACAGACAATCTGGGGTGGTTACAGGCAACGTGGGGTGGTTATAGGCAACGTGTGGTGGTTATGGGCAACGTGTGGTGGTTACGGGCAACCTGCAGTGCTTACAGACAATCTGGTGTGGTTACGGGCAACGTGGGGTTGTTACGGGCAATGTGGGGTGGTTACGGATAAACTGAAGTGCTTATAGGTAATCTCGGGTGGGTACCTGTAATCTAGCATGGTTAGCGCAATCTGGAGGGGGTCATTGGCAATTTGGGGTGGTCAGAGGCAACCTGCGGTGGTCAGAGGTGACGTGCGGTGGTCACGGGCAACCTGCTGTGGTTACAGGCAACGTGAGGTGGTTACGGGCAACGTGGGCTGGTTACGGGCAACCTGCTGTGTTTACCGATAATCTGGGGTGGTTACGGGCAACGTGGGGTGGTTACGGGCAACCTGCAGTGCTTACAGACAATCTGGGGTGGATACGGGCAACGTGGGGTGGTGACGGGCAACCTGCAGTGCTTACAAGCAATCTGGGGTGGTTACGGGCAACGTGTGGTGGTTACGGGCAACCTGCAGTGCTTACAGACAATCTGGGGTGGATACCTGCAACGTGTAGTGGTGACGGGCAACCTGCAGTGCTTACAAGCAATCTGGGGTGGTTACGGGCAACGTGTGGTGGTTACGGGCAACCTGCAGTGCTTACAGACAATCTGGGGTGGATACCTGCAACGTGGGGTGGTTACGGGCAACCTGCAGTGCTTACAGACAATCTGGGGTGGTTACGGGCAACGTGGGGTGGTTACGGATAAACTGAAGTTCTTATAGGCAATCTGGGGTGGGTACCTGTAATCTGGCATGGGCACCGCAATCTGGAGGGGGTCATTGGCAATTTGGGGTGGTCAGAGGCGCCGTGGCGTGGTCAGAGGCGACGTGTGGTGGTCAGAGGCGACGTGGCGTTGTCAGAGGCGACGTGTGGTGGGCGACTTGGGGGGTGGGGGGACATCACTTTTTATCCCCTGTCACCAATCATTCATGGTGACAGGGCATAAAAAGTGCCGGGATGCACGTGGCACAAGCGATCAGCGGTATATAGTATATACCGCTGATCGCTTGTACCGGGACCCCTCAGGGGGGTCCCCGATCACTGCCCCATGCTCTCCGCTACCTCCGGTGGCGGAGAGCATGGGGTTTTCATTCATTTTAACTTTTCCATCGCTGTGAACAGACATTAGTCTGTTCACAGCGATGGCGGCGGCCATCTTGGATCTGATGGCCACCGGGGGAGGGGGGTTAGTGATCACCCTACTAGGGGGGGGCTGATCTGAGGTCTGGGGGACACTTATTTCATCTCCCCCCGCCGTAGATTCACGGCGGGGGGAGATGAAAGGCGGCGGCGGCACCGGTAATCCCCTTTACCGACAGCCGCCGCTATAACGTTAATAGCGGCGATCGTCGGTTAAGGGGGGGGGCCGGGACGGACCCCACACACTGCCCCAACCCCTCAGCTACCTCCGGTAGCTGGGGGGATGGGGTGGGGGCCGTCCCGGCCCCGCAGCCTTATTCTCTGCCATCGCCGTAAAAAGCTGATGGCAGCAGAATAAGGACCCTTAGTGACCGCCGTAAAAAGCCGTATCGGCGGTCTTAAGGGGTTAAACACATGGAGTAAAAAAAGAAAGCGCAATGAAAATATGAAAATTAATAATTTTTTTTTTACACTACAGTCCTCCGCTCTACCAGCTGAGCTATCGAAGGCTTGAGACCTTTTTATTGTACAAGATCGACAATGTCATCCATTTGACAAAATAGAACAGTCTTTATTTAGTTTTCACTTTATAATACACATCTACAATATTACCCAATTAAAATTTCACAGGGGAAATTAAAGTTTTCTATAACTGCTGTCTAAGGTGTTGGTGGAGACGCCCTTTTTGTTGGTGAGGTGAAGAGTAAAACAGACATTACATATAACATTAGCATTTTTCTAATTTTAAATTTTCTGCAGTCTCTGTGCAGGTTTAATCATGTGATAATTTTATTGCCAGCATTGTTACAGACATGGCGATACTAAATATGTGTACTTTTTATTTTTATATTTTTTTTTTGTACATTAAGGGTGCGTTCACACCTACCGCATCCGCAGCTTATTTTTCCGCGGAAATCCGCAGGTCTGGTAGTGCAGATTTCAACCTGCGAGAAATCCGCGTATGTGTGCGTTTTGCGGTTTTTCTGCAGCAAGTTTATCGCAACTGAAATGTCCATTTAGAATGAGAGACATTTTAAACGGACATTTCAGTTGCGATAAACTTGCTGCGGAAAAACCGCAAAACGCACACATACGCGGATTTCTCGCAGGTTGAAATCTGCACTACCAGACCTGCGGATTTCCGCGGAAAAATAAGCTGCGGATGCGGTAGGTGTGAACGCACCCTTAATATTGGGGGCTTTGGGGGATTGTGTGTATTTTTACTTTTTTCTTTATTTATTTTATGGTCCCACCATGGGGACTTTACTTTGGTACTGCCTAAATACAGACATATTGCATTGCAGTGCTGATCTGCACTGTATTGCAATATGCCTGTAATTGGCAAGGCTGACCTGGCTCAGCCTTAGGCTGCGTTCACACACTGTACAAATTTCATTAACTTTGGCTGTTCTTTTCAATAGAATGGCCCTAGGGGTGCACACAGTGCATTCACTACGGCTGTTGTCTTAAGGCCCTATTCCACGGAACGATTATCGTTCATAAACTCGCTCAAACGACCGCTCGTTAACGATAATCGTTCCGTTGAATTGATGAAAACGATCGAACGACTCGAGCAAAATGGTCGTTGAATCGTTCTCAAAAGTTTTTCAACATGTCGAAAAAAAATCGTTTGTCTTCCAACGATAATTCGCTAATCGTTTTGTTGAATTAGAAATCGTTAAATCGTTCTGGACAGTATCAAATTCTCAAGGTTTTTTTAAGGTTTTGTCACACCTCTCTCACACCTCCAACTTCTATTCCCCGCCTACATTATCATCCCGGCGAACGTTTTAACGATCATGTAACGACCGCAAAATAATCGTTATCGTTCACATTACCACTAGATTGAATGTGTAATCGTTCGCAAAAAATAGTCGTTTATTGATCGTTAACGAGCGGTCGTTTGAGCGAATTTATGAACGATAATCGTTCCGTGGAATAGGGCCATTACTCTGGGCCTTAGAAAACAGACATAATCACTATTTTCTATGTCCGGAGTAGCCCTGACAGCAGCTGTAACCTTAACTGTACACACACACAGTTTTTGTAGCTGTGAGACGGGAGGCCTTGGGGAAGCCTCCTGACATCAAGGCAACCTTTAGGGCTGTGCGGTCTCTTCGCACAGCCCTGATGGGGAAAGGAGGGAGGATTCTCCCTTTCAGCAATATAGGTGCTGCCATCGCACTGGTCACAACACCTATAGGTTTAAAGGGGTATTCCGCTCCGGCCGTATTTTTCAGATATGGCCGGGGAGGGGGTGGTTATGGAGGCCGGAGGTCACTTACCTTCCCGGTTCTAGCGTCAGGTCCCGGATCGCGATGCCCCATACCCCCTTCCTGGTCTGAGCTGCCGCATGAGACGTGACGTCTCCAGACAGCTCAGCCATTCGGCGGCCGTAGCGGAGTCCCGCCTCGGCCGCTGAATGCTGAGCTGCCTGGAGACGTCACGTCTCGTGTGGCAGCTCAGACCAGGTAGCGGGGAGGGGGGTATGGGGCGCCGCGATCCGGGACCCGGTGCTGGAACCAGGGAGGTACCCCTTTAACTGCCCAGATCAGGGCTCCACCCAGGTCTCGGCAGTTGCTGCAGGTGCCCGGCTATGACTGACGGCTGGGTTCCCCCGGAAATGGCATCGGTGCAGCTCCTGAGCCCGTGTCATCCCAGTCACATGCAAGCATATCCATCAGCTGAAACGGCCGGCAGATTAAGTTGTGGCGGTACGTGATTTCGCGCCAAGGGGTAAATAAAATCAATAAAGTGCGGGGGCGGAGCTTGCAGCCGATGGAGACGGACGTGCAGTGCTGAGCTCCTGCTCCATACAGTGTCTGAAGAGGGCCCAAACTTCAGCAGCATCCCCCCCTTTACATGGGGAAAACGGACAAGATGACCCCTTTCTCTGCCCCGGCTATCACTCGGAAAGCCCTTCGGGCTGCCACCCTCGACCGCTACCTTATCCGGCCGATTGACGCAGCTTCTCTCTCCCCGGTCACGCCGGCCGCCGCCACCAGGAGATCGACCAGAGCTGGCCTCCGTTCTGCCAGCCAGCCGCCTTCGGTGACCCCTGGAGACCTGACCCGGGCACACAGCCACCCTCCGGCCCGATTCCGGTGTGCGGACGGGCGAGACACCGCGAGAGCCTCTGATCCCCCTCTGCCGGCGCCATCTTGTTTAGAGACATGTGCGCTGCCGCGGCCTGCATCTAGTCCGCGGTCACCCGCCCCGTCATCCTGGGACACTCAGCCTGTCTCCACGCCGGTCCGGTGACAGAGACTCGAGGAGCACCATCGGATCTCCCGTCCTACCGCCGCTGGCGCCACTCTGCCCGGAGGCGCACGCTCCATCACAGGCCGCACACAGCCCACAGGCTACCACGCAGGGGAGACCCACAGTGAGTACGGCAGCAGCCCCCCTAGTTAGCCCACCCCCCCAGGGGTTCCCAGACGGTCCTCACTCCATCAGGCAGGGCCCGGGAGGCTATCTACCTGCATTAACCCTGTCGGGTCTGATCAAGGGCTCTCTGCCACCTCACGCTCGCCATATTGCACCCACTCACCTGGGGGATCCCTTAGCTGCTATGGCCTCCAGTGACAAACGGTCCAAAGGAGACAAGGCCCACCTGAAGTCTCATCAGGTGTCATCCCTGGCAACGGTTGATACAGACTACCCTTCTCTCACCCCCACCCAATTAAGGGAGAACACTTCTAAATCTGGAACCTGGCCACTGCAAGCTGACTCTGACATTGAATCCCTATCTACTGGGGATGGTTCCCAGACTGTTGTTCAACAACTTTTGGCCCAGCTCCCCTCTAAGCTTGATTTCCACTCACTCATTGCTGAGGTAAAAAATGCCTGCCGGGTGGAGATCTCGGCTGTAAGAAAGGACATACAGTTGTTGGGGTCCCGGGTCGAAACCCTGGAGGCTGACCATGACGCTACAAGGGAATATATCTCTCAGCTGCAAACTACAGTTTCCTCTCAATCTACTGTGTTAAATGACATGCAGAGACATATAGAAGATCTAGATAACAGAGGGAGGAGGAATAATATCAGGGTCCGTGGTCTGCCTGAAGCCACCGGCGATGATGACTTGCACGCTACTCTGGAAGCTATTTTCAACATGATTTTGGGTGAACCCGCGACTCATAAAATCAAATTGGACAGAGCACATCGCGCACTGAAGCCAAGGCCCGCCTCTGGGGTGCCGCACGATGTTATATGCTGTGTACATGATTTTACCCTAAAGGAGCGGATCATGTCCAAGGCGAGATCTCTACTTTGCAAAAGCAACGTTTGCTACGTCCCCTCCTGACTACTCTGCGAGACAACGATATTCTCTACAGATGGAACTTTCCGTTTGCTCTGGCTGCTCGCAAGGATGGACGCTCTGCTGTTCTAAGAGACCTATCTGATCTCACTACCTTCTGCGATACTCTGGGTATCCCGAAACCTCGCCTCGCTGATTGGACGACCACCCCTCCGCCTCCTTCTCCCCCAGCGGTTTGGCAAGCGGTGGGCCAGAAACGACGCCGGACGCCGGTCCAAGGACTCTGCCTCCAGCCAACAGTCCTCTCCGAGGGCTCCTCCGTAAATGTTCCTTGGTCTGCCTTTTCCAGGGGTTCCTTAGTGGTCCTCTTCTCACCTACATTCTCTGGGCCCTCTACTGTTAACGTTTATTGTTTCTTTTATAATTATGACACTGTGTGGATTTGCTCCTCTGTTGAAGCATCATGATAGTGTTGAGTTCACTGTCACTGTTCTCTCTATCCACCCTTCTCCAGCCCCCTTGGGGATTTATGTGTTTTGCCTCTGGGCTTATAGCCTCTCAGTTGGTTTTGCTACCTTTACCCCTTAGCCCTTGACAATATAACTTGGGTTGTTGGACAAGTGCCTACATTATCTTTGTTTTATGTTTTCTTTGTGGTCTCTATATGTTTGTCTTGTCATGGTCTCTCCACCTCCCTATCCCCCTTCTCCCATTGTTTGCTCCATCCCCTCCTCTTGTTGGACTTGGACGCCTCCTGCTAGATCACAACAGGGTGTGGACCTGCTCGTCTGGCCCTTCTTCTAATCCTGGACGTGGTGAGTCTTTCCTTGAGCTAGTTCTCTCCTCTTTCCTTTCCCAATGACTAATTGTGTATCTTTAAACGTTAAGGGTCTGAATTCCAACGCCAAACGGCGTCTTGCCTTGCGGGAACTCCGGGATCTGCACGCAGACGTGGCTTTCCTGCAGGAAACCCACCACGATGCCTTAGCTACTTTTAGATTTGCACAACATGCCTTTCCCCAGATCTTCTCAGCCTCCTCTGGTAGCAAACGTGCCGGGGTGGCAATTATGTTCGCTCGCCATTGCCCTGTACAAGTGGCCTTCACATTTTCTGACCCGGGGGGAAGATATGTTATAGTCGAGGGCCTAATGCAAAATAAACCTATTCTCTTCTGCAATGTCTATTCCCCCAATATGGCCCAAATTCCCTTTCTCCGAGGGGTGCTCCGGCGTATTGCTGCTTACCCCCCTTCTCCTAGAGTGATAGGTGGTGATTTTAATATACCCCTATCAGGTACTCGGGATAGACTATCCTTACTAGACAAACCGTTGACTCGTGATCAACTTAAACTCTCTATGGAGTTTAGGAAATTGGTTCACTCTCACTGTTTGTACGATCTTTGGAGCATTGACCACCCTACGGAGAAAGCCTTTCCTTCTACTCCCACCCCCATAGCTCCATACCAGAATAGACTATTTCCTCGGAAATATACCCACGGTTCGTCTCTTGCGGACAGCTGAGATAGGCCCCATCTCCTGGTCCGATCATGCCCCTATTGTTATCTTGCTGCAATCCCTTCTCACCCCTACCCGACAATGTCACTGGCGGATAAACGATTTTCTACTAAAAAATGCCCCTACTAGAGACTCCATAAAGTCTTGCATTACTTCCTATTTTGCAGAGAATGAGGACTCTGTGGACTCACTGCCTATGTTGTGGGAAGCCCACAAAGCTGTCCTTAGGGGCCATTGTATAGCCCTGGGCTCTAAATTAAAGAAAGATGCACTGACACAGATACTGGACGTTAATCACTCGATTCGGTCCCTTGAACAATCCCTGAAGGCTCGCTCCACCTTGGGGACACTGCGCAAACTGATTGCGGCTAGGGCTCGACTCCGAGATCTTCAGATGCACAAAGTAGAACGTTTATTGCTTTACTCCAAGCAGCAGTTCTATGAAAAAGGAAATAAGGCTCACATCTTGTTGGCCCGTCGGCTTACCGACCGCCTAGCTGCGCAGTCTCCCCATGCCCTTAAGGATCATACGGGTGCTATAAAATTCCACCGATGAGATATTGCTTCGGTCTTTGTTGACTATTTCTCTAAATTGTACTCTCTCCCTTCCTCTTTACCTACAGACCCCGCTATGCGTAGCCACCGTCTTCGAGAATTCCTGGAGAGCTGTCGGCTCCCGGTGCTTTCCCGGGAGGCCTTGGAAGAGCTCAACGCACCGTTTACTTCTGAAGAACTTACTGAGGTTCTGAAGTCTCTGCCTTCTGGTAGATCACCGGGACCCGACGGTTTCACTTACTTGTATTACAAAACATTTTCTACAGAATTAATTCCCAAGCTTCTTGCTCTTTTTAATTCCTTCCTACAAGGCACCGCTCTTTCTTCCACACTCCTCCATTCCTACATCACTCTTATCCCCAAGCCCGACAAGGATCCCCTAGACTGCTCTAGTTACAGGCCCATTGCCCTCTTAAACTCAGATTTGAAACTGTACACTAAGCTGCTCGCTTCCCGATTAGGGTTTTGGCTTCCTACCCTGGTTGATAAGGATCAGGTGGGTTTCGTACCCGGTAGACAGGGTGCTGACAATACTCGGAGAGCAGCGGACTTAATAGATGCCGTCAATAAGCAGTCCGGACAGGCCCTGATGCTAAGCCTTGACGCAGAAAAGGCGTTTGACCGCCTGAGTTGGCCGTTCCTCTTTGAGGCTCTACAGATCTATGGGTTCTCTGGGCCCTTCCTTACTGCTGTTTCTGGCCTCTATTCCAACCCCACTGCTTCCATTAAGTTACCCCATCAGCTTTCCTCCCCTGTTACCCTACGAAATGGCACGCGACAGGGGTGTCCGCTTTCTCCTTTGTTGTTTGTACTTTGTATTGAACCCCTGGCGTCTGCCATTCGTTTTAACCCGGATATCAAAGGGGTATCTATAAAGGACAAGGAGTTTAAAATCATGCTTTTTGCCGATGATATTCTCCTCTCCATTACGGATCCTCTGGTATCCCTCCCGGCCCTCCACAATCTTCTTACTTCCTTTGGGGTCCTATCGGGATATAAAGTAAACACTACCAAAACTGAAGCCCTACCTCTAAATATCCCTGCTACCTTACTCTCCTCCCTTCGAACTTCCTTTAAATACAAATGGAGTGATACTTCTATTAAATATCTAGGCATTCGTTTGTCTCGCACCTATGGAACCCTGTATGCTACTAACTACCCCTCCCTTTTCACCACACTTAAAGCTCTTCTCACAAAATGGGATGTCCAACATATCTCCCTCTTGGGCAGGATAGCCGCTGTCAAGATGACTATTCTGCCAAAACTCCTCTATTATTTTGAGACACTGCCTGTTAGGGTACCTATGCTTAAAGCCCTGCAGTCGGCTATTTTTAGATTCATCTGGGCTGGCAAAAGGCATCACATCCCGAACTCGGTATTAATGAGTGGTAAGTCACAAGGGGGTTTAGCAGTCCCTAATATCCAATTATACTACTGGGCGGCCCATCTCCGGCATATATTTGGATAGTCCTCTCTTCAGACATACAAGGGTTGGGCGGTGATTGAAAAACTTTGGCTTGCCGCTCTACATCCAAACTCCCTACTATGGTCCTCATCCTTGACCCCACGTTTGTCTATCCCACTATTGGGTCCTATCCAATTCACCAGACATATCTGGTCTTCTTGTGCTTCCAGATTTGCCCTGCATTCCAAAAACTCTCCTCTGATATCCTTTTTGTTTTCTTCTTCTCTGGAGGTGGGCATGGACCCGGCTGTAGCTAAATTGTGGTCAAGCAGGGGCCTCTTCCAATTAGCGTATACCCCTGCCTTTTGACACACTACGTGATAAGTTCGGCCTTCTTAGGTCGGAATGTCTCACCTATGCGAGTGTGCGGCACTATATGCAATCCTTATTTGGCTCTCTTGAGGTTTCCAGGCCCACCTCCTTTGAACAACTAGCCTGGCTGGGCTCCTCTTCCAAAGGGCTTATTTCAGCTATCTATTCTATCCTAAACTCACCAGTAGGAACCTATACCGTCCGTCATAAATATATGGACAGGTGGGATGCGGTTCTGCCCAGACCTATACCCCTGGAGCTGTGGCAGATTATATGGAGCAGGGCGGCCTCTTCCTCCATCTGTACCAATTATAAGGAGGTTCATTATAAATTCTTGATGCAATGGTATCATACCCCGGAGCTTCTCCATAAATTTAATGCAGCAGTTCCGGCTCTTTGTTGGCGGTGTAATAACCACGTTGGCTCCATGTTTTCTGAAATTGTCCGGGTATCACGGGATACTGGTCTCAGGTTCAATCGCTGGTGTCTGCCATATTGGGCGTACAAATTCCCTTGGATCCACTGCCCTATTTGTTTAATATTACTCCTAAAACAATGGGGAAGAAACCTACCAAACTATTATTATTGCTTCTCACCGCAGCTAAATCTTTAATCCCTCACTGTTGGAAACAGGTTTCTCCTCCCTCCCTTTTGGATTTACTCGCCCGAATTAAGGACATAAGAACTTTAGAGAAACTGACGGCTTCCTTGAACAATACCCTTCCCAGATTTGAATCTATTTGGGCTCCCTGGGATGCCTACTGTTCACAATCTGACTCGTCTGACTGATCTCTTGCCTCCAAGTCTTTCAATTCCCCCCCCTCCCCCTTTCCCTCCTGTCCTCTCGTCCTGCTTTCCTGTATGTGGTCCTTGTCTGTTTGTTGTCTATCTTTTTTTTTTGTCTATTGTTGTTTGTTCCTTTATACTGGCTTCTTTCTGCATTTTGGGGATTGCTGTCCCCGAGGTTCCTCTAATTTCTTCCACATTAGTTTCAGATGCTCTTCACAAGTGTTCTCTGGGACCTGAATTGAGTTATGTACCGGCTTGTATCTTCACTTGCCTTGACATGTTTCTTCTTTGTTTCTTTCTTATGGATCTGTATTTGACTCTGCAATTGCTTTGTTATATTGCTGTTAATTTTCATATATGTAAAAAACTGAATAAATACTACAATTAAAAAAAAAAAAATCAATAAAGTGCATTTCATATAAACACACACAACAATAAGTTGAAATATATAGCTTGAAGACAATACAATACCATCAAGTATTATAATTTAGATATTTTGATACAATAAAAAAAAATTAAAACTGTACATATATACATTATTTATGAAATGAGAGGGCTCTGCCCCAGTTTTGGATACTCTTTAAGTCTTATGTGTGGCACTTAAGTATCAACATTTATTTTAATACAGAGCAGCCAACAAAATAAAAGTATAAATTTTACTGCAATTATGGTGATATTGAGCTTCAGGCACTGTTTAACCAACAAAAACTATATATCCCCGCATATAGAGCCGCATACATGGTCTAGGGACTAGGCACACATTCTTAAAGTGACTGTACCACCAGGCCCAGGCAGAAGCACTGGATGTGGGCCGACCCACCCTTAGTGGGAGGAAACCCTAGCCTCTCTATGATAGGGTTCCATTGATTCTAATGGAGTCACGCCATACAGGGGCTGGGGTTTCTTCCCACTGCGGGTGGGTCGGCCTGCCTCCAGTGCTTCAGCCTGGGCCTGGTGGTACAGTCACTTTAAAGAGAATCTGTTAGAACCTGGGCCTTACCTGAGGTACTGACAGTGTGCTGTAGCGGTCATTCTCCTGGTCCGCATGGCACATTTTGGTAATTTGTCTATGGAGTGGATTATGCACAGTCTTGGGTCTCCTACTGTAATGGAGTCAAAGAGGAGTTGTGGCTCAGCATTTTTGCCGCACTTTGGCACGCCTCGCCCCTCCTTCCTCCTCTTCATGAATAATTGGCTCCCGTTCATTCACACTGTCAGCCAGTTTGTGCCTACGGAGGAGAGATCTGCAATCAGATATAGTTAAATCACCTAACCTGTATTGAAGCAGATTGAAGAGGGAGAAGGAAGGAGGGGTGAAGTGTGCCAGGGTGCAGTACAATCCTTATTTGCAGTAGGGTACCGGAGATTGCTCATAATCCACTCTACAGACAAATTACCAAAAGTTATCATGCTGAGGGGACTGCCAGCTACGGCACACTGTCACCATCTCAGGTAGGGCCCAAGTGCTGAGAGATTCTCTGTGAAAGTTACTCTATATTAAATTGTAGCACCAAATACAAGAATTGATCATGGTCCTAAGACCAGGCATATTAGCTTTAACGTTACCGATATCACTCTAAACTTTTAACAGAAAGGCCAATCCTGCCCTTACTTTTTGGCCAGACGCTTATGGGTCTCCATGATGGACCGACCCCTGGCTATGTCCGATTCTGGCCTCCCCCTTACCCACGTTGGTAAAAAAGGCATATTTCTCCTAGGTGGAGTACCTCTGGAAGTCCCTACGCCAAACTCTACTACTGCCTCTTTGGGATTGTCATCTACTGACTTGCTGGCATCCTTGCCAAACTAGATCACTGGGGCAATTCGTAAAACTCACATGGAGTTGGCCTAGGCAATGGTGTTGGTGGAAAAATCGTAGCCTGTTGGTGAGAATGGCATCCAAAATAATCTTGTGGAGGGTGTCACAGTAGCGGTAACTACAGCCTGAGCTGTACTCATGGCTGCAGTGGGAGTGGTAGTAGATTTTGACTCCTGGACTGGTGTTGCCACTGTGGAGACAGGACCTCTCCCAATTCGTAGCCCAGCTCGTATTGGTTTCAGGCACACACCCTCTAGTGGTGTGAGTAACCCAAGGGACCGCCGATTCGGAGACTGCTTCCACTCTTCTGATGTTGTTGAGGAGGGAGGTCCAGGAGGTATCACCCAAGGACATGTGACAGCCGCTGCCCACCATCCTCATGGGCCCTTCTTATCCTGATTTTAGATTGTGGAGATACTCAGGGAGGTAATCCCACTTTACTGCTCCCCGACTCACAAACAGGGTTCCTTGATGTTCTTTATCTTCTAAGAACCTGTAACACCTAAGCAGGTCAAGGTCTACTACCACTGCTTCTCTTCTTTTTGAGGAGTTTCGCCTGGCTCCGGTACTAACAGCTCTCTCCACAACTCCCACTCAAGCTGTTTCTGTGTCTTGAACCAGCTCCGAAGGTTGAATGTATGGCCCTGCAGGGTCGTCCACAAACAGCCATTGCAGAATGACAGGTGCTTCCGGGGTCGGGGGCCTCAGTGTGACAGTGGTCAGCCTCATAGTAGGTACCTCAGATGTTTGTGTGGCTTGTGTGGGAGCACCCTCATGGTGCTGCTCTCTGTTCGCCATGCTGACTGCTTCTGAGCTCTCTACTCCCACTAAGGCAAGGTCTCTCTTTGGGGCATCAGGCAGTGGCCGTCAATAGGTGTAATAAAACTAATAAGGCTATGTTCACACTACGTAAAAGTACGGCCGTTGTTGCTTATCTGCTATGGGATCCCATGCAGACCTGCAAATAATTGACATGTCAGTTTTCTGCGGCAGCAATTCAGTGAATTGCGGCTGCAGAAAGACCTGTCAGTTCACACAATAATGCGAGCGGCTCCAGCCGCTTGCTTCATTGTGTGCTGTGTAAAGCTCTGATGCGGGCGCACGCCGATGCGCCCGCATCAGAACAGTGCGGCCGGAAAGATCATCCGGCCGGAACTGCAGTACAAGTCGAGATGATCTGTGCAGAGACCGGCCGTTCCGTGACCCTGCTGGGTCACGGAACGGCCAGTCCGATACGTAGTGTGAACATAGCCTAAAAGTGAATAGGGATAATCCTCTGCTTATGCTCATCTTTTGTAATTCAAGTAGAATGAACCCGAATTTAGGGGTTGACAAATACTAATGTGTTTTATATCTGGCAAACAACCTCTATTCGAGAACTGCAACTGGTCTTTAAACCCCTCAGCCACAGTCTTTTATTCATTCGGAATCTTGGTAAAATGAGATGGAAAGGACTGTTATAATATACAACCAATTTGTCAAACAAAGTACTATAAAGCAACAAACATTTTAAATATCTTTTTAAATATTTTATGGATAAATCTTATATGAATAAACGTGAAGAAAAAGCCACATTTGGCTGTGTGTTTATTTTGAGAATTTTGACGCCAACCCAAAATAGCGGCCGTTGACAAGATATGCTCTATAATTAATGTTTTATTTAAAACATTATGTTGTTAATTTAATGTTGCAGAATGTCTGTTTATAAAATGGATAAATTGCGTACTTATAAATGTGAAGAAAAGGCCACATTTGGCCAGGTGTGTTTATTTTAACAATTTGGGCACCAACCGGAAATGCGGGCCGTTGAGCCAGGCAACAGCTAGGGTTTTTTTGCAAAATAATATACTCCGGAGAATAGAAAGCTTGACAAATAAATGTTGCAGATTTGTGTTCATTAAATGTTATAAAATGTCTGCTTATTAAATAGATACAGAAATAAGGAAAAGGCCACATTTGGGCGCGCCTGTGTTTATTTGGGCGCCAACCAGAAATGGCGGAGGTTGAGCTAGGCAACAGTGAGATTTTTGCTAAATTATAAGCTCCAAACTATAGGAAGCACGGTAAATTAAATTCGTGGATTTGTGTGCATTAATTGTAGGGAAATGAATAATAGTACCCTTAATGTCTGGGGGCTTAGACCAACAATAATGGCTAGAACAAGCAGGGAGAGGTTTCTTGCTGTAAGAGATGGATCCTACTGAAGTTCTATGGAGCCCATCTCCTGAATCAGAGAAGCTCCCCACCCCCAACTAGGCGCTTCTCCTTTCTTGTTCTAGCCATTAATGGGGATCTCACCATGCAGATCCTGACTAGAGATGAGCGAACCTGCCGAGGCTCAGGTTCGTTTGAACCTGAACTCTCGGCTTCTGATTCCCACTGTCTGCCCGCTCCGTGGAGAGGGTGGATACAGCCTGAGGACCGCCTGGAAAACTGGGATACAGCCATTGGATTTTAGGAAGACAGATTTTAAGAAAATGGGGGAGTATTTAGATAAAGAATTAAGAGGGTGGAATAAAACATCAGGAGCGAGTGGGCAGTACTAAAAAATGCCATATTAAATGCAACTAGACTACATGTGCGAAAATTTAGCAAAAGTAAAAGGAAGAAGAATCCATTATGGTTTACTAGAGAGGTTAAGGCCATTGTAAAGGGAAAAAAGGCTGCGTATAGGAAGTATAAGGAGACTGGGAATGAAGACAGAGAGACATAAAAGTATACAGAAGGAGGCAAAGCAGATTATAAATGCTGCTAAAGCCTCAAAAGAAGAAGAAATGGCAAAATCTGTTAAGGAGGGGAATAAAACCTTCTTCAGATATTTAAGTGACAGGAAGAAGAAGAAGAATGGCTGCAGCATTACTAAAATAAGTAATGGGGAGAATACATTTATTGATGGAGATAAGGCGGTCACTGACTATTTGAATTGTTACTTCTGCTCAGTGTTTTCAGAAGGAGGCCTTCACAATCACAGGATGGTTGGACACAGCATTGCCTCCAGTTATATGGGTTCAGCTCCAGTATTTTCAGAGGCTGAAGTTGCAGAGAAACTTGCCCGTTTAAAGCTGAATAAGGCGATGGGTCCAGATGGCCAGGGCCGTCTTAACCATTGGGCATGGTAGGCGGCTGCCCGGGGGCCCATGCGTTCTAGGGGGCCCCTGCCCTGTGTCATATTCCCTGGCCCTTTAACTGGGAGTGCTCCTGATCAGCGCTGGTAGATAGGGGCTGTGCACAGCTCGCTCTTGTGGCCGGAAGCTGCATTCTGCTTCCGGTCACTAGAGGTCTCTCTCACCCCCTACATTCCCGTGCGGAGCAGGAGAGTGACGTCACCAGCAGAGCCCTGAGAGGAAGGAGAAGCTGGAGGCCTGAAGCACAAAGCCTGAGTGAGTATGTGCTGATACCAGAGGGGGGGAGGCTAGCTGGCAGGGAAGGTGTTAATCATGGGAGGGAGTGCTCTCTGCAGGGATGCAGACAGGGCCGTGGGTGAACTGGTAAACAGGGAGGGGGAGGGATCGGGGGTGTAACTCCTCTGAGTGTATATATATCTCCATTCAGTGTATACAGCAGTGTATTATATACTTATCCTCCTCCTGAGTGTGTATATATATCTCCATTCAGTGTATACAGCAGTGTATTATATACTTATCCTCCTCCTGAGTGTGTATATATATCTCCATTCAGTGTATACAGCAGTGTATTATATACTTATCCTCCTCCTGAGTGTGTATATATATCTCCATTCAGTGTATACAGCAGTGTATTATATACTTATCCTCCTCCTGAGTGTGTATATATATCTCCATTCAGTGTATACAGCAGTGTATTATATACTTATCCTCCTCCTGAGTGTGTATATATATCTCCATTCAGTGTATACAGCAGTGTATTATATACTTATCCTTCACCTATCACTCCATTGTTGTCTCCCTGTATGTATACTGTATAATACAATATACAGGGAAACAACACAGCTTATATATAGAGAAGGGCAAAACAACATGTCTCATATATACAGAGGGGCAACAACATGACTATTATATATGAACCAGGTTGTTTTGCCCTTCTCTATATATAAGCTGTGTTGTTTCCCTGTATATTGTATTATACAGTATACATACAGGGAAACAACATGGTTCTCATATATAATAGTCATGTTGTTGCCCCTCTGTATATATGAGACATGTTGTTTTGCCCTTCTCTATATATAAGCCGTGTTGTTTCCCTGTATACTGTATAATACAGTATACACAGACTCCCTGTATTATACAGTATACAGGGAGACAACATGGCGTATATGCAGAGGGACAGCAACATGTCTCATATATAGAGAGGGGCACCAATATATATTAATTAGGCTTTTACCCACCACCTGTATACCCCACATATACCTGTACCCCCCATATATATATTTGTACACATATATCACTATTATAGGCTATATAACCACCTACCTACTGCTCCACCCTTATACCTGTATCTATATGGTAGATAAATAGGTGGTAAGGTATATTGCCTGTAATAGTGATATACTGTATGTGTGCAACATATATGACAATCACTATTATAGGCAATATACAGTGGTGCCTTGGATTACGAGCATAATTCGTTCCAGGACCGTGCTTGTAATCCAAATCACTCTTAAACCAAAGCAAATTTTCCCATAAGAAATTATAGAAATGCAGACAATTGGTTCCACACCCAAAAAATAATGATTTATTATTCTGAATAACATGTAAAACAGATGAAACAAACATATTGTGATATTATAAGTTACTGTACAGTAATGGAGAGGATGGGAAACACAAGGGCTGATAGAGACTGCAGGGAGCATGAAGGAATGAGCAGGACAGATGGGGGCACATACATGCAGCGCTCCTGTACGGGGAGAGAGGGGTTACAGCTATGGAGAGATTACCCCCACAGTCCTGTCCCCTGATGTAGGCCCCAGCCTGAAGTGGATCTGCTATGATTTGGCAGGTGAGGGAGACTTCCTGGGTCAGAGTACAGAGCTGTAGACCCCGCTATTCAGACCATGTCCCTCCTCCACCCGCCCTCCCACCCAATACAGGGAGCTCTTAAACCAAAACAATGCTCTTAAACCAAGTCACAGTTTTGAAAAACTGTGATCTCTTAAACCAAGTTACTCTTAAACCAAGGTACCACTGTACCTTACCAGATAAGAGGGGCGGCAGCAGCTAGGGAGGGGGGGGGGGTAATTCGCACCTCTGCCCAGGGGCCCATAATGCTGTTAAGACGGCCCTGCAGATGGCGTCCATCCCAGGGTTCTTAAAGAACTCGGATCTGTGATTGTTGCCCCCCTCACAGATCTGTAAAACGAATCCCTGCTAACAGGAGATGTCCCCGATGATTGGAGAATGGCCAATGTTATACCAATCCACAAGAAGGGGAGTAGAGAAGAGCCTAGTGCTGTGGATATTGCCTATCTGGACTTCAGCAAAGCTTTTGATACAGTTTCCCATTAAGAGCTGATAGAGAAGTTGGAGAAAATTGGACTTAATCCGTGGATAGTTCAGTGGATTTGTGGTTGGCTGAAGGATAGATATCAGGGGGTTGTTGTTAATGGTGTATATTCCTAGCAGAAACTGGTTTCAAGTGGTGTGCCACAAGGGTCTGTTCTGGGTCCTATTCTTTTAATATGTTTGTAAGTGACATAGGAGAAGGCTTGGTAGGTAAAGTTTGTCTGATGACGACACAAAAGTGTGCAATAGGGTTGATATTCCTGGAGGTGTCAGTAATATGGAAAATGATTTAGCTTTGCTAGATAAGTGGTCCAAACAGTGGAAATTTAAGTTCAACGTTTCCAAATGTAAAATAATGAACTTGGGGACGAGGAATCCTCTATCCGAGTATCACCTCGGCAGTACTGTGTTGGAAAAGAAGAAGAGAAGGATTTAGGGGTAGTGATTTCTGGCAGCCTTAAAATGAGTCACCAGTGCAACCAGGCGGTGGGGTAAGCAAATCGTATGCTGGGGTGTATAGCTAGAGGTATAACCAGTAGGAAGAGGGAGATTGTGATCCCGCTGTATAGAGCTCTGGTGAGGCCACATCTGGAATACTGTGTCCAGTTCTGGAGACCTCATCTAAAAAGGACATTGATAAAAATAGAACGGGTCCAAAGACGGGCTACAAAAATGGTGGAGGGTGTGAGGCATAAACCATATCAGGAAAGACTTAAGGATTTGAATATGTATAGTCTGGAGGAAAGAAGGGAAAGGGGGGACATGATTGAAACCTTTAAGTATGTTAAAGGACTAAATACGGTTCAAGAGGGGAGTGTTTTTAGTGAAAGAAATCTGAGCTCAAGAACAAGAGGACACAGTAAGAGGTTAGTTGGGGAAAAGATCAGAAGCAATGTGAGAAAATATTATTTTACTGAAAGAGTAGTAGATACCTGGAACAAACTTCCAGCAAAAGTGGTTGGTAAATCTACAATAACAGAATTTAAACACGCCTGGGATAAACATACATCTATCCTAAGATAATAAGAAAGAAAATACTAAAAGGGCAGACTAGATGGACCCAGTGGTCTTTTTCTGCCGACAATCTTCTATGTTTCTATGCATTGCTCCCTGGGAGATAGAAAAAAAGGGCCTGTAGAGCCTCATTTAACCCCTTGCCTCTAAAGCCTGTTTTGGCCTTAATGACCAGGCTCATTTTTCAAAATCTGACCTGTCTCACTTTATGCGCTCATAGCTCAGTGATGCTGTAACGTATGCTAGCGATTCTGAGATTGTTTTTTCGTCACATATGGCACTTTATATTAGTAGCAAAATTTGGTCACTACTTTGTGTATTTTTTGTGAAAAACATCAAAATATCATGAAAAATTTGAAAATTTTGCATTTTATGAACTTCTGAAATTCTCTGCTTCTAAAAAAAGCAAGTCATAGAACATAAATTAGTTGCTAAATCACATTACCAATATGTCCTCTTTATTCTGGCATAATTTGGTAAACATATTTTACTTTTTAAGGGTGTTACGGGGCTTAGAAATTTATTAGCAAATTATCACATTTTGTGAAAATTTCCAAAACTGATTTTTTTTAGGGACCAGTTCTTTTTTTAATTGGATTTAGAAGGCTTGTATACTGGAAACCCCCATAAGTGACCCCATTTTGGAAACTAGACACCTTAAAGAATTAATCTAGGGGTATAATGAGCATTTTAACCCTACAGGGGCTGGAGGAAAGTATTCACAATTAGGCCGTAAAAAAATCGAAAATTTAAATTTTCAAATAATATATACGTTTAAAGTTTCTCATTTTCAAAAGGAACATGAGAAAAAAAGCATGCTAAAATTTGTAACGCAGGTTTTCCTGAATACAACGGTACCCCATATGTGGGCGTAAACCACTGTATGGGCACACAGCAGGGCTCAGAAGGAAGGGAGCGACAATTGGCTTTTTTAATGCAGATTTTGATGAAGAAGTTTCTGAGCGCCAGGTGCGTTTGCAGAGCCCCTGTAGTGTCCGCAGAATAGAATCCCCCCAAAAGTCACCCCATTTTTGAAAGTACACCCCTCAAAGAATTCATCTTTGGGTAGGATGAGCACTTTGACCCCACAGGTATTAGAGGAAAGTATTCAGAATTAGACAGTAAAAATGAAAAACACGAATTTTTCCAATAATATGTTTGTTTAGTTTGAAATTTCTCAATTTCACGAGGAACAAGAGAAAAAAAGTACCCCAAAATTTGTAACGCAGGTTCTCCTGAATACAACGGTACCCCATATGTGGGCGTAAACCACTGTATGGCCACACAGCCGGGCTCAGAAGGGAAGGAGCGCCAATTAGCTTTTTCAATACAGATTTTTCTGAAGAAGTTTCTGAGCGCCAGGAGCGTTTGCAGCGCCCCTGTAGTGTCCGCAGACGAGAAACCCCCCATAAGTCACCCCATTTTGGAAAGTACACCCCTCAAGGAATTCATCTTTGGGTGTGGTGACCATTTTGACACCACAGGTATTAGAGGAAAGTATTCAAAAGAAGACAGTAAAATTGAAAAACTAGAATTTTTCCAATAATATGTTCGTTTAGTTGGAAATTTCTCAATTTCACGAGGAACAGGGGAGAAGCTGCATGCCAAAATCTGTAACGCAGGTTCTCCTGAGTAGAATGGTACCCCATATGTGGGCATAAACCACTGTATGGGCACCCAGCTGGGCTCAGAAGGGAAGGAGCGCCAATTAGCATTTTCAGTGCAGATTTTTCCGAAGAAATTTCTGAGCGCCAGGTGCGTTTGCAGCGCCCCTGTAGTGTCAGCAGAATAGAACCCCCCCCCAAAAGTCACCCCATTTAGGAAAGTACACCCCTCAAAGAATTCATCTTGGGGTGTGGTGACCATTTTGACCCCACAGGTATTAGAGGAAAGTATTTAAAAGTAGAGAGTAAAAAAGAAAAACTCAAATTTTTCCAATAATATGTTTGTTTAGTTTGAAATTTCTCAATTTCACGAGGAACAGGAGAGAAAATGTACCCAAAAATTTATAACGCAGGTTCTCGTGAGTAGAACGGTACCGCATATGTGGGTATAAACCACTCTATGGGCACACAGCAGGGATCAGAAGGAAGGGAGCGCCAATTAGCATTTTCAGTGCAGATTTTGCTGAAGAAGTTTCTGAGCGCCAGGTGCATTTTTTTAGTGCACCTGTAGTGCCAGCGTAGTAAAATCTCGCCATAAGTCATCCCATTTTGGAAAGTACACCCCTCAAAGAATTCATCTTGGGGTGTGGTGACCATTTTGACCCCACAGGTATTAGAGGAAAGTATTCAAAAGTAGACAGTAAAAATGAAAAACTCGAATTTTTCCAGTAATATGTTCCTTTAGTTGGAAATTTCTAAATTTCACGAGGAACAGGAAAGAAAATGTACCCCAAAATCTGTAACGCAGGTTCTCCTGAGTAGAACGGTACCCCATATGTGGGCATAAACCACTGTATGGGCACACAGGCAGGCTCAGAAGGGAAGGAGCGCCAATTTGCTGGAGCAAAACCGCAGCTAGAAACAGTTATTAGAATAGCACAGTTACTAAAATACAATAAAAAAATTAGATTACAGGTAATATGGGGTGGTTACGGGTAATCTGGAGGTGGTTACGGGTAATCTGCGGTGGTTACAGACAATCTGGGGTGGTTACAGGTAACCTGCTGTGGTTACGGCCAACGTGGGGTGGTTACGGACAATCTGGGTTGGTTACGGATAAACTGAAGTGCTTATGTAATTTGGGTTGGTTACGGCAATCTGGAGGGGGTCTTTGGCAATTTGGGGTGGTTAGAGGCAACGTGCGGCGGTCAGTGGCAACGTGCGGCCGTCAGTGGCAACGTGCGGCCGTCAGTGGCAACATGCGGCCGTCAGTGGCAACGTGCGGTGGTTACGTGTAATCTGGCGTGATTACGGGCAACCTGGGGCGATTAGGGGCAACGTGCAGTGGTTACGGGTAATCTGGTGTGATTACAGGCAACCTGGGGCAGTTAGGGGCAACGTGCGGTGGTTACGTGCAATCTGGCGTGATTACGAGCAACGTGCGGTGGTTACGGGCAATGTGCGGTGGTTACCGGCAACGTGCGGTGGTTACGGGCAACGTGCGGTGGTTAAGTGTAATCTGGTGTGATTATGGGCAACCTGGGGTGGTTACGGGTAATCTGTTGTGATTACATGCAACCTGGGGTGGTTAGAGGCAACGTGCGGCCGTCAGTGGCAACGTGCGGCCGTCAGTGGCAACGTGCGGTGGTTACGTGTAATCTGGCGTGATTACGAGCAACGTGCGGTGGTGCGGGCAATGTGCGGTGGTTACCGGCAACGTGCGGTGGTTACGGGCAACGTGCGGTGGTTAAGTGTAATCTGGCGTGATTATGGGCAACCTGGGGTGGTTACGGGTAATCTGTTGTGATTACATGCAACCTGGGGTGGTTAGAGGCAACGTGCGGCCGTCAGTGGCAACGTGCGGCCGTCAGTGGCAACGTGCGGTGGTTACGTGTAATCTGGCGTGATTACGGGCAACCTGGGGCGATTAGGGGGCAACGTGCAGTGGTTACGGGTAATCTGGTGTGATTACAGGCAACCTGGGGCGGTTAGGGGCAACGTGCGGTGGTTACGTGCAATCTGGCGTGATTACGGGCAACGTGCGGTGGTTACGGGCAATGTGCGGTGGTTACGGGCAACGTGCGGTGGTTACGGGCAACGTGCGGTGGTTACGGCCAACGTGCGGTGGTTATGGGCAATGTGCGGTTGTTACGGGCAACGTGCGGTGGTTACGGGCAATGTGCGGTTGTTACGGGCAATGTGCGATGGTTAAGTGTAATATGGCGTGATTACGGGCAACCTGGGGTGGTTACGGGTAATCTGTTGTGATTACATGCAACCTGGAGTGGTTAGGGGCAACGTGCGGTGGTTAGGGGCAACGTGTGGTTGTTACGGGCAATCTGGCATGATTACGGGCAACGTGCGGTGGTTACGGGCAACGTGCGGTGGTTACGGGCAACGTGCGATTGTTAAGGGCAATGTGCGGTTGTTACGGGCAACGTGCGGTGGTTACGGGCAATGTGCGGTTGTTACGGGCAACGTGTGGTGGTTACGTGCAATCTGGCGTGATTTCGGCCAACCTGGGGCGGTTATGGGCAACGTGCGGTGGTTACGGGTAATCTGGGGGGGTTAGGGGTAATTTGGGAGTAAACTGCAATTATTACTATAATAAAAAGTGTGGGCCACATGTATCATCCGGCGGACGGATGATTTTTGGCGGAAAGTGCCGATTTGCGTATTATTTTATACGCAAATGGCCGATTTGCGAATAAAATAATCGCAAATCGGCACTTTCCGCCGAGTACGCCAGGGGGCGGAAAGGGGGCGGAAAGTAGGCGGGAAGTGGGCGGAACGGAGGGCGCGGACTCAGAGTCCGCGCGATTTATCATCCGTTCCGCCCAATTCTACGCCGAAAACCTACTCCAGTCCTCAGCTGGCGTAGGTTTTCGGCGGTGCGCACCGGCGCGCACAGGATTTATGTACAGGCAGTCCGCCTCTACATAAATCCCCGTACCGCCGGAGCTGCGGGGGCATTTTTAAGTCCGGCGTAAAAAACGCCGGACTTAATAAATGCCTCCCTGTGTGTTTTATTTTTTTGTGTGTTTTTCACTTTTTGTGAAAAGTGGGGGGCGACTTGGGGGGCGACACTGTAACACTTTTTATCCCCTGTCACCAATGATTTATGGTGACAGGGGATAAAAAGTGCCGGCAGCACTGGGAACAGGCGATCGGCGGTATATAGTATATACCGCCGATCGCCTGCTCCGGGACCACACAGGGGGGTCCCCGATCACTGCCCCATGCTCTCCGCTACCTCCGGTGGCGGAGAGCATGGGGCTTTGATCATTCTTTCATTTCCATCCCTGCGAACAAACATCGTTTGTTCGCAGGGATGGGGGCGGCCATCTTGGATCTGATGGCTGCCCGGGGAGGGAGCGGGTTAGTGATCGGGGCACTAGGGGGGCTGATCTGGGGTCTGATTATTACATTTTCATCTCCCCCCACCGTGGATTCACGGTGGGGGGAGATGAAAGCTGTCGGCGGCGCCGGTACCGGAGATTGCCGGTATAATGTAGATATCGGCGATCTCCGGTACCGGCGGCAGTGGAAGGGGGGCCAGGGGACACTGTGACAGTGGCGGCGGGAGGAGGCAACGTCCTGCAGCCTCCTCCCGCCGCCCGATCAGCGGCAAACACCACATCTCCCCCATAGACGCTGCGGTCGCATCGACTGCGGCGTTTATGGGGTTAACTGCCCGGGGGGAGCGCGGCTCCCCTCCGGGCAGAGGCAGCGGGAGGATGTGGTGTGATACTGCCTCCTCCCGCTGCCCGATCTCACTTACGGGCTGCCGGGGGAGGCAGGAACAACATGACGTTTGGGGAACGTCATGTTGCATTAACTACCTACTTTACATGACGTTCCCCAAACGTCATTTTGCGGCAAGGGGTTAAAGGGGTTATCCAGTGCTACAAAAACATGGCCACTTTCCCCCTACTGTTGTCTCCAGTTTGGGTGGAGTTTTGAAAATCAGTTCCATTGAAGTAAATGGAGCTTAATTGCAAACTGCACCTGAACTGGAGACAACAGTAGGGGGAAAAGTGGCCATGTTTTTGTAGCGCTGGATAACCCCTTTAAGAGTCTCAAAACATAAGACTAGCCTGATATCCCTCCGGGAAGGGCTCAGCCAAGGGGTGGCTCCTGTAGGAGAACCACCAAAACCACCATATTAAGTGGCCCTGTAGGTCAATGTAATTATAAGGGAAAAAACAAGGCCAGGTGTCCATCCACCATATTAAGTGGCCCTGTAGGTCAATGTAATGACAAGGGAAAAACCAAGGCCAGGTGTCCATCCACCATATTAAGTGGCCCTGTTTCCTGTATGGCTCTACTAGGCATTGCTTTCACCTAGCCAGAATCCTGTTCCACACTTGGTGGGGGGGAAACACCCCAAAACAGCTGTCTGTGGATGGATACCTGTCCTTGATTTTTCGCTTGTCGTAACATTGACTTATAGGGCCAATTAATATGGTGGTTGTGGTGGTTTCCGTACAGAAGCCACCCCTTGGCTAGGCCCTTCCTGGAGGGATATCTGTGTTTCAAGACTCTTAAATGAAGCTCCATTGGCTCTTTTTTACATACTTATATACCTGTGTGTCCTAAGCTAAACAGAAGTGAAAGGTTCCTGTATAGTGCAATCACTAGTGATAAGTGTTCCTCATGGCCCCCCACCCCCCAGGCACAGTGTGTCAGAGCGGCCTGTAACTTCTGACCCCACGTTTCGGCCAGGTAAGTATGTTGTATGTTGGGGGAGGCCCATACAGTTTTTATTTTGCTATGGGGCCCCGTGAATCCTAGTTACGTCCCTGTTTGATACAATAAAGAAACAGAACTTTAAGCGACTCTGTACCCCCAATCTGTCCCCCCCAAACCACTTGTACCTTCAGATAGCTGTCCTGATCTGTCCTGGGGTCCGTTCAGCAGAGGATGCAATTATTGTCATAAAAATAACTTTTAATCCGGCAGCGCTGTGTCTAACGGCCGGGGCTTACATTTGTATATGCATTAGGCTGGCACCACCTCTCTGTCCCTCCTCCCCACCCTCCTTAGCATTAGGAATGCTCCAGGCAGATTGCTCCCTATTCCCCACCTGTTTGTATAATAAACATGGGCTGGATCGTTAATACACCTGTGCAAAGCTCAAACAGCAGTAAATGCTGAGGAGGGTGGAAAGGAAGGCCAGAGAGGGTGTGCCAGCCTAATGCATATACAAATGTAAACCCCGCCCGTTAGACACAGCGCTGCCGGATTAAAAGTTATTTTTATGACAATACCTGCATCCCCTGCTGAACAGACCCCAGGACAGATCTTGGATGAAAAGCAGCTATCCGAAGGTACAAGTGGTTTGGGGGGGTCAGATTATGGGTACAGAGTCGCTTTAAAGGGGGTTGTCTGAGACTTTTCAATAAACTAGCATTGCATTTTCTGTGGGTGTTTTACATTATATACACTTTCATTATTTATTTCTACCTCTTCTTATGTTCTCAGGCTTCGTCACATGACCATTCTGCCTGTGATTTGTTTTCATTCCAGTGATGTCACAATCCATATCTGTTTCCTGTTCCTTCCACTAAACATGATCACATGTAGAGTCATTAGGTGGGTGCGGCAGTGTCCTTCTTATAGGCTGGCTGGAATTCCACATTTACTTTAGACCTGCTGAGCAAATATTGCAGCTTAGTAGAAGCTTTAGCATGAAATGGAGGCAAGCAGAGACTGATAGCTACCTTGCAGAAGTTTAAAGCGACTCCGTACCCACAATCTGTCCCCCCCAAACCACTTGTACCTTCGGATAGCTGCTTTTAATCGAAGATCTGTCCTGGGGTCCGTTCGGCAGGGGATAATAATAATAATAAATTTATTTGTATAGCGCCAACAGATTCCGCAGCGCTTTTTTTTTTTTTTCTATGCATACAGTACAGAGGTACATAATACACAGTTAAATTGAAATAAATAAGAACATAATAAATAAAAATAACAAAAATACAAAGTATAAACGAGACCTGCTCGTTGGAGCTTACAGACTATAATTTTCGTTGACACCAGGCATAAGTGCTTCATTTGTCCATGGTCCAGCCATTGTACATAGTTAGAAATACAGGATAAGCCAGTAACAACGCCGATGTCTGATGCAAGTAAACATATAAAGTGCAGGAACCGTCAGAGATATAGAGCAAGGGAAACAACAAAAGGGGGAAACAGTTTAGGGAATGCTATAGGCGAGCCTGAAGAGATAAGTCTTCAGGGCACGCTTGAAACTGTGAGTATTGGGTATGAGTCTGATGTGTTTGGGTAGGGCGTTCCAGAGAATTGGTGCAGCACGAGAGAAGTCTTGGAGGCGGGAATGAGATGTTCTTATTATGGAAGATGTTAAGGTTAGATCATTTGCAGAGCGCACAGCACGGGAAGGATGATAGGTGGAGATGAGGGAGGAGATGTATGGAGGGGCACAGTTGTGGAGAGCTTTATGCGTGAGGGTGAGGAGTTTGAAGTGGATTCTGGATTTAATGGGTAACCTGTGCAGTGACTGGCACAGAGGGGAGAGCGGTATAGCGGCTGGAGAGGAAGATGAGCCTGGCTGCTGCGTTAAGGATAGACTGGAGAGGGGAGAGCTTAGAGAAGGGAAGACCCATTAGAAGGGAGTTACAGTAGTCAAGACGGGAATGGATCAGGGCGACAGTCAGAGTCTGAGCGGTGTCAGTGGTGAGAAATGGACGGATTCTGGAGATGGTTTTGAGATGAAGGTGACAGGAGCGTGTAAGAGCTTGGATATAGGCAGTGAAGGATAGATCAGAGTCTAGCATAACCCCCAGACATCGAGCTTGATGCACAGGAGTTATGCTAGTACCACAGACTGAGAGTGAGATGTGGGGTTTAGGTTTGTTAGAGGGAGGAAATACCAGAAGTTCAGTTTTGGAGAGATTAAGTTTGAGAAACAGAGAGGTCATAGTGTTGGAGAGAGCGGATAGACAGTCACTAGTATTTTGCAGGAAGGCAGGGGAGATGTCACAGGAAAAAGTGTATAACTGGGTGTCATCAGCATAAAGATGGTATTGGAAACCAAACCTGCTGATGGTCTGTCCGATGGGGGCTGTATAGAGGGAGAAGAGGAGGGGACCCAGGTCTGACCCCTGGGAAACTCAAACATTAAGAGGTAGGGGACCGGAAGAAGAGCCAGAGAAAGATACGCTGAAGGAGCGGTCAGAGAGGTAGGAAGAGAACCAAGAGAGAACAGAGTCCTTGAGGCCAAGAGAGCGGAGCATGGAGAGGAGAAGCTGGTGGTCCACAGTGTCAAAAGCTGCTGATAGATCCAGAAGAATCAGCAAGGAGTAGTTTCCTTGTGACTTGGCCTTAATGAGGTCATTTGACACCTTGGTAAGAGCAGTTTCAGTGGAGTGAAGGGATCGGAAACCAGACTGTAGAGGGTCAAGAAGAGAGTTATGGGAGAGGTAGCGGGTTAGGCGAGAATAGACAAGACGTTCCAGGAGTTTAGAGATGAAGGGGAGATTAGAAACAGGCCGATAGTTGGCTGCACAGGATGGGTCTAGAGAAGGTTTTTTCAGCAGTGGGGTTATAATAGAGTGTTTGAATGAGGAGGGAAAGATACCAGAGGAGAGGGAGAGGTTGAATATTTTAGTGAGGTGAGTAGTGACAGTGGGTGAGAGGGACTGGAGGAGGTGTGAAGGAATAGGGTCACTAGGGCAGGTAGTGGGACGAGAGGAGGAGAGGAGCTTGGCAACTTCTTCCTCTGTCACTGGGTCAAAGGCTGAGAGCGAAGGGGGAGAGGGAAGGGTATCTATGGGAGAAGTAATAGGAGCTATGGGACTTTGGGGCTGGGAGGTGATATCGGAGCGGAGAGTGTCAATTTTGGTTTTAAAGAAGGAGGCCAGGTCTTCATTGCAGAGGTCAGTGATGGGTGTCTGAACTTTGGGAGAGTTAAAGGTGTTGAAAAGGCGTTTTGGATTGTTTGAGAGTGAAGAGATGAGAGAGGTGAAGTAAGCCTATTTGGCAAGGTGAAGGGCAGAGTAATAACATTTGAGAGAGAATTTGTAGTGAATGAAATCTGCTGAGGTTCTAGATTTCCTCCACAGACGGTCAGCCGTCCTAGAGCACCGCCGAAGAAAGCAAGTTTCCGGGGTGTGCCAGGGCTGCCGGCATCTGTGGCGGGGTGTGCGGAGAGTAGGGGGGGCTACAGAGTCTAGGGTAGTTTTGTTGGTAGTGTTGTGTGGCCGTGTTTGGGCAGGTGAGGGATGAGATTGGGGACAGTGAGGATTGAAGGCAGTCTATGAGTTGGTGAGTGTTGATACCACGTAGATTTCTGTATATGTATGGGGTAGGAGTGTTAGGAGAGGGGCAGATGTTAGTTATTGAGAACGAGAGAAGATTGTGGTCTGATAGCTCAGATGGATCGTTAGAAAAGTTAGAAACAGAACAGTGGTGGAAGAAGATCAGATCCAGGGAATTCCCACCATTGTGTGTAGGAGAGTTGGTTAGTTGTGAGAGGCCAAAGGAGGAGGTTAGAGAGAGAAGCTGAGAGGCAGCAGGGGAGATGGGAGTATCAATAGGAATGTTTAAGTCACCCAGAATAAGTGTGGGAACTTCTGTAGATAGGAAATGAGGGAGCCAGGTGGCAAAGTGGTTTGAGGAATTGTCGAGGAGATACGGGGGGATGGTAGATAACAGCAACTCTGAGGGGAAGTGGGCGGAAGAGTCTGAGGGTGTGAACCTCAAAGGAGGGGAATGAGAGTGAGGGCTCAGGTGAGATTACCTGGAAGGTGCACTGCAGGGAGAAGAGAACCCCAACTCCTCCCCCCATGCCTACCTTCAGGTCTGGGGGTGTGAGACAGATGGAAACCACAATAGGATAGAGCAGCAGGGGAAGCAGTGTCCGATGGTTGCAGCCAGGTTTCAGTGAGGGCCAGAAGAGTGAAAGATTTGTCAATGAAGAGATCATGAATCTCAGTGAGTTTGTTACACACTGAGCGAGGGTTCAGGAGGGCACAGGTGAAGGATGCTGGAGAGACCGAGGAAAGGGAGGATGGCAGATAGTGGTTCTTAGTAAGCTTAAAACAGTTTTTGGATGGAAGTGAAAGAGAAGGATTAGCAGTAAAGGAGGGAGGACCAGGATTAGGAGAGATGTCACCAGCAGCCAGAAGCAGGAGGATAGAGAGAGACAGCAGGTGGTTAAGCAGGAGGTTAAAAGACTTGTGAGAGCGACTTCTGTGCTGCACAGTGGAAGGAGTTGTAGTGAGGTGAGTAAGAGTGTACAGGGCATGGGAGCCATACATAGGGGAGGGGAGGAGAGAGGGGCTGATGTGGATGTAATTTATAGTGTGGATGGAGGGTGGGTAGGACAGACAGAGAACACAGGAGGTGCAGACAAGGATAGTTACGAAGTTGATGAAGTATTTCATGGTGATCAGATGTAACTTACAAAAGAGTGTATTTTCAGCAGTCCTTTTCTGATCAATCCTGATCCAATTCTGGCCTAATTCTGAATTTAGCACTTAAAGATTGCACTTTAAGATGACATATTTAAGATGTGCAAAAATTAGACCAAGGTCCAAAATGAGACCTTGTCTCTAAATTTATACTACTAGGTCCAGGAAGTTGAATCAGATTTGATCAGAGCTCAGGTGTGAAAAAGGGTGGGGGGGGGGGCAGAGCAAATGGGAGAAGCTTATCAGTGGGGAAAGTAAAGACGGTGCCATGCTAAGGTAAACCATAAAACAATTATACACATACCAGTGAAAACACAAAGACACAATTACTGAGGGGATGCTGGAGTTTGTAGTGGACACATACCTGTAACAAGAGAAGAGCAGATTAGATCAGCTGGCAGTTGTAATAATGTATTAATTGCAGTTTATGTCATAAAAACAACTTTTAATCCGGCAGCGCTGTGTCTAATGGCCGGGGCTTACATTTGTATATGCATTAGGCTGGCACCACCTCTCTGTCCCTCCTCCCCACCCTCCTCATTATTAGCAATGATCCAGGAATATTTACTGCTGTTTGAGCTTTGCACAGGTGTATTAACGATCCAGCCCATGTTCAATATACACACAGGTGGGGAATAGGAAGCAATCTGCCTGGAGTATTCCTAATGATGAGGAGGGTGGGGAGGAAGGGCAGAGAGGTTGTGCCAGCCTAATGCATATACAAATGTAAGCCCCTGCCGTTAGACACAGCGCTGCCAGATTAAAAGTTGTTTTATTATAGGAACAAATTATATTTGCACGATAACGATTGAATTTGAACAATAATCGTACGTGTAAACGCAGCAAACAATCAAACGAAGAGCGAGAAATCGTTCATTTTGATCTTACAACATGTTCTAAAATCGTCGTTCGCAAAAAATTCGCAGATCGTTCCGTGTAAACAGTCGTTCACCGATTTTTACTATGTGCGAGATAGGCTTAAGCGATCGCAAAACGAATTTTCCGCACGATATATCGTTCTGTCTAAACGCTGATCGTTATAAAAAAAAAATCGTTACTTCGAAATTAATCGTTAATCGTACGATCGGGCGAATTATTGTTCCGTGTAAACGCAGCATTAGACAGAATGGTCATGTGATTGAACCTAAGAACACAAGAGCAGCTAGAAATAAATAATGAACGTGTATACAGAATTTACAGCACCCACAGACCACCCACACCCACAAGTCACAGACCACCCCTTTAATATTTGGTACCGAAACCTTTGTTTGCAATTACAGAGGTCAGACGTTTCTTGTAAGGTTTGCACACACTGCAGCATTGATTTTCTCCCACTCCTCCATTCAGATCTTCTCCCGATCTTTCAGGTTTTGGGGCTGTCACTGGACAACATTGAGTTTTAGCTAACTCTAAAGATTTCCTAGTGGGTTTAGGTCTTGAGACTGGATAGGCCCCTCCAGGACCTTGAGATGCTTTTTACGTAGCCACTCCAGATTTAATGGACTGTAAGGGCCCTACTACACCGACAGATTTATGACTAATTTATCTGACCGATTTTTTAAGCCAAAGCCAGAAATGGATTTCAAAAGAGGAGAAATCCCAGACTTTCCTTTATGACCTGTTCTCTGTTTATAGTCTGTTCCTGGCTTTGGCTTAAAAAAATTGTCAGATATCTGTTGGTGTAACAGGGCCCTAAGGCTGCTAGCCTTCTTAGAAGAGCAGAAATCATAATATCACAGCTGTGTGTACTGCTAGATTCCTGATTTTGGGTATATTCACACGGGCGGGCTCGCAGCGAGATTCTCGCTGCGAGCCCGGCAGGTCCTGTCAGTTCCCATAAACTACATACTTGCTGCGGTCTAAACGACCGCAGCGAGTATGTAATTATACCGCGCTTAACCCCTTCTACTCCCGCCGGCTGTAAGCAGCATACATTACCTGTCCTTGCTGCACGGGTCCGGCGTCCTGCTCTCCCGTCCGGCCAATTAGTGTGTTGCCCAGCCGCAGCCACTGATTGGCCGGGCGGGAGAGCAGGACGCCGGACCCGTGCAGCAAGGACAGGTAATGTATGCTGCTTACAGCGGGGGAGCCGGCGGGAGTAGAAGGGGTTAAGCGCGGTATAATTACATACTCGCTGCGGTCGTTTAGACCGCAGCAAGTATGTAGTTTATGGGAACTGACAGGACCTGCCGGGCTCGCAGCGAGATTCTCGCTGCGAGCCCGCCCGTGTGAATATACCCTTTAGGACATCAAGAATCTCAAATTAAAAAAGGGATTTCCAGAGATCAGATCTTATCCTCTTTCCAAAAAATTGGAAAACTCTAATACTTTGATATACAGTGGTACCTTGGTTTAAGAGTAACTTGGATTAAGAGCATTTTGCAAGAGCTCACAATTTTTCAAAATTGTAACTTGGTTTAAGAGCATTGCTTTGGTTTAAGCCAAATAAATAAAACATATAAAAATAAATAAATAAACATATAACATACCGTAGCGTGCGTAATTGTCCGATCTAATAAATATAACAATCCTCATCACTAATGGCAAACGGCGTAGGCGAAAACAGGGCCAGGATTACAGATTTTTTCTTAGATTATATATTAAAAAATTAATAAAAAGTGATCAAAATGTCTGATCTTCACAAATTCGGTATTAATAAAAACTAGATATCATGGCAGAAAAAATGACCGTTATAAGCGTAACAATAGGCCCATTTTATTAATAATTAACTGCAAAAAAAAAAAAAGGATTTGAGTTAAAAAAAAAAAATAATAACATTAGAAAATATGTGTAAACCTGCATGTGGTTGTGTATGGACTGACCTATAGAATAATGGTATCATGTCGCTTTTACCATAAAGTGCATTACGTAGACAAAGGAACCCCCAAAAGTTACCATATTGCATTTTTTTTTACATTTTTACCAATTTATATCTTCATAAATAATAATTTTGGTGTTCCATCATACATGGCCCTGTAGATAGAAAACTGAAAGTGCTAGAGCTCTTAGAAGGGGAGGAGGAAAAAAACGAAAACCCAAAAATGAAAATAATAAAAAAGTTTTACAAGTTGCCTATTGTTGTAATTGTACTGACTCAAGGAACATAGATAACAGTTTTACCCTAGGATGTACAGCGTAAATACAGACCCCCCCCCCCCCCCCAAAAAAAAAAAAAAAAATAGCTTTTTTTTCACAATTTAAGCTATGTTTACCCACAATATTTTTGCTCAGTATTTTCAACCCAAACCAGTAGTGGATTGAAATCACAGAAGGGCCATGTTCACACACTATTGAAATTTAGTGGATGGCCATCATTTAATGGCAAATAATTACCATTATTTGAAAAACAATGGGCGTTGTTTTTAAAATAGCAGCAATGCAAGCGCTATGGCCTTTTAACCCCTTAGTGACCGTCATGCTGCCTTTTCACGGCGGTCACTAATGGGCTTTATTCCGATGCGTACGCCTTTTAATGGCGTACGCATCGGAACGAATTGCCGCCCGGCGGCGGCTGCAGGACGGGGGATCAGCGGTCAGTGTGACAGCTGACCCCCTCCTGTAACTGTCCGGAGCGGTGGATTCTCCGCTCCGGACAGTTTAACCCGTTAAATGCCGCTGTCAAATCGTGACAGCGGCATCAAACGGGTTCCGGTCGGCGCCGCGGGTATACTGACCTGATCAGAAGTCCCGCGGCGAAGTCCGGTCCCCCGACGGTCTCCATGGTGATCCCAGGGTCCTAATGAAGGCCCCCGGGCTCACCATGGATATGCCTCTGCTCAGCCATACACAGGTATGGCCGAGCAGATGCCTGTCAGCAAGTAGCTGACACATACTCAATACACTGCATTACAATAGTAATGCAGTGTATTGAGCATCAGTGATCAATGATCACTGACCAGTATTGCACTAGTGTACAGTAATGTACACTAGTGTAAAAGTGAAAAAAAAAAGTGCACCAAACACACAAAACACCCCCCAGCCCCCCCCCAATAATAAAAATGCATTACATTCTCCGTACACTATAAAACGTTACATAAAAGTGATCAAAAACACAAATCATATACATATTTGGTATCGTTACGTCCGTAACGACCCAATCTATAAAACTATATCAATAATAATACCGCACAACACACGCTGTAAAAAATAAAATAAAAAAAACAGTACCAGAATAGCTGTATTTTATCAATCCACTTTAGAAAATACGTCATAAAAGAGATCAAAAAGTCATAAACATATAAAACTTGGTATCAATAGAAACTACAGATCTTTCCGCAAAAAATAAGCCCCAAACCAGCTCTGTCGAGCAAAAGATAAGAACGCTATGGACCTTGCAATGCGGCGACGGTTTTTGTGGGTTTTTGCTAGGAAGATAGTTTCTATTGCGCCAAAGTGATAATAGTTAAAAAAACCTATACAAATGTGGTATCGCTGTAACCGTAGTGACCCAGAGAATACATGTATTATGTTATTAGTGACCGCCGATACGGATTTTTACGGCGATCACTAATGGGCTCTATTCTGCTGCCATCAGCTCTTTATGGCGATGGTGCAGAATAGTGCAGCAGCGCTGGAAATGCCCGCAGCCCCCTCCTCCTCCGGTAGCTGAGGGGTTGGGGCAGAGTGTGGGGTCAGTCCCGGGAAGTCCCCTCACCAACGATCGCCGTTATTATCAGTATAACGGCGGCCACCGGTAACGGACATTGCCAGCACAGTTGAACACTTTCATCTCTTCTCACCGTGAATCCACAGTGAGAGGAGATGAGAACATGTCCCCCCCCCTGTCCCCAGAATTAACCCTAGTGACCTGGTCACTGACCCTCCCCTCCCTGGACGGCCATCTGATCCAAGATGGCCGCCGCCATCACTGTGAACAGACTCTGTTCACAGTGATGGATTCCTAAAAATGATCAAAGCTTCATTCTCTCCACCACCGGAGGTGGCGGAGAGCATGTGGCAATGATCGGTGACTACCCGGTGTGGTCCCAGTACAAGTGATCAGCGGTATATATATTGCCCGTCACCACCCCAGATAGCCTGTAACCACCCTAGATTGCCTGTAATCTCCCCAGATTGTCCGTAATCTCCCCAGATTGCCCGTATCCATCCCAGATAGCCCACAACCACCCCAGATTGCCCGTCACCACCCCAGATTGCCCGTCACCACCCCAGATTGCCCGTCACCACCCCAGATTGCCTGTCACTACCCCAGATTGCCTGTCACTACCCCAGATTTACTGTAATCTCCCTAGATTGCCTGTATCCCCCCCCAGATTCCCTGTAACCACCCCAGATAGCCCATAACCATTCCAGACAGCCTGTAACCACCACAGATTGCCACAGACTACCTGTAACTACCCCAAATTGCCTGTAACCACCCCAGATTGCTCGCAACCACCCCAGATTTCCCGTCACCACCCCAGATTGCCCGTTGCAACCCCAGATAGTCAGTGAACACCCCCAGATTGCCCATCACCACCCCAGATAGCCAGTAAACACCCCAAGATTGCCCATAACCACCCCATATAGCCAGTAAACACCCCAAGATTGCCCATAACCACCCCATATAGCCAGTAAACACCCCAAGATTGCCTGTAAACACCCCCAGATTGCCCGTAAACACCCCAGATTGCCCGTGACCACCCCAGATTGACCGTAACCACCCTAGATTGACCGTAACCACCCCAGATTGGCACAGACTGCTCGTAACCACCCCAGATTGCCCATAACCCCACCAGATTGCCTGTTGCCACCTCAGATAGCCAGTAAACACCCCGAGATTGTCCATTACTACCCCAGATAACCAGTAAACACCCACATATTGCCTGTAACTAAAATGACACTCCTTCTCTTCTGAGCCCTGCTGTGTGCCCATACAGTGGTTTATGCCCACATATGGGGTACCATTGTACTCAGGAGAAGCTCCGTTACAAATGTTTGGGTGCTTTTTCTCCCCTGTTCCTAGTGAAATTGAGAAATTTCAAACTAAACAAACATGTTATTGGGAAAATTCTATTTTTTTTCATTTTTACGGTCTAGTTTTGAATACTTTCCTCCAATACCTATCGGGTCAAAATGCTCACCACACCCCAAGATGAATTCCTTGAGGGGTGTACTTTCCAAAATGGGGTGACGTTTGGGGGGGTTCTATTCTGCTGACACTACAGGAGCACTGCAAATGCACCTGGCGCTCAGAAACTTCTTCAGAAAAATCATGCACTGAAAATGCTAATAGGCGCTCCTTTCCTTCTGAGCCCCGCTGTGTGCCCATACAGTGGTTTATGCCCACATATGGGGTACCGTTGTACTCAGAAGAACCTGCGTTACAAAATTTGGGGTGCATTTTCTCTAATGTTTATTATGAAAATGAGATACTTTAATCTTAACAAATATATTATTGAAAAATTTCTATTTTCCATTTTTTTCCAACCTAATTGTGAATACTTTCCTCCAGCCCCTGTAGGGTTAAAATGATCATTATACCCCTAGATTAATTCTTTAAGGTGTCTAGTTTCTAAAATGGGGTCACTTATGGGGGTTTCCAGTATACAAGCCTCCTAAATCAACTTAAAAAAAGAACTGGTCCCTAAAAAAATCAGTTTTAGAAATTTCATGCCACTAACATAAAGTACCATATGTTACGAAAAAAAACAATCTCAGAATCGCTAGCATATGTTAAAGCATCACTGAGCTATAAGCGCATAAAGTGAGACAGGTCAGATTTTGAAAAATGAGCCTGGTCATTAAGGCCCAAATAGGTTTGGTCCCTAAGGGGTTAAACATGAGGAGGAAAATAAATGATCATTATTTTGATGTCCGTAGTAAAAACGTCCATTATACAATGCATTATGTGCATTGGATGTCCGTCTTTCCATTGATTTCAATTAGCGATGAGCGAACCGGTATCGAGTTCGAGTCCATCCAAACCCGATCGTTTGCCATTTGATTAGCGGTGGCTGCTTAACTTGGATAAAGCTCTAAGGTTGTCTGGAAAACATGGATACAGCCAATGACTATATCCATGTTTTCCACATAGCCTTAGGGCTTTATCCAACTTCAGTAGCCACCGCTAATCAAATGCCGAAAGTTCGGGTTCGGATGGACTCGAGCATGCTCGAGATTTGCTCATCTCTAATTTCAATGCATTGCCATTGCAGTCAGTTAAATCCCAGCAATATTGTAAATTTTTTTAAATATCCAAATCGGCCGCCTTTTCTCTAAGGGTGTGTTTACACAGAGATTTATCTGACAGGTCTTTGAAGCCAAAGCGAGGAACAGACTATAAAAAGGGAACAGTTCATAAAGGAAAGACTGAGATTTCTCCTCTTTTCAAAGCAATTCCTGGCTTTGGCTTCAAAAATCTGTCAGATAAATCTCTGTGTGTTAAAGTCCCATTAGAGCCCTATTACACCAAACAATTATTGGTCATACTTGGCCAATTACTGATGGTTCCATCCGATAATCATTTGGTGTAATAGCGCCTGATAAAAGACAAGTTGGAAAATGATAACAGCAGCAATGATCTGCTGCGCATGACTTCGTGTTATGTGTCAAGCCGTGGGTTGGCACCTGACCTGTGGCTCCATTAATTCTTTATTGCTGAGTGCTGTACTCTATCTCTCCAGCCGCTCCAGAGAATAAATAAAGCTGCAGATCACGTGCCAACTAGAGATGAGCGAGCCGCGAGTATGCTCGAGTCCATCCGAACCCGAACTTTCGGCATTTGATTAGCGGTGGCTGATGAACTTGGATAAAGCCCTAAGGCTATGTGGAAAATATGGATATAGTCATTGGCTGTATCCATGTTTTCCAGACAACCTTAGAGCTTTATACAACTTCAGCAGCCGCCACTAATCAAATGCCGAACGTTCGGGTTCGGATTGACTCGAACCCGAACCCGGTTCGCTCATCTTTAGTGCCAACCCATGGCTTGATTAAAAACAAAGGAGCTGGGTCACCGATAGAGAGATCCCAGGGGGACATGGAGGTGGATAGGGGACAAATATTTTTAAATCGTAACCCCCGTTGAAACTAATTTCTATCTCCCCAGGTGTCTCCAATGAGCAGATCGGTTTCTCACCATGCCAGGAGTAAAACTGTGGTTTTTGATGCAGAAATGTGTGGTTTCCATGTCACAAATCTAAGGGCTAGTTCACATTAAGTAATCAGCGCTGAATCAGTGAGGAAAGTGTTCAAGGCAGAAAGTGTTCTCGTGGAATTCACATGGAATTCCGTGCGGAATCCGTGAGAAAAGTGTTCCGTCCAGAATCACCTCTGGCGGAATTCTGCGCAAATTCATTTTTCATTTAATCAGAGTCATTCATTTTTCCAATTCCGTGCTGATTCTGCACTAAATTTCCGTGAGCATTCTGCTCTGAAAAGTTTCAGAGCAGAAACTCACTGCTCAATTAATTTCAATGGGATTCTGCCAACGGAATCCGCCAGAAGAATTGACATGTCAATTCTTCTGGTGGAAATGGCATCCACCGCGGAAAATTCAGCGCGGACATTTCGCTGTGTGAAATGCAGAGCGCAAATTCCATTGAACTCAATGGAATTCGGCTCTGCACTATATTTCCGGGCAGAATTTTCAGTGAGGAATCAGTGCCGATTCCTCAGTCTGAACTGGCCCTAATAACAGTTAGTGCATGTGTTAAGACATTAGATGTCCAACAGGGCTGCTCTAGTACCAAACTGGTCCTGTATTCAATATATCTAAAACATTTATGTCAAAAATGATTTTATGACCTGGCCAATGGGTGGTTGTCTAAACTGCATCTTCTCTGGTCATATAAATAATACGCTATAAAGTGCAGCTGCCTATTCTAGACACTGCAACTACTCTCTAGGAGCGCAACCATCCCTCATCTATTTCCATGGAAACAAGTATCGCACAATGGCGCTTCATCAACTGCCTTCTTTTTCTCATTCTCTTCTCCCCATCACGTGACGTCACATCAGCCGCGTTCCCTTACCTAGACAAAGACTCAGACAAAGTGGGCGGATCTCTTAATTTCCCCGCCAACTGCCGGCGAGGTTTGGAACGCACACGCACCTGACGTTTTGCGTTCCAGTTGGCTTGCGCTATGCCGGGGAGCTACACAAGTGGGCGTGTTGAGTCGGGTACGTGATGATATCATCACTTAGCCCCTTACTCTACTCTTCACCCCCTTCAGCACCGAACCGAACCGGGATTGAGAGTCTTACGTCATCAGCTACGTCATGGGGGTGAGGAGGGAGGGGGAATGGGCATTAGAAGAGGTTGGGGCAGTTTACTGGCAGTGGCAGGGGGGTTCTGGATGTCGGTGTAGAAGAGAGTTGTAGGGTGACAGAGAATGGTTGCAGCCGGGGATTCTCGTGGTTGGGGTGGGTTGTCACCTGTTTGGCTGTTTCCGCTTAGTTGGGTGCCATGCTTGTGTGCTGGTGCAGGAGTTTGGGGAAGGAGACCGCGGCTGTGGCCTGGCAGGGAGCCTGGCACAGGGATGGTGGACTGATATGGGCATAGTGTTTTCTAGGTGATCTGCTATAAGAAATTCTGTGTAATAATATTACTTACATTACAGTAAGTGCAAAGGAGAGACCTGGAGGGGGCGCCAGAGCAGCCATCTCTCCAGCCAGGGACAGGGGGGGGGGACCTGATCGCCATTTGCAGGCAGCCTCCACACTTTTTGCACCAATTTTGCTAAAACTTCCTGGAGTAGATTTATGAGACCTTGTGCGGTTGTCCATGGCAACCATTTTCAGAGGCTAATTTTGAAACTGAAAGCTGGAATGTGATTGGCCGCTATAGTGACTACTCCCCTGAGCTTATGCACAAAGGTTTGATAAACCGCCACCACTGCCATGTTCAGGCAATGTGGATCTGCTGCGGTGAGTCCGATCACAGTGCCGCTTTCATCCCTTCAATCGCTCTGGTAACATGAAAGCTGTGCCGTATTTAAAATACTTGGGGGGTGGTGATCCCTACCTATTGGGAGGTATTTATAGAAGTTTATATTTTGTGCCAATTGGCAGAATACCTGTATTTCCCCAATAGTAAAACTTAACTTTTATTGCAATTAATTAAAGATAATTTCACCAGTGTTGACGTGTATTTACAGTGCTCGCTTTAAAATAGGTGTGCAGCTTGTGGTTTACCTTGAAGGTATTTGTATAGTCTATATGACTGTGCTATATACTTGCAAGATTCTACACTGGTGTATTAATAATTATGCGGTGAATCCCGCTATAGTAATTACCAGGTTAATACACCTCTATAAACACCGGGAGGTACCGATACTCTCCGGTATTTTAATAAAGCAAGTGGTGAGCAGTCACCTGTTGAGTATGTACTATCTTGCGGTATGTACAGACAGTGTGTACAACTTTGCAATGTATACCGCAGGGTTGAGACACGTAACGCTCCCGTATGTGTCTCTATGGATGCACAGCGAGCTAGGATCAGTGTATGTCGGCACTTAGAATACGGGCGCGATCTTGAGTTACTGCACGTAGTATCGGGTAACTATCCCGGTTACTCGGCTTGATCAAGCTGAGTAACCGGGATAGTTACCCGATACTACGTGCAGTAACTCAAGATCGCGCCCGTATTCTAAGTGCCGACATACACTGATCCTAGCTCGCTGTGCATCCATAGAGACACATACGGGAGCGTTACGTGTCTCAACCCTGCGGTATACATTGTAAAGTTGTACACACTGTCTGTACATACCGCAAGATAGTACATACTCAACAGGTGACTGCTCACCACTTGCTTTATTAAAATACCGGAGAGTATCGGTACCTCCCGGTGTTTATAGAGGTGTATTAACCTGGTAATTACTATAGCGGGATTCACCGCATAATTATTAATACACCAGTGTAGAATCTTGCAAGTATATAGCACAGTCATATAGACTATACAAATACCTTCAAGGTAAACCACAAGCTGCACACCTATTTTAAAGCGAGCACTGTAAATACACGTCAACACTGGTGAAATTATCTTTAATTAATTGCAATAAAAGTTAAGTTTTACTATTGGGGAAATACAGGTATTCTGCCAATTGGCACAAAATATAAAAAAGTATTTAAAATACTTTGCAGAAAATCTGCCGCAGATCCGCAGTGTGTGAACATACCTGTAGGCTATGCTCACACTGCGTTTTTCAATCCGTTTTAGTGTGTCTGTTTTTGATTGCCTTTTGATTTTTATTCACTGTTGTGTATGCTAAGAAAAAAAAAAAAAGAACAAGTATCTGTTCGATATATTTTTTTTAAAGTGTCACTGTCATTTTAGTTTTTTTTACAGAAATCAATAGTACAGGCCATTTTAAGAAACTTTGTAATTGGGTTTATTAGCTGAAAAATGCATTTTTATAATTAAAAAGCAGTTTAAAGCTTTTCCCCCCTGTCTTCATGGTTTTCTACGGAGGGCTGGAGGGAGATGAGGCACCAAAACAGGACAACAAAGAGTTAATTTACAGCTACATCACCAGGCTATCTCCTCTGAAGTCAGCAGGGACCTCTCTGCCCTCTGAATATCTGCTTTCACATAGGCCCTGCTGTGTAATCCTTTGTCCCTGTTGGGGACTAATCTCTCTCCTCCCTCCCTGTGTTAAAGGAACAGCAAAAACTGTGAGAACCTAGCCTTTCTAGCTGTAGATTTTTTGCAGTGGGCCCAGCTGACAATTTCCAGCAAATAATGCAGATTATGTTAAAGGGGAACTCCAGCAGAAGATATTTTCTTTCACATCAACAGGTTTCAGAAAGTTATGTATATTTGTAATTTTCTTCTATTTAAAAATCTCTAGTCATCCAGTACTTATCAGCTGCTGTATGTCCTGCAGGAAGTAGTGTATTCTTTCCATTCTGACACACTTTTTTTGTTGCCATTTCTTTGGGTATTTGCTCTGGACAGTTCCTGACACAGACAGGTGGCAGCAGAGAGCACTGTCTCAGACTGGAAAGAATACACCACCTTCTGCAGGACATACAGCAGCTGATAAGTACTGAAAGACGTCAGATTTTTAATGAACAAATCTTTATAACTTTCTGACACCAGTTGATTTAAAAAGGTTACATTGTTTTTTGTAAAAGAGTGTTTGTTTGTAGTATTGCCATCTAAATTGGAAAGTACAGAACCTTTTTAGTACTTCTATACTCTTTTTATCGTAGTCTTGTCTATAGTTAAGCATACAGGTAAACAACAATGCATATTTGACATCTAAAGGGTTTACTGGTACATTTTGACTGCTGGTTAGGCCATCAATATGTTGACTGTTGGGGTCCGACATCAGACACCCCACCAATCTGCTGTTTGCTAACCCTGGCACTGCATACAGAGAACCAAGCAGCAAGCAGACAGCTCTGTACATTGTGTAGTGGCTGTGCTGGGTTACTGCAGCTTTGCTCCTATTGAAATGAATAGAATCCAAGCTGTAGCAGCTTAGAATGGCCACCACACAAAGTATAGTGCTGTCTGTTTTGTGTATGTGGGTGCCATGGCTCTGGCATACAGCTGTTCATTGAAGGTGTCAAACCTCCACTGATCGGTTATTGCTGCCCTATGCTGCTGATAAATATATAGCTCTGCAGTGATGTCATTCTGGGCTGCTGTTCACTGCAGACCAGCTGAATATACAGAAGTAGTTGTTCTGTGGGCTAATGGGCCACCCACTGTGCACCTATCGCCCTCATTTACATAGTTAAAGTATCCCTGTCGTTTAAATTATTTTTTGGAAATCAAAAGTCCAGGCGATTTTAAGAAACTTTGTAATTGGGTTTATTAGCCATAAAATGCATTTTTATCATGTAAAAGCAGTTTGAAGGGGTGGATTGAGAAGAGGCACCAAAACAGGACAACAAAAAGTTAATTTACAGCTACATCACTGGCTATCTCCTCTGACAGTCAGCACTGACCTCCTAATACCGCCTTTCATGCAGCTCCCGCTGTGAAATGCTTTGTTCTCTGCTGGCAACTAATCTCCCTCCCCTCTCCATAGGTTACACAGGGCCCGACTGATGTAAAAGAGTTGAGACTTCCTGATAATGTGCAGTAAATGAGAGAGAGGAGGGAGGGGGGAACCTGGGGAAAGTCTTTTTAATGCAGATAATGGCATATTTGCATAATAAACTCAACTACAAAGTTTATTAAAATCGCCTGTACTATTGCTTTATGCAAAAAAATTAAAACAGTGACATCTTGTGTCCTGACTTTCCAAAAATACTGTCCAGATAAATAGTAGTTTAACAAAGTGGTTACCAAGCATTAGAAAAATGGCCACTTTCTTCCAGAGACACCACATCATAACTCTTGTCTCTAGTTCAGGTCTGATTTGCAATTAAGTGCCATTTACTTCAATAATAATATGTGTAGGAGGAGTTACATAACAAATTCCATGTTTAGTTTGATTCAGTTAATCACTAGATGCATTACACAGGAATACAGTGGCCAATACTATTCTGACGGGTTTCTGCACTATATATTATAAGAAAGGTACATGAGAAGATTTTCGACTGTTTGTATATTAGTAAACAACCCCTTTAAGAAATGTTTACCTTTTTGGAGAACCCTTTTAGAGAGAATTTATTAATCCTGTCTCCACTTAACCATTTTTACTAATAAAATCCTTGGTTCTTAGAGAAAATCTGTACGGGCCAAAGAGAAGAAGCAAAAACGCCAGGAGGAGCGTGCTGCAATGGCAGCTGTGTGCGCCAAAGTGCAAGCGGCCAACCAGGTAATCTGCCTTATGTACAAAGTTTTGGGATTCCCTGTCTCCATACCTGTGACCTATATCTTACCCTTGTTAATTTCGTACTGTCTTCTGCAGCTTGGTGATCCTCTTGGAGCCTTTCCAGTCTTTAAAAAATTTGACAGAAACGGGTAAGGTATAATTAAGAGACAACAATATATTTTCATATTAAATCTGACGTTTTTCCATGACTCATATTTCCCCTTTACATTCTTAGATTGAATTTGACTATAGAGTGCTGCCGAGTTACCGATCTGGACCAGAAGACCATAGACTGGGCCTTTGAGCTTACAAAGACAAACATGCAGTTGCTGTAAGACTTTTGTTTAACTTTAAATTCTTTAGAAAATATGCGGAGGGGAAATTTATCAACTAAAGGTCCTATTTAGCGAATCGCTCCATTTGATCAGCGATCCGCTTATCAAGCCGTCGAGCGATTGAATCCATCTTTTTTGCCCGTTCTGGGAGGATTGGCAGGGAGCGGAGCAGTGCGGGAAGCCCGGAAGGGTCATCAGCAGAGCGCTGATCAAATAAAGCGATTTGCTTTGCTTGATGAGCGCTTCGGCTCATCTCATCTCTAGTCCTATCACACTTAGTGATTACAGCCTTACTTGGCCAATTATCGGCCAATGTGTTAAAAGGCCACGATCACCCGCCTATTTGTGCAGCGGCTGTCTGCTGCATCTCACCCCATGGAAGCAGAGCTGCGGCAGCAGATCAATGACCTAAGGGTTGTTCGGGCAGCCCCTCCTGCCGTTCCCTGATCGCTGTTTGTGCATGTAATAGCACCGACAATGAGGGGAAAGAGAGGGCTGAACTGACAGATCGGCATTCACTTCGGCTGGATTATCATGCAGTGTAATACCGCCTTAAAGGGAATGTACTATTCGGGCCGGGCTGAAGCACTGGAGGCGGGCCGACCCACCCCCAGTGGGAGGAACTCCCCCACCCCTCTATGACTCGGCTCTATTAGAATCATTGGAGCCATATCATAGAGGGGCGGGGATCTCCTCCCACTGGGGGTGGGTCGGCCCGCCTCAAGTGCTTCAGCCCGGGCCTGATTGTACATTCACTTTAAATCTCTGCCCTTGTGTCCCACGCTGGATTTTATTGAGAAGCACAGTGTGATTTATGCTTGCATGCAGGAGGTTGCACCCCCTTGCCCATCCATCAGACAAGCAGAGTGTATATCGTCAAAAAGTTTAAAAATTTTGAGCCAACGATGTCCTTGATATTCAATGTCTTTTTCCAATTATTGTAGTAATTTTCCACTTTCATGCTGTTGAAAGTGAAAAAAAGCATTCCATTGTTACTGTGTATGGTAGTTATTTTAGTAGTTATGGAATTAAGGTTTCTTTTTCTACAGATAAAGATAAAACATACATTTTTTCACTAATATATTCAGAGCAGTCTTGTGGGGAAAAAAAAAGACACTTGTCAAGGAAAGGGATGATCGTTGTGTTTTTTTTTTTTTTTTTTTTTTTTTTTTAATTTTGGAAGGGTTGACCTTAAACAAAACGGTGCAATGTATCAGAAAGAAAAGATATCTTTTAGAATCTGCATCAAAACGCCTACAGGTACATAACAGTAGGTTTATATGTATAAATCCGTTGTTAAGGCCTTATTAGACAGCTTAATAATCTTGACAAAGAAAAATTGTATCAGCTCACCACACGTGGTTCACTCTCTGTAATGAGGACTCTCCAGTATAGAAGCACGTGAGATCTATATTGCGGGCCGTTCCCCGTTAGTCCATAACGTAATTTCTTTATTCGCTTAGGCATCAACATAAAAAAACAAACATTTAAAAACACTCCGACGTGTTGCGAGGTAGACCCTCTTAATCATGGCCATGATTAAGAGGGTCTACCTCGCAACGCTTCGGCGTGTTTTTAAATGTTTGTTTTTTTATGTTGATGCCTAAGTGAATAAAGAAATTACGTTTTATGAAGCTGGAGATCGCCAACCTTCTTTCTAAGCTTAATTATCTGCAGACAGGGCTGCACGGACATCATTAGCAATGTCCGTGCAGTCCTTGCTTTAATCAGCTGATTTTTAAACCTGTTAAAAGACAGTGATCAGCCGACAAGCTCGCTGTCTCTGACTGATTTGGCTGATAACCGCTCCCTGTAATAGGGCCTTAAGATTCCCTGTGTTTCTGTAAATGGGAGAAGAAAGGCAGTAAAGAAGCAATTCTTACAATCTACTTTAACATTTCATTCTATTTGCAGTGTTAAGTCCTAATGTGCATCCTGGATTTATCACTCTCAAGAATTCTATTCTATGTTATATTTTCCATCTGCACTAGTAATGTATAAATATATCATTGTAGTTATGAACAAAGTGAATGGGGATGGAAAGAGAGAGAAAAACGAGAGGAGCTGACAGACGAACGTGCCTGGTACCTTATTGCCAGAGATGAGCTTGGCATGCCTGTTGCCTTTGTGCACTTCAGATTTGATGTGGAATGTGGAGATGAAGTGCTTTACTGGTAAGTGACATAATTGATGTATATTATATATTAATCACACATGTCATAAAAAGCAGATTCCTAGATTTATTGAAGCTCAGCTGCTGGCAATTTAGTGGATAGCACCCTGGTTAACCCCTTAAGGACACAGCCCAAAATGGTCTTAAGGACCGTGACGATTTTCAATTTAGCGTTTTTGGTTTTTCCTCATCTTCTAAGAGCCATAACTTTTATTTTTCCAGCTGCTGGGCCATGTGAGGGCTTGTTTTTTTCAGGAACAGGTGTACTTTGTAAAGGCGCCTTTTGGTCTACCATAGCATGTGTGACAAAACCCCCAAAATATCATTTATGGGGTGAAATTGGGGAAAAAATACAATTCTGCAAATTGTGTGTGTGTGTGTGTGTGTGGGGGGGGGGGGTCCGTGTTTACGTAATGCACTTTATGGTAAAACTGCCGTTTTATCTTTATTCCATAGGTCAGTCTGAATACAGCAATATGCATTTTACTTGTCATTTTTTGCGCCATGATCTCTAGTTTTTATTAATACCATATTTGTGTAGATGAGATGTATTGATCAATTTTTATTCATTTTATTTTAAATAAAATGTAATAAAAATAATTAATCCTGGCGTTTTTTTTTTTTTACCGCTTCTTGTTTACGTCGTTAACCGTGCGGGAACAATATTGACTTATTTTAATCGGACGATTATGCACGCTACGGTATGTTATATGTTCATTCACTTTAATGTGTTTTATTTATAAAATGGGAAAGGGGGGTGATTTAAACTTTTATTGGGGCAGGGGCTATGGTGTGTTTTTTTAAAAAAAAAATTTTTTACACTTTTTATGTCCCCTTAGGGGACTGTAACATGTTTATATTGGAATTCTTACACTGATCATTGATATGGCATAGCATAGCATTGATCGGTGTTATCTGTGATCATTGCATAGAGCCTGCCTGTGCAGACTCTATACAGTGATCGTCGATCTGACTGCCGGGAGGAAGGTAAGGGACCTCTGGCAGTCAGATACAATGATCGAAACCCCCGCAGTCAAGCTGCTGGGGTCCCGATCGGTCAGTGACAGGAGCACAGCTCTTGCCACTGATGTAAGTGCTGCGGCACTACAGGGGTAATGGCGGGCGGCTGCGCGATCGCGGCAGCCCGTCATTAACAGTGAGGACCTGGCTGCATATAGCAACTGATCCCCACATGCTTTGAAGTGAGCTCAGCTACTGAGCTCACTTCAAAGCATCGGCAGACTCCATGACGTACGAGTACGGCATGGGTCCCTAAATTAAAGGATTCCATGATGTACCTGTACGGCATGGGTCCTTAAAAAGGTTAAGGGTCCGTTTACACAGAAAGATTATCTGTTAACCTCTTAAGGACCCATGTCGTACTGGTACGTCATGGATCACTGTCACTTAAGGACCCATGACGTACCGGTACGCGGGTCCTTTAAGAGGGCGCCGCGGACCGGCCGCATGCGATCGGGAGAGATGGCCTGCAGAAATACACTGCAGGCCATCTCTCCCTGTTGGCACGGGGGGTTGTTAACCCCCCCCCCCCCCCCCCCATGCCGACGATCGCCGCTATTGGCTTATCAGTTCAGATCAGCCAATAGCGGCGATCGGAACATTTCCGGGTCATCGGTGACCCGATGACCCGGAAAAAATGGCGGTCGGTGCTGTCCGAGGACGGCACCGACCGCCATTACTGTAAAAAGTAATGGTGGCCAGGTGCCACCGGCCCGATCGCCGTGAAGTTATAAATACTTGCTCGCCAAAAGTTAGGTAGCTGAGGGGTCCAGAGCAGGTATTCGTACATTACTCACCTGTCCCGGGGTCCTGATCGGCGTCTTCCGGGTTCGCGGCGTCCTCGTGTTCTCGTTCGGGTCTTCGGCTTCTTCCGCGACGTCACGTTCGGCTATTTTCGGCTCCAGCGTCGGGTTTTTGGGATTTTCCGCTCTGCTGCCCTCTAGCGGCTGATATGTGTCATACACTTATCAGCAGCTACAGGGATGTTCAGTATGTAATAAAGTTTTTTTTTTTTTTTTTTTTTTCTTCAAATTTTTTTTTTCTATTTTCCGCACACTATCGCCGCTGAGTGTTGATCAGCATCGCACGAAAGGAGACGCGCGCCCGCATCAGTCAGCCGGCGGGTGCCAACTGCGGAATGCACGAAGGGTTATCCTTCGCCATTCCGCAGTGTGCACGTACCCTTAGAATGTATGAAGGAAGGGACACCTGAATGCAGCCCCCAGATGCCCCCTCCCCCCCATCCTCGGAATAAGTGGGAAGATCACCTGTACAGGGATAACTCTTATACCAGCACCCCCTCTTCCGGTCCCTCGCTGCCTGAGCTACTGTAGCTTGCGGCACGATACGAAAATATCAGAAGCAGTAATAGAGCCCTAATATTTAGCAGCCATGGAGAGGACCCAGCGCTTCTGGATATGAAGGATCCCATATCGCACCAGGGCAACATTTTCCAGGTGACGTCCCCCACACTGGAGAACGGGAGACCCCAGAAGAAGTGCAGAGTGTGGCGTAACAGGGGGATCAGGAATGATGCCATTTTCCAGTGTGACACCTGTCCTCATCACCCCGGCCTCTGCATACTGGATCGCTTCAAGGCGTAACACACATCACTGGGGTTCTACATTATCTAAATTCTGTCCCTTATTCCTATTTCAGGGGTCACGTTGATCCAGGGATTATTCTGATCGCCATTATGGAGTCGGGAAGGAATTTTTCCCCTGTGATGAGGCTACTGTCGTCTGCCTCACGGGGGGTTTTTGCCTTCCTCTGGATCAACACAGGTTGAATTTGATGGACACCTGTCATTTTCAACCTTATAAACTAATAATTGGCCTAATACCCCCAAATAAATTAGAATTGTCCCTTTTCCCCAGCTAAATAGATATGGCCACCATTCCCATGAGGATGCCATGATGCAATTACAAGGCCTCTGTGCTGCCAGGGCAGTAGAAACCCCCCACAAGTGACCCCATTCTGGAAATTACACCCCATAAGGAATCTAACAAGGGGGGCAGCGGGTATATGGCCCCCTGGTGACGGCCACATTTGGGATGTGAAAATGAAAAAAATTGTATTTTTTATTTTCACGGCACATGTTCTACACATGTGCCCGTCACCAGTGGGGTCCATATGCTCACTGCACCCCTCGTTAGATTCCTTATGGGGTGTAATTTCCAGAATGGGGTCACTTGTCGGGGGTTTCTACTGTCCTGGCAGCACAGGAGCTTTGTAATTGCGACATGGCCTCTATCCTCCATTCCAGCCTCTAAATGGCGCTCTGTCCCTTTGGTGGCTTGCCCTGTGCCCATATGGCACATTATGTCCACATGTGGGGTATTTTCGTACTCAGGGGAAATTACCCTACACGTTTTGCGTTTATTTTCTTTTTTAACCTTTAGTGACTGCCGAAACGGTCTAATGGGCCGGTGCCGCCGCTGTATTTCATCTCCCCCCACCGTGAATCCACAGTGCCCCCCTAGTGCCCTGGTAACTAACCCCCCCTCCCCGCGGTGGACATTAGATCCAAGATGGCCGCCGCCATCACTGTGAACAAAGTATATCTGTTCACAGTGATCTCCGAGTAAAAATGAATGAAAACCTCATGCTCTCCGCCACCGGAGGTAGCGGAGAGCATGGGGCAGTGATCGGGGACCCCCCTGTGGGGTCCCGGTACTAGCGATCAGCGATATACTATATACCGCTGATCGCTTGTACCATGTGCTCCAAGCACTTTTTATCCCCTGTCACCATAAATGATTGGTGAAAGGGGATAAAAAGTGATGTCCACCCCCCACCCCATATACTCACCTGATCCTGGAGCTCCTTCCTCCTTGACGTCCTGGCTGGTTATGAAGTGCGCATGCGCTCCACAACCAGCCAGCTCTGAAAATTTAAAGTGACAGAGACCAATTTGGTCTCTGTCACTGAACTATGATTACTGTGATAGAAAATATCACAGTAATCATAGTAATACAGTGAAAATGAATGTATAAAGTACAAAAAGTGACAAACATACAAAAAAAAAACAACACACTTTTTATTATAGTAATAATTGCAATTTACTCCCAAATTACCCCAAACCCCCCCCCAGATTACCCGTAACCACCGCACGTTGCCCGTGACCCCCTCCAGATTGTCCGTAATCACCCCAGATTGCCTGTAACCACCCCAAATTACATGTACCCACCCCACATTACCTATAAGCACTTCAGTCTATCAGTAACAATTCTAGATTGTCTGTAACCCCTCCAGGTTGCCCGTAACCACCGCAGGTTTCCCGTAATCATGCCAGATTACATGTAACCCCCCAGATTGCATGTAACCACCGCACCTTGCCTCTGACCACCGCACCTTGCCAGTGACCGCCTCTAGATTACAGGTACCCACCTCAGATTACCTATTAACACTTCAGTTTGTCCGTAACCACCCCAGATTGTCCGTAACCACCCCAGACTGTCCGTAACAACCCCACATTACCTGTAATCTAATTTTTTTATTTTATTTTAGTAACTGCGCTATTCTAATAACTGTTACTAGCTGCGGTTTTGCTCCAGCAAATTGGCGCTCCTTCCCTTCTGAGCCCGGCTGAGTGCCCATACAGTGGTTTATGCCCACATATGGGGTACCGTTGTACTCAGGAGAACCTGCATTACAGATTTTGGGGTACATTTTCTCCCGTTGTGAAATTTAGAAATTTCAAACTAAACCAACATATTATTGGAAAAATTCAAGTTTTTCATTTTTACTGGCCAATTTTGAATACTTTCCTCTAATACCTGTGGGGCCAAAATGCTCATCCTACCCCAAGATGAATTCTTTGAGGGGTGTACTTTCCAAAATGGGATGACTTTTTTTGGGGGGGGGGGGGTCTATTCTGTAGACATTACAGGGGCGCTGCAAACGCACCTGGCGCTCAGAAACTTCTTCAGAAAAATCTGCACGAAAAATGCTAATTGGCGCTCCTTCCCTTCTGAGCCCTGCTGTGTGCCTATACAATGGTTTATGCCCACATATGGAGTACCATTCTACTCAGGAGAACCTGCGTTACAGATTTTGGGGTGAATTTTCTCTCCTGTTCCTCGTGAAATTGAGAAATTTTAAACTAAAGGAACATATTATTGGAAAAATGAAAATTTTTCATTTTTACTGTCTACTTTCCTCTAATACCTGTGAGGTCAAAATGCTCACCACACCCCAAAATGAATTCTTTGAGGGGTGCCCTTTCCAAAATGGGGTGACTTATGGCAAGATTTTACTCCGCTGGCACTACAGGGGCACTGCAAACGCACCTGGCGCTCGGAAACATCTTCAGCAAAATCTGCAATTTAAAAGGCGCTCCCTTCCTTCTGAGCTTGGCTGTGTGCCCATACAGTGGTTTACGCCCACATATGGGGTACCGTAGTACTCAAGAGAACCTGCGTTACAAATTTTGGGGTGCTTTTTCTCTCATGTTCCTTTTGAAAATGAGAAACTTTAATCTAAACGTGTATATATTGGAAAATTTTAATTTTTCATTTTTTTACGGCCTAATGGTGAATACTTTCCTCCAGCCCCTGTAGGGTTAAAATGCCCATTATACCCCTAGATTAATTCTTAAAGGTGTGTCAAAATGGGGTCACTTATGGGGGTTTCCAGTATACAAACCTCCTAAATCAACTTAAAAAAAGAACTGGTCCCTAAAAAAATCAGTTTTAGAAACTTTCACGAAAATGTGGTAATTTGCTGATAAATTTCTAAGCCCCGTAACACCCTAAAAAAGTAAAATATGTTTATGAAATGAAGCCAGAATAAAGAGGACATATCGGTAACGTGACTTAGTAACTAATTTATGTGCTACGACTTTCTTTTTTTAGAAGCAGAGAATTTCAAAGTTCATAAAATGCTAATTTTTCAAATTTTTCATGATATTTTGATGTTTTTCACAAAAAACACACAAAGTAGTGACCAAATTTTGTGCCATATGTTAGGAAAAAACTATCTCAGAATCGCTAGCATACGTTAAAGCATCACTGAGCTATAAGCGCATAAAGTGAGACGGGTCCGATTTTGAAAAATGAGCCTAGTCTTTTAGGTGCAAATAGGCTTGGTCTTGAAGGGGTTAATAACTTCGGGCTATCTAGCTGATTCTGAGATTGTTTTCTCGTGACATGTTATACTTTATATTTCTGGTAAATTTAAGTCGATACTTGTAGCCTATCTTTATAAAAAAAAACAACCACAAAATAACGAGAAAAATTGCATTTTTCTAACTTTGAAATTTTCTGCTTGCAAGGAAAATGGTTATGCCACATAAATTAGATATGAAATAGCATTAGCAACCTGTCTACTTTATGATGGCAGCATTTATTAAACTTGCCTTCATTTTTTTAAGACAATAGAAAGCTTCAAAGTTTAGCAGCATTTTTCCAAACTTCCTCAAGAATTTCAAAATCAGATTTTGCTATAAATCAGTTCACATTTGAAATGAATTTGAGGGGACTGTATGCTTTGAAGCCCCACAAAGCACCCCATTTCAGAAACTGAACCCCCCCCAAACTATTCAAAATCATTTCCAGAAAGTTTTTTTAACCCTTTAGATGAGTCACAGAAATAAAATTTCAATTTTCTTTGCAGAAAGTATATTGTGATCCAATATCTTTCATAATAGAAAACCTATTTCCAGAGAAATGGACCACAATTTTTAGTGCCCCGTGTCTGCAGTTTATAAAAATATGATATGTGGCACCCTATTGTGCTATTGGACTCAACCACAAGCCTCAAATGTAGAGGAGCGCCTAGTAAATGTTGAAGCTTCTATTATAATTGGCCAATTTTCAAAGTACCACTTCTGGTTGGCAGAGGCTCTGGGGTGCCAAAACCAAACAAACACCCGTAAAGTGACCCCATTATGGAACACCTGTAAAGTGACCCCATTATGGAAACTACATCCCTCAAGGGGTATGGTGACCATATGGACAGCACTGGGGACAGGCACAAATGTAAAACAATGTGCCGTGAAAATGAAAATTCTAATTTTTTACACATTAATGTTGGTGTAATGTACAATTTTTCATTTTCACAATGTGTTAAAAGAAACAATAAAACACATTAACATGTTCAATCTTTCTCTCAGAGTGGCAGAGAGGAGGTGGGCCCGTGCCCTCTCATAAACATAGACCTACATTACATTAGGGTGCCACATATCATATTTCTATAAACTGCAGACACACTATTGTGGAATTCGGAGATACTCTAAGGGCGCGTTCACACTGAGCAAAATTGTTAAAATTCCGCAGCAGAAAATCCTGCCTGCCCCACTTTGAAACCAGTGTGTCTATGGTAGGGCTTGCACGCCTCCACTCTCCACTCACTCAATGAATTGAAAAGTGAAGTCTTTAAACGGAGAGCAGAGGCGCGCAAGCCTACCATAGACACACTGAAATAGGCGGGATTCTGCCAATTTTGTTCAGTGTGAACATACCCTAATTATTCTGTGCATGTCCCTTCTAGAAAAAAAAAACACATAAATAAATGTAGTTATAATCATAAGCCTGCAAATACAATGGCGCTCAGGAGCCAAAGTGAGTACCAGTTGCAGACATTGTCAAGAAAATAAAATAGAGAAATGCCCAAAAACTACACCACCCAAAATATATTGAGGGGTGTAGGATGCATGAGTATTTCTAAAATTTATTTTCCTGGACTGAATGTGCAGCAGTGGGTGAAAAGTAGAAATACCAATTTTCACACTGCTCAACTGTCAGGCCAGTATGACTTTCCACATCGGCACGTGATGCCGACATGGAAAGTCTGCCCTCCACTAATTATGCAGTGTATGTCGAAAAAATGCAGTGTATGAGGAAAAAAAAAAATGAGATGAGCGAGTATACTTGATAATTGGGTTCAAACAACGGCATTAAAATGTGCTGTCTGGCTGTTCCGTGGAGAAGGTGGAGAGAGCCAGAGTCTTGCCTGGAAAACAGGTATACAGCCTATGATCTAGGCTGTATCCCTGTTTTCCTGGCGGGACTTGGGCTGTCTCCACAGAGCAGCCAGATAGCAGCATTCCTAATGCCGATGTTCGAAGCCGATTATGGAATATACTCCCTCATCTCTAGTAGATGAAGGAAGTCAGACCAGTGTGACTTGTCGTTATGTGATGCCAACATGGAAAGTCTGCCCTCCCCCAAAAAAATAAATTATAACTTACCTGAGGCAAGAGTTGAATTTATTCCATGGCCGAGTGGTACGCTTTGAAGTAATCTCCGATGCAGAGGCCTGGATTGTCGGGACACGTGTCGCACTAGTAACATGTGTCCCTTCGAATGCCCCTCTTATGACACACTCTGCATCGCCTCTGGGATCTTCCTTTCTTCCCATCGCCTCTGGGATCTTCCTTTCTTCCCAGAGTGGGGGACTATGCCAGGAAAATGTTGGCCGGGCACAGTACGTGGGACTGCAGTTCGAGGAGCACTTGGGCCTGCTTCTTCTTGGCTTCCATAGATAAGAGCTTTCAGTACCACTTCCTGAAACTGAAGGAACTTCTCTGGAGAGAGGGATATCTGGCTATTCCCGTGTTTTGAGACTCGTAACTGAGGCTCCACGGACCCCTTCTTTGCATATTCAAATTTTGTAGGGGGCAATCAGTGAAGACTCGTAAATGAGTACTCCATTGGATTTTTTTTCAATGTTCTCCCTGAGTTCAGTGATTGTTGTGTTTTGTTGGTCTATTTTTCATTGCCCCCGGTAGCCAGAATCCTACTCAACACTGACAGGGGCGAATACCCCGAAACTGCAGTCTGTGGATGGATGCCTAGCCTTGGTAATCTTTGTCTTATGTCGTTATACTCGCCACAGAGTTAGACTTTGACTTACAGGGCCACCCCGGTGTTTCCTTATTTAGGTCCCAAAGCTCGCTACAGAGTGAGAACCTGAGGGACTATGTATCAGGGTGGTTTGGTGCTCTCCCCACTAGGAGGCACCCCTTGGCAACGGGCTTCCTTCTCTGGAGAGAGGGATATCTGGCTATTACAGTGTTTTGAGACTCGTAACTGAGGCTCCACGGACCCCTTCTTTGCATATTCAAATTTTGTAAGGGGCAATCAGTGAAGACTCGCAAATGAGTACTCCATTGGATTTTTTTCGCTGTTCTCCCTGAGTTCAGTGATTGTTGTATTTTGTTGAACTTACCTGTGTAGCCGTTTGGACTAAGTGGACGGCCAGCTTCTTGAGGAAAGATCAACTCCTCCCATGTACCAGTTGTAGTCCAAAACACAATCCGGTTTCAATGCCATGGTTGTGGTACCTCAAACAGAAACAGGGATGGTGCCGTTACTATGAATGGTGGTCAAAATAAGGACATCAAGCTTGTCCCTATATTTGACCAGACACATGTTTTAATCTGTAAGGGCCCTGCTCTCACCCCTTCGAATGGGCTCGGAGATGGAACTTAGAGGGAGACCTCTTTGGCTTCTCCGCACGGTGCCACAAGCTACAGTAGCTCGGGCAGCGAGCGACTGGAAGGGTGGGACGCTGGTGTAGAAGTTATCCACGTAAAGGTGGTAAACCGTTATCCAGCAGTGGAAACATAAGTTCCCAAACTATCTTCCCACTTACTCCCAGGAGGGGGGGCACTCTGGGGGTTGAATGCGGGAGTCCCTCACCTCATAAACCCGAAACTTATGAGTGTACCCTAAGGTACTATTACAAAGTTAGTAAAATTTCACGCCATATCTTGCCCGCTTACTGGGAATATATTGGCGGAAACTGAGGCGTCCCTTGAAAATTACGAGGGTCTTGTCATGTATTTCTCAGGGAAATACACCTGGGCAAATTTAGTCGAGAAATTATCTATGACCGGCCTTAGTCTAAAAAGCCGGTCATATGTGGGATCACTTCTCTGGGGGCATGTTGCATTATCAGCGTAATGCAAAAATTTCCTGATTGCCTCAAAGCGTGCCCTGTGCATGGGCATACTGTAAAGTGGGGTATGGTACAGTATATCCCCACTCCAGTATTGCCGAACTGTGGCTTTTTTTTTTTTACTAGACCCATATGTAGCGCGAGACCCCAAAATATGGTCATCTCGGCTGCACCGACGGGGTCCATCTCTGGGATCTAGTAAAAGAGGACTTGGGATGTTGGGCCAAACATTGTTGGGCGTAGAGGTTAGTCTGCACCACCATCAAGTTGACAAAGTCCTCGTTGAAAAAGATTTTTGAAAAATCTATTTCACTGAGGCCAGTAGGGTCAATTTGAATTCCAGAGCGACCTACAAACTCCGGAATCTGTGGCTCGTAGGTTCAGGGGCTGGGGTCCAGACGGGGTCAGTTGAGGGACCTTGTGGGGTTTCCTAGGGCTCAGTCCTGGGGCGGCGCGTTGGGGGCTCATCACTAGATGAGGAGGAGAGTGAGAGGAAGGAAGAAGGAACGAAGGATCGTCCTCTTCTCCCTCAGTGGATGTCTCAGAATCAGAGGCAATAAACAAGTATACCTCCTCCGCTGAGAAAACCCTGCGGGCCATTTTAGGGATGTGTAGGTGAGGGCAGAAAGAGTCAGCGGGCAGGGAGGGGGAGGCATGGGACAGAGATGGAGTCAGCACAAGGGGCAGAGGAGCACAGTTGATCAACCAGGCAGCACTGGGCACTGCTGGCTGGCACAGGGGAGGAAGGGCACTGACAGGTCACAGGGGTGGGAGGAGGGTAGAGGACCAGGGAGGTGGCAGCTACTGGGGAGAAGGGAGGGGGAGAGGGCAGACACAGGGGTGGTAGGAGAATGGCAGGGACCAGAGAGGTGGCAGCTACTGCGGGAGAAGGGAGGGGGAGAGGGCAGACACAGGGGTGGTAGGAGGATGGCAGGGGATTAGAGATGGGTGCAGGCAATCCGGAATGGGCACAAGGGGACACTGAATGGCACTAAGGGGCACTGAGGCAGCTCGCTAACACAGGGACCCTCTCTACTCACCTGTTCTGATAGGAATGAGGTGAGCAGAGAGGGTTAAATATTTTAGAACAACCTATTTGCCTGTGATTGGCAGATGTACGGTCTCCAGCCGATCACAGGCACAAGTGGGAGGACTACAACTCCCATCCACCCCTACTCTATACAGGAAGATCGCTGTAATTGGCTGTTCAGTATTGAACAGCCAATCGCATTGATCGTAGTCATTGGGGGGAGGGGGGAGTAACGATGCCCCCACCTTGAATCAGGAAGCTGGCTGCTACAGAAAACAGCGGCCAACGTTACCGGAGCGCTGCGGCCGTTTAAAGGTTAACGGTACGTCATGGGTCCTTAAGTGACAGTGATCCATGACGTACCGGTGGTCCCCAAGAGGTTAAAGGTTAAAAAAATATATATATATAGCATTTTGCTATGACATCATTGCAGATCGGCAGATAAATATTTATGTGGCTGTAGTCCTGTCTCCATTGCAGGGAACCACCAAATGTATATAATAATGAAATGACACTCTGTGTCCCTTGTACTATGGGAACATAACAGCAGGTTAGAGCTCTCACAATAGGTTTGTCATCAGTGACTCATTTTTGTTTTGTATTTGTTTGTTTTTTTACACTCAACTAATGGATTTATTCACACAGATTAAGAGTGGATACAGGATAAGAGTTTGGTCACTCATCAGTGGGGTGCTCATTGTTTATGCTGAAATCGCACACAGCAGTTTTTTTTGTTTTTTTTGGAAACCTGCCACTGGAGTTTTTGTGTCAAAACAGAATTAGATGTCAATGGGATGGAAAATATAAACAAAACAAAATGCTGTGTGTGATTTCAGCATTAGTGTACACACAACACAGTGAATGGGACCATAAGCCGTTTGCTTTGTTCCTAGTGGCTGCATCTGGTTACTGCAGCTTCGCACACGCATTACACAGTAGGCAGGGCCAGAAGCAATTGGCTCTATTCACTATGTAGTGGTGGCACAACTGCAGCTTAGCTCCTGTTAATCAGGTCTGGCCACTGCATAGCGAAAGGAGACAAACTGCTTCTGGCCCTGTTTAGGGGATTATCCAAGATTAGAAAAAGCACAGCTACTTTTTTGCACAAACTGCACCACCCCTGTCCTCAGGTTGTATGGGATATTATAATTTATTTCCATTCACTTCAATGAAACGGAGCTAAAAAAAAACACACCCAAATTGAGGACAAGAGCACTGCTGTTTCTGGAAAAAAGTAGCCATGTTTGTCTAAGCCTGGACAACCCCTTAAACTGGATAGTGCGGGCTCAATACAGCTGATCGGTGGTCGTTGTTGTTTTTTTTTTTGGGGGGGGGGGTTTGATGACTAGAGATGAGTGAATTTACAGTAATAGTGAAGTACTTTATATCTGAAATCAGATTATCGGCCTGTTTCCCAAGACTGGATTCAGCTTTTCCCAGCACCCGGGGAGGAGCGGCAGTCAGTTAAAAGGCAGTCGACTGATGAGCGGATTTCAGAGATAACAAAGCGATTCGCTTCATTATTAATGTAAATTTGCTCATCTCTACTAATCACCTATCCTGTGGATAGCTCATTAGTTTGTCTTGTTCAGAAAATCCGTTTTAAAAGAAAAAAAAATTGTGGTTGTACGCCAAGGGAGCTAAGGAAGAAAATCACTTTTGTTTGCCATTAACTCAATGTTTCCTGTCATTTTTCCTTTCCAGTTATGAGGTGCAGTTAGAAGTCCGTGTCCGCAGGAAAGGTGTAGGAAAATTCCTGGTACAGATCCTGCAGTTGATGGCAAACAGGTGAGTTAAATCCTTGTGCATCTCTTAGTACACATCCTTAAATTCCCCTGGTTGGAGAGAGGACCAGGCCCGATCAGGCAGTCAGGGCAGAGGTGGGACCCCAATACAGCCACTGACTGGCTGAGAGCGGACCTGGATCTTTCTCCCTAAACAGGAAGTGGCCTGAGACCGGAGCTGAGGTATATGGGCATCAGCACTGGAGACGGGAGATAAGTGTATGCTATTTCTTTCATCCTCCCCGGCACTTTGGCAAAAAAAAAAAACCTACCCGAATTCTCCTTTAACAGCAATAGCCACAGGCAAATTTAACTATGGCTAAAACCAGTGGAGTGTATATAAATCCTTGTCCCATTTTTTTTTTTTTTTTTTTTTTTTTTTTTTTGCTTGTCGTTGGATCTGTGTTATCAGTAATACTGAGGAATATATTTACTTATTCTTTTCTTTTTACTTTGAAATTGGTTGTTATAGTCTTTGATAAATAATAAGCAATTTTCTCATGAATGTTATGACTTCTTTGCAGCACACAAATGAAGAAAGTTGTCCTAACAGTGTTTAAACACAATCATGGTGCTTACCAGTTCTTCAGAGACGCTTTACAGTAAGTCCAATTACCCTTTATATTTTTATTGCCTGCCTCATACATCTAATAGCTCTCCATTTATTTTTTCCTTCCTATACTTAGGTTTGAGATAGATGAGACCTCTCCCAGTGTATCGGGTTGCTGTGGTGATGACTGCACATATGAGATTCTGAGCCGTAGAACAAAGTTTGGAGACACTCCCCATTCACATTCAGCACAGTGTGCTGGCTGCTGCCATTGAATGAAGAGGTGCACTGATACCTGAGGACTGTGGAGGATCATAATGGACAAAATGATTGTCTATCTAATGGCTTTTTTTTTTGTTTTGTTTTTATTTGTTTGTTTTTTTGTATTTTGTTTTTTAAAGTTGGTGATGTTTAAATGCAGCACTATTGTGGACATGTGTGTAACTCATGTCTCTACTAGTCCTTTTAACGGTAAATAAATTCTGGTTTGACCTCAACACTTTCCTATTGATATAAATCTATGTGATAATAGAGGTTTGTTCCTTTAAAACAACCCTTTTATTCCAAGAGCAGCAGAGACCACAAGCACGCAGGTGATTTTAAACAGTTATTCTCCTACAGCAACAAATTTTTTTTTAATAGGTTATAGAACTACACATCAGGGGCGGCTTAACTCTATCATAGGCCCCGGGCTGTTCACCAATCCTGGGCCCCCCTACCCAACTATACATATGGCAGCACTAGCGTGGTGTTCATAGTACAGGATAATGTTATGCTGCCCTGATCTGTGCAAAATCGTGGTAAAAAAGCATAATTTTTTTGCTAATCATGGCAAAACTGTATCCAGGGACAATACTCCACTGAAAGTTTGTCTGTTTGGGTGACCATGGGCCCCCCAGGAGCTCAGGGCCCCGGGCTACCACTCAACAAGGACCTATTATAATCCACAAAAAAAAAGAAAAAGGAAAAACCTTCTTGCCCCTTCAGTTTTTTCATTATAATCCACTACTGCCATATATATGTACGGACTGGTATCCAGTACTGCACACAGGCAACTGTGCATGCACCAAATGGGAACAAAATGACCTCTGCACAAAAGTCTGAAATACCACCCGATTTATATCTGTAATGCTTATGTTGACAAAGACCTTACAAAGAGTATTCCCAGTGCAGAGGGTGTCGGGATAAAAAAAAAAAAATCGTACTCTACTGATACAAATTCCTGTTCTCGAATACATGGTGATGTCATCCATACCTTCAATAATTGCTGCAATTTCAGTTTTCTGTCAATAGGTGATGGGGCCCATCTCATTTTGGTGTGAGGCTCAATAAATTCTAATTACACCTTTGCTGCTGCCCAATCTGTTACCCATAGGTATAGGTTCAGCAGACTGAGTGGATCAGAGGTGCCTGGCAGTCGATTATATCCAAATGACAGTGAATATTGAGTTGTGAGTTTGCAATATAAGGCCTGGAATTCATTTTTCTCACTCTCACTCTCACTCACACTCTCACACACACACACACACACACACACTCTCTGACATTTGTATCAGTAAGACACAAATCTTTATTCAAAAGGTGAGTTTATTGTTTGTATGAATAGGAGAAAATCTCTGTAATTGTAAGTGTACCAAGGGGGCAAGGGGTAGTCAGCTTAGAAGCACTTTCTGTGCACAATGGAAGGACCAGCCTCATCGTATTCCTGTTTGCTGATCCACATCTGTTGGAAGGTGGAGAGGGAAGCCAGGATGGAGCCTCCGATCCAGACAGAGTATTTACGCTCAGGTGGGGCAATGATCTGTGGGAAGAATTACCAAAGATTCATTGTTGGAATAGAAATGCATTGTGTAAGTGTTTGAGTCATCTGGGTACCAGTACAAAAGATCACTCACTAAAGAGAGGTGCTACTTTATATGCTTGAACTGTTTTTTTCCTTCGTGACTAGAAAAGTTGGTTTATCACCCCAAATGCTAAAGTACTATAAGCTACTCCATTCAGGCCTTTGCATATTTATGTGCATATTGTATATCAGTATATGTATGTGTTCTGTGGTGTATATATAGATTATATATAATATAGCTAATATCTACCTTGATCTTCATGGTGCTGGGTGCCAGGGCTGTGATTTCCTTCTGCATACGGTCAGCAATACCAGGGTACATGGTGGTACCACCAGAGAGCACATTGTTGGCATAAAGGTCCTTGCGGATGTCAATGTCACACTTCATGATGGAGTTGTAGGTGGTCTCATGGATACCTGCAGATTCCATGCCTATTGTGGATGACAACATATAGGGTGAGATTAAAGACTATTATAACAAAATAACACTTAAATGGGTGCAAATGTGGTGAACATAGCTGTCCTCTTACCAATGAAGGATGGCTGGAAGAGGGTTTCTGGGCAACGGAACCTTTCATTTCCAATGGTAATAACCTGTCCGTCTGGAAGTTCATAGCTCTTCTCCAGAGAGGAAGAGGAGGCAGCTGTTGCCATCTCATTCTCAAAGTCCAGAGCTACGTATGCCAGCTTTTCCTTGATATCACGAACAATTTCACGCTCAGCTATATGAAGAAAGATGGTGTCAGTACAATGTAAAATAGCAAACACCAGAAATAAAGGTATCTATATAATACTTATGAATATATATATATATATATATTTTTTTTTTTCAAATATTGTACAATACTTAAGGTATTGCCTTTCTTCTAAGTAAGAAGTTTTTACCAGTTGTGACAAAAGAGTAGCCTCTCTCAGTCAAGATCTTCATGAGGTAGTCAGTCAGGTCACGACCAGCCAGGTCCAGACGCTGGATGGCATGGGGCAGGGCATAACCTTCATAGATTGGCACGTTGTGGGTGACACCATCTCCAGAGTCAAGCACAATACCTATAGAGATATTGAAAAATGACAGTTATTACACAACTATGTACTTAGAATGGCATACAACTGTGCTTGGTGGTCTAATGCTATATTAAGTTCATATGATGGATCTCACCTGTGGTACGACCAGAGGCATACAGAGAGAGCACAGCCTGGATGGCAACATACATTGCAGGGACGTTAAAGGTCTCAAACATGATCTGTGTCATCTTCTCACGGTTGGCTTTGGGGTTCAGGGGAGCCTCAGTGAGCAGGGTGGGGTGTTCCTCTGGGGCTACACGCAGTTCATTGTAGAAGGTGTGGTGCCAGATCTTCTCCATGTCATCCCAGTTGGTGATGATACCATGTTCAATTGGGTATTTAAGGGTCAGGATACCTCTCTTGCTCTGAGCCTCATCCCCAACGTAGGAATCTTTTTGACCCATACCAACCATGACACCCTGGAAAGGGGAAAATGTATTTTTTAGAAGAAAATTATACACGCTCTGGAATTAAGGGCGCTTTAAAAAAAAAATTTTGATAAATGATATATGGAATACAAATATATGGAAACATAAAATATATACTAGCTAAAAGAGTGTATTTTAAGAAAATATGTTGTGAAGTACAGCAAATCAGTCTAATGTCTCAAACCCTTTCCGAAATTATAGCAATTTATATATACAGCTTTGCACTTAAACATAACACAAAACTGGTGGTTGAATAGAGTTTTGCCCATAATCTATTCCACAGTTCTGTTCTACAGAGGTCTGTCAGAACATTTATTAAAGGGCTTATCCAGCGCTACAAAAACATGGCCACTTTCTTCCAGAGACTGCACCACTCTTGTCTTTAGTTTGGGTGTAGGTTTTGCAGTTGGAAGAAAGTGGCCATGTTTTTGTAGCACTGGATAATTACTTTTTAGGGACAAAAAGATTTATCAAACTGGTGCAAAGTAAAATTGTCTTAGTTGCCCCTAGCAACCAATCAGATTCCCCCTTTAATTTTCCAAAGATTTTGTGAGGAATGAAAGGTGGAATCTGATTGGTTGCTACGGGCAACTAAGACAATTCTACTTTACAACTGTTTGATAAATCTCCCCCAATGTTTTCAACTCCAGTCCTGAGGCATTGTTTCCTATCATCAAGGGAAAAATAAAAGGTATTTTTCCACACTGAGCATCCTTTAGACCAGGCATGGGGAACCTCTGGCCCTTCAGCTGTTTCTAAACAACAATTCCCATCATGCCTTTGCAGCTGAAGCTAAAGCTTCGGCTGCCCAGGCATGGTGGGAATTGTAGTTTTGCAACAGCTGGAGGGCCGGATGTTCCCCATGCCTGCTTTAGACAAAGGGAAGTAAGAGTATTGTAATACCACAGAATGCTAACTGTTAGGAAATCAAGATGGATTAACTACAACTATGTACAGAGTGGACAATCTTCAAATGTGCCAGATTTATGAAAGTGGTGCATGCTGTTTGATAAATCTGTCACATCAGAAGACTGTCTACTATTAGTTCACACCAACTATTAGTTTGCTATAAATGTGCCAAATTTTTCCACACAATGTGGCACCTTAGGTCAAGCCCCTTTTCAGACACGACAGAAAATATCTCTTAAGTGTCTATAAATCATAATAAATGTGGAGAAATGTCCAGTGTGACGCTTTTCTGGTGCAGAAAAGTTAGTAAATCTGGGCTATTATGTTACCAATAGATGGCAATTTGAATGGTGAATGTAAATGTCCACAAACTAATGGCTGCTGCAGGGAGAAATATAATAATTGAAATGAGCTACAGCTGAACTAGAATATTTTATTTTTACTTATTCAAATTGTAGCTGTGTATCTGTATTAGAGTGTATTATCTGACAGATTTTTGAAGCCTAAGCCAGGAATGGATTTAAAAAGAGGAGAAATCTCAGTCTTTCTTTATAACCTGTCCCCTGTTCTGTCACTGGCTTTGCTTCAAAAATCTGTCAGATAAATCTCTGTGTAAAGGCACCAAGACATTACTAATATATTATTGTGCATCAGTGGTATCTAGTTTTGCCCACCAGGGTAGAATGGTGTGGTGCTTATCCTCCTTGCCTCCTTCTCCACCACCCTCAGGTCAATATCCCTATCCCTGTATTTAACAATGTAGTTCCCTGGGGCAAGGAGTCCTACACAGTTTCTACCTGAATCATATAGAATGGGACCCACTATGAGAACCATGGCCGCCGCTTGCTCTATGTTATGCCGTTGTGCTGCAATTAGCAAGTGAGATTAATGAAAAGGTGTAAAGATATTACCTGGTGACGGGGACGTCCAACAATGGAGGGGAACACAGCACGAGGAGCATCGTCTCCAGCAAAGCCAGCTTTCACCAGCCCTGAGCCGTTGTCGCACACCAAGGCGGTGGTCTCTTCGTCGTCACACATGTTAGAGTCTGGAGGGGAGCTATTGGGGGGCAAAGAAAGAGAATACACTTAAGTAATAGCAGAGGCTTTCACACAGTACTTCGATCTCGCCTAGCTGCTGCACCTGTCCTTCCTCCTGGCCCATCTGCTGAGGAAGCCCAGTTGTTCCTTTCTCTCATATGTCAGCTGTCTTTCTTAAGAAGTTGTCAAGTTAGTACTTGGCAAGAGCTGGATATAATTAACTCCATGCCGTAGAAAGCTCTTGCCAAGCATTAACATTTTACAGGGGTTTAAGGTGGGTAAGGTTCATGAACATTATAACAACTGTTACATTTGTAATAGGGTTGGATCAGTGAATTAAAGGAAACTGGCGGTTTCGATATTTGTGTGACCTATTTATTTCTTACCTACTAGAATAGAATTTTTTTAAGTGTGGCTAAAATAAAACTTGTTAGTTTGGGGGAAATAGATTGTTTTTCTGAGATTGTGATTGTCTATTCCTTTTGTGTGGCTTGGCATACAGAAATTAAAACAAGCCTGCAAGGAGGATGCTCTAGTTATTTTTAGTTCTGTAAGGAAACTAGGTGGAGTTGTAGTCATTTATCTAGATTATTATAGAAAATGTATGACCAAGACACCTTGTTCATACAGGGCAATTTTGATAAAAAAAAACCCTTTAAGCAAAAAAAATAATAATAAATAAAATATTATATGTATTTTTCTCTTTTTAGGATACACTTGAGATTTTGGCTACAAGGTTTGAAGCTACTGAGATTGGGAAGTTAGGAAATACATTATTAATAAGGGAATTCTTAATATGCTGATAGCGGTATTAAAGGAACCCTCTCCTTCATGATAAGTTGGTGATGTTCTGCAGTACTTTCTATAGGATGGCTGTTGCTGTATGGGACTTACCGTGCTGCAGCAGCGAGGGCGTAGGTGTAGCTGTGAGCTGGGAAGTGCTGTTCACAGCCATGTATTTATATTGGTAGCCCCTGTAGTGGGGATCAGGGAATCCCACACTCGTTTAGTTCCATATTTGGAGAGAAGCCAGGCCTGGCCAGCCTTGTGAGGGTCTGAGCTGGGGGTCTGAGTACTGACCATATTTAGAGGGGGGTCTCCCTCCCCCTTAAGTCTGTATAGAGCTTACACTTACACATGGCTATTCCTGGATATAGAACCTGAGAAGCTTTACTTAGAAAGTGCTGTGTGTGTATAGATAGATATCTTAAGACAGATATATTGACAGATCTGGAGATAACATTAACAGATATGTGAATATATAAGAAATATTTTAGAAGTACAATTTACATACTAAAAGGATAAATAATAATATTAAATGGTTTTAAAAAACTGGTGTAGTATCAAGCTCCAAAAGAATCAAGTAACACAGTTACTGTACTATAATGTTCATTCCATGATACATTTACATGACAAACTGCAGAAATAAAGTCACAGTTTAAATACAATTATTATGTTTGTATGTTAAACACTATATCAGAATTCTTGTAATATTTTCAGTAGGATTATAAGACTATAAGGTGTACTATAAATCCTGCTAATGCTGGTTATCGACAAAAGGCGCAGCCATTTGCCAATAACCAGCTGGTGTAAAATGGCCGTAAGGATGAGTACACATATATCTGGAGATCTTGGACTGTCCCAGATGGGAATGCATGATGCAAAAAGCTGATGTCTTGCATCCAGTGCTCCATAAACTAAAATAGGGCATGTCGCTAGACCTAAGGACCATCAGGCATAGTTGCCCTTGCATGGTTGTGCAAGATGCACAATTTCGCACAACCACACCAGATGCCAGCTAAATTTCTTGGACTTATGTGAACTTGGTCTTGTAGGCCTATTAAAAAGGAATTATAATGGTATGTATGAAATAGTGTCGGCTAAATGCCCAATTGGCTGATAACTATTTTTCTGACCATAAATATAGTTGCTTGGCTGTAAATATATTCTAAAAGTAGAGATCCCTCTATTCCTCCGTGTGATGTATCCATATGGCTGCAGCAGATAAACCGTTACAAGCGCTGTATATAATGTATGCTGTTCGGAGTTTAGGGGAGAACCTAGGATTGCGTTAGTCCAGTTGGCTGAATGCAGGATTTAAAATTGAAAGTTTCTAACTAGGTTGGTGCTCCGGCCAGTAGCACCAGCCCCTACTATAATGGTCCGTAGCAACTTCTAAGCTATCAGTTTCTATCAGTTATATCAGTTGCCATAAGTTTATTTCATTAGTTGTCATCAGTTTTCCCCTCAATGGCATTACAGGGGACCATCTATATAGGGGGCAGCAGCACACCAGAGCCCTCTACCTTGGGCAGCTGTTGTAAAACTACAACTCCCATCATGCCTAGATATCCCAGACTTGATGAGAGTTGTAGTTTTGCAACAGCTGGAGAGGCAAGGTTCCCTATCCCTGTCCTATAGAGTGCTGCACCTGTACAGAGCCAGGGTCACAAGGGTTAATGAGGGGGGCGGGGGCAGGGACATCTCTATGGAGCGCCGGAGGATGCATAATGCATGCGTCTGTACACGGCATGCCTCCGGCGCTCCATAGACTTAAATGGATGCAGTGCTGGATAGCCTAGCTGGCCGCACATCAGATTGCTGCAAGCTGCATTCTCCCGTACGGTCAGTCTGGCAGTCCTGCGGCACTAATGTGACAACGCATCTTCCGAACAGTCCCATTGAAAACAATGGGATTAGTTCAGAGATGCGGTTCCCTCTGGTGCTTCTTTCCTGCACCGGAGGAAAATGCCGCCGGATCGCTGAATATGTGTAAACTAGGCCTAAGGTCCAGAGTGATGTCACTCTACTGAGCTTCCTATCTTCATGTGGAAAAGAAAGCATAGCTTCTTTGTTATTTTATATGTACTTGCAACGATTTAGATACTGTTTTCTTTATCAGATAATCTCTTTTAACCCTTAGGGGACACAGCCAGTTTTCATTTTTGCGTTTTCCTTTTTCCCTCCTCGTGTATATAAGGCCATAGCGCCTGCATTTTTCCACCTAGAGACCCAAATGAGCCCTTATTTTTTGCGCAACTAATTGTACTTTGCTAAGGCAGATGTAATTTTTGCCTAAAATGTGCCGGGAAACCAGAAAAAAATTATATGTGTGGTGAAATTGAAAAAAAAAAATGTTTTTTTTTTATTTGGGGGGTGGTTGTTTTTACTATGTTCGCCCTGGGGTAAAACTGACTCGTTATATATGTTCCTTAAGTTGTTACGATTACAACGATATGTAACATGTATAACTTATATTTGATTTGATGGCTTGTAAAAAATTAAAACCTTTTAAAGAAAATATATGTTCCTTAAAATCGCTCCATTCCCAGGGTTATAGCGCTTTTATCCTTTGGTCTATGGGTCTGTGTGAGGTGTCATTTTTTGCGCCATGATATGATCTTTCTATCGGTACCTTGATTGCGCATATATGACTTTTTGATCGCTTTTTATTACAATTATTCTGGATTTGATGCGACCAAAAATGCGCAATTTTGCACTTTGGGATTTTTTTGTGCTGACGCCGTTTACCGTGTGAGATCAGGAATATGATTAATTAATAGTTCAGGCGATTACGCACGCGGCGATAGCAAACATGTTTGTTTATTAATTTATTTATTTATTTTTATTTATAAAATGGGGAAAGGGGGGTGATTCAGACTTTTATTAGGGGAGGGGATTTTGTGTTATTAAAAATACATTTTTCTTTTACTTTACACATATACTAGAAGCCCCCCTGGGGCTTCTAGTATCCCCCCACTAGACCACCAGGCATGTATAACAGCAAGTATTTAGAAGCAGCTGTCAACTTTGACAGCTGCTTCTAAGTACTTAATTAGCGGGCACGGCGATCGGACCGTGCCCGCTAATAGCCGCGAGCCCGGGCTACTCGCGGCACCCGGGATCGCGGCAGTTCAGAGGGTGGTCGCCGCGCGACCCCCCTCTGAACTCCCATAGCGGCACGAGGACGTTCAATAACGTCCTGGTGCAGCTATGGGTTAAAGGGAAACTCAGTTTAAGAAAAACTTGTTTTCTATTAAAAGTACATGAAAAGTTAAATATATGTGTCTATACAATGTATTACTGTATCTGTACGGTTCTGCCACACTGGTAGCTGATAGAAATCCAGGAAGTGAAAAAAAAAGTGGCCTCTGTGCCAATTCACATTGTCTCCTGCTTCTTCTGCTATCCCCCCTTAGGAGACAAATCTTCCATGCAGGGGCGTAACTAGAAATGGCTGGGCCCCATAGCAAACTTTTGATTGGGGCCCCCCCCTCCTCGACCAACCACTATGCCATCAACACACCCAGCTCTACACAGGTTCTATACACCATATAAATTACACTGCAGTTATATTAAGTGACTCACAGGGGACGCCTTCTCTCATTAGAGTTGTTTCCTTTTCATTTTCTTCTCCATCTGTCCTGGGCCATTATAAGAACTTCTCCGAGCCACGGATCCACAGAATCTGCCAGACAGACAAATTAGGCTCTGTGTAGACAGCTTATAGATTGCCCCTTGTTCAGTCCTCCATATAGATGGCCCCATGTGCATCTACTATAGTAGAGATCAGGGCCGTTTCTAGGACCGGGCGGGCCGGGCCACCGCACGGGGCGCTGACAGCTAAGGGGGCGCCCAGCGGCGCCCGACACCGCCCAGCTCCTGCCCTGACCAAGTGATTGGCACTCCCTCCGTCTCCCCTCCGGACCTCACTGATGATCTCCTGCAAGCTGCCGGCGCCCCCTCCCCTACAGACCTCACTGATGATCACCTGCAAGCTGCCGGCGCCAGCCCCCTCTCCCCCTGCGCGGATCTCACAGCATCTCTGTGAGACAGATCCTCCAGCAGGCCAGTGATGACGTCATCGGGCCTGCTAGAGGATCCGTGCGGCAGCTGGCAGGCTGGAGAGGAGAGAAGAGAAGAGAGGAAGACCAGGGCCAGGATTAGGTGAGTATATTGGTTTGTTTTTGTTTTGTTTTCTCGTGTTGAGGCAGTGCAGGAGGACTCTTACTATGGGGGTAGTGCAGGGTGTCCCCAATACTTTGCTCCTGTTCCCATTTTCTATACTATACCCAGAGAGATATCACTGTGTTATCTGTGCTGTTACATAGGACTGCAGGGGACAGCTACTACATTATCTGTACTCATAGATATCACTGTGGTGTTACATAGGACTGAAGGCCACATCTATTACATTATCTGTACTCAGAGTTATCACTGTGTTATCTGTGGTGTTACATAGGACTGCAGGAGACATCTACTACATTATCTGTACTCAGAGAGTTATCACTGTGTTATCTGTGGTGTTACATAGGACTGCAGATATATCACTGTGTTATCTGTGGTGTTACATAGGACTGCAGGGACATCTACTACATTATCTGTACTCAGAGGGATATCACTGTGTTATCTGTGGTGTTACATAGGACTGCAGGGATATCTACTACATTATCTGTACTCAGAGTTATCACTGTGTTATCTGTAGGGTTACATAGGACTGCAGGTGAAAGCTACTACATTATCTGTACTCAGAGAGTTATCACTGTGTTATCTGTGGTGTTACATAGGACTGCAGATATATCACTGTGTTATCTGTGGTGTTACATAGGACTGCAGGGACATCTACTACATTATCTGTACTCAGAGATATCACTGTGTTATCTGTAGTGTTACATAGGACTGCAAGTCTCAGGGAGTTGAGCTCTGCTACATCTGCCACCCTGTAGTATATCTCTATCTCCTGATACTGTGGAGCGGCTTGTGCACAGACGTGACCCAGGGCTGTTTCTAAGGCCGGGCTGTTGGGGTAGTGTGTCTGTTGGAATGGTGGCCAAGTGGGGTAGTGTGTGTGTGTGTGTGGGGGGGGGGGGGAGTCAGGTGGGATAGTGTGTGTAGGGGGGTCAGGTGGGATAGTGTGTGTAGGTGGGTCAGGTGGGATAGTGTGTGTGTGTGTGGGGGGGGGTCAGGTGGGATAGTGTGTGTGTAGGGGGGGTCAGGTGGGATAGTGTGTGTGTAGGGGGGTCAGGTGGGATACTGTGTGTGTAGGGGGGGTCAGGTGGGATAGTGTGTGTGTAGGGGGGTCAGGTGGGATAATGTGTGTGTAGGGGGGGTCAGGTGGGATAGTGTGTGTGTAGAGTGGTCAGGTGGGATAGTGTGTGTGTGTAGGGGGGTCAGGTGGGATAGTGTGTGTAGGGGGGTCAGGTGGGATAGTGTGTGTGTAGGGGGGTCAGGTGGGATAGTGTGTGTGTGTAGGGGGGGGTCAGGTGGGATAGTGTGTGTGTAGGGGGGTCAGGTGGGATAGTGTGTGTGTAGGGGGGTCAGGTGGGATAGTGTGTGTGTGTGAGGGGGGAGGTCAGGTGGGATAGTGTGTGTGTAGGGGGGTCAGGTGGGATAGTGTGTGTGGGGGGGGAGGTCAGGTGGGATAGTGTGTGTAGGTGGGATAGTGTGTGTAGGTGGGATAGTGTGCGTAGGGGGTTAGGTGGGATAGTGTGTGTAGGGGGGTCAGGTGGGATAATGTGTGTAGGGGAGGTCAGGTGGGATAGTGTGTGTAGGGGGGTCAGGTGGGATAGTGTGTGTAGGGGGGTCAGGTGGGATAGTGTGTGTGTGTGTGTGTGTGTGTAGGGGGGTCAGGTGGGATAGTGTGTGTAGGAGGGACAGGTGGGATAGTGTGCGTAGGGGGTCAGGTGGGATAGTGTGTGTAGGGGGTCAGGTGGGATAGTGTGTGTGTAGGGGGGTCAGGTAAGATAGTGTGTGTGTAGGGGGGTCAGGTGGGATAGTGTGTGTGGGGGGGAGTCAGGTGGGATAGTGTGTGTAGGGGGGTCAGGTGGGATAGTGTGTGTAGGGGGGTCAGGTGGGATAGTGTGTGTGTGTAGGGGGGGTCAGGTGGGATAGTGTGTGTGTGTGGGGGGAGGTCAGGTGGGATAGTGTGTGTGTAGGGGGGTCAGGTGGGATAGTGTGTGTGTAGGGGGGTCAGGTGGGATAGTGTGTGTGTAGGGGGGGTCAGGTGGGATAGTGTGTGTGTAGGGGGGTCAGGTGGGATAGTGTGTGTGTAGGGGGTCAGGTGGGATAGTGTGTGTGTAGGGGGGGTCAGGTGGGATAGTGTGTGTGTAGGGGGGTCAGGTGGGATAGTGTGTGTGTGAGGGGGGAGGTCAGGTAGGATAGTGTGTGTAGGGGGGTCAGGTGGGATAATGTGTGTAGGGGAGGTCAGGTGGAATAGTGTGTGTAGGGGGGTCAGGTGGGATAGTGTGTGTGTGTAGGGGGGTCAGGTGGGATAGTGTGTGTGTGTAGGGGGGTCAGGTGGGATAGTGTGTGTAGGGGGGACAGGTGGGATAATGTGTGTAGGGGAGGTCAGGTGGGATAGTGTGTGTGTAGGGGGGTCAGGTGGGATAGTGTGTGTGTATGGGGGTCAGGTGGGATAGTGTGTGTGAGGGGGGAGGTCAGGTGGGATAGTGTGTGTAGGTGGGTCAGGTGGGATAGTGTGTGTGTGTAGGGGGGTCAGGTGGGATAGTGTGTGTGTGGGGGGGGAGGTCAGGTGGGATAGTGTGTGTAGGGGGGTCAGGTGGGATAGTGTGTGGGGGGGGAGTCAGGTGGGATAGTGTGTGTAGGGGGGTCAGGTGGGATAGTGTGTGTGGGGGGGGAGTCAGGTGGGATAGTGTGTTTGTAGGGGGGTCAGGTGGGATAGTGTGTGTGTGTGTGTAGGGGGGGTCAGGTGGGATAGTGTGTGTGGGGGGGGGGGGAGGTCAGGTGGGATAGTGTGTGTGTAGGGGGGGTCAGGTGGGATAGTGTGTGTGTAGGGGGGTCAGGTGGGATAGTGTGTGTGTAGGGGGGTCAGGTGGGATAGTGTGTGTGTAGGGGGGTCAGGTGGGATAGTGTGTGTGTAGGGGGGGTCAGGTGGGATAGTGTGTGTGTAGGGGGGTCAGGTGGGATAGTGTGTGTGTGAGGGGGGAGGTCAGGTGGGATAGTGTGTGTAGGGGGTCAGGTGGGATAGTGTGTGTGTGTAGGGGGGTCAGGTGGGATAGTGTGTGTGTGGGGGGGGAGGTCAGGTGGGATAGTGTGTGTAGGGGGGACAGGTGGGATAGTGTGCGTAGGGGGTCAGGTGGGATAGTGTGCGTAGGGGGTCAGGTGGGATAGTGTGTGTAGGGGGGTCAGGTGGGATAATGTGTGTAGGGGAGGTCAGGTGGGATAGAGTGTGTAGGGGGGTCAGGTGGAATAGTGTGTGTAGGGGGGTCAGGTGGGATAGTGTGTGTGTAGGGGGGGTCAGGTGGGATAGTGTGTGTAGGGGGGACAGGTGGGATAATGTGTGTAGGGGGGTCAGGTGGGATAATGTGTGTAGGGGGGTCAGGTGGGATAGTGTGTGTGTGAGGGGGGAGGTCAGGTGGGATAGTGTGTGTAGGGGGGTCAGGTGGGATAGTGTGTGTGTGTGTAGGGGGGTCAGGTGGGATAGTGTGTGTGTGGGGGGGGAGGTCAGGTGGGATAGTGTGTGTAGGGGGGTCAGGTGGGATAGTGTTTGGGGGGGAGTCAGGTGGGATAGTGTGTGTAGGGGGGTCAGGTGGGATAGTGTGTGTGGGGGGGGGAGTCAGGTGGGATAGTGTGTTTGTAGGGGGGTCAGGTGGGATAGTGTGTGTGTGTGTGTAGGGGGGGTCAGGTGGGATAGTGTGTGTGTGGGGGGGGGGAGGTAAGGTGGGATAGTGTGTGTGTAGGGGGGGTCAGGTGGGATAGTGTGTGTGTAGGGGGGTCAGGTGGGATAGTGTGTGTGTAGGGGGGTCAGGTGGGATAGTGTGTGTGTAGGGGGGTCAGGTGGGATAGTGTGTGTGTAGGGGGGGTCAGGTGGGATAGTGTGTGTGTAGGGGGGTCAGGTGGGATAGTGTGTGTGTGAGGGGGGAGGTCAGGTGGGATAGTGTGTGTAGGGGGGTCAGGTGGGATAGTGTGTGTGTGTAGGGGGGTCAGGTGGGATAGTGTGTGTGGGGGGGGCAGGTCAGGTGGGATAGTGTGTGTAGGGGGGACAGGTGGGATAGTGTGCGTAGGGGGTCAGGTGGGATAGTGTGCGTAGGGGGTCAGGTGGGATAGTGTGTGTAGGGGGGTCAGGTGGGATAATGTGTGTAGGGGAGGTCAGGTGGGATAGAGTGTGTAGGGGGGTCAGGTGGGATAGTGTGTGTAGGGGGGTCAGGTGGGATAGTGTGTGTGTGTAGGGGGGTCAGGTGGGATAGTGTGTGTAGGGGGGACAGGTGGGATAATGTGTGTAGGGGGGTCAGGTGGGATAATGTGTGTAGGGGGGTCAGGTGGGATAGTGTATGTGTAGGGGGGTCAGGTGGGATAGTGTGTGTGTGAGGGGGGAGGTCAGGTGGGATAGTGTGTGTGTAGGGGGGTCAGGTGGGATAGTGTGTGTGTGGGGGGGGAGGTCAGGTGGGATAGTGTGTGTAGGGGGGACAGGTGGGATAGTGTGTGTAGGGGGTCAGGTGGGATAGTGTGTGTAGGGGGTTCAGGTGGGATAATGTGTGTAGGGGAGGTCAGGTGGGATAGTGTGTGTAGGGGGGTCAGGTTGGATAGTGTGTGTGTGTAGGGGGGTCAGGTGGGATAATGTGTGTAGGGGAGGTCAGGTGGGATAGTGTGTGTGGGGGGGAGTCAGGTGGGATAGTGTGTGTGTGGGGGGGGAGTCAGGTGGGATAGTGTGTGTGTAGGGGGGTCAGGTGGGATAGTGTGTGTAGGGGGGTCAGGTGGGATAGTGTGTGTGTGGGGGGGGTCAGGTGGGATAGTGTGTGGGGGGGAGTCAGGTGGGATAGTGTGTGGGGGGGGAGTCAGGTGGGATAGTGTGTGGGGGGGGGAGTCAGGTGGGATAGTGTGTGTGTAGGGGGGTCAGGTGGGATAGTGTGTGTAGGGGGGGTCAGGTGGGATAGTGTGTGTGTGTGTGGGGGGAGGTCAGGTGGGATAGTGTGTGTAGGGGGGTCAGGTGGGATAATGTGTGTGAGGAGGGAGGTCAGGTGGGATAGTGTGTGTAGGGGGGTCAGGTGGGGTAGTGTGTGTGTGGGGGAGTCAGGTGGGATAGTGTGTGTGGGGGGGGGAGTCAGGTGGGATAGTGTGTGTGTGGGGGGGTCAGGTGGGATAGTGTGTGTAGGGGGGTCAGGTGGGATAGTGTGTGTGTGGGGGGGGTCAGGTGGGATAGTGTGTGGGGGGGAGTCAGGTGGGATAGTGTGTGGGGGGAGTCAGGTGGGATAGTGTGGGGGGGGGGGGGAGTCAGGTGGGATAGTGTGTGTGTAGGGGGTCAGGTGGGATAGTGTGTGTGTGTGTAGGGGGGGTCAGGTGGGATAGTGTGTGTGTGTGTGGGGGGAGGTCAGGTGGGATAGTGTGTGTAGGGGGGTCAGGTGGGATAATGTGTGTGAGGAGGGAGGTCAGGTGGGATAGTGTGTGTAGGGGGGTCAGGTGGGGTAGTGTGTGTGTGGGGGAGTCAGGTGGGATAGTGTGTGGGGGGGGGAGTCAGGTGGGATAGTGTGTGTGTGGGGGGGAGTCAGGTGGGATAGTGTGTGTAGGGGGGTCAGGTGGGATAGTGTGTGTGGGGGGAGTCAGGTGGGATAGTGTGTGTAGGGGGGTCAGGTGGGATAATGTGTGTGAGGAGGGAGGTCAGGTGGGATAGTGTGTGTAGGGGGGTCAGGTGGGGTAGTGTGTGTGTGGGGGAGTCAGGTGGGATAGTGTGTGTGGGGGGGGAGTCAGGTGGGATAGTGTGTGTGTGGGGGGGTCAGGTGGGATAGTGTGTGTAGGGGGGTCAGGTGGGATAGTGTGTGTGTGGGGGGGGTCAGGTGGGATAGTGTGTGGGGGGGAGTCAGGTGGGATAGTGTGTGGGGGGAGTCAGGTGGGATAGTGTGTGGGGGGGGGGAGTCAGGTGGGATAGTGTGTGTGTAGGGGGGTCAGGTGGGATAGTGTGTGTGTGTGTAGGGGGGGTCAGGTGGGATAGTGTGTGTGTGTGTGGGGGAGGTCAGGTGGGATAGTGTGTGTAGGGGGGTCAGGTGGGATAATGTGTGTGAGGAGGGAGGTCAGGTGGGATAGTGTGTGTAGGGGGGTCAGGTGGGGTAGTGTGTGTGTGGGGGAGTCAGGTGGGATAGTGTGTGGGGGGGGAGTCAGGTGGGATAGTGTGTGTGTGGGGGGGAGTCAGGTGGGATAGTGTGTGTAGGGGGGTCAGGTGGGATAGTGTGTGTGGGGGGAGTCAGGTGGGATAGTGTGTGTAGGGGGGTCAGGTGGGATAATGTGTGTAGGGGAGGTCAGGTGGGATAGTGTGTGTAGGGGGGGTCAGGTGGGATAGTGTGTGTAGGGGGGTCAGGTTGGATAGTGTGTGTGTGTAGGGGGGTCAGGTGGGATAATGTGTGTAGGGGAGGTCAGGTGGGATAGTGTGTGTGGGGGGAGTCAGGTGGGATAGTGTGTGTGTGGGGGGGAGTCAGGTGGGATAGTGTGTGTGTAGGGGGGTCAGGTGGGATAGTGTGTGTAGGGGGGTCAGGTGGGATAGTGTGTGTGTGGGGGGGGTCAGGTGGGATAGTGTGTGGGGGGGGAGTCAGGTGGGATAGTGTGTGTGGGGGGGGAGTCAGGTGGGATAGTGTGTGTGTAGGGGGGTCAGGTGGGAAAGTGTGTGTGTGTAGGGGGGGTCAGGTGGGATAGTGTGTGTGTGTGGGGGGGAGGTCAGGTGGGATAGTGTGTGTAGGGGGGTCAGGTGGGATAATGTGTGTGAGGAGGGAGGTCAGGTGGGATAGTGTGTGTATGGGGGTCAGGTGGGGTAGTGTGTGTGTGGGGGAGTCAGGTGGGATAGTGTGTGTGTGGGGGGGGAGTTAGGTGGGATAGTGTGTGTAGGGGGGTCAGGTGGGATAGTGTGTGGGGGGGAGTCAGGTGGGATAGTGTGTGTGTGAGGGGGTTAGGTGGGGGTAGTGTGTGTGGGGGGGTTATTGCAGGCAGAGGGGGGAACTTTATTACTATGGTGGGTACTGCAGGCACATTATTACTATATAGGCACAGGGCACAGCAGTGGAGGCATTTTACTATGGAAAACACACAGCAGGAGACATTATTACTATATGGAGGGTACAGCAGTAAGCATTATTACTATATCCTTCCTAGTAGCCCGAGTAACCTCCCCCTTTCTTCCGCCTTTATCAATATTCGCCCTGTTGTCAAAATGACCTAGAAACTGCCCTGGTAGAGATCCCTCTCTGTGTAATCCATTTATAGTAGATGACACCCTCTGTGCATCACCTATATCAGGGGTAGGGAATCTCGGCTCCCCAGCTTCTGCAAAACTACAACTCCCATCATGTATGGACAGTCAAAAATAAAGCTGTAGTTTTGCAATAGCTGGAGAGCCAAGGTTCCCTATCCCTGCCCTACAGTATATGGTCCTCTCTGTGTAGTCCTCTTAGATGACCCCTCTGTGTCAACCCCCCCAGTGTAGTTCCCCTTGTAGATGCCCCCTAGTCCCCTTCATAAATGGCCCCTCTGTGTAGTTCCCCTTTTAGATGGCCCACATTCCCCATAAAGGTAGCCCCCAGTGTTGTCCATCCCCGTCCCGCATATAAGTAGCCCCCAGTGTTGTCCATCCCCGTCCCGCATATAGGTAGCCCCCAGTGTTGTCCATCCCCGTCCCGCATATAGGTAGCCCCCAGTGTTGTCCATCCCCGTCCCGCACATAGGTAGCCCCCAGTGTTGTCCATCCCCGTCCCACATATAGGTAGCCCCCAGTGTTGTCCATCCCCGTCCCGCACATAGGTAGCCCCCAGTGTTGTCCATCCCCGTCCCGCATATAGGTAGCCCCCAGTGTTGTCCATCCCCGTCCCGCATATAGGTAGCCCCCAGTGTTGTCCATCCCCGTCCCACATATAGGTAGCCCCCAGTGTTGTCCATCCCCGTCCCGCATATAGGTAGCCCCCAGTGTTGTCCATCCCCGTCCTGCATATAGGTAACCCCCAGTGTTGTGCATCTCCCCTATAGGTAACCCCCAGTGTTGTGCATTCCCATCCCCCATATAGCCCCCAGTATTGTGCATCCCCCCATATAGCCCCCAGTATTGTGCATCCCCCATATAGCCCCCAGTATTGTGCATCCCCCATATAGCCCCCAGTGTTGTCCATCGATGACGCTGCCAGGACTTCATCAAAGAGCTGCTCATCGGGTGGGACACTCTTGTGATCGCAAGCAGAACGCTTGCTTGCGGTCACAAGAATGATTGACAGGGCGGGAAGCCTATGGCTTCTCGCGCTGTCAGTCAGAACACTAAACACACGGGAGGCCCGCTCGGCCGCCGGGTGTTGCAAGCAGTCATCTTCGGGGGGCCAAGGCCACGGGCCCCCTGATGTTAGGGGCCCCGTAGCAGCGCTACGGCTGCTACGGCGGTAGTTCCGCCCCTGCTTCCATGCCTCTGTCTCACATTGTGTGTTTACTGATGATGCAGACAGGGGGCAGGGCGTGATCTCCCAGGAGGCTTGGCTGGATGACTCAATCCCCTGAGTGATTCACCATCTCTGTCCGACCAGAAGCAGCTGCAGCACTAATTTTACTGATACTGTAATAGGTTGGGGCTGTGATGATCACATGAGGGAAAGCATTGCATTCTGGGAAATGCTAAACCAGGAAGGAGAGAAACACAAAACAGAGCAAAAAAAAACAAACAAACAAATGGATTTTTGGTAGTTTCAAAACTGGGATAGACAGCTAAGTAATGCGTTACGCTTCTGCAGAAGTTTAATTTTTTTTTAACCTCTACAGAGGATAGAGGTGAAGTCCAAAGCATACTGAAGTATGGCAGGCTGCAGGCACACATAATTGTGTACTTGCAGTTGTATCTTCAGTGATCACACACTTACCATCGAAGTGAGAATGTTGTTTAGTCTGTAAAGTTTTTGATTATCAGCATAAAAAAAAAAAAAAAAAAAAAAAAATTCACTCACCATCTACCAGCTTAGGTGTCAAACTGTGGCCCTCCAGCTGTTACAAAACTACAATTCCCATCATGCCTAGACAGCCAAATCTTTAGCTTTGGCTGTCCAGGTATGATGGGAATTGTAGTTTTGTAATAGCTGGAGGGCCTGAGTTTGACTCCTGTGATCTAATCTATGAAACACAAGTTTCCTACCAATTTAATAATGTTATAGTGGTCCAAGCCCACGGAACACAAGGTTTCATAGTTGTGATGGTTAAAGGGAATCTGTCAGCTGCAATTCACGTTCCAAACTACTGAGATTGTTAGGGTGCGTTTACACAGAGAGATTTATTTTACAGATTTTTTTAAGCCAAAGCCAGGAACAGACTATAAACAGGAAACAGATCATAAAGAAAAGACTGAGATTTCTCCTCTTCTGAAATCCATTCCTGGCTTTGGCTTCAGAATCTGTCAGATAAATCTCTCTGTGTAAACGCACCCTTAGATAGCTGTTAGGCAAGCAAGACACCTGGTACCTTTCATATATATAAATTGTAATGTGCCTGCTTGTTCTAACAGCTATCTAATAGTTTTTGCAATTTGGAATATGAGTTATAGCTGACAGATTTCAAATTAAGGCTGTGTTCTTACAAAGTATTTTTGCTCACTATTTTGCAATCAAAACCAGGAGTGGATTGAAAACACAGAAAGTGAATGGCCATTATTTAATGGCAAATAATTGCTGTTATTTGAAAACAACGGCCATTGTTTTAAAATAACTAATTATTTGCCATTAAATAACAGCCATTCACTCAATTTCAGCAGTGTGTGAACATAGCCTTTTTAATCTACTCCTGGTTTTGATTGCAAAATAGTGAGCATAAATACTATGTGGAAACATAGCCTAAGGCCATGTTCACACAGTGTATGAACATTGGACGTTGGCAGTATGATTTTAATTGGGAGGCAGGCACATTCAGGTGTGCCCGCACTCTAGTTTACCATTGTCCCAGCGGGAAATACAGCCTGGAGTTGTACTTTACACTGTGAGCACAGCCTATTTTCTATGCCCACTGTTCACCGAACTGCAGCTGTAGAGAATAGGCCAATTATTTTGAAGTGAATAACGGCAGCAGTATTTACAGTGTATACCTGCAACAAAGGCCATTGTTTAACAATAATAAACAGCGTGTGAACTTTGTGTGAGCCTATGCCCCTGCATTCTCGCAGCTGATTTTCACTTCGCTAGAAAGTAGTGCACTTTTGCGTCAAAGCTGGTGATTGGTTGATCGAGCAATTAGTGAACCGGGAGCTGAAGCAGGAGCATGGGCAGGTAATGCTACGTTTACACGAAACGAATTTTCGCGATAACGATCGAATTCGAACGATAATCGTACGTGTAAACGCGGCGAACGATCGAAAAATCGTTCATTTTGATCTGTTCATAAATCGTCGTTCATCGATCGCAAAAAATTTGCCGATCTTTCCGTGTAAACAGTCATCGCGCGATAGTACGGCCGCCACCCCCGCCGCTGCCGCCGCTCTGATCGCCACCCCCGCTGCCCCGATCGCCAACCCCGCCGACGCTCCGATGGCCACCCCCCACCCACCCGGTCGCCGCCGCCGCTCCGATCGCCCCCACCGCCGCGGGCAAGAGGATACGTTACGGGCCGGGCTGCGGGCGCGCGATCGCAAAACGATCGCAAAAGATTTTTCCATACGATATATCGGACCGTCTAAACGCTGATCGTTATAAAAAAAAAAATTGTTACTCCGACATAGTTAATCGTACGATCGGGCCATTAATCGCCTCGTGTAAACTTAGCATTAGAATTTGCCGTTCTGGCTGCTAATTAGTTCAGTATTGTATGAGGGTAGAATAAGTGGTGGACTCAACACTAGAAGTTGCAGTGTAACAAAAATATTTATTTGGTGAAGGGTAGTGTTCCATATATACAGTGAGAATTAATATACAAATATACACATGATTAGCAATTTGAAATGTGTGATGCACACTGAAGGTGGGTGTAAGTCTAGATAGTCTATTTCACCCTACCTTACTCTTAGGGAGCCGCTTGGATTGAGCGTCCCCAGTACCAAGCGGTGGACTTTCCCTATCACTAGATAGGAGAGACAGTCAAGTGAAGTACGTATTGCTGTCACTCTGAAGATGTGGGGAATGTCTTATATTGTATGCTTGGTTATTATTGAACATGTTTTCTGCACGGTTATGCAGTAAGTACTCTTCTATTGACCGGTAGATAGGCTGTTGTTTAGAACAGGGTTATGGTGATTCCACTAGTCATCCGACGCGTTTCCCCCTTCTTCCTGGTAAGGATATCTGGGTTCATCAGGGATGCGTGTGGTTTTTCAGCCAAAGGTGTATACGTCATAAGAGTCTGGTGAAGGTAAGTATGGATACTATCAGTCACATTGAATTTACATACAGAGCGCCAGTCATGTGATATATGGTCTAAAAAATCGTTACCTCTCAGATAAATCTGGCCGGTGTGGATAGAACTTCATGGAGTTGGACACAAATGTTAACTGTAATACCGGTGTGTATAGATAATTTCCTCCGGAAGGTGCCCGGGGGCATATAATTCCTAGCCTGTAAAATAGTATAGGGAGCGTATAATCCCTAATTCCCATTATAAGGGCAAAGAGGGGGTGAATAAACAGGACAATACCTGAATGATGTTCCTTATGAATCCCTCATGGTGGAGGTTTAGACAAGCAGGCTGATAAGTGATGCAGGCAATGGCGGATTATAATGTAGGCGGTTTGGGCGGCCGCCCGGGGCCCGAGGCTCCGGGGGGGCCCATGCCTTGCCGCCCACATTATAATGCCGCCCGGGAGGCCCCCTCGCCACTGCACTCTTGTGACCGCAAGCATTGTTTCGCTTGCGGTCACAAGAGTCCCCGGCTGCCTCCGTCTGATGCGCGGCTGCCGGGGGTGTCCGGTCCTCTCCCCGGCAGTGCGCGCGTCACACAGCTCCTAGTGCCGCCTGGGGCCCTGTCTTCCGGTACTGGGAGCGCACGTACCGGAAGTCAGGGCCCAGGCGGCACTAGGAGCTGTGTGATGCGCGCGCTGCCGGAGAGAGGACCGGACACCCCCGGCAGCCGCGCATCAGACGGAGGCAGCCGGAGAGAGGATCGACGGGGAAACGCAGGGTAGGTGAGTTATATTTTGTTATTTTTGTGTTATTTACTCACTGGGGGGGGGGGGGGGGAAACCATCTATAAAGGGGAGAAAGAGGGGGACCATCTATAAAGGGGGGGGAAAGGGGGGGGAAGAGGGGGGCCATCTATAAAGGGAGGGGGGAGAGGGGCACATCTATAAGGGAGGGGGGAGAGGGGGACCATCTATAAAGGGGGAAAGAGGGGGACCATCTATAAAGGGGGAAAGAGGGGGACCATCTATAGAGGGGGGAAAGGAGGACCAGCTATAAGGGGGGAGAGGGAAGAGGTGGACCATCTATAAGGGGGGGGAGAGGGGGACCATCTATAAGGGGGGAAAGAGGGGGACCATCTATAAGGGGGGAAAGAGGGGGACCATCTATAAGGGGGGAAAGGAGGACCAGCTATAAGGGGGGAGAGGGAAGAGGGGGACCAGCTATAAGGGGGGAGAGGGAAGAGGGGGACCAGCTATAAGGGGGGAGAGGGAAGAGGGGGACCAGCTATAAGGGGGGGAAAGAGGGAGACCAGCTATAAGGGGGGAGAGGGAAGAGGGGGACCATCTATAAGGGGGGAAAGAGGGGGACCATCTATAGAGGGGGAAAGAGGGGGACCATCTATAGAGGGGGAAAGAGGGGGACCAGCTATAAAGAGGGAAAGAGGGGGACCATCTATAAGGGGGGAAAGAGGGGGACCATCTATAGAGGGGGAAAGAGGGGGACCATCTATAAGGGGGGGAAGAGGGGGACCATCTATAGAGGGGGGAAGAGGGGGACCATCTATAAGGGGGGAAAGAGGGGGACCATCTATAAGGGGGGAAAGAGGGGGACAATCTATAAGGGGGAAAGAGGGGGACCATCTATAAGGGGGGAAAGATGGGGACCATCTATAAGGGGGGAAAGAGGGGGACCATCTATAAGAGGGGGGAAAGAGGGAGACCATCTATAAAGGGGGACTATCTCCTATAGGATTAGCACCATCCTCTCCTGACATCCTCTGTGCTGCTGGGACCTCCCCTATAGATCAACACCCTCCTCTCCTGACATCCTCTGTGCTGCTTGGTCCTCTCCTATAAGATCAGCACCCTCCTCTCCTGACATCCTCTGTGCTGCTGTGACCTTGAGGGGGGCAACATCAGGGGACCAGGTGAGGTGGCGATATGTTTATTGGGGGCAGTGGAGGTGGGGTGGGCAATGCTTACTGGGGATAGCAGCAGGGGACCAAACATTATGTTTATTGGGGCCAGCAGGGAGGGGAGGCAGGCAGTGTTTATGGGGGACAGTGTGGGGGGGGGGGGGGACGACGCAGTGGCAGATTATAATGTGGGCGAATTGACTGGGGGGGGGGGGGGGCCCAGGTTGGGTGGACAGCCCGGGGCCCAGAGTACATTTAATCCGCCACTGGATGCAGGCTAGATGTCAGACCCCCTGTAATGGCAAGGAAACAGGGAGGCATAATGTAACTGTACTAAGCATAAATACGGAGGCCTGGGGATAGAAGTAGCAGGTCACACTTACTTATATGATGAAGGGAGAAGATAACCGGCGGTGGGTCGGTCCAGAGAGCGAATGTGCGTCTGGATATCGTGCCGGCCGGCATGTCCTTTAAGCGCCACGGGTATGGGGTGGACCTGGCGCGGTGACATCAATGTTTTGCCGTGCGCCAGACCTGCGCATGCACAGTCAAGCGATTGATGTCCGCGCGTGCACAGTAAGGGGATTGAAGTCGCTTGCCAGTACAGTTAGAATGCCCTCAGTGAGCGCTGCCATGGGCGGCGCAGATGGCTGTTAGGAGTCCCCAGAATGAATATAACGTATCAAAGGCATACAGTGTGTCCATTTAAAAAGGTCCCCATAACGATATGCTATGTTAGAGTGATGTTTAGCAGTTGGGTCGGTCCGTGGATCAAATACTGCGAGAGGCAAGACAGGAGAAATTGAGCCATATTATGATGCAAGGTGTATATATATATAAACTTGATGTGGTATGATAAAGGTATGATGTATGATGATGGTATGAGGTAAATGTAGATGATGATGAGGATGGTAAGGCGGTACTAGAAGGATATATAGAGGCAAACATAGGATAACATACTTACCTTCACCAGACTCTTATGACGTATACACCTTTGGCTGAAAAACCACACGCATCCCTGATGAGCCCAGATATCCTTACCAGGAAGAAGGGGGAAACGCGTCGGTTGACTAGTGGAATCACCATAACCCTGTTCTAAACAACAGCCTATCTACCGGTCAATAGAAGAGTACTTACTGCATAACCGTGCAGAAAACTTGTTCAATAATAACCAAGCATACAATATAAGACATTCCCCACATCTTCAGAGTGACGGCAATACGTACTTCACTTGACTGTCTCTCCTATCTAGTGATAGGGAAAGTCCACTGCTTGATACTGGGGACGCTCAATCCAAGCGGCTCCCTAAGAGTAAGGTAGGATGAAATAGCCTATCTAGACTTACACCCACCTTCAGTGTGCATCACACATTTCAAATTGCTAATCATGTGTATATTTGTATATTAATTCTCGCTGTATATATGGAACACTACCCTTCACCAAATAAATATCTTTGTTACACTGCAACTTCTAGTGTTGAGTCCACCACTTATTCTACCCTCATACAATACTGCTTTACTTTAATAAGTGGGGACAACAACCATCTATGAGATATATCGACCTGGGACAGCGCTTGTTGATATTTACTCCACTTGGGCTACCCCCTTCAGTGCGCACTCCCAGGACCCATCAAATAGAATTAAGGTATGGCAAGCTTTCTTTCAACAGGGATTGAAACTGACAAATGGGCAGAAGAGGCTAGCGAGGTTTTTTCAGAAAGGGAGTTGAATCTACCCACAACCACTACACCATCCATACAAAATATATTTAAAGATCTTCAAAACACATACAGGGATAACATCAAATCATATTGGGAAACTAAATCCCTTGAAAATTATATCTCACACAATATTGTTCCCAGGGCACTACGTATTACCATTGTCCCGGCCGATAGGAGCAAAAACCCCAACCTCCTAAAAAAGTGGGAACAAGAGGCCACTGCTTCATCGATCAGATTTATGAACCTTCTCCTTGATGATGAACGCATGACCCTGGAAAGAACCACCAAGAAACTAGAGGAACATATAAAAACTGTGCTTACATTCAAAGATAATCCGGAGTTTAACAAGAGGGAGACAGAATTACAACAGCACGTTGATAAATATAAAAATCAGATCAAAGAAAGGAAACATAAGCAATTTGTCAGGGATCTCACCGTATTCAAAGAAAATAAGGCTTATAACTTTCTACACACAACATCATATCCAGAAACTGAGACTGATATATCCTCCTCCGACACAGATACTGCTACATCAGGGCAATCCAAGAAGAAGAAGAATAGGAGACCCTTCAGCAGATCACCTTATAGTACACGCCAAAGGGAGAGGGGAGGATGGCAACCACAATACAGACCAACATATGGAAGGGGGAGAGGACGGGGGGGAAACAGACCCTACCAGGACAGACCAGACCTGACCAATACAACACAGAACCCCCAAAACACCACTACCTCGACCGGACTAACACCCTCACATGTCACTCCGGCCTCTCCAGAAACAATCTCTATGTCCTCCTCCTCCTCATCTGCATCTTTTTTAGCAAGGGGGGTGCCAACACCGGGCACCTTCTAGAATCACATAATGGACCCACTCCTCACACGACAGAAGTTTCACCACCTAACCAGATCATAAATCTGTCACATCATGTCCTAACCGAAGCGGAATCCTCCCTGCTCACCAAAGGCCTGTCCTTTGTACCAACCAATAACTTTAAGGTTTTTGACTGGGTCAAAGACATACATCTCTTTGCAAGAAAACTTAAATGGAGAAAGTTTTTTATCATGAATGATGCTAGGAAATGCCTTGAACTGGGGGTCTCACCAGAAGACCTACTGGGAATCAACACACTCTCAGAGTTACTGGTAGAAAACGAGAGGGAACGAGGAATAGGACCCTTCTCCACCTGCCAACCGAAGTCCAGAAGAATGCCTCCGGTCTTAGACAAGACAGCATAGACATCTTCACAAAGGTGGTAACGCAGGAGCTAGAACGACTGGCCCAAAATCCATGGGCACATAGGTCAAACCTCAAGAAAGATGAATACTTGGCCAGGAGGATCGCACAATTGTGATAAAATCCGCAGACAAAGGCGGTAACCTGGTGATTATGGACCACAATATGTACAGAGATATGTGCCTTATGGTCCTAAGAGACAGAGAAGGATACAAACCTCTTGACACAGACCCTACTGACCTTTTTAAAAAACAACTTAAAGTAATCTTGGACGAGGCCCTGACGAATCGATTAATTGATAAAAAAGAATACGCATTTCTTTTACCCCTATCCCCTCGTGTTGCAACATTCTACGGACTACCCAAGGTCCATAAGGGACTGAACCCGCTAAAGTGTCGACCCATTGTGGCCGGCATTGATAACCTGACCCAGAACCTCGGGATCTATGTGGACGAAATCCTACGACCCCTGGTAACAAGCATCCCATCCTACATCCGTGATACAATGGATCTACTAGCCAAACTGACAGATGTCTCCACGAAGGAAGATTGGTACCTCTGCAGCATCGATGTCGAGGCATTATACCGTTCCATCCCACATTCAATGGGCCTACGAGCAGTGGAACACTTCCTCCACACCAGAAGCATGCATCTTGCTAATCACAACAGATTTATCATCCAAATACTGGAGTGGATACTTACCCACAACTATTTTTTGTTCAACAACTGTGTGTACCACCAGCTCAGGGGCACAGCTATGGGGAGCCCGATGGCGCCCTCATATGCTAACCTGTTCCTGGGCTGGTGGGAGGACACCATGGTGTTCAGTGACAACTACGACCAGTACAAGCAATACATCGAATTCTGGGGGCGGTACATCGACGATGGGCTGATATTATGGTCAGGCACCCCTGAGTCCTTTAAAAATTTCATCGAGGACCTCAACCGGAACGAAATAGGTCTACGGTTCACATCGGAGATCAACAAGGACCACATTTGCTTTCTGGACACGGTCATCAGAATACAAGGCACTACAATCACTACAGAAGCATATCGGAAGCCCACAGCAGGAAATAGCCTGTTGAGATGGGAGAGTCACCATCCCCTCAACCTAAAGACCGGCATCCCGAAGGGGCAATACCTCCGTATCAGACGCAACTGTAGTACACCCCAATCGTTCGAGAAAGAGGCTAGGTTGCTCAAAGAAAGATTCAAGGAGAGAGGTTATCCTAATCGCACCCTCACACAAGCCTATCAAACAGCCAAGCAGAGCGACCGACAGGACCTCCTCATTCCTAAGACAAGAACAGACACCACAGGACCACCAGGGGAAACACGTATAATTGGTACCTTCGACAACGCAGCATCCCAAGTAAGGTCCATTCTGGAGAATGCCTGGCCAATCTTGAAGACCAATCCTCACCTCACATCAGTCGTTTCCTCCCGCCCGCTAGTTACATACAGAAGAGGACGTAACCTTGGGGACATGCTCACAAACAGTCACTATGTCCCCCCCATCCAGACCCCCTACCTGGTTGGACACGAAAATTACAGGCACCTATAAATGTGGCGACTGTAAAGCTTGTCGGTACATCTCAGTATCCAAGACATTCTGTTCAGGAACTAACCCAACTATCTATAGAAACAGATCCTTTGCCAACTGCAAAACATCATGTGTGGTGTACCTGCGAATGCCCAAAGTCATATGTGGGCAAAACAAAAAGGGAATTTCGACGCAGGATTCTCGAACATATAGGCGACATCGAGCATTCGAGGCCCAAGCCATTATCAACGCACATGCGCACTATGCACCCTGCATCCCCCTTTAATATCACATTCAAGGTGATCGACACCATTAACCCCAATATTCGAAGAGGGGACTACGACAATAAGCTCCTCAGAAAAGAAACTGAGAGGATATACCGCCTCAAGACTCTAGAACCAGGTGGCTTGAACGACCAGATTCTATTCACTCATTCTATATGATCTGACCATCAAATATTATAATAATTTAGTATCTTCAATATGTGTGTTTTTCCCCTCTTCGCATCACTCATCTCCCTTACCTCGACCCCCCCCCCTTCCTACCTCTATGCCCTACCCGGCAGTCCCTTTGCTATGTATCCAAGATTTGGCTCATGCCTCCATGTATCCTATGTTATCCTATGTTTGCCTCTATATATCCTTCTAGTACCGCCTTACCATCCTCATCATCATCTACATTTACCTCATCCCATCATCATACATCATACCTTTATCATACCACATCAAGTTTATATATATATACACCTTGCATCATAATATGGCTCAATTTCTCCTGTCTTGCCTCTCGCAGTATTTGATCCACGACCGACCCAACTGCTAAACATCACTCTAACATAGCATATCGTTATGGGGACCTTTTTAAATGGACACACTGTATGCCTTTGATACGTTATATTCATTCTGGGGACTCCTAACAGCCATCTGCGCCGCCCATGGCAGCGCTCACTGAGGGCATTCTAACTGTACTGGCAAGCGACTTCAATCCCCTTACTGCGCACGCGCAGACACCAATCGCTTGACTGCGCATGCGCAGGTCTAGCGCACGGCGACGTGTTGACGTCACCGCGCCAGGTCCGCCCCATACCCGTGGCGCTTAAAGGACACGCCGGCCGGCACGATATCCAGACGCACATTCGCTGTCTGGACCGACCCACCGCCGGTTATCTTCTCCCTTCATCATATAAGTAAGTGTGACCTGCTACTTCTATCCCCAGGCCTCCGTATTTATGCTTAGTACAGTTACATTATGCCTCCCTGTTTCCTTGCCATTACAGGGGGTCTGACATCTAGCCTGCATCACTTATCAGCCTGCTTGTCTAAACCTCCACCATGAGGGATTCATAAGGAACATCATTCAGGTATTGTCCTGTTTATTCACCCCCTCTTTGCCCTTATAATGGGAATTAGGGATTATACGCTCCCTATACTATTTTACAGGCTAGGAATTATATGCTCCCGGGCACCTTCCGGAGGAAATTATCTATACACACCGGTATTACAGTTAACATTTCTGTCCAACTCCATGAAGTTCTATCCACACCGGCCAGATTTATCTGAGAGGTAACGATTTTTTAGACCATATATCACATGACTGGCGCTCTGTATGTAAATTCAATGTGACTGATAGTATCCATACTTACCTTCACCAGACCCTTATGACGTATACACCTTTGGCTGAAAAACCACACGCATCCCTGATGAACCCAGATATCCTTACCAGGAAGAAGGGGGAAACGCGTCGGATGACTAGTGGAATCACCATAACCCTGTTCTAAACAACAGCCTATCTACCGGTCAATAGAAGAGTACTTACTGCATAACCGTGCAGAAAACATGTTCAATAATAACCAAGCATACAATATAAGACATTCCCCACATCTTCAGAGTGACAGCAATACGTACTTCACTTGACTGTCTCTCCTATCTAGTGATAGGGAAAGTCCACCGCTTGGTACTGGGGACGCTCAATCCAAGCGGCTCCCTAAGAGTAAGGTAGGGTGAAATAGCCTATCTAGACTTACACCCACCTTCAGTGTGCATCACACATTTCAAATTGCTAATCATGTGTATATTTGTATATTAATTCTCACTGTATATATGGAACACTACCCTTCACCAAATAAATATCTTTGTTACACTGCAACTTCTAGTGTTGAGTCCACCACTTATTCTACCCTCATACAATACTGCTTTACTTTAATAAGTGGGGACAACAACCATCTATGAGATATATCGACCTGGGACAGCGCTTTATTATTTGTTGCTAATTAGTTCAATTAGTTACATTGGCATGGAATGAAAATCTGCTGCGCGATTGTAGGACCATATACTGTAGAGATTACAGCAGTGAGATTGTGGTGACCCCCAGATGGTGTTGTAGCGGTGGAACACTGGTCACTTGCTAGATGGAAGTGTGACGCCACTCTGGTGGTGGATGGCCGAGATACAGACGGACCTTAAGGATTTGTCATGTGACACCAGTGCTTGTGGGCACACAGGTGTGATGGCACTCCTGCTTAAAGGGGTACTCCAGCGGGGGGCATTTTTTTTCCTGTGTCAGCCACTTCCTGGTGTCTGACACAGGCCCGAGACAATACATCTCAGGTCCGCTCAGCCAGTCAATGACAGAGGCGGATCCCGCCTCCGTCACTGACTGGCTGAGCGGACCTGAGACGTCACGTCTCGGGCCCGCGTCAGACACCAGGAAGCCGCCGGGGACCGAAGCACCGCGATGCAGGACCCACCCTTAGAACCGCGAATGTGAGTGGACATCGTTTCCCTCACCCACCTCCTCCCCGATCCCAGGAAAAAAATGCCCCCCGCTGGAGTACCACTTTAAGGTGCAAGACTGGTTGTACCCTTTTCCCCTGTGGTCGGTGTCCTGTTGGGTTGCTACCGGGTCCCTTGGGATAGTGTAGTCACGGATGTTATAGTCACTGGTGGTCAGTGCAGTGTAATGACCCTCCCAGGTAGTAGGACCCGCCACCACAGAAAGGGGAGATGTCCCAAGGTTGCGGTGTATATGCTGTGTAGGTGGTAGTGAATAATCACAGACTCTGTGGATAACGTTGGCTTGCTTTACTATTGGCAAATAGAGTTCCAATAAATACTGAGACATAAAACCACCAGATCTGTGTGATAAGTGCTGATTAGGATGTAGTAGAGTTGGTAGAGTTGTACTGAGGTAGCGTAGTAGATAGGAGGGTGCCGTGAGAGTCTCAACCCAAGTAGTAATGGGCTCTGCCGGGATGTTGGAGGATGTAGAATACTTTCAGAAGAAGAAGAATGAGAAAAACCTGTGCCTGTCTCATAATGCAACACATGGGAGGTCAGTGATGGAGGTCATGATTGTGTTGGCGTACCACCCAGCTTGTACTAATTGACGGTACATAGCAGGTTACTAGGTAAGGGATAGAATTGTACTTCTAATTGGCAGTACAACTTTCTTTCTTCTGGTGCCCCATTCATAAGAGCTGGGCCCCTGCAGAACTGTGTCTCCTGGCTCTAGCTCTTGAAGTAGTGAGGCTCTAGTGGTGGCCACAGTCCAGGCTCAGTAACACATCATAGTTGATCAAGGTGAATATGCCAAAGGGTGCAAACTGTGAGCAGGAATCAGCCTGAGGACAGTCCAGAAATCTCGTTTAGCATAGCCCTATGCTTGCCAGAGGGCTGGAACTATATACCACTATCAACAATGCAAGGATTTACAGATGGAAGTATGTGAAATATGAGGGTAGGGCCTGGTATCTAGCATAGCCCCATGTGTGGCAAAATACAGGCACTATAAACAGGGCCGGCCCTAGCACCCAGCTTACTGGGCAAGTGCCGCTGACCACAGCGCCTCTAGGGGCCCACCAGTGGCGAATTATAATGTGCGTGGTTTGGGTGTCCGAACTGCCCACATCTGATCTCACTGCAGCTGCACATCACTCGCAGGCCAACTTTACAATTCATGGGGGGGGGTCTTTTTTTTTTTTTTCTATTTATGTACAGTGTTTAGACCGGCTGATAATGGCCCAATCTATCATGTAAACCAGTTAACTGAGTCTATTGCACAGCTTGACTATCGTTTAGCAAGGACTGCACGGACATCGTTACCAATGTCAGTACAGCCCTTGCCCTAAACCGTTAATACATTACCTTCCCAGTTCCTCCTGCCCTCTCTTCTCCTGCCCTCTGCTTGCTTCCTGGCACCGTGGCTGCAGCTTCACATTGGCCTTTTTAAGCTGACAGACCACTCAGCCAATCGCTGGCCGGCACCACTGCTGGCTGTGATTGGTTGAGAAACCTTTTAGCTCTAAGACCGCTCTGAAGCTACAGCCGTAGCTCCGGGAAGCAAGCAGGGGGCAGGAGAAGAAGAAGAAGGTAATGTATTAACAGTTAAAGTGACTCTGTACCCACAATCTGACCCCCCCCCAAACTGCTTGTACCTTCAGATAGCTGCTTTTAATCCTAAAAGCTATAAGCAGCTATCTGAAGGTACAAGCGGTTTTTGGGGGTCAGATTGTGGGTACAAAGTCGCTTTAATTTAATCGTTAGCTATTGCCTGTGCATCACTATTACACACAGCGATGTGAGACACAGAATTGCAGTAAATGTACACAGAATACGCCTGAGATAATGAACAAAGCAACACATAGCCTTACACATAAACACATTCAGCAGCATGAGGAATGGGGTTCTAGGACACTGCAGGGGCAGACTGGTACAGACTGATGCAGGGTGCCGCAGACTGGTGGATGCAAACTAGTGGAAGCACACAGGTACAGACCTGTGCAGTGCACTGCAGACTGGTGCAGACTACAGGCTGGTGCACTGCCATAGCTGCAGATTCCTCTATATAGAATACTGTGCAAAATGGCCATTGTAGGAGGGCAGATGTTGCAACTGCAGTCAGCATGCAGAACTGAAAATATGTTCATGTGAAGGAAGCCTAAAACTTATACTCAGAATTGTACACAAGATTACTGCAGATAGGTACTGTTCAATATCACAGGATTCACTAATGTTAAAAGAAAGTAATGAGATATCCAACTCAATTTCTGTACATGCGTGTATTAGCAGAACTGTCTTTAAAAGTCATTGGGGGAGAGTTATCAAAGTTATCAAGTCTGTGAGGAATGAAAGGTGGAATCTGATTGGTTACTAGGGTCAACTGAGCCAGTTTAACTTTACACCATGTTTGATAAATCTCCCCCATTGAGTCCATAAAAAAATGCCAATGCATAGAGATACCATCCGTATACTATCTGTATTTGCGAATCCATTTTTATTTAAAGAGAATCTGTCCGGTCCATACCAGGTACAGAGCTCCAGACACAAGCAGATAGGGAGATAAAACAAATAATGCCTTTGTCTTTGCTAATGGCCATTGTCATAAAATTGCATTTGTTCCTTGGGAGATGAAGTGATGCTGAACTGCAGCATGCACATTTCTTCCCTCCCACAGAGCAGAGGGCACAGAGCAGAGCCTCCAGCCCTGTACATCAATCAAGACAGAGCTGCAGTGTGGGAGGGAAAATACATCTTATTTATTGCAAAACTATTTTACTTTGTATTGACACCTTTTCTTTTTTATTTTACCATAAAATGGTAAAATGGTGAGATGGAAAAAAAAATAAGCATCTTTTTTTTACACCATGCAATTTATGGGTAAACTGACACATAATCTTCATTCTCTATGTTGTTACAATTACAATAAAGACCAATTTATATATGTTTTGTTTTATTTTCCAACTCAAAAATTGACAAAACTTTACTTTATCTTTTTTTTACACACATTTTTGGTCACCATAAAAGACTATCATAAGGAATCCTTTGATTCCTTATACTGATCATAGCTTTCTCATAAGACAGCTATGATCGGTTTTATCTGCGATCGACTGATAGAGGCCACAAATCCCAAACACAGACCTGTGTGGCTTGCGGCCTGGAAATCTGAAGAGGATGCACCAGGACGCCACTGGAACTCAGGTTCTAAGGGGTTAAATTATGCCAATACAGTCATCTGGCTGTGCCAACATGAAGCGTGGCCCTCTGCTACATCTGCTAAAAGAGGTCACCCAGTATAATGGGAGGTCGGCTTCCGATCTCCAGTTATACTGCAGTAACATTTCGGTGCAGCTAAAGATTGTGTCTATGGCACGGGTGGAGATGCTGAACCGCCGCGATGGAATCCGCTAGAACTTCTCCGCGCGGATTCTGTAGTGTGAATCCACCCATAAAGAGCAAATCTCAGGACAACTCTGGTAAGTCAGCCTTACTGAGGCCACATTCTGGGCAGCTTCTTAGATAATGTGCAGTTGCATTACAATATGATACATCACCAAATGTTAGGCTAAATGAATATGTCACTTTAGAATTTGGAAATGCTCCAAATGTTCTTATTACTCATAGATTGCCACAATAAAAGCCACCTAATGAGAAATATGGACTGGACATCTGTGTGGTTGAGGGAGTTGTTAATGCTTATTCCTTCCTTCCTTTCTTTCTAATTTCTATTCCTTTGTTATAATTGGTCAAGCTAAAAGACAATGTATTGTCTAGATTTTCTTTCACTGATTAGAGCTAGATACTGAAATGTGTTCTTTTATTCCTATTTATTCTAGATAATGAAATGTGTTCTATTATTCAATTTTTTTACTTACATTTTTTCTACACTTTTTTTCACAGCATTAAGTGCCATGTGCATTTAGTCCTGTCAATAGACAGTACTCGTCACCTTGAGCTGAATTGACACATTTCCTTTAAGAGGTGACCTAGGGAGGATAATCCATTGCATCTCCAAACATCAAATAAATGAACTTTGTCTTCCCTGTGCAAAAGAAAGCCAGATGTCTAGAAATGCAAAAACATAGGTTACTAACCGAAAATAAATTCACAGTATCTTTCTCTTTAGTAATAATGCTTGTAAGCAACTAACATCTTTATGCTGAAGTAATGGCGGGATCATTTATATTGTGTACAGAAGCTTCCCAGAGCTAACCATATTTAAGTTGGAGGGAGTGCAGTTTTTGCAGATTATATTCTATGTTTCGAAATAGAGACATACACTACCGTTCAAAAGTTTGGGGTCACCCAAACAATTTTGTGTTTTTCATGAAAAGTCACACTTATTCACCACCATACGTTGTGAAATGAATAGAAAATAGAGACAAGACATTGACAAGGTTAGAAATAATGATTTGTATTTGAAATAACATTGTTTTTACATCAAACTTTGCTTTTGACAAAGAATACACCTTTTGCAGCAATTACAGCATTGCACACCTTTGGCATTCTAGCTATTAATCTGTTGAGGTACAGTAAGCTGGAGAAATTGCACCCTACGCTTCTAGAAGCAGCTCCCACAAGTTGGATTGGTTGGATGGGCACTTCTGGCGTACCATACGGTCAAGCTGCTCCCACAACAGCTCAATGGGGCTCAGATCTGGCCACTCCATTACCGATAGAATACCAGCTGCCTGCTTCTGCTGTAAATAGTTCTTGCACAATGTGGAGGTGTGTTTAGGGTCATTGTCCTGTTGTAGGATGAAATTGGCTCCAACCAAGCGCTGTCCACTGGGTATGGCATGGCGTTGCAGAGTGATAGCCTTCCTTTTTCAGAATCCCTTTTACCCTGTACAAATCTCCCACCTTACCAGCACCAAAGCAACCCCAAACCATCACATTACCTCCACCATGCTTAACAGATGGCGTCAGGCATTCTTCCAGCATCTTTTCATTTGTTCTGCGTCTCACAAACCTTCTTCTTTGTGATCCAAACACCTCAAACTTGGATTCATCCGTCCACCACACTTTTTCCCAGTCTTCCTCTGTCCAATGTCTGTGTTCTTTTGCCCATCTTAATCTTTTTCTTTTATTGGCCAGTCTCAGATATGGCTTTTTCTTTGCCACTCTGCCCTGAAGCCCAAAATCCCACAGCCGCCTCTTCACTGTAGATGTTGACACTGGTGTTTTGCGGCCACTATTTAATGAAGATGCCAGTTGGGGACCTGTGAGGCGCCTGTTTCTCAAACTAGAGACTCTAATGTGCTTATCTTTTTGCTTAGTTGTGCAACGCGGCCTCCCACTTCTTTTTCTACTCTGGTTAGAGCCTGTTTGTGCTGTCCTCTGAAGGGAGTAGTACACACCGTTGTAGGAAATCTTCAATTTCTTAGCAATTTCTCGCATGGAATAGCCTTCATTTCTAAGAACAAGAATAGACTGTCGAGTTTCAGATGAAAGTTCTCTTTTTCTGGCCATTTTGAGCGTTTAATTGACCCCACAAATGTGATGCTCCAGAAACACAATCTGCTCAAAGGAAGGTCAGTTTTGTAGTTTCTGTAACGAGCTAGACTGTTTTCAGATGTGTGAACATGATTGCACAAGGGTTTTCTAATCATCAATTAGCCTTGTGGGCCAATGAGCAAACACATTGTACCATTAGAACACTGGAGTGACACTGGAAATGGGCCTCTATACACCTATGTAGATATTGCACCAAAACCAGACATTTGCAGCTAGAATAGTCATTTACCACATTAGCAATGTATAGAGTGTATTTGTTTAAAGTTAGGACTAGTTTAAAGTTATCTTCATTGAAAAGTACAGTGCTTTTCCTTCAAAAATAAGGACCCCAAATAAGGACCCCCAATAAGGACCCCAAACTTTTGAACGGTAGTGTATATATATATATATATATATATATATATATATATATATACTTTCCTTTGGGCATCAGTATATTCGTCAGGCTGACACTCCCCCCCCCCCTTCCCATGTCTAGTATGCATCCCCCCTGGTAGTTAACCCCCCCCCCCCTTACTCAATAAGGCTATCAAAGCCTTGGTTACTTGGTTCCCTGAGCTGTTCACCAAGCTTGGGCCCCCCAACCCACTGTAACTATGGCGGCGCTAGCTTTAGTGTTTTTTTTGCATTGTACAGACTGTACAGGAGCGGTGGTGACATCATTTTCACATGATACAGTCCTTCAGTATGTCCTTCTAATGTTACTGCATTGTCTCCTGGCTGCAGCTTTGCCCTGATTTGTGTAAAATTGCAGTAAAAAGCAGCGATTTTTATGCAAATCATGGGAAACCACTGAAAGTATAATTCTGTTTGGGTGGCCATGGGCCCCCCAGAAGTCCAGGGCCCCGGGCTACCGCCCGAAGGGACCTATTATAATCCGCTACTGCTCCTAAACTCCACAGACTCAAGATAGAGGGGAAGATACTTTTGGGCACACATTAGAGTGTTTCCAGGGTCTGAAGGACCTCCTACTACAGCTTCCTCAGCTGTGGGTAGTAGCATCAATAAGCTGTTTTACCCAGAACTCACAGATCAGACAATTGATCTTATAAACTGGTCTTTAAGGGTACAAACACACACGGCATATACGCTGCGTATCTACTGCTGCGATATGCAGCCAATAAGCAGCAGATACACAGCAGATTAGATCTAAATAACTGAACACAGCATCAAATCTGCTGCGTATCTGCTGCGTATACGCTGTGTGTGTTTGTACCCTAAAGGGTACAAACATACACAGCGTATACACAGCAGATACGCTGCAGATAGGCAGCAGATTTGATGCTGTGTTCAGTTATTTAGATCTAATCTGCTGCTTATTGGCTGCGTATCGCAGCAGTAAATACGCAGCGTATATGCCATGTGTGTTTGTACCCTTAGACCAAAAATACGGGTGAGATATAACCCACTACTCTCAGATTTTCATAAATGGAGAGCTTTCTGACAATCAGGAAGCCCCAGATGTATGGACTACATAGAGGTAGAGGTCCTAGCTTATAAATTTCAGTTAGGTATTTCTTCTTATACTTTGATAACCATAGGATTATCTCTTAGGCCACATTCACACTTCAGTATATTTTACTGGATGAAAATCTGGAATAGTCCAGAATCAGTATATTTTTCTGGATGAAAATCTGGAATAATCCGCAATCCGCAAAAAATCATCCGTTTTGCGTTCCGTATTTTATCCGTTTTTTTGCGGATCCGCAAAAAAAGGTGTAGTGAAGAAAAAAGAGGGGATGGAAAAAATGATGTCATTAGCTGTCCCAAACCCCCAAAAAGGTCACCTGGTTGTCTGGGGGCCATTTTACAGTCATTTTTATCAGGCAGGATATTTCTGGCAGGAGGATCTTGCTGATGTCACAAAGAACGGATCCATGATACGGATGGTTTTGCGGGTTGCAATGTACTCTCCATAAACTTCTATTGGGTGGGTCCATTCTGTAATTACGGACTGTATTACAACATGTCCGGTTTTTTGTCACGGATTGCGGATCCGCAAAAAAACTGGATATATGAATAGCACCATTGAAAATAATGAGTTGTAATTAGAGATTAGCGAACCTGGAGCATGCTCGAGTTCATCCGAACCTGAGCATTCAACATTTGATTAGCGGTGGCTGCTGAAGTTGGATAAAGCCCTAAGGCTATGTGGAAAACATGGATATAGTCATTTGCTGTATCCATGTTTTCCAGACAACCTTAGAGCTTTATCCAACTTCAGCAGCCCCAGCTAATCAAATGCTGCACGTTCAGGTTCGGATGGACTCGAGCATGCTCGAGGTTCGCTCATCTCTAGTTGTAATGGATTTTGTATTTCCTTATCCGGGAAAACAGATGAAAAATACTGACGTGTGAATTTAGCCTTAATGTCCCTAATAATGCATTACGACGGATGGACCCAAGATCCCCTACCATGACAGAATGGAAATCTCTAGTTAACGCAGCCCTGTCCTATGGAAATCTGGTATATAAACCAGAAGATGCCCAGCAAAGTTTTTAAAGGTTTGGGCCTGTGGTACCAATCCACTCTTACTTGTTACTCTGCCAAGAGATATACAAGACTATCTACGGCCTAGGCTGCTTTGTGAGCATGTGTATGTTTAATAGTATCTGTTGTTTTCCCTAACTTTTCTATGTGTGGTACACAAGCCGTGTACCGGGATGGGCTCCCCAGGATACAGCGAAGTCACGAACGAGGAAAGTGACTCCAACACCAGTTTAAACAAAACTGCACTTTACTGAAACATACAAAGGTAATAGCAACTCAAATATCCCCAAATTATATACAATCAGGCTTAAGCCGAGGCCCCTGTGCTACACGGCATGCCACCCAGAAATATGTTGTATGAATACACACACAGTAACCTACAAGCAAGCTCAGATAGGCCAGCCGCCATATACCCATTAATCCTCTAAATAAACAGGAACTAATATGTGGGGGTGCGTTTCATGGGTATTTGCAGTGTAGCACCGCAGCTCACACTCTTATAAACTATTTACACTGTTTCTTAAAGCAAATGTATCATCAGGTACATTCGCTTTAAGCACAGCATATCAATAGAACAGCGCCGACTCAGGGAAGCCGTTGCTACGGTCCTTTTTTGAACCCAGTTCCTGCGCACGGTGCCACTCTATTACTGAGCACCGTCCCGGGCTGAAGCACTGGAGGAGGGCCGGCCTGCCCCCAATGGGAGGAAAGCCCCAACCCTCTGTGACGCGCCTCCATTAGAATCAAAAAATCTTTATTATAGATTTCTTGTTGCTCGGTCCAGTGAAAAATGATTTTTATTGTTGGTGATTTGTGCCACCTGGGAGGGGCTTCACGGGTACAGCACCACTTAGCCCCGCCCACAACAGTGTTATAGTCACCACCCCTCCATGACGTTGTTGCCATCTAGGCCCCACCCCCTCAGTGACCATTGGAAAGGGCCAGCCTAGAGGTCTAGGCCCCGCCCCCTCAATGGCCTAGGATAGGGTGGGGCCTAGACCTCTAAGCCAATGGCATTACAGAGGGGCAGGTCCTATGGCGCTGATGTGGGCGGAGCTAAGTGGTGCTGCAGACATGAAGCCCCGCCAAGGTGGCAAAAACCACCAGCTTAAAGGAGAGCTGCGGGCAAAATCTATTTTTTAATATGTTATTAGATAAGCAAACTTAAACAAATTGCTAATACACTAATTATGGGAAATGCAAATATAGGTCTATTTCCCTCAATTTAGTAAATCAGACAGGCTTCAATTTCTCTAAAAAAATATGACGTCACTACCCGGGTGTATGTACCTGAAGGATCCAGTAGGGGACACAGCTTTTCAAAGCATATGAAGTGAAGATACATATTGTGCTTAGTGCTCAATTCTTGACATAATGGTTTAGTATAAAAGTATAGAAGTATAAGTCTATGCAGAAGTATATGTAGTGGAATCATCCCCAGTCCCCTCCCAAGCAGCGGGTGAACTCTTTAGTTACCACCTAACCTCCACCCTGTGCTGCCCGATGCCATCTCATGTGCCTCTCTCCCCGTGCTGCCTGCTCATGTGCCAGCCTCCCTCCCCATACTGACCAGTGCCCACTGATGTGCCTCCCACCTGCCCTGTGCTGCCTGGTGCAGTGCAGCAGGGTACATGCTCCTTACCTGCCTCCTCTATCGTCCCTGCCGCCTCTCTCTACTGCTGATCAATCACTGGGAGAGAGAGGCGGCAGAGACCGGCTATGGGGACCGCGGCGCACATGTCCCCCTTTGCTCTTTGCAAAAGTTGGGAGGTATGCTGTGCATTTCTCATAATTAGTGTACATTAGAAATTTGTTCCTTTCAGTCAGGATTTCAGTTTTTTTCTGAACTCAACAGTGCGTTGGGTTTTATCATTCGGTTTCACCCCCCCACACACTAGTAGCGGATTATAATAGGCCCATGGCCCATGGCCACCCAAAAAGACTGATAGTGGTGAAATGTCTCTTGGCTACAGTTCTGCCATGATTTGCAAACAATTGTGGCTTTTCGACAGCAATTTTGCACAATTCAGAGCATCATGACATTATCTATCCTGTACTATGAACACCACACTAGTGCTGCCATAGTTACAGTGGGTTGGGGGGCCCAGGCTTGGTGAACAGCCTGGGGCCTATGGTAAAGTTAATCCGCCCCTGCCACACACACACAGATTCTTTTAGGGCCGTATTACAAGGCTATTAGTATTTTACTACAAAGTGGTCAAACACTTTTAATAAGGTTGAAAAAATTACATAGGTCCTTCAAGTTCAACTTATAACCCTACTTGGTGATTCAGAGAAAAGCAAAAAAGAAACCTTTATGAGGCTGATGTTGATTACTAGAGATGAGCGAACCTCGAGCATGCTCGAGTTCATCTGAACCAGAGCATTCGGCATTTGATTAGCGGTGGCTGCTGAAGTTGGATAAAGCCCTAAGGCTATGTGGAAAACGTGGATATAGTCATTGGCTGTATCCATGTTTTCCAGACAACCTTAGAGCTTTATCCAACTTTAGCAGCCACCGCTAATCAAATGCCGAACGCTCGGGTTCGGATGAACTCGAGCATGCTCGAGGTTCGTTCATCTCTATTAATTACCCCATAGCAACAATTTCTTATTACCAGAAATCTAGTAACCATAAATTGTAAAAGTATATTTTTCAAGCATCCAATCATCTCTTAGAAGTACCTTAAGGGTACAAACCCACTTGACGTATTTGCTGCGTGAATCAGTCTTAAAAATAAGCAGGCAAAACGCAGGTTGGCTTTATACGATTGTTCTGCGTTAAAATACGCAATTGCGTATTTTTGAAGCGTGAAGCTTGTTGTTAGCAAAGCATCAGTTGTTAACAACCTGTGCGAAAAACGCATGTAGCTTCACGCTTCAAAAATATGCAATTGCGTATTTTAACGCAGAACAATTGTATAAAGCCAACCTGCGTTTTGCCTGCTTATTTTTAAGACTGATTCACGCAGCAAATACGTCAAGTGGGTTTGTACCCTAAATACTTTACCTACAATAGGTATAGGGTATTACAGGCCTACAGTTTTTAACCAATCTATTGGTATAACTCAGCTGAACTCTGAGTGATGGATGTCATCTGGGCCCAGTCATTTGTGGATCTTAATGTTTTTAAGGTGGTGTCACACTTACTGTTTTGGTTAGGCAAGAGAATTTACATTATTCTTATGCAAGTCATCTGTCAATGAATTTTCCTGTGTTAATACAGTAGAGAAGAAGGTATTTAGTAGATTGGCCTTTTAGATACCCCCTCCACCATTACACCCAGAATGTTTATGAGGGGGGGCAACATTTAACGTTTAACCCTTAGACGACCCAGGGCGTATAGTTACGCCATGGAAGTCTATCCCCAGACGACCTAGGGCGTAACTATACGCCCTGGGTGTTTCTCCCGCTATGAAGCGTGCTCCGGAGCGGAGCGTGCTTCATAGCAGGTGGGGGCCGGCTGCAATCAGCAGCCGGGACCTCACCGGCAATGACACGCTGCACCGCGGCGTTTAAGTGTAAGTGACAGGGGGAGTCCCCTGTCACTTACCGATTGGGACCCCCGCAGTGTGACTGCGGGGGTCCCGATCGGTAAAACGGACTGCTGGAGGTCTCTCACCTGCCTCCGTGCGGTCCGATCGGCGATCTGCTACACTGAGCCTGCACAGGCAGGCTCAATGAGCAGATCGCCGATAACACTGATCAATGCTATGCCTATGGCATAGCAATGATCAGTGTATAAATCAAAGTACTGTATGTAAAAGTCCCCCAAAGGGACTTCAAATGTGTAAAAAAAAAAAGTTAAAAACACTAACACACTACCCCAAAACCCCTCCCCCAATAAAAGTTGAAATCACCCCTCTTTCCCATTATATAAATAAAACATATAAAAATAAATAAACAAATAAACATATAATATACCGTAGCGTGCGTAATTGTCCGATCTATTAAAATATAACAAGCGTCATTGCGAACGGTAAACAGCGTACACGAAAAGAGGAAAAAGTGCGCGGATTACCGATTTTATGTTACATTATATATAAAAAAAATTTTATAAAAAGTGATCAAAACGTCCGATCTTCACAAATATGGTATTAATAAAAACTAGAGATCATGGCGGAAAAAATGACACCCCATACAGCCCTGTAGGTGAAAAAATAAAACCGTTATAAGCGTCACAATAGTCCCATTTTATTTATAATTAATTGCCAAAAAAAAAAGGATTTCATTTAAAAAAAATATATAACATTAGAGAATCTCTGTAAACCTGCATATGGTTGTGTTCGGACTGACCTATAGAGTAATAGTATCATGTCGCTTTTACCATATAGTGCATTACGTAGACACAGGAACCCCCCAAACGTTACCATATTGCATTCTTTTTTACGATTTCACCTATTTATATCTTCATAAATAATATATTTGGGATTCCATCATACATGTTATGGTAAAATGAATGACGCCATTACAAAGTACAACTATTCCTGTAACAAATAAGCCCTTACATGGCCTTGTAGATAAAAAACTGAAAGTGTTGGAGCTCTTAGAAGGGGAGGAGGGAAAAACGGAAACACTAAGATCAAAATTTGCGCAGTCCACTGGGTCATTTTGGGCCTGGTCCTCAAAGGGTTAAAGGAGAAGTCTGGCAAAAAATTTTATTAAAATATTGTATTGCCCCCCAAAATTTATACAAATTACCAATATACACTTATTACGGGAAATGCTTATAAAGTGCTTTTTCCCTGCACTTTCTACTGCATCAAGGCTTCACCTCCTGGATAACATTGTGATGTCACTTCCTGGATAAAATGGTGATGGTGACAACCTGACACCTAGAGATGCTCAGTGTCCCTCCAGGGCCCAATGTACCTCAGTGTCCCCCTGCTTTTTTTTTTTTTTTTTTAAAGGAGAAGTCCGGCCAATATTTTTATTAAAGTATTGTATTGCCCACCGAGTGTTATACAAATCACCAATATACACTTATTACTACATCAAGGCTTCACTTCCTGGATAATACGGTGATGTCATGACTTGACTCCCAGAGCTGTGCGGGCTGTGGCTGCTGGAGAGGATGATGGCAGGAGGTCACTGAGGGACACAGAGCACTGGAAGGACACTGAGAATCCCTCTGCCATTATCCTCTCCAGCAGCCACAGCCCGCACAGCTCTAGGAGTCAGGTCGTGACATGACCATGTTATCCAGGAAGTGAAGCCTTGATGCAGTAGTAAGATGTTGAAAAACAAGCAACTGATATAGCAGCGATCTGCTGCCGCCGCTCCGTTGAATAGGAGCGTTGGCAGCAGACGCTGCTGTATCCTATGGGCTGCCCCCCCCCGCCGCCCCCTCCCGCACTCACCCGCTCGCTGCAGCCGCGTTGAATAGCGGCGGCAGCGAGTGGGGAACGAGGAGCAAACGAGCGCTGAGAGCGCTCGTTTGCTCCTCTGACGATCCATGTAATAGGCCCTTAAATGCTTGCATTAATTTTATATCTGTCATTGTCTATGCGCATGCTGTCACCTTTTCAATAGAATAGAACTTTTTCAATAATTTCAATAGAAATCCTGGAATCACATGATGAAAGAGGAAAAAAAGCCTATACTTATATACCATAAAAATGGGACAGGGGGGGGGGAAGACGTCACTTGAAAAATAGTTGCCAATTTTTGCACATTATTTGTAGTGGGTTTTTTTCAGCCCCCAATAACCAAAATGTGGGACTTATAGAAGCTCAATAGTCATAGTTACATCCTGCCAAAGTCTTTTAGCTGAAATTAACTCTCATAGCTGTAAATACATTCTGAGAGCTGTAAATGCTATGCTTTGTCAGCAGCTGTTAAAACACTGCTGAGGCTTTGCTAAAAATGGAGCTAGAGAAAAAAGCTGCAACTCCCTTACGGCAGTATACAAGGGTTACCAGCAGAGGTCCAAGTCAAGCAGTGTTCCTGGACAGATAAATTGTGCGTTCATATGTTATGTAGTGTGCATAGTGCCTGTGAACTGCATTGCATACTCAACCTTTTGAAGCCAAGTACCCCCGAGGATGTGATTGGTTATGAACATTGACTAAATAAGGCCAATCACACTGCCACCATAGGCTCTGTGTATAAAGTCACTTTATACAGTTAATTCCATATCATATCCCCCTATTACAATGTATTATGGTATGCCTCATGTAGTCAGATACAATGCCCTCTTTAGCCAGGTACACCCCCTGCAGCCAGTTATGCCCCTTATAGCCAGGCATGTCCCTTGCAGCCAGAAATACCCATTATAGTCAGGTTTGCCCCCGCTGCATCTAGGTATGCCCCATATAGCCAGGGCCGTATTTGCCACTAGGCCCCGTGGTCCGGTGCCTAGGGTGGCGCCCTGAGGGGGGCGGCACCCGCAGGGAACAATTTTATATATATATATATATATATATATATATATATATATATACATATATATATATATATATATATATATAAAAGAAAAAAAATATTTTAACCCCCGCCGCCATAGGCACCGGTCCACGGGTGCCTAGTCCGCGCGTGGGTGTGGGGGGGTGGGCTGTGCAGCTTTTGGTCCGGTGAGCTTCCGGCACACACTGCCTCTATCACAGGCCGGAAGCTCGCGGCTGCAGCCCCTTCTCTCCTGCTCGGCAGCGGCGCACATGACGTCATCGCGCCGAGCAGGAGAGAAGTTCTTGCACCGCGGGGCTTCAGCTGTGAGCTTCCGGCCTGTGATAGAGGCAGTGTGTGCCGGAAGCTCACCGGACCCAAAGCTGCATTGGAGATGGGGGGGGGGGGGGGGGACCTGTCCAGCCTACCCAGACTGCCTCTGTCCCCCAGCTGCTCCCTCTTCCCCCCCAGCCTCTCCTGCACCCCCCAGCCTTTGTCCCCCAGCCTCTCCTGCACCCCCTAGCCTCTCCTCCTGCACCCCCCAGCCTCTCCTCCTACACCCCCCAGCCTCTCCTCCTACACCCCCCAGCCTCTCCTCCTGCACCCCCCAGCCTCTGTCCCCCGGCTGCTCCCTCTTCCCCCCCAGCCTCTCCTCCTGCACCCCCCAGCCTCTGTCCCCTGGCTGCTCCCTCTTCCCCCCAGCCTCTCCTCCTACACCCCAAGCCTCCCCTCCTGCACCCCCTAGCTTCTCCCTTGCCCCCCAGCTGCTCTCCCTGCCCCCCCAGCTTCTCCCCCTGCCTGTCACCCCAGCTGCTCCTCCTGCCCCCCATCTTCTCCCCCTGCCACTCCAGCTTGCTGCAGTTGTTTATCACACAAATCCCCTCTGCCCCAGCACAGAGAGCGCCAGTGCCTGGCTGCAGCGCATCTGCAGATCTTCCTGAGCTCAGTGATTGCTGTATTTTGTTGGTCCACTTTTTATTGCCCCCTATAGCTAGAAATTTTAATTTGTAGGGGGGCAATGTATCAATGGAGACTTTTGAGTGAGTACTTCATTGAATGTTTCTCACTGATCTTCCTGAGCTCAGTGATTGCTGTGTTTTGTTGGTCTACTTTCCATTGCCTCTGTGAGTCAGAATCCTGTTCCACACTAATGAGGGGCAAATACCCTGAAACAGCTGTCTGTTGATGTATGCCTGGCTTGTATCAGAGTGGTTTGGTGATCTCCCCACTGGGAGGCACCCCATTGGCAACAGGTTTTATTTCCCAGTACTTCATTGGATTTTTTTTTACTGATTACTGAGATTACTATGTTTTGTTGGTCCACCTTATATTGCCCCCTATACCCAGAATCCTGCTCCACAAATACCTTGAATCAGCTGTCTGTGGATGGATGCCTGGCTTTGGTAAACCCTTGTCATGTTGCAATACTCATAACTGAGTATTTCTCTATTTGTGTCGCAATACTCGCAATCGAGTGGGACATGGGGGGGGGGGGGCTATGTATCAGGATGGTTTGGTGATCTCCTCACTGGAAGGCACCCCTTGGCAACAGAGTTTCTTTCCTAGAGGTTTTCTGGCTATTCTTGCGTTCCTGTTCTGGCTATTCCTGTGTTTTGAGACTCACAACTGAGGTTCCACTGACCCCTTTTTTGCATATTTAAATTTGTAGGGGGAAATGTATCAATGGAGCCTATGGAGTAAGTACTTCATTGGAATTTTTTTTTCACTGATCTCCCTGAGCTCAGTGATTGCTGTGTTTTGTTAAAAAATTAAAATTTAAAGAAAAATAAGCAGATAACTAACATGGATAAAGCAAGCACAACAGTCAGAAAGAGCTACTGGAAGCTATACTGTACATTGCTTTCTATGTAGAGGACAGGGGCGTTTTTAGGGTTTACACAGGGTCCCAGAAAAATAAAATGAAGCCACCCTCACCTAGTGCCTAAAGGAGCAACTAATCCTGGCACAGGTACAGAGTTGTGTACAACAGAAATACCCATTATAGTACAGTATATAGTATAGTATTATATAGTATCACACTTTACTGTAGAGAGGCGCTTCTAGACAGCCAATTAGTTCATGCACATTACTAATACTGGGGTTTTACCAGTAAAATTGCCACTTTTATTGGTTGATCATCTAGCTATTCCCATTTTCCACCGATCATTGTATGTTGAGTCAGGCCTTGAGTACGATATTCCAGTAAGAACCTTTGCATGTTGACAATATTGAAACCAGAGACCATTGTAAGGGTGTCTTTACATAGATTTATCTGACAGATTTTTGAAGCCTAAGGAATAGATTTGAAAAGGGGAGAAATCTCAGCCTTTCCTTTATGACCTGTTCTCTGTTTATAGCCTGTTCCTGGCTTTGGCTTCGAAAACGTGTCTGATAAATCTGTCTGTGTAAAGGCACCCTAAGTTTAGGAACCACTGTATATGTACTATAGCATGTTCATGCAACAATTTGTATTTTAGTATGTATTTTTAGGAACAAAACTCTGTATGGTGTATGGTGTAAGGCAAATGCACACAGAGGTAAGATGTGGGAAAACTATGTGTATGATTCCTAAAAAAAAGTACTGTACAATCGCCTCCTTTGCCCTACACTCTTACACTTACTCAGTTAGCATAATACTTCAATCACAGTCTTTTTCTTTTCTTCTTTTAAATGGGTAATGGGTAATGAGTATGCTCTCTAACTTTTTTGTGGCTTATTTGTACCGACTGGTTGTCGACTGTGGCCTTAGAGCGCAGCACCAGCTTCCCTACGCTGATCTATCCTTGGGTCATGTTAAAGCGAATGTACCTGATGGTACATTCGCTTTAACTTAGCAGACAAAGCTGAATCCCCAATAAAATTTAGAAAAATTAAGTAATTCTTGTGCCTATCACTCAATACTACTGATTTTATGGAGATATAATATGGCCTGAGGGGGTATGAATTGGCCTAGGCCAAACGCCTCACACAGTCTGGCCCACAGGGGTTCATTTAACCCCCTGGGAACCAAACTGTGGTGTTCTGCGCCCCAGCCCCCGCACAGCCAAAGTTCAAAAAATACATACAGTAAAGTAAAAAAACGCCAGAAAAAAAACACAACTGCATGAAATAAAGTCATGCGTTACACTGGCGTTTTTTGGGGGGCATAAAAAATGCCAAACAAAAGTGATGTGTGAGGGAACCCTTACAGCTTGCTGCACTTCAAAAAAATCTCGTTTTTCAGTACTTATCAGCTGCTGTATGTCCTGCAAGAAGTGGTGTATTCTTTCCATTTTGACACTGCTCTCTGCGGCCAACTTTGTCGTCCATGTCAGCAACTGCCCAGAGCAACAGCAAATGCCCATAGAAAACCTCTCCAGCTCTCCAGACTGGAATGAATACCACTTTCTGCAGGGCATACAGCAGCTGTTAAGTACTGGAAGACTTGAGATTTTTTAATAGAAGTAGATTACAAATCTCTGGCACACAGTTGATTTGAAGGGAAAATTTGGGGGGTTCACTGTGTACTGACAGAGCTTTTGATGATTTTAGGGTGCCATGTATTGGCACCCTGCCGATCAGTGACTGATTGGTGAAAACTCATTTAATACCTAAGCTAACATGTTCTGTAGGTGTACTCTTTAGGCATCTCAACACTTTTGGGTGTTTGTTTACATTCTGTTCTGCTTGGACTGAGTTCACATGGAGTAAAACTGGCGGAAATCCTGCCAGCCTCCCTGTCATAATGACAGTCTATGGGAGACTCATGTGCCTCCTCTCTCCGACATGTCCATTCTTCCGAGCGGAGAGAGGAGGCGCGCGAGCCTCCCATAGAATGCCTGTATAACATAGAGGCTGGCGGAATTCCGTGTGAACTGGCCCCAATTACCCCTCCCACTTTTCCACGTGGAAATTGCACTGAACTAGTACGCTAGATTTTCGGCCCGTAAACTTTTCTCTTCAATTCCGACGATCTTGCTCAGTGTGAACTGGCCCTTATACAGCACACCTAGTGGCCAGAGTGTTTGTGTCACTGTGTATGTTACAGCGTGTCTGTGTGCGTGTGCAACAGTGTGAGTTTGTTACTGTGTGCATCTTTGTGTTAGCGTGTTATTATATCAAATTGAATTTTATTTGCTATATAGTATTGATGTTGCCTGATCTTTGTGTACGGCCACCTCGGTTTCCATAGCACCACCGCGTATCACAATGTGGTTGTAAACTGGGTCTTATTTCTTATGGGGCCATACTGACGTTTTCTCTTTGGAGTCTGTAAGAATCCAGCAGCAAATAGTTGTCCCCGCTCTGCTCATGTGAATGGCATCTGTATAAGGTTCTGTAGGAAACACTGCACATGGTCGCCTTTCTTTCTGCGCTCTGATTCTCACACAGCCCCGCCAGGCAGCTTCTATATGCAGCACAAGGATAAGGCGCTCTCCACCATCACACACTTACAAAAGCACAGCGGGCATAAAGGTCTCCGGTAAAATGGCGGATTTCTTCTCCTCTAGCGTTCAATCACGGCACCTCAGCCGACTTCCGGTCATGTGATCGCATGCTTACGTAAAAGATACCGGCGAACACGCTTCCATTTTGCCGACCTTGTCACAGGGTGTTCGTACCAAGGTGCACTATGTCGTACGCACTATCTCGTCTTTTCCGGGTACCCCGGTTTGCCCAGCTCATCTCCCGAAGGGGAATGTCTTCTGGCGTGGCAAATACCGGCTCCAGCCCTGCGGTGAGACCTGTGTGGGGATCGGTGCGGTGTAGTGAGGGGTGTACGCGCGGGGGTCACCTCTAGTAACTGCTCAGATCCTTGAGTTTGGCCGACCCGTGCTGCGGCCTGTCCGGTGCCGTTGTAGTGAGGCTGTGAGCAGGACAATTGCTAACCATTCTCTCGTCCTATACCCGGATAGAGTTATGACCTAGGTCTGACGTCATTGATATCAGTCCGTATTATTGCGTACTGTGGGGTTCAGGTATTATTGCAGCTATGGGAATACTGATGTACTGTGCTGCCCCTGGTGGTCATCCTTATCCATGCAGTTTGTCTGTATTCTATCAGCTATTAAAAGTGAACTAATCACTAGGAATTTCCTTCTAAAGCTGCTGGCCGATAGATGGGGTAACCTGCTGCCCTACCGTGTGTTCTATGTGGTCTGTTTAGCAGCAGGAGTTCAGTCTTTTATTTGGGTGTGTGAGGCAGGGGGGAGCTGGGACCTAGTCGGTGTGTTCTGAGGCGGTGAGTGACAGGAAAAAGCGGATTCTAACAGGCCGCTCCCAGGCTATAGAGCAGGGTAAGCTCGGGAACCGGGCGGCATTTTATAAAGAACCACGCCACCAGGATCCCTTTGATTGGCTTACGTGAGGGGGGAAAATGGTGAATTTTGTTCAACTTGCAGAGCCCTACAAGTATAACTATTTATTTAAAACGGGAATATTCCTTTTAATGACAGCCAGGGCTCTGAGCAAAATGACTGTGTTCATGTGGTGATGGCTGTACCTGCTTGTGGGGCTGAGCGATATATACAGTAAAAATACTAACACTGTCTCTGGCGTCAGTTAAACCACCAACCTCGCCAGGACGGTATTTTTTTTTTTTTAGATATTTTAGGTAAACTGACGCCAAAGACAGTATTGGTATTTTTACGGTATATTGTGCCACCTGTCTGAGCTGAAAGCCTGTATGTGTCAGAGAACTCCCTGCCCCCGTCTGGCACGGCTTGACAGAGCGCCCCCTGGTTTATAAAGTCCAGACTTGCTCAATAGGATAAGAAACGTTGCAGCTTGTGAAGGGCCTACAGGCAGTATGTCATAGTCCATAGTCTGTGCCTTTAGTCATACACCACTGTGCCTATGCCCCCCCCCCCGTATAGTGACCTCCTGTGTGTACATAGCTGTATACCTGTGTATGCACCTCCTTTAGTGGCTGTATACCTGATTTATAAAAAGGCGTGTCATAATTATCGTTCAGTTATTGTTACCGTAGCAACATGAACATTAACCGCAATATTAATTTAGGCCAATATCGCTCAGCCCTACCTGCTTGCTTGTCATTGGACCTATATTCCTTTGAGCTGGGTCATGTAAACAAGTCTATGTTCAATTGAGATTAAAGGGATTATCCAGTGGTACAAAAACATGGCCACTTACTTCCAGAGACAGCCCCAGTCTTGTCTCCAGCTTGGGCGCGGTTTTGCCGCTCAGTTCCATTGAAGTGAATGGAGGTTAATTGCAAACCGCACCTGAAATGGAGACAAGAGTCGTGCACTCTGAAAGAAAGTGGCTATGTTTTTGTAGCACTGGATAACCCCTTTAAGGATCCATGAAGTGGGAATATTTGACTGGGAATTTCCAAAGTGTATGATGGACGTTTGACTGTTCCATCCTGGTTTACAGAATTCGGTCCTTTTACACTGTCAGAGTTTTAATAACTTTGTAACCTTTTAGCCACCAATCTAATTGTACAAACTCTGACTTTCTTGCTCTTTTTATTGTGATGCCTGGGTGAAGTATTAAAGCTGTTTTTTTTTTGTTTTTTGTTTTCTTCCCTCTACAGGATACGGTTATTGGCCTCACCGCATTTATGATCACCTTCCTGGTTCCATCGGGCTATATCCTCTCCAAACTGGATGAGTATAAGAAGAGAGACTGATGCTGCACATTCCCCTCACTTTGATGCATTCCGTTTCCAGCTTTGTTAAGCCGTAGCCATGTGCTGGTTCTAAACGCACATTTTTCTGTTACAATAAAACCTGTTTACACTCCTCTAGTTAACAAGTGTTTTTGTCTTTGCTATATCTACACACATGTTTTTAGGTAGCTGGTGAAAGAGGAATTCTTATAAAGTTGGGTAAAAATTTCCTCTAAGTTTTATAACAGATATAATACATAGTTAGTTATCTGTTAAGTTTTTGACTGTTAAAGGGGTAGTGCGGTGGTAAAGAATTATTCACAGAATAACACACATTACAAAGTTATACAACTTTGTAATGTATGTTATGTCTGTGAATGGCCCCCTTCCCCGTGTCCCCCCACCCCCACCCGTGTACCCGGAAGTGTAGTGCATTATACATACCTGTCACGTGCCGACTCCCGGCGCCGATCTTCAGTCAGTGACGTCTTCTTCGGACGGACGGCGAACAGCTCCGACTGTCCCGAAAGCCGGCCGCCCTCTGCAGCGTCATCCGATGCTCAGCCGCGATTGGCTCAGCCATTCGCGGCTGGGAGATGGGCAAAGCTGGACCCAGTACTGGAAAACTTCTCCCAGTTTCCCAGGACTGGATCCAGCTTTTCCCAGCATCTGGGGAGCAGCAGCAGGCAGTTTAATGGCAGTAGGCTGATGAGTGGATTGTTTAGTTGCTGCATCTCAAGTCACATTACAGCTGCATGTACAAGAATAATAAATTCATAATCTGGTTTAGTTGACAATGTGCTGAAGGCAGTGGGGAAACCAGGCCTCTACCTTTTCCCAATTCATGTGCAATGTTGCTGATATTGCTAGAAAACCCAGCCATAGACCTTGGATTTTACATATGTTGTGGAAACGTTATTTTCTTTTTTTTGAAGGTAGGAAAATGTTGCACCATAGTTTATTTAAAAATCTAGTTTAAGTATGTAAAGCACAAGAGCTGGCACCCTAATTAACAGTAATTATACTTATAACGTTATATTTTATTGAAATACAAAATACATGATTTACATAGAAGTACCCATTCCACTGATTTAAAAACAAATAAAACTTCGTATGGTATAAAATTTTTCCAGATGTATAAACTCCCCCTTGTGTATAAACATAGGACTGTGCCTGTCAAAAGTAGAACGTAGAGTGCAATTGCTAAGGTATACAGTAAAGTATCTGAAGGAAAAAAAAAATCAATAAAATATTCTAACTATCCCCATAAGGGGATTTTAAATTGCAATGCTTTGATCGCTCATACTATACTATATACAACAGCCTTGTCCATTTCTGAGTAGCTAAAGCCCATGAAGACACTATGCTTACTATAATTTTTTAAATTTTAATTTCATTTTATATGTAAGATCTGTGTTTTATTGTGTGGAATTGCAGTTTATTGCTGTAACTGTGAGCCAAGCAGTATGGTCTAACTTAGTGATGGCTAACCTTGACACTCCAGCTGTTGCAAAACTACAATTCCCATGCCTGAACAACCAAAGATATGGCTTTGACTGCCCAGGCATGATGGAAATTGTAGTTTTGCAACAGCTGGAGTGTCAAGGTTAGCCATCACTGCTCTAACTGGTCAGTACCAGTTTTTTTTTTTTTTCTTCTAATTAAGGTTCCCGTAAGGCTGCCTGCCCCTATAAACGTATTTTAAGTGTTGCTCTTTTATATGGACCCTTAAACCAACTCATTATCCTGTGTTTCAGCACAAGTTGCTGTCCTTGTCCAGTATACCAGGATTACAGGAGTTTAGCATGAAAATCTCCTTCACTGACGTGATCAAAACCTGACCATGGCATCTATATGTCTCTCGAACACTTAACGCACTCATCAGTACCTGGTGATTTTTCCACTACATTTGCTGCTTTCTGAAGACCCCCTAGGCCTGCCAAGGCTTATATGCTTGTATACAGGTGTGACAGTGGATGTACACTACTCAAAAAAAAAATAAAGCAATACAGTGTAACTCCAAGTCACCAACACTTCTGCTAAACCACACTATCCAGTTATCAAGCAACACTGATTCTGAATCAATTTCTCCTGCTGTTGTGCAAATGGGACAAACTACACAAAGAAATGATAGTAATGAGCAATAGGCTGTATCCTGAAATTCCAAGTGGTACTCGGGCTGTCTCCTTCCAAACGGACCAGGAAGGCATCGGGAATCAAATGAGGAGGGTTCGAGTTCGATAGAACCTAAGATTTTGCGCTGTTCGATCATCTCTAGTGGTGACCACAGACCATTTCTCTGTTCTCATCCTTTTTGGCTGCTGTTTTGGTCACTGCTCTCACCCCTAGAGGTAGCATGAGGCGGTGTCTACAACCCACAGAAGGTGCGGCTCATCCAGGATGCGAGCTGTGGCAAGGAGACAGGCCAGTACACCAGGAGAAGTGGAGAAGGCTGTAGAAGGGCAACAACTGACATCGATACCTTTGTGCAAGGAAGAACAGGAGGAGCACTGCAAAATGACCTCCAAATGTGGCTGTGGAGTCAAAGTCTGAGCTACTTTTAGCTGAAGTCAGAGTAGGAAAAAATGTACTGACTCCCACTCTAGCTTTAAAAAAAATATTTTAAAATTTTTATAATTGGGAGTTTTCATATGGATTTTATAAATGTTTTTGAGCCTATTAATGAGAATAGATTTTTTTTTATAAATCTAAGCCTTTTATTTATAACATCCAGGAAAACCCTGGATACATTTAGTTTCCTCCATATATCAGTAATCTGGTCTCTATTTGGCAGCTTGTTTCTGAGCTGGAAGAGTCTATTGTGTGTGTGTGTGTGTGTGTGTGTGATCTGTGCTCTGTGCTGTTCTCTTCCTGGATGCTGGATGATTATATGATGATATGAGCAGCAGTGTAATATTAAGATATCCTGTGTAATATAGAGGAAGAAAAGTAGTGTAACAGGAACCTCTGTTCTTTTCTCTCTGAGAGGTGCTATGGCTGCAGCAGGCTGCATGTGTGTGCTATGGCTGCAGCGGGATGTGTGTGTGTGCTATGGCTGCAGCAGGCTGTGTGTGCGCGCTATGGCTGCAGCAGGCTGCATTTGTGTTAAAAAGAGGCAGAAATTAAAGTGGCAGTCTGGGCATCAATGAAAAATTCAGGGGGGACAGGGGGTTGGGATTATAATAAAGAAGTCCTATTTACCCGTCCCCGTGCCCCCACAGTGCAACATGCTCCCAATCCTGTGATGTCATGGCCCCACTCAGAAATGCTTGCTCAGCCAATCAGTGAGTCACTGCAGTCACTGACTGGCTGAGTGTGTAGTTCCTATGAGGCAAGGGTGATTCAGGAGCTCCGTGCCTATGGCTGACCCCTTCATATTACAGGTATAGTTACCAGTGTTTCTTTGTGTATGCTGAATATTTAGTTAGAAACATAGAAGATTGTCAGGAGAAAAAGACCATCTGCTTCTTCTAGTCTGGTTCTGAGTTGTTCAGGACATGGAGGCTGGAGACTGGCTGCATCCACTACACACACAGGAGAATCTGCTTTATATCTTTCCTTATTCACTCAAAAGTCACCTCAGAATCATGAGCATTACACTGAAGTTGCTCAGCAAGATCTACTTTACACTAGTTGGACAAACAAGTCCCTTGGTGTGTAATTGGCCATTTATGAAGGACCTAGACTCGGGGTTGGTCATGCTAAAAGAGCTGCAGCTTTCTGACTCCACAGCCCTGGTGTCTGCACAAATGGTTAGAAGCTGACTCCATGAGGATGGTATGAGGGCCCGACGTCCACAAATGGGGGTTGTGCTCACAGCCCAACACCATGCAGGACGCTTGGAACATCAGAATTGGCAAATTCGTCGCTGAGGCCCTGTGCTCTTCACAGATGAAAGCAGAACCTGGAGTCTGGAGATGCAGTGGAGAGCAATCTGCTGCCTTTAGCATGAGTGGTTTGGCAGTGGGTTAGTAATGGTGTGGGGTGGCATTTCATGTGCTCGCCAAAGGTAGCCTGACTACCACCAAGATAAGATCCTCAGACCCCTTGTGAGACCATATGCTGGTGTGGTTGGCCCTGGGTTCCTCCTAACACAGGACAATGCTAGACCTCATATGGTTAGAGTGTGTCATAACCTCTCCATCCACTAACATCAAATTTCAACAGACTGTCCAGAAGTTGGCAGATGCTTTAGGGCCCTTTTAGACAGAAAGATTATATGACAGATTATCTGCCAAAGATTTGAAGCCAAAAGCAGAAACAGACTATAAACAGAGATCAGGTCATAAAGGAAAGCCCGAGATTTCTCCTCTTTTCAAATCCAGTCCTGGCTTTGGCTTCAAATCTTTGGCAGATAATCTGTCAGATAATCTTTCTCTGTAAATGGACCCTTATTCATTCAGATTTAGGATGTGTTATTTGAATGTTCCCTTTATTTTTTTTGAGCAGTGTATATTGTGCAGCATAAGGTATTCGGTGCAGATGGTTATGAGTTCAATTCCTGAAGGAGACCTTTTTTTTAATACAGTGGTACCTTGGTTTAAGAGTAACTTGGTTTAGGAGTGTTTTGGTTTAAGAGCTCACAGTTTTTCAAATTGTGACTTGGTTTAAGATCATTGCTTTGGTTTAAGAGCTCCCTGTACTGGGTGGGAGCGCAAGTGGGGGAGGGACATGGTCTGCATAGCAGGGTCTACAGCCCTGTACTCTGACCCAGGAAGTCTCCCTCACCTTCCAAATCATAGCAGATCAACTTCAGGCTGGGGCTTGCATCAGGGGACAGGACTGTGGAGGTAATCTCTTCATAGCTGTAACCCCTCTCTCCCCGGACAGTGAGTGCTGCTATACTGTGCCCACATCTGCCCTGCTTATTCCGTCATGCTCCCTGCAGTCTCTGTCAGTCCTTGTGTGCCCCATCCTTTCCATTACTGTACAGTAACTTATAATATCACATATTCTGCTGTTTCTGAATGTTTGTTTCATTTGTTTTACATGTTATTCAGAACAATAAATCATTATTTTTGGGGTGTGGAACCAATTGTTTGCATTTGAATGATTTCTTTTGGGAAAATTTGCTTTGGTTTAAGAGTGGATTTGGATTAAAAGCACGGTCCTGGAACGAATTATGCTCGTAATCCAAGGCACCACTGTATTATTGTTCCTTTTAGAAACCTAATTTTAATAAATTTTCAGGCCTGGTTAACACAATGTACTTTTTGATTAAACAACGGTTTAATCACAGCGGCCGTTCACATTAACCCCCTATGAAATCCCTGCTGCAGTGTATACACACTGTATACACTGCGGCCGGGATTCCATGCGGCCACACAGAAGACTGTCACGTCTACTTTGTGCGGGTGCTATTCAGTCAACAGCGCCTGCACAAAATAGACTGTGCACACAATGTAAAGTACATCTTTCGGCCCTACTTTAAATTGTGTGCTATGGCTTTGGAGTACGGGCACACCCGAATGTGCCCGCATTCCAATTCAAATAAAGTGATGTTCACACGGCAGCGGCCATTCTGTGACACAGCTGTGTCACAGAACGGCCACAGTCATGCCAAGTGTGGCAGAGGAAATGATCTGTAAGGGAAATCAAAACAACAATAAGGACAATTTGCAGTAAAGATCCATTACCGTATTGGTTGTAGTTTCTTTTATTTACATAATTCACATACAAAAAGTCAAAATTTTAAAATTAACCTCTTAAAGGGGTTATCCAGCGCTACAAAAACATGGCCACTTTTCCCCCTACTGTTGTCTCCAGTTCAGGTGCGTTTTGCAGTTAAGCTCCATTTACTTCAATGGAACGGAGTTTCAAAACCCCACCCAAACTGGAGACAACAGTAGGGGGAAAGTGGCCATGTTTTTGTAGCGCTGGATAACCCCTTTAAGGACAACACCAATGTTAATGTTTGCACTTTAGTTTTTGGCTCCTTTTGTTTAAAGGGTCCCCGCGCTTGCATTTTTTCACCTACAGAGTTACATGAGCCCTTATTTTTTGCAACCCGAATTGTACGATACAATGACAGACTTAATTTTTTTCATACAATCTTTCTATCTTTTGCTGGCGAATACACAACTTTTTGTTTTTCTTTTCTGGATGTGATGTAATAAAAAAAAATCAGCAATTTTGCACTTTGGCCTGTTTTTGCGCTTCGGCTTACATACTGCATTGATCTCTGCAATCAGTGCTGGATTACTACGGGCAGCCGATCAAGTGCCGAGACCCAGGCCCAGCAAGTTTGACAGGTTGCACAATCACATTGCACGCGCGTGTGTGTGTGCAGCCACCAGGTCCTGAACAACTCAAAACTAGACTAGATGGACCAGGTGGTCTTTTCTAACTATTCACACTACACAGAGAAAAACTGCTACAATGCCAGATAGGGTCAGCCATAGTGATATAGAGGGGTCAGCCATAGAGATGTAGAGGGGTCAGACATAGTGATATAGAGGGGTCAGACAGGGATATAGAGTCAGTCATAGAGATATAGGTCAGTCATAGAGATTTAGAGGGGTCAGCCATAGTAATATAGAGGCCAGCCATAGTGATATAGAGGGGTCAGCCATAGAGATGATATAGTGATATAGAGGGGTCACATATATTGCTATAGAGGGGTCAGTCATAGTGATATAGAGGGTTCAGACATAGTGATATAGAGGCCAGTCATAGAGATTTAGAGGGGTCAGCCATAGTGATAGAGAGGTCAGCCATGGTGATATAGAGGGGTCACACATAGAGATGTAGAGGGGTCAGCCATAGTGATATAGAGGGGTCACACATAGTGATATAGAGGGCTCAGCCATAGTGATAGAGAGGGGTCAGCCATAGTGATATAGAGGGCTCAGCCATAGTGATAGAGAGGGGTCAGCCATAGTGATATAGAGGGTAACGGAGCAATTTTGAGGAGCATTTTGTTTCTTAAAAATATTTAAAGCCATCAAATAAAATTAAAGGTATACAAGTTGCATATCATGTAATCGTACCGACTTGAGAACATATGCAACATGTCATTTCTACCATAGGGCCAATGGTGTTAACACAAAACTCCCCCAAATAAAAAAAAATATCTTTTCAATTTCTGGTGGAGGCTGCTCCTCATCTCAGAGGGCTGGGAGGGTGGGGTACGTTGTTACCGGAGCCCCATCTCGCTAGCAGCAGAGAATAGGAGCTTTCTACAAGCCGTGCAGCCGCATGCTCTGAACCGCTGCGGTCCTGGGTGCCGCATGTAGCCTGGGACCACGGTTATTAGCGGGCACGGTCCGATCGCCGTGCCCACTAATTGAATATTCAGATGCAGCTGTCAAAGTTGACATACTGCAGCCTCATCCCTGGTGTCTAGAGGGGAGATTACCACATCCCGGGCAACCCCCGTGTTCTTACCCGGCCGGGGTCTGCGCCATAATGCCGCAGATCCTGGCTCAGCACTCGGTTGTTTTCGGTGGAAGCAGCCGAAAGCAATCGAGTGCCAATCTCATCGATCTCAATGAGAAAGTGATATGGAGTCCAAGCATCCACCGGCTGCCCCCACCCCGAAGCACGTTACGGCGTAGCCTTTTTCAAGGCTATGCCGAAACGTGCGTCGGGGTGGGGGCAGCCGGTGGATGCTTGGACTCCATATCACTGTTGGTATTATACCTATTTAGCACTATTGCACACTTTGATGTTTGCATATTATGGACTTGATTTTTGTAATACTATGACCCTTTTAGCACTTATAGCACTTTGAGTCCTGTATGATACATGATTAATTTTTTACTTCCACTGTGTCTTTACCTATGTAATTTATTACACTATTAATTTATTTATTTACTTATTGTGTCTGCGCGCAGCAGCCCCCTCGTGTATGTTCGCCGTTTTTAATATTCTAGTCAGTCCTTGTTCATTGCTTATTGTTTCAATTATCATGAACTATTACTATGTCATATTTTTAACCATAAAATTCATATGTGTTATAATATCATATAATAACATCTGTACACCCGGCTGCCCCCTCCCCCCGGGCACATCTGTACACCCGGCCGCCCCCTCCCCCGGACACATCCGTACACCCGGCCACCTCCCCCTCCGCTGGGCACATCTGTACACCCGGCCGCCCCCTCCCCCCGGGCACATCTGTACACCTGGCCATCCCCCTCCCCCGGACACATCTGTACACCCGGCCATCCCCTCTGGCACATCTGTACAACCGGCCATCCCCCTCCCCCGGACACATCTGTACACCCGGCCATCCCCTCCCCTCGGGCACATCTTTACACCCAGCCGTCCCGCTCTGCCGGGCACATCTGTAAACCGGGCCGCCCCCTCCCCCGGACACATCTGTACACCCAGCCGGCCCCCTCCCCCGGACACATCTGTACACCCGGCCGCCCCCTCCCCCGGACACATCTGTACACCCGGCCGGCCCCCTCCCCCGGACACATCTGTACACCCGGCTGCCCCCTCCCCCCGGGCACATCTGTACACCCAGCCGCCCCCTCCCCGGACACATCTGTACACCCGGCCGCCCCCTCCCCCGGGCACATCTGTACACCCGGCCGCCCCCTCCCCGACACATCAATACACCCGGCCGCCCCCTCCCCCGGACACATCTGTACACCCGGCCGCCCCCTCCCCCAGGGCACATCTGTACACCCGGCCATCCCCTCCCCCAGGGCACATCTGTACACCCGGCCATCCCCTCCCCCGGGCACATCTGTACACCCGGCCGCCCCCTCCCCGACACATCAATACACCCGGCCGCCCCCTCCCCCGGACACATCTGTACACCCGGCCGCCCCCTCCCCCAGGGCACATCTGTACACCCGGCCATCCCCTCCCCCAGGGCATATCAGTACACCCAGCCGTCCCGCTCCGCCGGACACATCTGTACACCTAACCGCCCCCTCCCCCGGACACATCTGTACACCCGGCCGCCCCCTCCCCTGGACACATCTGTACACCCGACTGCCCTCTCCCCCGGACACATCTGTACACCCGGCCGCCCCCTCCCCCAGGGCTCGTCTGTACACCCGGCCATCCCCTCCCCCAGGGCACATCTGTACACCCGGCCATCCCCTCCCCCAGGGCACATCTGTACACCCAGCCGTCCCGCTCCGCCGGACACATCTGTACACCCGGCCGCCCCCTCCCCCGGGCACATCTGTACACCCGGCCGCCCTCTCCCCTGGGCACATCTGTACACCCGGCCGCCCCCTCCCCCGTGGCACGTCTGTAAACCCGGCCGCCCCCTCCGCCTCCCCCGGACACATCTGTACACCCGGCCGCCTCCCCCTCCGCCGGGCACATCTGTACACCCGGCCGCTCCCTCCCCCGGGCACGTCTGTACACCCGGCTGCCCCCTCCCCCGGACACATCTGTACACCCGGCCGCCCCCTCCCCCAGGGCTCGTCTGTACACCCGGCCATCCCCTCCCCCAGGGCACATCTGTACACCCGGCCTCCCCCTCCCCTGGACACATCTGTACACCCGGCTGCCACCTCCCCCGGACACATCTGTACACCCGGCCGCCCCCTCCCCCAGGGCTCGTCTGTACACCCGGCCATCCCCTCCCCCAGGGCACATCTGTACACCCGGCCATCCCCTCCCCCAGGGCACATCTGTATGCCCAGCCGTCCCGCTCCGCCGGACACATCTGTACACCCGGCCGCCCCCTCCCCTGGGCACATCTGTACACCAGGCCGCCCCTCCCCCGTGGCACGTCTGTAAACCCGGCCGCCCCCTCCGCCTCCCCCGGACACATCTGTACACCCGGCCGTCTCCCCCTCCGCCGGGCACATCTGTACACCCGGCCGCCTCCCCCTCCGCCGGGCACATCTGTACACCCGGCCGCCTCCTTCCCCCCGGGCACATCTGTACACCCAGCCGCCCCCTCCCCCAGGGCAAGTCTGTAAACCCGGCCGCCCCCTCCGCCTCCCCCGGACACATCTGTACACCCGGCCGTCTCCCCCTCCGCCGGGCACATCTGTACACCCGGCCGCCTCCCCCTCCGCCGGGCACATCTGTACACCCGGCCGCCTCCTTCCCCCCGGGCACATCTGTACACCCAGCAGCCCCCTCCCCCAGGGCAAGTCTGTAAACCCGGCCGCCTCCCCCTCCGCCGGGCACATCTGTACACCCGCCTGCCCCTCCCCCCAGGCACAATTGTACACCCAGCCGCCCCGCCGGGTACATCTGTAAACCGGGCCGCCCCCTCCCCCAGGGCACATCTGTACACCCGGCCATCCCCTCCCCGGAAACACATGTACACCCGGCCATCCCCTCTGGCACATCTGTACACCCGGCCATCCCCTCCCCCAGACACATCTGTACACCTGGCCATCCCCTCCGCGGGCACATTTGTACACCCGGCCGTCCCCTCCCCTCGGGCACATCTGTGCACCCGGCCGCCCCCTCCCCCGGACACATCTGTACAACCGGCCGCCCCCTCCCCCGGGCACATCTGTACACCCGGCCGCCCCCTCCCCCCGGGCACATCTGTACACCCGGCCGCCCCCTCCCCCGGGCACATCTGTACACCCGGCCGCCCCCTCCCCCGGACACATCTGTACAACCGGCCGCCCCCTCCCCCGGGCACATTTGTACACCCTGCCGCCCCCCTCCCCTCCCCGGACACATCTGTACACCCTGCCGCCCCCCTCCCCTCCCCGGACACATCTGTACACCCGCCTGCCCCCTCCCCCCAGGCACAATTGTACACCCAGCCGCCCCGCCGGGTACATCTGTAAACCGGGCCGCCCCCTCCCCCAGGGCACATCTGTACACCCGGCCATCCCCTCCCCGGAAACACATGTACACCCGGCCATCCCCTCCCCCAGACACATCTGTACACCTGGCCATCCCCTCCGCGGGCACATTTGTACACCCTGCCGCTCCCCTCCCCTCCCCCGGACACATCTGTACACCCGGCCGCCCCCTCCCCCGGACACATCTGTACACCCGGCCGCCCCCCCCCCCGGACACATCTGTACACCCGGCCGCCCCCCCCCCTCCCCGGACACATCTGTACACCCGGCCGCCCCCCCCTCCCCGGACACATCTGTACACCCGCCTGCCCCTCCCCCCAGGCACAATTGTACACCCAGCCGCCCCGCCGGGTACATCTGTAAACCGGGCCGCCCCCTCCCCCAGGGCACATCTGTACACCCGGCCATCCCCTCCCCGGAAACACATGTACACCCGGCCATCCCCTCTGGCACATCTGTACACCCGGCCATCCCCTCCCCCAGACACATCTGTACACCTGGCCATCCCCTCCGCGGGCACATTTGTACACCCGGCCGTCCCCTCCCCTCGGGCACATCTGTGCACCCGGCCGCCCCCTCCCCCGGACACATCTGTACAACCGGCCGCCCCCTCCCCCGGGCACATCTGTACACCCGGCCGCCCCCTCCCCCGGGCACATCTGTACACCCGGCCGCCCCCTCCCCCGGGCACATCTGTACACCCGGCCGCCCCCTCCCCCGGACACATCTGTACAACCGGCCGCCCCCTCCCCCGGGCACATTTGTACACCCTGCCGCCCCCCTCCCCTCCCCGGACACATCTGTACACCCTGCCGCCCCCCTCCCCTCCCCCGGACACATCTGTACACCCGCCTGCCCCCTCCCCCCAGGCACAATTGTACACCCAGCCGCCCCGCCGGGTACATCTGTAAACCGGGCCGCCCCCTCCCCCAGGGCACATCTGTACACCCGGCCATCCCCTCCCCGGAAACACATGTACACCCGGCCATCCCCTCCCCCAGACACATCTGTACACCTGGCCATCCCCTCCGCGGGCACATTTGTACACCCTGCCGCTCCCCTCCCCTCCCCCGGACACATCTGTACACCTGGCCATCCCCTCCGCGGGCACATTTGTACACCCTGCCGCTCCCCTCCCCCGGACACATCTGTACACCCGGCCACCCGGCCGCCTCCGCCGGGCACATCTGTACAGCCGGGCACATCTGTACACCCGGCACACGGAACAGTTTATATTTCCCACCACGGCCGCCACATCCGGCGGACCCGGTAAAATGAAGGCCTGACTTCCGTTCTGGGGTCTCCCGGAAGTGATAGCAAGCGGGGACCGGAGCAAAGATGGCGGCTGAAGAATCTGATCGTCTCCAGAGCGACTGTGATGGTGAGATGTGACGAGGCGCCAGATGCTTGGTCGTGAACGGTGCACATTAGGACGTATAACCGCAGCGTCAGGGGGCGGTGTGCGGTGTGCGGGCGGCAGCCGTGAGGTGGTTATCCGCACAGCAGCTGCGGAGTCTGGAGGTTGCGGCATCCGCTGTAGGCTCTGCATTGTCCTGTAACCGCAGGGTGGCGCTGTGATATGTGGGGGTGTCACTGATCGGCCCCACTGATCTCCAGACTGTAGGTGTTCTGGGAATTGGGCAGGATGTGGTGACCAATTCACTGGGAATCTAGTAACCCTCTTATGTCCTCAGATCAGTGACACTCCATCCCCCAGTATGGGACCCTGTTGGTGTATAGTGCAGGGATGGGGAACCTTTGGATCCACAGCTGCTGCAAAACTACAATTCTCATCATGCCTGGGAAAAAGCTTTGCATCATGGGAACTGTAGTTTTGCAGCAGCTGAAGGTTCCCCATCCCTGGTCTAGTGCCACAAATGTATATACAGGAGCCCCGACATCACTATAGGCTTGAGTAGAGATATGTCCCCCCTCCCTCACACTCACCAGGCCCTGCCAGGGTGTTCAATACTTGTACCTCCCACCCTACAGCCTCAGCGGTCTCTGCACATGGTACAGGACCAGGGGGTCTGTCAGCAAAAATAGGGGAGTTTTTCTAGTGTAATGAAATATTTAGTGCAGGATAGTCACATATACTATTGTAGGAAGGCTGCGGCATATTTTGGTGTCCATTACTAGTACTGGGTTTTTAAGGCCCCTTTCCCTGGACCAATTATCCCTAATGAGTGTACCCAGGAACACGATAATTGGCCAAACACCAGGTCTTCAGACTTGATTATTTATGCGGCTGTAAAAATCATTGTTATTGGCAATGGAACCATACAGCAATACAGATAGTTGTGTGGGCATGCTCTGGGACCAGCACTTTCCTGCACACATCTCATGCTGAAGATCTGCAGGGATCAGAGGATTCATAGGATGAGGTTATAGACCCCCAAACGCCTTCAGTAACTGACAGCTGAACAATCGTCCCTCTGTCACCTGCCTGTGGAACGCTCCTGTGTTCTCTATCGGGAGGGGTGTAAGCTGTATTAAAGTGACTGTACCACCAGGCCCAGGCTGAAGCACTGGAGGCAGGCCGACGCACCCTTAGTGGGAGGAAACCCTAGCCCCTCTATGATAGGGTTCCATTGATTCTAATGGAGTCACGTCATGGAGGGGCTGGGGTTTCTTCCCACTAAGGGTGGGTCGGCCCGCCTCCAGTGCTTCAGCCTGGGCCTGATGGTACAGTCACTTTAAGAGCTCTCTCAATGCGGCTTATTTCTGCCTGAGCAAAGGGGTCGGCCGTAATTTTCCATCAAGGCCTTTGGCTGATCAAAGTGTATCGGAAAGAACCCATAGGAGGACAATGCCGCACCCATTGACCCAAAAACCCCACCCATGTGAGATAAATGCCAGAAAAAAAATGTAGGTCCAGGGTTTTACTTCTTTACTGACTTTCCAGCTAACATTTTTGATATTTATGTGTGCCGTACCTCATTGGTCATGTGACTATAAAGCCATGTCATCACTGCAGCATGGTGGACAATGCGCTGGCAGGAGGAGGATGCAGCAGGAGAGTACAGGTCATATTATTTCCTCTCTTGAGGCCGTGCCCATGAACGTATGTGTTCACCAATGGCTGTGCAAGATTGCTGGGATTACAGGCAACGCCATTGATGACTGTGTGGGGGGCATCGTTTAGTTGCCATGTTGGAATGGTCTTAGGCGACCACTAACCCTACATAGCATGAAGCTGTGCGGTGGACTTGCATCCCTCCGGGCATCATGTATCAGTGTGATGCAAGGAAAGCCAAAAATCTTGCAGGACTGTGAAAGCTTATATTTTTTTTACAGGACTTTTATTAATAAGAAACACTTCTGGGGCCGATAATCGGGCTGTGTAAAAGTGACAGCGATTAGCTGAGGGCCTGGAAAATGTCTGATCTTCGGCTGATCGTGTCTTTAGAACATGCTTTAAATTTATTGTTATCGGCCGCACATCTTTCTGTGTAAATGCAATGTGAGGCCGATGACGAAGGAAAAGTGACAGCACGGATGTGCAGCTGGACAGGATGCTGGATCACAGCATCAGCACTGCTGTGTGACAGCACGGATACATGGATTGTTGATGCAGCCCGGACCATTGATTTGTAAAGGCACTGAAAACTGGTGCTGACCAGTGCTTGTTTGTGGCCGCCCGCGGCTGACACATTGTCACATGTACAAGGACCTCAGTGGCCATGTTGTTATCTGTTGTAGAAAAGTCTCTGTGGGAATAGAAACAATGGGGGAGATTTATCAAACTGGTGTAAAGTAGAATTGTCTTAGTTGCCCCTAGCAACCAGTCAGATTCCACCTTTCATTTTCCAAAGAGTCTCTGAGGAATGAAAGGTGAAATCTGATTGGTTGCTACGGGCAACTAAGACAATTCTACTTTACACCAGTTTGATAAATCTCCCACATTGTATTTATGTAGTTATTTCTTCTTCTATTTTTTAGGTGTAAATTGCCTTACATACGATGAAGCGATCATTGCCCAGCAGGACCGCATACAGCAAGAGGTTGGTATCCCCTGGATTTGCTGATAGCCTGAGGGACTCACAATACATGCATGCTGAGAGGTCTGACTACTTCAGTCAAAAGCTTTTACACTATTTTGATAGAAGCCTAACGTGAATAACCGGTGCTAATCTCGAGTGTCGGGATCCCCTGTGGGTTGTTTAGGAACAATGGCTATTCATGTTCACTGGACAGTAATTCTCCTTTCTCATGTTAGATTGCTGGACACACTCCATTGCTATCTGACCGGTTGGACCTCTCTGTACTCTACCAGGAATATGCTCCTGATGACCAAGTTTACCAAGACAAGATCAAGGTATTTTTTTTTTTTGGTACAATAAATTAGAGATTTCATGCATCTGCACTGCTGTGTGATCTGATGACTGACAGCACGGATACATGGATTGTTCATGCAGCCCGGATCGTTGATTTGTAAAGGCACTGAAAACGGGTGCTGACCAGTGCTTGTTTGTGACCAGTGCTTGCTGTGATCCAGCATCCTGACCCTATTACACAGAGCATAATCAGGTCAATTTGGCAGATCTTTGCTCCGTGTAATAAATAAAGATCAGCCGATAAAATCATCAGCTGATTGTATGCATGTAATAGCGATGCACAGCAGACAGCAGATGACTGTTTAAAAAAATAAACTACTCCATATCTCTCTGTGCTCCCTGTGCGGGCCAAAGCTACCAGGGTGCACCGAGAGTTATGGAGTAGTTTACCCTTATTGGGCTGCACGATTAGCGTGCTGTAAGCGAGAGCCGATCAAGCAGATAGATGCTCTCTAAGGGTATGTGCACACTACGGAATGGCTAGGGAAAAACCTGTTCATTGTTTGGGTGGACGGCAGAATACCCCCTTGCATAGAATGGCATGGCATGGGCCGAGACGCACGCGACCGCGAGCTGTGGATTTTCCACCCCGATTCCGTAGTGTGCATGTATACTTAGGGTGGGTTTACACTGAGCGATTTATCTGACTAGATTTATAAAGCCAGAAACAGACTTTAAACAGAGAACAGGTAAGAAAGACTGAGATTTCAAAATCATTCCTGGCTTTGGCTTCAAGAATTTGTCAGATAAATATCTGTGTAAACACACCATGACATTACAAAACATAACAAAATCTTTTTTACACCATTTAATGCCCACTCATTGCTTTACATATTGGTCATAGTTATTATTTGTGTTGAGCGGTTTTAGTGCTTTTTCTGCAGACTCACCCTCAAAAAGCAGCTAAACAAAGTCCACTCTGACACACTCCTCCTGGCTTCCTTTCTTCAATGGACTTGGTTAGTGACTGAAGAGAGGGAGGACACCTGACTGCCGCTGTTTACTGTGTAGCACTCTTATCTCCCTCTACCCTTCCACCTCTGCCTCCCTCTGGTCACAGATGCCAGCTCCGGGCTGCTTCCTGCTGCGCCTGCAAAGCCCTCCGCCTCCCCCCTGCGGCCGCACAGGTGTCTGAGTCTGAAGCTGTAATCTGAGAGCAGGGGGAGCCTGGAGGGAGCCTGAAGCTGTCATCTATACATAGGAGGTGGGGAGGCTGTGCAGCTGCAGCAGGAGGGGGGCGTCGTCTGTGACCAGTGGGAGCCCTCCCAGATGACAGCTCCAGTCTGCATCTGTAGTCCTGTGTGTACTTTGACAGCAGTGGGGAGGAAAGAAGGCTACGGGGTGGGTACCCAAATGGTCCAATCAGGGAGGAGCAGTGCATGATGGGAAATGTAGTTTCTCAGTTGGCGCTTAGAAGAACTTGTAATTCAGGAATGGCAGCAGCTAGAAAGACAGGATAAGGCTCTAAATACTTTGTGGGGACTTTGTGTGTAAGATCGGCTAGGTTTATTTTTTAGCCCTTTAAGGAATTGTGCTTTGTAATATAACCCTTAGTTATTGTGACAATTGACAGGTGTAGCGTGCTGCTTGACCTTAGCTGGAACATTTACATTTGGTTTATTTTGCCAGGACTTGCACAGAAGATACACTTACATACGTCGAACAAGACCAGATGGCAACTGTTTCTATAGAGCCTTTGGCTATTCCTATTTAGAAGCTCTGTTGGATGGAGGAAGTGAACTTGAAAGGTAAGGCACAGTATAGTCACTGACAATCGGGGCTGTGGAGTCGGTAAGCCGCAGCTCCGACTCCAACTCTGACTCCTGAATTTTATCAGGACCGACTCCGACACCTGCTTCTTCATTAATGGCCAGGGGAGTTATTTATCACACTGGCTCAGCAGCTTCTTCCTAATGTCCTACATGATCCTGGGGCGACTTCTGAGTGAATAAAGGAATACTGTATATAAAGCAGATTCTCCTGTGTGTGCAGTGGATGCAGTATTATATGGGACAGGCTGATTCATAAGCTCTTTTTTGTTGGACACTCTTTAGTAGTAATTTTGGTGCATGTCTGCAGCACCTTTTGTTGTTTTCTATTGCATGTTTTGTTTGCATTACTGATATTTTTTTTATGTTTGTATCTTGTCGCCTTTGAAAATTTCTAAATACATTATAAAAGGTAAAACTGCTACTGCTACAACTACAGCACTACAACTCCCAGCAGACCTAGATATCAGGTCCACATATCATCAATTCAGTAGTGCTCAGCTTGGTCATAGGACAGTCCATCTGTAAATATGTAAAGAAAGATAATGTGCAGCAGTCATAAAACTTGATCTTTATTCAATATCCAAAAGACATACAAATAAGAACATGGAGACACCTCTCCTCACAGCCTCAGCCAACGGCCATTTCACACTTCCCAGAGCTTTCTCAATGCATGCGCCGCTGTTCCTGGCTATGGCGCCTAAATGCGTTTAGGATGCAGGAGGAACTTGAGGCCGATATGAAATTATTATAAAAAAGGCAAAGGGAGAAGGAACCAAGGAGGAGGCGTGACAGAGCCCGGCACGGCCGGAGAGCCCCTCTTTCACATTTGGTCACACTAAGATTGCACATTTTCTGCTACATGGACTGATAATCTACAGCAGGTACCATGTTGAATAGGGTGCTGTGACCTATATACCACTGTCAGCAACTCGGCTCAGGTCCAAGTGCTGACAGATTCTACCACTTCAAAATTCATCAGTTTGTTGACATCCCTGACATTGATTCTTTTCATTAAAGAGGTTATCCAGGATTAGAAAAAAAACTCAGCAGCACCCCTGTCCCCAGGTTGTGCTCCATTCACATCAGTGGATACAGCAATACAAACTGAGAAAACTCTGGAACTAACTTGAGATCCTACCTCATGGTGCACTCAAGTTGTTCCAGAATTGGCAAAACTGACAAACAGCTGATGTCATCCCTTAAAATCTATGGTGAAAAGGGGCTGGAGGGAGACTGAAGCAAACAAAGACTACAGGAGTTTATATTGAGTATTAGGACTCGCAGCTATGGAACGGCTATGTTAAATTGCTATGGCACACCTCTCATGCCGTTAAAGGGTTACGGGTTATGCTGCAGTCTTGGGACCTGGTCAAAAAAAAAGAAATACAGCATAGGATTGACAAATGTCCTCCATGCTGCTGCTTATGGTGTACAATAAAGTGATAGAAGAGCAGGATCCCGTTTCTGTGTGTGTGCAGGGAGCCATCATAGAGGCTGGGCTCCACCCACTAGCTCAGGGACAACTAAAAATGAGAAATGAATTCTGTCTTTTTTTTTCTCTTCTAGGTTTAAAGAGGTGGCAATGCGCAGTAAAGAAGAGCTAATCAGACAGGGCTTTACAGAATTTACTATAGAAGATTTCCATAACACAGTAAGCACTGTTCCTTTGTGTCCATAGTATGACCTTTATGGGTAGCTTTGTGTTCTTTCCATCTTTAGGAAATTGCTCATTTATGTCTTTGTGGTGACGCTCAGTCTACATGTTTTTTTTTTTTTTGTATTCTTACATTCACAGTTCATGGATCTAATTGCTCTTGTGGAGAAACGTCCTGCGGTGTCAGAGCTACTGGCTGCATTTAATGAGCAGACTGTTTCAGACTATGTGGTTGTCTACCTGCGTCTTCTGACCTCTGGACACTTGCAGAGGGAGAGTGTCTTCTACCAGCACTTCATAGAAGGTGGAAGAAGTGTTAAGGAATTCTGCCAACAGGTAATCTGCCTTCATCAAAGCTTAAAGCTTACTTAGCTGATGCGGAGAGCCCTATTACACAATGATTATCATGCGAAAAATCATAGTTAATTGTTCGCACATCTTTCTTGTATGTGTTTCGTTTGCCCATCATTACGATCATTAGTATACTAGAGTGTACGAACAATCGTAATTGCGATCGTAACTAACGACTATCGTTCCATGTATTATAGTGAACAATTTCAGGTTGTTCCCAAAAGGCCTCGTTTGCAATCGTTAAATTAAGAAAACTAAAAATCCCTTAGTCTAATAGGACCCTAAATTTGGATATATGCCACCCATTCAATTGTTGGAATAACATTCACACATTATGTGTAAAATATGTAAATGATATAAGAGCAAAAGCATACAGGGAAAACTACACAATTAAATTGGGGCTCTGTTCGGACATGTCCAGCTTGAATGTAAGATAAGGTTATGTATAGAGATGAGCAAATTTACAGTAAGGCTGCATTCACACGTTCGGAACACGGACGTGGAATGCATGTACCAGACTTTTCCCCCCCGCCCAGGCAGCATCTGTGATAAGATGCTGGGAGCCGCGGAACTGTATTCATAGAGAGAGAAGTCCAGTACATGCATTCCGTAAAGAAGAGCTAATCCGACAGGGAACACGGAACGTGTGAATGCAGCCTAAGAACGAAGCGATTTGTTAGGATCGGCCGGCTGCTGGTTTTAAAGTCTGCGAGGCTCCTCCCCGGGTGCTGGAAAAAGCTGGATCCAGTTTCCTAGGACTGGATACAGCTTTTCCTTTTACCCTGGGAGGAGCGGCACAGACTTCAAAACCAGCAGCTTGACAAGACGATCCTAACAAATAGCTTTGTTCTTATGTTAACTCACTCATCCCTAGTTATGTATACATAAAAGTTCCATATGGCATCCTGTGGAACGTTTGCCTTCTGATCATAGGTTGCCAGATCCTGCACAAAGAGAGGTTACCAAATCTGGCGACCAGGCAGGCCAAAAAGACATTCCTGGGTAACCCTTGCTGTGGGTGAGCAGTAGCCTGCTTTAAAAAGACCAGCTAATTTGTCCACGTTGGCCAAGTTAAGTTCCTACTACTTTTTGTGTAGGCCAGTTGTATCATTATCAACTTAGTCACACTTGTGTTCATAATGATGTGGCATCATAGCATAATCCGAGCAGTGGCTGTTGATACTTTCTGTGCTAGATATGTGAATATAGAAGAAAAAAAAAAAATGGAGGACCACCCTACCTGGGTGGGTGGAAAGAGAAGGGGGTGACCTTACCCTTTAAGTATGTTAAAGGACTAAATAAGGTTCAGGAGGGACCTTACCTAAGAACAAGAAGACACAGTCTAATTAACCATTTAAATGCTCCGAGAATCCCTCACGTGGTGGTCTAGTGTCTGGGTTTTTTTTTTTGTTTTTGTTTTTTTAATTTCGATTTTATTGTGCAATTATTTTCCCTGTTTTACAGCATATTTTATGGAAAAATTAATTGCAAAGTTCACTAAGAATAGTACTATAGGTGAAAAAAAATCAAGCGCTATAGCCTTTTAAACATGAGAAGGACAAAACGTGCAAAAATTGGCTTAGGAGAGAAGGGGTTAATGTTGAAGTTGCGTTAGGAAATTAGAGTTTGGAATTTCCCCACAATCTTTTCACTAGCTTTAGATATTCCATGGTTGTTGCCATTTTTGCACAAAGCATAATAAATGTGACCTGCATTCTTTGCAACTGAATTTTGTTCTACATTTTTTACACATGAACACTTAACCTGACGCTGGCCCACTCAAAAGTTGCTTTCTGCTCTTGATTTGGAGTCCCCTCCCCTGTAAATAGTGGTGCCTCTACACCTTCGATAAATGTCGGCTGAATAATATTTCAGCTGACTGTTATGTCCCCCGGGTTTGTTTGGTTACCAAACAAAACTTTGAGTAGAGAATGTTGTTTGATTACTGAATTGTTCGAACACAGAGGCATTCGGAAAAGATACTACTGTATAAGGCTCCATTTGTTTCTGTCTTTGAAGGCAAATAAGTGTACATTGCACCCTTTTTCATCATCTACCACGATGCAGTATTAATGTAACTTGTTTATTCTATCATCTCAATGCCTGTTTGTTTGTTTTCATCTTTTTTTTTTTTTTTAGGAGGTTGAACCCATGTGTAAGGAAAGTGACCACATTCACATCATTGCTCTATCCCAGGCCTTGAATGTTTCTATTCAGGTTGAATATATGGACAGAGGTGAGGGGGGCAGCACAGTCACCCACGTGTTTCCTGAGGGCTCAGATCCACAGGTGTTCCTGCTCTACCGACCTGGACACTACGACATTCTCTATAAGTGACCTGCTCTGTGTTTTTCTGCACCCCCTCCCCCACCCCAATAAAATTTCACATTCTCTTATCCCCTCCCTCTGCGCTTTAATCTGTTCCCCAATTATCTGTACATTATCCTCTGCCTGTTATGTTTTATTTCAGTGGAGCAAAATAAATTCATGTCTTGAATTTCTTATTGAAAGGCTACAGGTTTTACACATTGCGTAGTAGGAGCATCACTTTACATTAAGGGTTATCCAGTCTTATAAAATTGACGGTTGTTTCAGACTCCCAACAACTTTTAACTGAGGGGGAAGTCATACCCTGGTGACGGTATACTAATTGGTTTTCGCTCATTAGCAGCTGCTCCGACCCATCCACTCTTCAGTTATTCACAGTGTTCAGTTCAGTGCCAGTACTCTGAACTGGGTGGGTGGATGGAGAGGCTGCTCATACATACTGTAGATGAACTAATTAAGACTCCTAGGAAAAGGTTTACTACCGAAACATTGGAGTTATGGTCTGTGATTGATCATTATTGGAATAAAATATGCACAAGAGCATTTGAATCAAGGTTATCAAAATTTTCATATTTTGGCATGAGTGGATTTCACATACACCAAGAAGTACAATGTCCACTTGGCTATGGAACCTGAATGCTAATTAACCCCTGTGACCAGACAACCCATATCATATCCATATGCTATTATTTCCTATGGAGCTGTGAAGTAACCTCAGGAGAGGCTGCGATTAGCAGCCTTGCCCCCACCATTAAAGACAGGCAGCAGCCTGTCATTAACCCCTTTAATGCTGCAGCGTTTAAATAAGCGACAGGAGCAGCTTCTTTCTTTTATTCATCAGAACTGCCACAGGTGGATTGCGGGGGTCCAGGTTGCTTCCGGAGGAGTCTGCAGTCCGATCGGCGATCTTGTCATAGAGCCTGCATCAGGCAGGCTTTACTAGACAAGTGCAGATTATACTGATCAGTGCTATGCAATATGCTATACCATTGCACCATATGCAATCTAATCATTGCAGGTAATAGTCCCCCAGGGGGACTTAAAAATAAAATGTTTTTAAAAATACACTGACGCCCTTCCCACGATAAAAACTTAAAATCGCCCCCTTTCCCATTTGCACTAATAAAATATATAAAAATAAACATGTTTTATATCGTAGCGTGCGTAATTGTTTAATCTATTAAAATATAATAGTATTCCTGTATGGAGAATGCTGTAATCTAAGAGTTGTTATAAAAATAAAATAAAATAAGTGATAAACATTTGATCTATACAAATATGATACTAATAAAAACTAGAGATTATTGCACAAGAAATAGCATTGTTACAGCCCCCTAGATGAAAAAATAAAATTGTAAAAGAGTCACGATGGGGCAATTTAGTAAAACATTAGAAAAGCTATGTAAACATGGCTATCGTTTTCAGATTTACGTATAGAATAAAGATATCACGTTAGCTTTACTGTAAAGTGCATTATGTAAACATAATGCAGGAAAAACAAGCCCTTCCATGGCCCTGTAGATGGAGAAATAAGAGCGCTATAACTCTTAAAAGGCGAGGAGGAAAAAATGAAAAACTCATTTAGGCCATTTTGCGCTGGGTCATGGGTTATTAAGCTGAGGATGAGAGCAACATCCAGAGAGCCGTGAGTGAGTTGACATGAAGCTTGTTAACACTAATAACCATCAGGGCTTGAACAAAAGTAGAAAAATGATCTTGAGTTTTACCCGATTTCCTGAAGACTTTTACATTCTGTAGTCTTGCCACTATTTTTAAAAAGTTGTTAGTGATACTGTGACAGACACAGTGCATGCCTGCTATCCACCCCTCATATTATGTGTACCTCAATTCAGTAAGTTTATAATTTTAGAAGGTACATAAATAATAAAACTGCCATATTTTCAATATAATTTTTAATTAGGCGTCAAAACGTTTTTGAACTAAAAAACTTGACTGTGTCACAAAGAAAACTAAAGGCCCTAGTACACGAAACGATTGGTCAATAATAGTCTTGTGTAAGGGTCCATTTACACAGAAAGATTTGAAGCCAAAGCCAGAAACAGACTATAAACAGGTCATAAAGGAAAGCCTGATATTTTTCCTCTTTTTAAATCCATTTCTGGCTTTGGCTTCAAATCTTTGGCAGATAATCTGTAAGATAATATTTCTGTGTAAATGTGTAGAAGACAAAGATCAGCCTACATGAACTATGTCAGCTGATCGTTGTCTGCCGTTGTCTTTCAACATGTTGAAAGACAAATGACCTAAGATAGCAACGATCTGCTGCCGTCGCTCCATGGAACAGGAGCGGCGGCAGCAGACTGCTGCCATCTCTTATGGTCTGCCCAGATGATCTAGCAATCATTTGGCCCACTGGCATGTAAAAGAGCTGGCAGCGAGCGGGGAGAAGTGAGAAAAAGCAAGTGTATGCTCCTCTTCATCCCCCTGTGTAAGTTGCTTTAGGGTACTATAGGGCTGGGCGATATGGGCAAAAAATAAAATCTCGATTTTTTTTAAATTTTTTGACGATTCTCGATTTAAATCTCGATTTTTTTCCTTTTTTGCTAAATAAACAGAACATTTTCTCCCTGCAGCATCAGATACTATTTTAATATTTTAGACAACAACTGTATTGATTTCCAGTGTAACAGAGGCCCCATATAGTATAGGAAATCATGTTTGTGCCTCCATCTACGTAGGGTGTAGTAGTGAAGGTATAGTGGATAGGGGGTGTAGGAGTAGAGGTATAGTGGATAGGGGGTGTAGGAGTGGAGGTATAGTGGATAGGGGGTGTAGGAGTGGAGGTATAGTGGATAAGGGGTGTAGTAGTACAGGTATAGATGAGGGGTGACTGGGGTAAAACTGAAGGGGACTGGGGTGACACTAAAGGGGACTGGGGTGACACTGGGGGACACTAAAGGGGACTGGGGTGACACTAAAGGGGACTGGGATGACACTAAAGGGGACTGGGGTGACACTAAAGGGGACTGGGGTGACACTGGGGGACTGGAGGGACACTAAAGGGGACTGGGGGACACTGAGGGGACTGGGGGGACACTGAGGGGACTGGGGGGACACTGAGGGGACTGGGGGGGACACTGAGGGGACTGGGGTGACACTAAAGGGGACTGGGGTGACACTAAAGGGCACTGGGGTGACACTGGGGGACTGGAGGGACAATGGGGGACACTAAAGGGGACTGGGGTGACACTAAAGGGGCCTGGGGTGACACTAAAGGGGCCTGGGGTGACACTAAAGGGGACTGGGGTGACACTGGGGGACTGGAGGGACAATGGGGGACACTAAAGGGGACTGGGGGGACACTGAGGGGACTGGGGGGGACACTGAAGGAACAATGAGGGGACTGGGGGGGACACACTGAAGGGGACGGGGGGGGGGGGACACTGAAGGGGGGGGACACACTGAAGGGGACGGGGGGGGACACTGAGGGAACAATGAGGGGATGGGGGGACACTGAAGGGGACTGGGGGGGGACACTGAAGGGGACTGGGGGGGGACACTGAAGGGGACTGGGGGGGGAAACTGAAGGGGACTGGGGGTGACACTGAGGGAACAATGAGGGGATTGGGGGGACACTGAGGGGACTGGGGGGGGGACAGTGAGGGAACAATGAGGGGACGGGGGGGACACTGAAGGGGACTGGGGGGACACTGAAGGGGACTGGGGGGGGACACTGAAGGGGACTGGGGGGGGACACTGAGGGAACAATGAGGGGATTGGGGGGACACTGAGGGGACTGGGGGGTGACTGGTGCAGCTGGAGGTGATTGGAGCAGGAGGGCACATACATCTCCTCCTCCTCTCACCATCACACACACGCTCCCCTCCCGGCCAGATATGGAGGTCCCGGGTCTGTGGAGGAGGAGGCCGCAGGGCTTACAGTAGGTGGTGATCGCATAGCTGCGGGTCACGGAGCTATACAGCGGGAACGGGGGTCTGCACCGAGCCCCCCGTTCCCGCTGTATAGCTCCAGGACGAGCAGCGCCGCGATCACCACCTACTGTAGTCCCTGCGGCCTCCTCCTCCACAGACCCGGGACCTCCATATCTGGCCGGGAGGGGAGCGGGACGCTCAGTGGAAGGGGCGGGGGCAGGTAAGCGGCGGCGCTGTCAGTGGCTGGAGGCCGCCGGCACTGCACCGCCCCTCTCCAGCATCTTCTCCCCGCTCACCCACACCGCCCCTCCACAGCTCTCCCGCCGGCCCGCACCGCAACCCCCCTTCTCTCAGCTTCTCCCCGGCACCGCAGCCCGAAATGATTTTTTGTGAAAATCGAATTTACGATTTTCACAAAAAATCAAATCGATTTCAACGTTCTGGACGATTAATCGAATTAATTCGATTAATCGCCCAGCCCTAGGGTACTATTACACGGAATGATAATCGTGCCGTGTAATAAAGATAGAGATATAGGGGGAGATTTATCAAACATGGTGTAAAGTGAAACTGGCTCAGTTGCCCCTAGCAATCAATCAGATACCTCCTTTCATTCCTCACCGACTTTTTAGAAAATTAATCTAGGTAGAATCTGATTGGTTGCTAGGGGTAACTGGGCCAGTTTCACTTTACACCATATTTGATAAATCTCCCCCATAGATCGTTGATATAGGTTAGAACCTATAATTGTCGGGCGCCAACCGCGCACCGCTACATGTAATAGCGGTGCACGGCCGGCAACTGACGATATACGTTACCTATCCACGCTCCTGGGCTGCTCCTGCGGTCCGCGTCTCCCCAGGTCCTGCGCGCTCTAGCTTCAGAGCATCTGTACTAATGCATTATGTTAAAAGAAACCTATTTACAATGTACAAGCATTGCTTAAAATGTATCATTTGAGAGATGTAGACACCCCTATGTGTTTGCTTTGTTTTGATAACCTGTTATCCGCCAGTCATCCACTAGATTGTGTCAGTCATATTCAGTTAAAGGGGTTATTCAGTGCTTTCTTTCAGAGACAACATGACTCTTGTCTCCAGCTCAGGTGCGGTTTGCAATTAAGCTCCATTCACTTCAATGGAACTGAGCAGCAAAACCCTGCCCAAGCTGGAGACAAGAGTAGGGCTGTCTCTTGAAGAAAGTGGCCATGTTTCTGTAGCGCTGGATAACTCCTTTAGGGTAAATTCACACGGGCGTCTCGCATAAAAAAACCGCAGCTAATCCGCAATACACGTATTAATAATAAGAATAATAATAAATGTATTGCTGATTATTTGCTTTTTTTTTTTTTATGCGAGACGCCCGTGTGAATTTACCCTTAAAGGGGTTATCCAGCGCTACAAAAACATGCCCACTTTTCCCCCTACTGTTGTCTCCAGTTCAGGTGTGGTTTGCAATTAAGCTCCATTTACTTCAATGGAACTGAGTTTCAGAACCCCACCCAAACTGGAGACAACAGTAGGGGGAAAGTGACCATGTTTTTGTAGCGCTGGATAACCCCTTTAAACTGCAGTCGCCAATCTTTCACATTTAGTTTCACATGCAAACAAGGGGTATTGTGGGAAAGTGTCTGCACTGTTGCATGGCATCAGCTGGTTCATATTGTGGAGATGAAACCAAGAAGTAATCGTAGATTGCGTCTAGGCCTTTTGGATAAGATCCAGTGTAGTATCTGTTCTTATTAGTTTAATCTCTGATATGTTCCCTATCTGGATCAGATAGTAAATGGATTTTTAGAACATTGAGATGGAGAAAGAGCTTGCTCTGTCCTCTCCAGGCATTGCAGTGCTTCCAGGTTCAGTGCACTCACACACACACAAAAAAGTAATCTTAGATGCATAGGGAAAAAAAACGGTACACTGCACCTTTTGTACTCTTTACATACTCTTTAAACCAGGGGTGGGGAACCTTTTCCATGTCGAGGGCCGGTCGGGCATTAATAAAATCATTCGAGGGCCGCATACCGTGCGCGGCAGTTAGTAGCGGGGGTTTGCAGCACCCAGGATAAGGCATAGTATTGTTCCCCTAGTGCCCCTGCTATTGTAGTTAACCCCCAGTGATGCCCCTTGTAGTCTAGTTAACCCCCAAGTCATGTCCCTGGTAGCCTAGTTAACCCCCATCAGGCATGTCCCTGGTAGCCTAGTTATTCCCCCCCCATCAGTCATGTCTCTGGTAGCCTAGTTGTCCCCCCCATCAGTCATGTCCCTGGTAGCCTAGTTGTCCCCCCCCCATCAGTCATGTCTCTGGTAGCCTAGTTGTCTCCCCCATCAGTCATGTCCCTGGTGGCCTAGTTATCCCCCCATCAGTCATGTCCCTGGTAGCCTAGTTATCCCCCCATCAGTCATGTCCCTGGTGGCCTAGTTATCCCCCTATCAGTCATGTCCCTGGTAGCCTAGTTGTCCCCCCCATCAGTCATGTCTCTGGTAGCCTAGTTGTCCCCCCCATCAGTCATGTCCCTGGTAGCCTAGTTGTCCCCCCCATCAGTCATGTCCCTGGTGGCCTAGTTATCCCCCCATCAGTCATGTCCCTGGTAGCCTAGTTATCCCCCCATCAGTCATGTCCCTGGTGGCCTAGTTATCCCCCCATCAGTCATGTCCCTGGTAGCCTAGTTGTCCCCCCCCATCAGTCATGTCTCTGGTAGCCTAGTTGTCCCCCCCATCAGTCATGTCCCTGGTAGCCTAGTTGTCCCCCCCATCAGTCATGTCCCTGGTGGCCTAGTTGTCCCCCCCCCATCAGGCATGTCCCTGGTAGCCTAGTTATTCCCCCCCCCCCCCAATCAGGCATGTCCCTGGTAGCCTAGTTAACCCCCATCAGGCATGTCCCTGGTAGCCTAGTTGTCCCCCCGCCCCCATCAGTTATGTCCCTGGTAGCCTAGTTGTCCCCCCCCCCCCCATCAGTTATGTCCCTGGTAGCCTAGTTATTCCCCCCCCCATCAGCCATGTCTCTGGTAGCCTAGTTATTCCCCCCCACCCCCATCAGGCATGTCCCTGGTAGCCTAGTTGCCACAAGAAAAAAATACTGAAAAAAATTGGACTGCACCTCACAAATTATGTAAATTGATAGACATTTTATTATACATAAATGCCGGGAACAAACAAAAACCATAAAAACAATTAAAAAATACCACCAAACCACCGGCCCCGATACGGCCAGGTGGTAACTAGACCACTGAAAAATTTATTAGATGATGGCCATACTCTTCATCAAGGAATGAATAAATAAATAAATAAATAAATATATAGATAAATATATAAATAAATGTGTGAATAAATAACTATATTGAAACAAATGAATATATACAATGACCAGACGCGGTAATATCTCAAATCCCCTGTGCTAAAGCTCACTGAATCACAAAAATAAATACATCATGACAATGCAAGTAATCAGAAAGTGCAAGTGCAAGCAAAGTGCAAAGAAGAGGGGGTAAGTGCAATACAACCACTTATGGCCATCTCTCAGTGGGTAGGAGAGAACATCCCACGCATTCCGTCACATGGACTTCCTCAGGGATGAGTGCTATTGTCCCCAATGCTACTATATATAGGCAGTATTATAAATGAATACATAGTAAACAGGTGTATGGCTTAAACAGTACTCACAGACATGTGTGGAAGACGCAGATCGGCGGACCCCGCATGGACCCGGCGCCATCTTGTTCCGGTCACGTGATGTATCACATGACGTAAAAGATCACCTGATATCTAACCTAAAATACGAAAAGTCTGGGATCTAACCTAGTCTAAGTGCACAAATATGTGCACAGCGCATGCGCAACGGAGGCAAAACTAAAGGTATATAAATAAACTCAAACGAGTACCAAGCAATATGTAAGGTGCATCCAACTAAAATAAAGATAGATAACATAAGAATAGATATATAGTATAACTCATGATAATAAAAATTACACACAATACAAACATGATAATAATAAGAATGATAATGGTAAGTGTAAAAGTAAGATGGAGCGCAACGCCGGATTTGGGAGCGCTTTATGCAAGCAACACACAATATGCGCATATATGCAATAGGCGGGTCACAAAAAATTATATATGAATTCATAAAATAGATAAGTATTAAGTGTTAAAGTGACCCAGCAATTAAATAAAGTGTGGAATAATATAGACTCTACACGTATATGCATATATATATGTGTGTATCAAACCAAGCATAATAGATACCAGACAAGCTCCAGAATACATGTGAATGCCCACAGTATATGCGCTAGCAAACCCACAACAATGAATGTGGAAATATGGAATTCATAAAAATAATAAATATAATGATATAATGAAAACCCACATTCATTCGTGTTCATACACGCGCCTCCATCCACGTGATCGAAACATAATCAATCTCTTGTATACCATAACATAAATATAAAAAAGCAATGGTATAAATTATAAGAATATATATGAGAATGAAAAACTAAATTAATAGAAACCGTACAACCGTATATAAGAATGAAAAAATATATATTAATAGAAAACCGTACAAGATGGCGCCAGGTCCAATAAGAGGAATACCGAATGAACATCCCACACATGACATAGTGCACTGTATGCAAAATATATACATATATACATAATCAAGACATAAAAAGGGCTTATAATAAACCAAAATGAGTAATGGTCCAGAGTCAAAAGTCCAAGCAAGGAACCAAAATTGATTGGTTTGTAATGGGTATACCCAAGGGATGAAGTTCTTTTTCTTTAAAATATGATATAGGGGAAGAAAAAGAAAAGTCTCGCTCCAAAAAATGTCCTCCAGTCCCCTGCCGAGTTCCACCAAGGGAAAGCAGACAAGATACCACAGGAGGACAGGGAAGACGGCATAGCTCCAGAACAAAGGAGGGTCATTCTCATTGCCAGTCTGGGAGGATCATTCTTCCACGTAGAGACAGGGGGGACAAGATGCTCCACACACGAGATATATATATTCTGGAACATAGAAGATGCCATGTTAGGTGCACCAAAATCAAAATACTAGGTACGGTCAAAAACCTTGCTGTTGCGCATGCCAAACAACGCCTATTGCATATATGCGCATATTGTGTGTTGCTTGCATAAAGCGCTCCCAAATCCGGCGTTGCGCTCCATCTTACTTTTACACTTACCATTATCATTCTTATTATTATCATGTTTGTATTGTGTGTAATTTTTATTATCATGAGTTATACTATATATCTATTCTTATGTTATCTATCTTTATTTTAGTTGGATGCACCTTACATATTGCTTGGTACTCGTTTGAGTTTATTTATATACCTTTAGTTTTGCCTCCGTTGCGCATGCGCTGTGCACATATTTGTGCACTTAGACTAGGTTAGATCCCAGACTTTTCGTATTTTAGGTTAGATATCAGGTGATCTTTTACGTCATGTGATACATCACGTGACCGGAACAAGATGGCGCCGGGTCCATGCGGGGTCCGCCGATCTGCGTCTTCCACACATGTCTGTGAGTACTGTTTAAGCCATACACCTGTTTACTATGTATTCATTTATAATACTGCCTATATATAGTAGCATTGGGGACAATAGCACTCATCCCTGAGGAAGTCCATGTGACGGAACGCGTGGGATGTTCTCTCCTACCCACTGAGAGATGGCCATAAGTGGTTGTATTGCACTTACCCCCTCTTCTTTGCACTTTGCTTGCACTTGCACTTTCTGATTACTTGCATTGTCATGATGTATTTATTTTTGTGATTCAGTGAGCTTTAGCACAGGGGATTTGAGATATTACCGCGTCTGGTCATTGTATATATTCATTTGTTTCAATATAGTTATTTATTCACACATTTATTTATATATTTATCTATATATTTATTTATTTATTCATTCCTTGATGAAGAGTATGGCCATCATCTAATAAATTTTTCAGTGGTCTAGGTACCACCTGGCCGTATCGGGTCGGTGGTTTGGTGGTATTTTTTAATTGTTTTTATGGTTTTTGTTTGTTCCCAGCATTTATGTATAATAAAATTTCTATCAATTTACATCATTTGTGAGGTGCAGTCCAATTTTTTCAGTCTTTTTTTCTTGTGGCATATATGTATTCTTGGCTGTTGGGACTTGCACTCATCCTTTGATTAGTTCCCTGGTGCCAGTCCGTTTACTACATTACCTGGTAGCCTAGTTGTCCCCCCCATCAGTCATGTCCCTGGTAGCCTAGTTGTCCCCCCCCATCAGTCATGTCCCTGGTAGCCTAGTTGTCCCCCCCCATCAGTCATGTCCCTGGTAGCCTAGTTGTCCCCCCCCATCAGTCATGTCCCTGGTAGCCTAGTTGTCCCCCCCCATCAGTCATGTCCCTGGTAGCCTAGTTGTCCCCCCCCCATCAGTCATGTCCCTGGTAGCCTAGTTGTCCCCCCCCATCAGTCATGTCCCTGGTAGCCTAGTTGTCCCCCCCCCCATCAGTCATGTCCCTGGTAGCCTAGTTGTCCCCCCCATCAGTCATGTCCCTGGTAGCCTAGTTGTCCCCCCCCATCAGTCATGTCCCTGGGATCCTAGTTAACCCCCAAATAAAAAAATAAACATCCCACTCACCTTACCTCCGCTCCCACGCAGTCCAGGTCCTCTTCTCTCCCAGGTCCTCTGTGCCGGTCTTCTCCTGCAGGCGGCGCGCGATGAAATGACGTCATCGCGCGCGGCCCGCAAGAGACTAAAGACACGCGCCGCTCTGCTGGGGAAGAAGCCGGCACAGACAGCATCCTCCGGTGTCCGCCAGCTGTCACAGACACCGGAGGATGCGGTGTATGCCGGCTTCTTCCCCAGCAGAGCGGCGAGCATCACAGGGGAGCTGCGGGCCGCGGGCCGCATCGGGAGGTCTCAGGGGCCGGATGCGGCCCACGGGCCGGAGGTTCCCCACCCCTGCTTTAAACAAAACTGTATGTCACAGACTTAACTCTTGACCTTTTATGGAACATGATTTGTTATATTGCTGGTACCTCTGAAACAGTGTTCCCAGAATAAAATAAAGTGAGAACTATTTCTGTGAATGAAAAAAAAATGATGTTAGAAATAGTGTTGAGCAGACCTGTCAAACTGTGTAGGTATGGCAATCTTCTCTGAACCTGAATGCGCCCCGTTGAATTCCTTGTGGCTGCAGAAGTTTGATGCCACCCCGTACAAACATAGGCCATAGGCTGTATACCACGTTTTCCTGGAAGCCTAAGGGCGGTATCCAACTTCTGCAGCCACCGGGAATCAAATGCCAAGGGTTCTGAGAATGTTGCCTAACACAAACTGTTTGACAGGTCCGCTCAACACTAGTTAAAGACAGTGATCAAACGATGGTGATCGGTGCCAGGGTCACTGCCGACCAAGAGAATGTCAAAAGAAGCAGCAAGAAGCCTTTCTGTTCACATGGCTAAATAAATTACTACCAGTTGTTGGATATCACAGGTTCTCTGGTTAATTTAGACATACTCTGAAAACTACAGTAAACTCCATTTGAGGTCAAATATGTTATACTACATGAGTGTCTAAATCTTTATGTGATCGAGCAGCTGTAAATGATAGGTAAACCTCAGCTATTACAGTTAGACTAAAGCAGGGAAGGGGAAACTTCGGCATCTTCACTGGAAATCCGCAGCAGATTTGATGGTGCAGCTTTGATGCTGTGTTCAGTTATTTAAATGAAATCTGCTGCGGAAAAATACGCTGCGGATCCGGTAAGTGTGAACGTGCCCTGAAGGTTTTCTTTTTGGTAAAGTTAACCTGTAGTGTGTCCCAAGAAATCTATCCATTTCTAGCTACCACTCCATTTTTTGTTTTTTTTGTTCTAAGTAGTGGTGACTTCCCCCTAGTGCAAGAAATATGGCACAAATGGCTCAATTGACATTGACACTAAAGGCACTGATAAATGGGAAGCAGGGTGGCTAAATAGAGTCAAAAAATAAAATGCTACCAGTTGTTGGATATCACAGTTCTCTTTAAAATGCACATGAATGAGTGAAGAAAAAAGCTCAGGACACTGTTATAAGGCCTATCAGTCTGCCATATGCTTACTGTGACCAAATGTGCAGCTGCAGCTCCCCTGAAGATCTCTAGATGATCGAACAGCGCTGATGTTCAGGTTCATTAGAACTCGAACCATCGGCATTTGACTCCCGCTGCCTTCCTGTTCCATGGGGAAGGTGAAGACAGCCCGAGTACCACCTGGAAAACAGGGATATAGCCTATTACCTAGGCTGCATCCCTGTTTCCAGGCAGTACTTAGGCTGTCCCCACCTTCCCCACGGAACAGGAAGGCAGCGGGAGTCAAATGCCGATGGTTCAAGTTCTAATGAACCTGAACATCAGCGCTGTTTGATCATTGCAGTGTGTTCATTAGCAACTTGACCTCAGAACAGCACAGTACAGTAATCACTTTGGCATTGCCTATCTTAGAGAATTTCTTTCTGACGACTATCTGATCCCTAGACAAGGATACCTTACCTTGTCTAGGGACCATTCTCCCAGGACTGTCAGCCCTCGGCTGAGTCGACCTGCTAAGATGTTGTGAGCTCCTCTGAAATGTGCTGGGGATAACCTGTTTTATCTTTGCCTTTGCCTGTGTAAAAATTCTCTCCACTTCTTTAAGGCCTTGGATCTGGTACCTCCCTGTTTTGTTTTGCTTGATGAATAGCTCTCAATTCCCTTACATTTGAAGGGAGGTCTCTTTCTTCTCTTGACCATACGCCTGAGACAGTTCTGCCTGAGAGATGAGCTCCCCAGCTGGTTCCAGAGGCATCTCTTAAAGGGGTTAACCGGCACTACAAAAACCACTTTCTTTCAGAGACAGCACCACTCTTTTCTCCAGTTTAGGTGTGGTTTGCAGTTAAAAGGGTTATTTAGTGCTACAAAAACATGGCCACTTTTGCACCACTCTTGTCTCCAGATTGGGTGGGGTTTAAAACTCAGTTCCATTGAGGTTAATGGCGCTTAATTGCAAACCACACCTGAACTGGAGACAAGAGTTGGGCAAAAGTGGCTATGTTTTTGTAGTGCTGGATAACCCCTTTAAGCTCCACTCACTTCAATGGAACTGAGTTACAAAACCCCACCCAAACTGCAGACAGCTTCCCCGTGCTGGCACCGATCAATCCGTGGGTTCAGGTTAAAGAGGATGATCTCTGGCACTTTATGGCACCAGTTGAATTGAAAGAAAAAAAATGTGTTGAACAACCCCTTTAAAGGGGTTATCCAGTGCTACAAAAACATGGCTACTTTCTTCCAGAGACAGTACCACTCTTGTCTGCAGTTTGGGTGGGGTTTTGTAACTCAGTTCCCTCAGAACCCTCATGGGCCGGAGCCGCTCACTTCATTGTGTGAACTGACAGGTCTTTCTACGGCTAGTCAATAGCGGCCGCAGAAAACTGGCATGGAATCCCGGCCGGAGCGTATACTAAGGCCGGGATCCCATAGAAGAATAAGCAGTGTTCCACAGCGTACAAAGTACGGCTGTTGTTGCCAATGGCAACGTAGTGTGAACATAGCATTGATATCCAGCAGGATATTGTCCATGCATTAAAACAGGCATGGACTCTCGAGACAGGGATATAATATTACCAGTTTGGTGCAGCCTCATCTGGAGTATGCTGTTATGAGCCTCAATTCAGAGAAACGATGCCAAAGACCTGGAAAAGGTACAAAACTAATAAGGGGAATGGAGAATTTTAGTTTTGAGGAAAGATTAAGGGTCCTTTTCATTCTGTTGAGTATGTTCAATAATTTTACAAGTCAACCACTAGCGGGCACACTGCTGTAATATGTGCGTTGCTAGTAAGCGCTGCTTAGTATGTCTTTCCATGAATTGCATTAATTATAACGTTGGGAAAAAAAAGATTTTGGTTAGAGTAAAAGAATAGTTTCTATGGGTAGCTTCACACGTACCGTATTGCAGTGGATTTTCCGCAGCAGCTTTGACTAAGGCCCCGTTCCCACTGAGCAAAACTAGCGGAATGCCGTTAGCCTCCCGCTCATAATGGGAGGCTATGGGAGGTGCGCGCTCCTGCCCTGTCCGCGCTGAAGAATGAACATGTCTTAAAGGGAGTGGGGTCTACATAGCGGGGTCTACAGCACTGTACTCCAACCCAGAAATTCTCCCTCACCTTCCAAATCATAGAAGATCCACTTCAGGCTGGGGCTTGCATCAGGGGACAGGACTGTGGAGGTAATCTCTTCATAGCTGTAACCCCTCTCTCCCTGTACAGAGAGCGCTGCATGTATGTGCCCACATATGTCCTGCTTATTCCTTCATGCTCCCTGCAGTCTGTCAGCCCTTGTGTTTCCCATCCTCTCCAATCCTGTTATTATGTGCCTGCACTTACACTCTGACAGAATGGCTCTGTTCCCCTGCACAGCTCTCATTCTGACTTCCTGATTGGTCCATGCTGAACACACACTTCTTCCCCATTGCTGTCATGTGACCACACCGACCTCTGACAGCAGCCCTGCTTCTCTGTTCTAGCCTGTTGTACTACGCTACTGCATTATGGGGATTAGGGCTGGGCGATATGGGCAAAAAATAAAATCTCGATTTTTTAAAATTTTTTGACGATTCTCGATTTAAATCTCGATTTTTTTCCTTTTTTGCTAAATAAACAGAACATTTTCTCCCTGCAGCATCAGATACTATTTTAATATTTTAGACAACAACTGTATTGATTTCCAGTGTAACAGAGGCCCCATATAGTATAGGAAATCATGTTTGTGCCTCCATCTACGTAGGGTGTAGTAGTGGAGGTATAGTGGATAGGGGGTGTAGGAGTGGAGGTATAGTGGATAGGGGGTGTAGGAGTGGAGGTATAGTGGATAGGGGGTGTAGGAGTGGAGGTATAGTAGATAGGGGGTGTAGGAGTGGAGGTATAGTGGATAGGGGGTGTAGGAGTGGAGGTATAGTGGATAGGGGGTGTAGGAGTGGAGGTATAGTGGATAGGGGGTGTAGGAGTGGAGGTATAGTGGATAGGGGGTGTAGGAGTGGAGGTATAGTGGATAGGGGGTGTAGGAGTGGAGGTATAGTGGATAGGGGGTGTAGGAGTGGAGGTATAGTAGATAGGGGGTGTAGGAGTGGAGGTATAGTGGATAGGGGGTGTAGGAGTGGAGGTATAGTGGATAGGGGGTGTAGGAGTGGAGGTATAGTGGATAGGGGGTGTAGGAGTGGAGGTATAGTAGATAGGGGGTGTAGGAGTGGAGGTATAGTGGATAGGGGGTGTAGGAGTGGAGGTATAGTGGATAAGGGGTGTAGTAGTACAGGTATAGATAAGGGGTGACTGGGGTAAAACTGAAGGGGACTGGGGTGACACTAAAGGGGACTGGGGTGACACTGGGGGACACTAAAGGGGACTGGGGTGACACTAAAGGGGACTGGGATGACACTAAAGGGGACTGGGATGACACTAAAGGGGACTGGGGTGACACTAAAGGGGACTGGGGTGACACTAAAGGGGACTGGGGTGACACTAAAGGGGACTGGGGTGACACTAAAGGGGACTGGGGTGACACTAAAGGGGACTGGGGTGACACTAAAGGGGACTGGGGTGACACTAAAGGGGACTGGGGTGACACTGGGGGACTGGAGGGACAATGGGGGACACTAAAGGGGACTGGGGGGACACTGAGGGGACTGGGGGGACACTGAGGGGACTGGGGGGACACTGAGGGGACTGGGGGGACACTGAGGGGACTGGGGGGACACTGAGGGGACTGGGGGGGACACTGAGGGGACTGGGGTGACACTAAAGGGGACTGGGGTGACACTGGGGGACTGGAGGGACAATGGGGGACACTAAAGGGGACTGGGGTGACACTAAAGGGGACTGGGGTGACACTAAAGGGGCCTGGGGTGACACTAAAGGGGACTGGGGTGACACTAAAGGGGACTGGGGTGACACTAAAGGGGACTGGGGTGACACTAAAGGGGACTGGGGTGACACTGGGGGACTGGAGGGACAATGGGGGACACTAAAGGGGACTGGGGGGACACTGAGGGGACTGGGGGGGACACTGAGGGAACAATGAGGGGACACACTGAAGGGGACTGGGGGGGACACACTGAAGGGGACGGGGGGGGACACTGAGGGAACAATGAGGGGATGGGGGGGACACTGAAGGGGACTGGGGGGGACACTGAAGGGGACTGGGGGGGGGACACTGAAGGGGACTGGGGGGGGGGACACTGAAGGGGACTGGGGGGGGACACTGAAGGGGACTGGGGGGGGACACTGAAGGGGACTGGGGGTGACACTGAGGGAACAATGAGGGGATTGGGGGGACACTGAGGGGACTGGGGGGGGGGACACTGAGGGAACAATGAGGGGACGGGGGGACACTGAAGGGGACTGGGGGGGACACTGAAGGGGACTGGGGGGGGACACTGAGGGAACAATGAGGGGACTGGGGGGGGCACTGAGGGAACAATGAGGGGACGGGGGGACACTGAAGGGGACTGGGGGGGGACACTGAAGGGGACTGGGGGGGGGACACTGAGGGAACAATGAGGGGATTGGGGGGACACTGAAGGGGACTGGGGGGGACACTGAAGGGGACTGGGGGGGGGACACTGAGGGAACAATGAGGGGATTGGGGGGTGACTGGTGCAGCTGGAGGTGATTGGAGCAGGAGGGCACATACATCTCCTCCTCCTCTCACCTCCACACACACGCTCCCCTCCCGGCCAGATATGGAGGTCCCGGGTCTGTGGAGGAGGAGGCCGCAGGGACTACAGTAGGTGGTGATCGCATAGCTGCGGGTCACGGAGCTATACAGCGGGAACGGGGGTCTGCACCGAGCCCCCCGATCCCGCTGTATAGCTCCAGGACGAGCAGCGCCGCGATCACCACCTACTGTAGTCCCTGCGGCCTCCTCCTCCACAGACCCGGGACCTCCATATCTGGCCGGGAGGGGAGTGGGACGCTCAGTGGAAGGGGCGGGGGCAGATCAGCGGCGGCGCTGTCAGTGGCTGGAGGCCGCCGGCACTGCACCGCCCCTCTCCAGCATCTTCTCCCCGCTCACCCACACCGCCCCTCCACAGCTCTCCCGCCGGCCCGCACCGCAACCCCCCTTCTCTCAGCTTCTCCCCGGCACCGCAGCCCGAAATGATTTTTTGTGAAAATCGAATTTACGATTTTCACAAAAAATCAAATCGATTTCAACGTTCTGGACGATTAATCGAATTAATTCGATTAATCGCCCAGCCCTAATGGGGATCTGCATCTCCAAAACTGCTGCAGTTTTTTTTCAGGTTTATGCACTTACTATACATTATACGCCACATGCTGATTGCTATACTGTACAGTAATTTATAATATGACATATTCAGCTATTTCTAAATGTTTCTTTCATTAGTTATATATGCTATTCAGAATAAAAAATTATTTTTGGGGTGTGGAGCCAATTGTCTACATTTCAATGATTTCTTATGGGAAAATTTGCTTTAGTTTAAGAGTGCATTTGCACAAGCACGGTCCCGGAACAAACTATGTTTGTAATCCAAGGCACCACTGTCCATTACTCATAGTGAATAAGGATTATAACCATGTAAAAATTAAAACCATGTAAAAAAACATAGATTGCTTTTTCCAGAAACAGCGTCACTCTCCTCCTCAGTTTGGGTGTGGTAGTACAGCTCACATCCAAAAGCAATTGTTATTTTTTTTTTTAAAATCCTGGATAACCTGTTGTAAAACAAACACAACGTGAGAACACTGAGCCCTCCCCTCTCTACGCCCTGGCATCTTCCTCTGCACTGCAGCCTCTTGTGACCATCACATGCACAACAGAGAAGGATGCTGAGCCACACAGCTAGGAGTGAGGAGGGGTCTGTGCTAAGTCGCAAACAGTAAGCGGGCATCTGTATAGATCACAGTATAGGTTTTTTTTTGTGTGTGTGTGTGTGTGTGTGTGTGTGTGGGGGGGGGGCAACAAGATTGTCGCCCTTCACCAACCTTAATCTGGCCCTGCCACTGTATACTGTGCTACTCTTTCTTGCTGACCATAGAATACTCAGTACTGTTCAAAACGTGAATATTTATTTTTCTGACTGGCATTATCCTATTCTGGAAAACAAAGCGGAAAAAAATCATCTGACATATATATTGTCTTCACATCTATTGATTTTTCTGTTACGTTTTTGAACCCTGTCACTGAAAACATCCAGATTTTAATGATTTTCTTTTTAATCTTCCATATATTTATATCAATAAATTTTAATTAATCTCTCATTCCAAAAATTAATAATCATCTTATGCCCATTAACAGCGCTACAATCCTCCTGCAGTATATTAATAACCTAGAAGTTTTAAAGAAGAATCAAATATGCTTTGAAGTTATGTACTAAAAAGTAAACAATGCAGAGAATGAGTTTATATGCTTAATTGTTTTTTGTTTTTGTTTTTTTCTGTGAGATATTTGTTTGTTTTTAAGCAGTTTACACATCTGCTCCCTCTTAGGGAGCTGGGTTCCCACTGTGTTTTTGCAATTCATTTTGTGCAAAAAAACCCCCCAATTTATTTGTGTGCATGTTTTACATTCATCTCAAGGGGGCAGAGTCGTCTATGTCCATGAGTCTTCCTGTAAAGCATGTCTCTAAATGCTGTTAAAACAGCCCAGGCAACATGGCAGCCCCCATATCAATAGACAAATAGTAAAATTGATAAAAAAAAAATTAAGTCAGAAAACAGAAACAGATTAGATGTATACTAAAACATGTTTTTTTATTTCTAAACAGTAAAAGTAAAATTAGGTGACACATTCCCTTTTAAATACTGGAAGCTTCAAGTTTCCACAACCGAGCACCTTCATGCCAGCTTTACATTACCAAGCACAATGTTGTTGGATGCAGCGGTGTGAAATATGGACTGATGGAGCAGTGGAAATTAGTTTTGTGGAGTGACCAATTACGCTTCTCTATCTGGTAGTCTTATCATCTGCCACCTGACTGTAATTTCCCATCAGTATAGTTTTGTTAAGGGTGCCTTCACACCTACCGGATCCGCAGCGGATCTCACTTCTGCGAATTCGCAGCGAGATCAGCTGCGGATCCAGTATCAATTCACCCCTATGATAGCACATACTTGCTGTGAATATGTGCTTTAACCCCCTGCTGTCCGCAGCCCCGCCGCATCCCCCATCCCCGGCCGCATCAGCCCATCCCTGGCCGCATCCAGCAGCCCGCATCCCCCCATCCTGCAGCCCGCCGCTGAGAGCATACAGTACCTGCTCGGCGGCGCAGCTGCAGTGAGGCTGCCGGCTCCGGTCCCGCTCAGATCAGCTGAGTGGGACCAGAGCCGGGAGCCTCACTGCAGCCGCCGAGCAGGTAATGTATGCTCTTTGCGGCGGGCTGCAGGATGTGGCCGGGGATGGGGGATGCGGGCGGCAGGATGCGGCCGGGGATGGGGGATGCGGGCGGCGGGCTGCAGGATGCGGCCGGGGATGGGGGATGCGGGCGGCAGCGGGCTGCAGGATGTGGCCGGGGATGGGGAATGCGGGCGGCGGGCTGCAGGATGCGGCCGGGGATGGGGGGATGCGGCCGGGGAAGGGGGATGCGGCGGCGGGGCTGCGGACAGCGGGGGGTTAAAGCACATATTCACAGCGGTATGTCAATCCCGCTGCGAGTATGTGCTATCATAGGGGTGAATGGTACCGGATCCGCAGCGGTTCTAGCTACGAATCCGCAGAAGTGAGACCCGCTGCGGATCCGGTAGGCGTGAAGGCACCCTAAGGAAGGATTTTTTAGGGTTTGACCTAGGCTTACTTTCCTTTCACATGAGGAAACAAAAGGAAAGAGGGGCGCCTCCTGGTGCAATAAGGTGGTGGGCTAGTGTGTCTATTCCAGTGGAAGATGGACGCACTCACCTTGTGGAGTTGTGCAAATTATAGGCACAACTCTACTGTAGGTATATGATGTCACTCAGACAGGGACCGCCGCTATCCCCCGGGTTGCAGCCATGCTGAAGCATGCAGAGTTGTATCTCAGAAGAGATCACAGGAACCAAGGAGGAACCCATAGGAGGGTCAGCGCAGGTCGACGTCCAGGAGACCAGAAAAATCACAGTAGGAGCATCACAGAGAGATGTGACTCAATTGTTCTGTTTAATAGCACAACACGTTTCAGTCTGTCTATTAAATCACAAGCATAGAGAGCGGGTTGTGACTAAATCCCATACCGCAAGAAGACCTGGTCCCTCCCAGGTATGGGAAATAGCCAGCTTAAAGGTAGTGCTGTATTACAGGAGGGTGCACGTGACAAACTCCTTCCGGGTCATGACCCCGGAAGTAGATACACTATACTAGTAAATAACATATAGGGCCATATACAAAATAATGGTGCCCTAATAATAAAGTGGCATGTGCGAGCAATGAAAAAGCAGATGGGGAAATGAATACAGCGATAATAAAGTGGCATGTGCTAGCAGTGACTGAGGAAATAAATAAATAAATAAACATTCATTCAAATTCATTGGATCAGAATACACATTCAATACAGCTCAGAATCCATGGGTTAGCAGCGGCATCAGAGTCCCAGCGTCACTACGATGCCAGCCACAAGTCACCCAGAGTTCCGTTCATACTCAGTAAACTCAGTGTCGCTGTGTGCAGGTGGGATCCCCATCATGGTCACTGGTAGTGTTGGTGTGGTCCGGTAAACTGTGGATAATGAGCAAAGTGCAAAATGAGAATAGATAGATAAGTTGTATCTCGGCATCATGTTGCCATCTGGTGGTAAGCAACGGGAAACACAGCATGGGAAGATATAATGATGGTAAAATGCTGCCATCTGGTGGTGAAAAAGAGGCACAGTACTGCTGGCTGTTCAGTGTTGGTAAGATATTGCCATCTAGTGGTGGAGGAAAGACACAGCACCACTAGCTATTCAGTGTGTTTAATACATTCATTCAAACCATCTGGATGGAGTGTTTGTAATTTATAGATCCAGTAGGATTCTCGTAGTAGTAGTAACCCGAAGAAACCTACACCGTGAACTGAAAGACCTTCTAGAACCAAAAACAAGAAGAGATGACTTCGAGGGGATGAGATACAACTTCATCACAGCTTATAACGACAGTGACAGGATAATTAGAAGGATCCTGGAGAAACACTGGCACATTCTGAGAATGGACACTTTTCTAAAAAAAAACCTAATTTCCGGGAAGCCAAAACTTTTACCTTCCGTTGCGGCAAGACCATCCGAGGTGTAATAGCTCCTAGTAGGGTCAAGAACCTAGAAAAAAGAAAGACACATTCATATATTACACCAATTAAAGGAATTTTTAGATGCGGGAAACCTACATGCCTGTGTTGCAAAAATATGGCCCATAGCGAAACGTCATTTTTAGCCCATACGAAAAACACCAAATACATGATTGAACAATATCTCGATTGTTCCACATCTTTTGTCATTTAGCTGTTAACATGTAGTTGTGAATTACAATATGTTGGTCGTACGAAACAACCTTTACACAAATGGATCAATGGACATAGACATAATGTACAAAGAGGCTTTTTGAAGAAAAGCGTCTCAAGACATCTTACTGAACTGGTGAGTTTAAAAACATAAGAATTTTTCCTGTGGAACAGATCTCAGAAGATGATTCAGATCAATGGACACAACTTTGCAGGCGAGAATCCTACTGGATCTATAAATTACAAACACTCCATCCAGATGGTTTGTATGAATGTATTGAACACACTGAATAGCTAGTGGTGCTGTGTCTTTCCTCCACCACTAGATGGCAATATATTACCAACACTGAATAGCCAGCAGTACCGTGCCTCTTTTTCACCACCAGATGGCAGCATTTTACCATCATTATGTCTTCCCACGCTGTGTTTCCTGTTGCTTACCACTAGATGGCAACATGATGCCGAGATACAACTTGCCGAGATACATTTTGCACTGCTCTAAATAAATATATTTATTTATATTTATTCCTCCAGACACAGTTTACCGGACTATATGCACTTTCTATCTTTTATCCATGCCTTTATGTTTCTTATAACGCAACTGCACATAGAACATCAACCATTCATGAACCTTACTCTGATTTACTATTTCCGTTTGTGAATAGAGTGAGGGTACGTTGTTTACGTAGCACTCCACCCCACCCCATGATAGGGATCCCACTTGCACTCAGGGACACTGTGAATATGCATTTCCTATCAATATTCAATGCAATCTCAAAATGGATTGAACATGTTTACATTTTTATGCACTTTATGAACTGTATGAACGGAACTCTGGGTGACTTGTGGACTCTGCGCTGTATTGAATGTGTATACTGATCCAATGAATTTTTATGAATATTTATTTACTTATTTCCTCAGTCACTGCTAGCACATGCCACTTATCGCTGTATTCATTTCCCCATCTGCTTTTTTATTGCAAGCACATCCACTTTATTATTAGGGCACCATTGTTTTGTGTATGGCCCCTATATGTTTTTGTTTACTAGTATGGTGTATCTCTACTTCCGGGGTCATGACCCGGAAGGAGTTTGTCACGTGCACCCTCCTATAATCCGACACTGCCTTTAAAAAGGCATTGATGTGTCCGCTCTCTATGCTTGTGATTTAATAGACAGACTGAAACGTGTTGTGCTATTAAACAGAACAATTGAGTCACATCTCTCTGTGATGCTCCTACTGTGATTTTTCTGGTCTCCTGGACGTCGACCTGCGCTGACCCTCCTATGGGTTCCTCCTTGGTTCCTGTGATTTCTTCTGAGATACAACTCTGCATGTTTCCTTTCACATAATGAGACATTTTGGGCAATTGAATTTCCAACTGTGGGAACAGTTTTTAGAAAGAAAGAAAAAGAAATCCATACATCATCTGTAGAGACATTGTTGGATGAGTTTGGTCTGAAAGAACTTGATTTGAACCCTGAATGACCCCGTCTTCCAAAGCACAGATCACACACAATATTTACCATATTTACAGTTCTTCTTGCCCTAAGCACTAAACCTAAATATGACCAGGCTCTTAACTGTCAGATGACAGCCAGTGTGGTGCTGAAGTCTGGGGGCCTGCTCCTTTAAAGGGGTTACCCAGCGCTACAAAAACATGGCCACTTTTCACCCTACTGTTGTCTCCAGTTCAGGTGCAGTTTGCAATTAAGCTCCATTTACTTCAATGGAACTGAGTTTCAAAACCCCACTCAAACTGGAGACAACAGTAGAGGGAAAGTGGCCATGTTTTTGTAGCGCTGTAGTGTATTTGTACAGCGCACATAGATGTCACAGCACTTCTCCTATCTGTATGTTTTTGGGTGTGGGAGAAAACCAGAGAACCCGAACCCGAAGGAAATCCACGCAAACACAGAGAGAACATACGTTTGTATGTTCTCTCTGTGTTTGCTGAAGGGGTTATCCAGGATTCAAAAAAATTTTTCTCCCAAAATTGAATACTGATGCTGAATAAAATCCACTATATAAAGACAAATATTACCAATGATACCAGTATACAAAGGGCAAATAAAACACCATGAGCACTACCATCTTCACGACACAGTAACTGGATAATACCACTGTACTGTTACTTTACAAAATCCACTATAAAAAGACCAATATTCTCCCTAAGCAGTGTCCATATAGAGGTAGATCCAGCCTACACAGGTTCTATAGATGTTATAAGTGATTATAACATCCAGTGACTCACAGGGGCGTCTTCTCTGCATGAATTGCAAGTGACGTTTTTGCTAATCATGGTTATTAATTTTTCCTTTTCTTCTCCATCTGGCCCGGCTATTACGAAGCCCTCTTTTAGTCCTTTATATACCACCAAAAAATTCCTTCATATAGAAGAGATATTTGAGCCAACTACTAGTTGATTGATAATTGATAAAGTTTATTGAAACAATTACTTTGAACACCATTTAATAAAATATTTAGAGATGAGCAAACTGGGTTCGGGTTCGAGTCGATCCGAACCCGAACGTTCGGTATCTGATTAGCAGTTCGCTGCAGAACTTGGATAAAGCTCTAAGGTTGTCTGGAAAACATGGATACAGCCAATGACTATATCCACGTTTTCCACATAGCCTTAGGGCTTTATCCAAGTTCAGGACAACACAAAACCGACAGCACAAACAAAAGGAAAGGGAAGCCACACGGTTCATGCATGAATTAATAAAGAAATAGAGGGCGTGCTTTAGCCAACGGATCATATATATTACAAAGTGCAAAGATGCAACATGCAATAAACAAACATAACGAAGGTAAAGCATGCACATAAGAAAATTTGTAATAGAACAATTAGTATGTAGTTTAAATACCCCTAGGTGACAGGAGTAAAACATAAAGTGCAAAGTGCTTGATGTAAACTGATAAGTCACCTCAGGTAAAGACAGAGATCCAATAAATAACACAAAATACAGACGCCATACATGTGTGCCGTGCGGCTCCCTTACCCACATGAACACTCCAACGCCGTTTCGGTACACCCTGTTGGGGTGTTCATGTGGGTAAGGGAGCTGCACGGCACACATGCATGGCACTTTGCACTTTATGTTTTACTCCTGTCACCTAGGGGTATTTAAACTACATACTAATTGTTCTATTACAAATTTTCTTATGTGCATGCTTTACCTTCATTATGTTTGTTTATTGCATGTTGCATCTTTGCACTTTGTAATATATATGATCCGTTGGCTAAAGCACGCCCTCTATTTCTTTATTAATTCATGCATGAACCGTGTGGCTTCCCTTTCCTTTTGTTTGTGCTGTCGGTTTTGTGTTGTCCTCCTTCTTGTATGTACAAAGAATATTTTATTAAATGGTGTCTTATAATCATGTTTGTTCAAAGTAATTGTTTCAATAAACTTTATCAATTAGCAATTAACTAGTAGTTGGCTCAAATATCTCTTCTATATGAAGGAATTTTTTGGTGGTATATATGTATCTTGCACATTTTGAGCATTAAGGCTATGTTCACACTGCGTACGAGTCCGGCCGTAGTGCGAACCGCGAATATACGCACGTAGTTTTGAGGTTGATGCGTTCGCTTGAAAGTATACGATATACGCCTGCACAATGCACACTACGTATGAGCTTACGGCCGGATCGTATGCGGCACTGTGAAAAATGAACAAGACCATTGTTTGAGGACGGAAATGTTCCAACTTACGGCCGTGGATTTCCATGCGGTCCCGTACGGAGTACTTATTTCAGCCAAATTGAACTTGATTTTTCGATCCAAAAGGTTCTGTGAGTTTTATTGGGCTGGGTGAAAGAGTAAATGACCTGTTTCAGATCGCTTCGAAACAAGCTAGGGAAGCATAACTGTACTACGGGCGTATGTTCGCGGTTCGTACGCAGCCGGCCGCATGTCGATTTTTCCCACGCCCGTAGTTTCAGCCGCACATGTACGGCGGCGTACGAAATGCGTCCGGACTCATAAGCAGTGTGAACATAGCCTAAGAGTGTATTTTGTACTGTTTTTTGTGCTGTTTTGCAAACTGGTTTTTTGGTTTTTATCTCTTTAGTCCTCTGCATAGGACTAAATCTGACAAACATTTTAGGCTCCTCATTGCAGCACCATGCTATTTTCTATACAAAGTCCTCAAGTGTATTGCTTCACACAGTCACAGTGCTCCTCTGTGTCCCCATATATGCAGCAAGGCCCAGTTTGAGCCTCCCAATAGTAGCCAGGCCCCTCTATGTTACCATATATAATAAGGCCACCTTTGTTCCCTATATAGTACATATATGTAGTATAGCCTCGCTCCATTCTGCTGAAGCAGCCCCATGTAGTGTTTTCCTCACATAGTATAGGCTACTCAGAGTAGCCCCCACATAGTATAGCCCCCCTATACCATGGGCCCCCTTGTTGCCCCCACATTGTATAAGTCCCCACATTGTATAGCATCCACATAGTATAGGCCCCTTTGTAGCCCCCACATAGAATAGCCTCCACATAGTATAGGCCCCATTGTAGCCCTCAATAGTATAGGCCCCTTTGTAGCCCCCACATAGTATATCCCTCCCACATAGTATACCCCCCTTTGTAGCTCCCACATAGTATAGCCTCCTTTGTAGCCCTCCACATTGCAGTATTCATGTAAAAAAATATGCTCACCTCTACTGGAACCAGCAGCAGCGTCTCCCTCCGGTCTGGCAACTGATGTTACATGTTCAGTGAGCTTCTGGCACAGGCAGCCTGCCACACACACCTCCTCTCATCTCCTGCTTGGTGACGGGCATGTGACGTCATCGCAGCTCCCGTCACGTGTCCGCCGCAGAGCAGGAAGTGAGAGGAGTTCAGGCGCCGCGGGTCTGGAGCAGTGAGCTTCCTGGCCGGTGTGGAAGGCTGCCTGAGCCGGAAGCTCACTGAACATGTAAGACATCCGGCGGTTGCGGCCCCTTAACTGCCTTGGTGGGGACCGGCCCGGTGGGCATATGCCTCCCTGCCCAGCCCACCCCTGGGTATAGAGGCACACCTGCTTTTAGTTTAGAGTGGCGAGCTGTACCCTTTCCCCTGTGGTCGGTGACCTGCCAGGCTGTGAGGGGGTCCCTTGGGTCACGGTGGTCTGGAGTGGGATGTGGCCCACCCAGACTATCGGTACCGCCACCCACAAAAGGAGCAATAACCACTGAGCCCCGTTAACCCCGGAGGAAGGGGTTAACAGGGATATTATCATTATCATTAATAAAAAAAAACATGTAACATAAAATATAACCCTCACACAAGACAGCACCAAGCTGTTATATAAAAGGAAATCATTACAGTGCTTGAAAAAGTCTCTCTCTCTCTCATTAACAAAAAATTGTAATTTTGATTAGTTTTTTATTTTTTTTGCGGCGTTAATCGGGCGGGATAGTTAATGTAACGGGTTAATAGATGGGGTCATTACGGACATGGCGATATCAAATATATGTATCTCATTTATAGGGGATCATTTATAAATGGGCGTGGGGAATGTGTATATTTATTTATTTATATTTATTTAATTTATTAATTAATTTATTTTATTTGTGTATGTATTTATTTATTTGTGTATGTATGTATGTGTTTGTGTTTCACCTTCACTTTACAGGTCCATCTATAATACATTACAGCACATGATCTGTGTTGTAATGAATTATAGAGAATGAATGAGCAGTCAGAAGCTGACAGTTCATCTATTTTATCAGGTCCCTGCCTCAGTGCCCAGACGCTATGGTAACCCCCCCCCCCCCCCCCCAGAGTCGCGCGAACACTCCCGCGGTGTCGGAGGGAGCCGATCTCCCTCCAGCTGCTCCATAGACACGGAGGTTGCCCCGACCACTGTGTCTATGGGGTTAACTGCCCGGGGGAGGAGTGCGGGGGTAACCAGTGTTTCACACAATACTGGCTCTATTAGTATGGCCGCGTCACCAAGGGGAGTGGATATTGTTACACTGCAGGGACGATGGGCCTGCCTCCAGTACATAGAGTGGGGTCGAGCGTGGGAATTGGGTAGCGTTTTGAAAAAAAAAAAAATGTAATTACTCCTAATGGTACATTCACTTTAACATCAAATAATGTGATGTAGTTTAAAGATTAAAGGTGTAGTTAATAAAAAAAAAATAATTTGTAAGTTCTTTAAAAAAAAAATACAAGTCTTCTAGTACTTATCAGCTGCTGTATGTCCTGAAGGAAGTGGTAGAGCAGGAGAGGTTTTCTATGCTACTGCTCTGGACAGAGGTAGCAGCAGAGAGTACACTGTCAGACTGGAAAGAATACACCACTTTCTGCAGTTGATTTTTTGGGAGATTTTCTAATAGAAATAAATTACTAATCTCTGGCACTTGCTGGGACCAGTTGATTTGAAAGAAATTTTTTTATGGTGAACTTCCCGCTTAAAAATCACAAATCAAGGTATTATAGTGAGACGAATCGCACACATTTTGATGTAATTTTATTATATTTTTATTTAATTTTTTTTTTTTATGCAGCCTTACCATTTGCCATAGCTGTTGTTCGGATTTGTTGTGTATTTGGGACAGATCAGGGACCTCATACATTTAATCTTTGATCCATTATAAATAATTCAATAATGGTTAAATAAAAAGGAACCATAATCTTTCAAAGTGCCCATTTAGGAATAGATCCAGAAAGCTGTAAATTAGAAAATCAGCTAAATGTCACTTAAAATCAGTTAATGGTAACCATAAATCAGGCAGATTCTAAATATAATCAAGCAGAGCTGTTTAGGTATACAGAATATGGTTTTAAAGAATGCAAGTCAGTAGCTGAAAGAAAGCACTGCTAAAATATTTCATTTAGCCAAATTGGGGTCTCAACCTATCCGTAAGGAATAAATAGGGTTGCCATTTTGAGTCTCAAAAAATTTGACCTAGCAATTGAAAATCAGAAGAGACCAAAAAAGAGTGCACCTCACCAACAATCGATAAACAATAGTCCTGCATTACAGTCCTTGAAGTCACTGGAGGGTGATGATACGCATCGAGTCTGGTCCAGGCCTATCTGTGTTCTCTGGAGGGGTTGAAGTTATTTTTTTTTTTTTGTGCATGGGATGTCTCCTTAGTTTTTTTTTACTAATCTATCTTTGTTTCTATATTTGTTTCTTTATCTGTTTAGCAGGTCATTTGTATTGTTTAGATTGGCACTGGCACTTTATTATAGTGCTTGAAAAAGCAATTTATTTAAATCCGTATTCTTCTTCTTCCGTTTCTTCTTCCAGCCATTCTTCTGCGATTAATACAGCCCCGAACCGCTTTGCGCACAGACTCCGTTCAAATTGCGTTTCGCAGCCCTCGGCGGTGACAGGTGTGCTTTCTATTTTTGGTTCCGATCGTATTTGTCGTTTTTAAGAAATTTATGTTTAAAGACCCCTAATTTCCCGTAGGAAATAATAGCAGCCAATAAAAATTCTAAGGTCTTGTCAGTCAATGCCTCACAATATCCACTCAGTCACATGTCCAATATTGGCCAATAGAAGATGTAGAAGATGGAAGGTCCTTAATGATTTTATCTCACTGACATGAGTAAGATTGTCATGGTAACCGAGCAATGTTCTTTACTATTATAAGTAGCAGAGTTCAGTCAGTAAAGTAGCAGAGCTGAGGCAGCCGAGTAGCAGAGACGAGGCAGTGGTGTAGCAGAGCCAATACCCGCACTACGTAGCAGGGACGAGGCAGCGGTGTAGCAGAGCCGACACCCGCACTATGTATCAGGGACGAGGCAGCCATGCAGCAGAGCCGACACCCACACTACGTAGCAGGGAAGAGGCAGCCGTGCAGCAGAGCTGACACCCGCACTACGTAGCAGGGACGAGGCAGCTGTGCAGCAGAGCCGACACCCACCCTACGTAGCAGGGATGAGGCTGCCGTGCAGCTGAGCTGACACCCGCACTACGTAGCAGGGACGAGGCAGCCGTGCAGCTGAGCCGACACCCACACTATGTAGCAGGGATGAGGCAGCCGTGCAGCTGAGCCGACACCCGCACTACTTAGCAGGGACGAGGCAGCCGTGCAGCAGAGCCGACACCCGCACTACGTAGCAGGGACAGTGCCACCGTGCAGCAGAGCCGACATCCGCACTACGTACCAGGGACGGTGCCCAAGTTGCCTGTAAATGGACGGTATCAAGGGTTAAAGCGTAACTGTCATTTCAGGGTCATTTTTCTGAAAACATTAAATATCAACAGTACAAGCGATTTTAAGAAACTCTGTAATAGGTTTTATGTACTAAAAGAGTTTCCTTCTGGACTGAAAAAGCAATCTCCCAGCCTCCCCCCTCACATCAAATGAAGCAGGATTTCTGTCTCCATTATGTGGCTATGGAGAGGGGAGGGGCTGTTAGGAGTGACTGAGCACGGAGGATTTCTGCACAGCACAACACCCTGCAATCTTCTCTCAGTAAGTTCATAGATAAGCACTGACCTTTCTGACCCTAGAATTTAGCGTTTTAGGTGCCCAGACAGTCTACAAACAGCTGACCTTCTTGTCACCTCTCCCTGCTCCCTCATCTCCCTCGGCCCCTCCCCCCTTCATAGGCTTACAATGGAGAGAGCAGAGCCCGTCTTCACTGGCTTCTCTGTAATGAAGACGTGTTTGCCTGATAATGCACAGATAAGAAGTCAGGGGGGGAGGCTGGGAGATTGCTTCTTGAGTACAGAAGGAGGCTTTTTTGGCTGATGAAACCTATTACAGAGTTTCTTAAAATAGCTTATACTACTGATTTCTGCAATAAAAAAAAACATGACAGTTACGCTTTAAAGTTTCTCTTAAACGGAAGTCACTGTTAAATCGGTGCTCTTTTCAAGAACTATGTATTTCCCTGGAAATGGAAATCTAGTTATATTATAATGTGCCTTTTGTGCTGCACTATTGATTACACTGTATGAATAGATCAGTGATACCATACCAACCGTCCATCATCTTTACAGGTATAGTTTAAGGGACCCATCTGTGATTATATTTTGGTCTGGTTAAACAGTCTACGGTGTGGACTGATCTGTGCTTAAAAGTCAGAAGTCATTAGTCAAAGTCAGTTATCAATACTCACTTGTGTGAAAATGATTCTTTACTTGGAGCTTGGGATCGCCTCTTTGACACTTTACCCTGGAGAATAAAAACTGTTTTGTATGTTATGGAGGCACTTACAGATATATAAAAGATACCCTGTGTCTACCTGACCTAACAGCTATCTAACAGTGACAGCGGTAAGGATCCTGAATTACAGTTGATAAGTTGCCAGTCAGCAGAAGCTGATACTTAACAGTACTTGTCCCCCTTCTGTTTAACTTGTTTATTAATGATATTGAGAATGGAATTAACAGCAATGTTTCTATCTTTGCAGATGACACCAAGCTTTGTAGTACAGTACAGTCTATGGAGGATGTGCAGATGTTACAGGAGGACTTGGACACACTGAGTGTTTGGGCGTCCACTTGGCAAATGAGGTTCAATGTGGATAAATGTAAAGTTATGCACCTGGGTACTAATAACCCACATGCATCATATGTCCTAGGAGGAGTTACTCTGGGAGAGTCGCTGATGGAGAAGGATCTGGGTGTACTTGTAGATAATAGAGTCACAGGCCAGGAGGAAGATGGGACTGGCCCACAGGGGGCCAGTGACAACTTTTGCAGTGCTCTAGTGCTACTCCAAGAATCTGGGATGCTGGCTGCCTGTGCCGGAAGAGAGCAAAGTGCGCCAGCAGAAGCAGCTTCGGGGGAGCGTGTGACAGGTGAGTTGTTGTCGTTTGTTTCTTTCCCTACAGTTTTCATTTTAACCCAGGGACTGAAAGAAAGAAAGGGAGGGAGGGAAAGGGAATGTGATTAGGTGTGTGTATGGGGGAGGGGGGGGGGGGGCTGTCACCTACTATGGGGGACTACATGGGGCTCATCTACTATAGGGGACTGCTTGAGGGCTGTCATCTACTATGGGGGCTGAATGGGGGTCCTCTACTATATGGACTGCATGGGGGTCATCTGCTATATGGACTGCATGGGGGGCTGTCATCTACTATGGGGGACTGCATGGGGGCCATCTACTATATGGACTGCATGGGAGGCTGTCATCTACTATAGGGAACTACATGGGGGTCATCTACTAAAAGGGGACTGCATGGGGGGCTGTCATCTACTATGGGGGACTACACAGGGGACTGCATGGGGGGGCTGTCATCTACTATGGGGACTGTATGGGGGGGCATCTTCTATATGGACTGCATGGGGTGCTGTCATCTTCTATGGGGGACTGCATGGGGGTCATCTATATGGACTGCATGGGGGGCTGTCATCTAATATAGGGGACTACAAGGGGGTGATCTACTATAGGGGACTTCATGGGGGCCTGTCATCTACTATGGGAGACTACATAGGGGTTATCTACTACAGGGGACTGCATGGGGGCTGTCATCTAATATGGGGGACTGCATGGGGGACTACATATGGACCAATACAAATGTAAAGTTTTTAAGGGGATAAGGATGGTGCGAGAGTGAGAAGCCTAAACTTTTTGTCTGGCAGATTTGTGGATGGGAGAAGACCTCATAATGGTCAGGCCGGGATGGAGAAGAAAAGAGTGAGAGACTCTGATCGGAGACGACATCCCCTGTGGTTAACTCAAAGAAGACCGTGAGTGATTTAGAGAACACGTCCCCTGTGAGTCATGGGATATAATTGCACTTCACTTATATGGTGTACAGGGCCTGTGTACAGCTGGGATCTACTGCTATATGGTGATTGTATGAGGTGATATTGGTCTTTTGTACTGAGTTTTTAATTCAGTAACAGTGGTGGTATGAGTCAGTATGCGGAGGCATTAGTCAGTATGCGGCGGCATTAGTCAGTATGCAGTGGTATTAGTCAGTATGCGGTGGCAATATTTGTCCTTTGTAATCTACTGCTGTTGTTGTTGTTGGTTTTAATATATTGGATTTAGTTAGTAACAGTATGGTTGTAAAAGTAGTGGTCATGGTGTAGCGGTAATCAGGGGCGTAGCTAATGACTCCTGGGCCCTGGTGCGAGAGGTCAACTTGGGCCCCCCCCCCACTACTTTCACGACCAAGTGATGCTATTGGTATATATATATATATATATACACATACACACCAAGACAGATATTATCAATAACACCAGCATATAGGAAGAGAAAATATTGTCACCATACATATTACCGCCATACTGTTACTGACCAAATCCTGTATACTGAGACCAATATTACCAGTATATAGGAAGGAAATATTACCGCCACATCACAACCACTACCATCACCACCATATTGTTACTGACCAAATCCAGTATACTGAGACCAATAAAAAACACAGTACCAGATAACAAGTAACAAATAATTCCACCACATACTGACTAACACCACCGCTGCTACTGACTATTACCACCACATACTAACACCACCGCTGCTACTGAGTAATAACACCACATACTGACTAACACCACCGCTGCTACTGAATAACATCCACTGTATACGTATCACCGCATCCAGTCATATAGAGGTAGCCTCAGCTCCACACAGGTTCTGTACACCATATACATCACAGTGCAGTTACATCAGGTGACTCACAGAGGGCGTCTTCTCTGATTGGAGTTCTTCCCTTTTCATCTTCTTCTCCATCCCTCCTGGGCCATCATTAGAACTTCTCCGAGCCATGAATCCACAGAATCTGCCAGACAGACATATTAGGCTCCTCATTCTGGCACCATCCTCATTTTTCTACACACTGCACATTTGTATTGGCCCCTTTATGCCCTCATTAAGTGGGTAGGCTGACTCTATGTGACCCCCTTACAGTGTATGCCCCCCTATATGTAGCCTCCTTATAGATGGTCCCCCTCTGTGTACCCCTCCTTATAGTATATGCCCCTACTATGTAGCCTCCTTATAGATGCCCCCTCTGTGTATCCCCCCTTATAGATGGCCCCCTCTCCCCCTATGTTACCCCCCTTATAGATGGCCCCCTTTCCCTCCCTTATAGATGCCATCCCTTATCGATAGCCCCCTCTCCCCCCCTATAGATGCTAGATGCCTCCCTTTCCCCCTATTATAGATGGTCCCCTCTCCCCCCCTTATAGATGGTCCCCTCTCCCCTTCCCTTATAGATGGTCCCCTCTCCCCCCTTATAGATGGTCCCCTCTCAGCCCCCCCTTATAGATGGTCCCCTCTCAGCCCCCCCTTATAGATGGTCCTTTCTCAGCCCCCCCTTATAGATGGTCCACTCTCAGCCCCCCCTTATAGATGGTCCCCTCTCAGCCCCCCCCCCTTATAGATGGTCCACTCTCAGCCCCCCTATAGATGGTCCCCTCTCAGCCCCCCTTATAGATGGCCCCCTCTCTTGCCCCCCTTTATAGATGGCCCCCTCTCAGCCCCCCTTATAGATGGTCCCCTCTCAGTCCCCCCTTATAGATGGTCCCCTCTCTTGCCCCCCTTTATAGATGGCCACCTCTCCCCCCCTTATAAATTACCCCCTCTCCCCCTTCCTCTTATAGATAGCCCCCTCTTTCCTTCATGAAAACAAATACAAAAAAGTAAAAAAAAAACCCACACACACAACTCACCTAACAATGCGCTTCCCCGGCGATCCTCTCTCCTTCTTGAGCCTTCGTCTGCCCCCGGATCCTGCGCTGCTGCCGGGGGTGTCGGGTCCTATCCCCGGCAGCGCGCGCATCATAGAGTTCCCTGTGCTGGGACCTCCAGCACAGGGAGCGTCTCTAATATGCGCTCCCTGTGCCAGAAGTGACAGGCACACAGGGAACTCTATGATGCGCGCTGCTGGGGATAGGACCCGACACCCCCGGCAGCAGCGCAGGATCCGAGGGCAGACGGTGGCAGCCTCTTGTGACCGCAAGCAAAAAACAATGCTTGCGGTCACAAGAGTTACATCAGGTGACTCACAGAGGGCGTCTTCTCTGATTGGAGTTCTTCCCTTTTCATCTTCTTCTCCATCCCTCCTGGGCCATCATTAGAACTTCTCCGAGCCATGAATCCACAGAATCTGCCAGACAGACATATTAGGCTCCTCATTCTGGCACCATCCTCATTTTTCTACACACTGCACATTTGTATTGGCCCCTTTATGCCCTCATTAAGTGGGTAGGCTGACTCTATGTGACCCCCTTACAGTGTATGCCCCCCTATATGTAGCCTCCTTATAGATGGTCCCCCTCTGTGTACCCCTCCTTATAGTATATGCCCCTACTATGTAGCCTCCTTATAGATGCCCCCTCTGTGTATCCCCCCTTATAGATGGCCCCCTCTCCCCCTATGTTACCCCCCTTATAGATGGCCCCCTTTCCCTCCCTTATAGATGCCATCCCTTATCGATAGCCCCCTCTCCCCCCCTATAGATGCTAGATGCCCCCCTTTCCTCCTATTATAGATGGTCCCCTCTCACCCCCTTATAGATGGTCCCCTCTCCCCCTCCCTTATAGATGATCCCCTCTCCCCCCTTATAGATGGTCCCCTCTCAGCCCCCCCCTATAGATGGTCCCCTCTCAGCCCCCCCCCCTTATAGATGGTCCCCTCTCAGCCCCCCCCCTTATAGATGGTCCCCTCTCAGCCCCCCCCCTTATAGATGGTCCCCTCTCGACCCCCCCCTTATAGATGGTCCCCTCTCAGCCCCCCCTTATAGATGGTCCACTCTCAGCCCCCCCTTATAGATGGTCCCCTCTCAGCCCCCCCTTATAGATGGCCCTCTCTCTTGCCCCCCTTTATAGATGGCCCCCTCTCAGCCCCCCTTATAGATGGTTCCCTCTCAGCCCCCCCTTATAGATGGTCCCCTCTCTTGCCCCCCTTTATAGATGGCCACCTCTCCCCCCCCTTATAAATGACCCCCTCTCCCACTTCCTCCTATAGATAGCCCCCTCTTTCCTTCATGAAAACAAATAAAAAAAAGTAAAAAAAACTCCACACACACAACTCACCTAACAACGCGCTTCCCCGGCGATCCTCTCTCCTTCTTGAGCCTTCGTCTGCCCCCGGATCCTGCGCTGCTGCCGGGGGTGTCGGGTCCTATCCCCGGCAGCGCGCGCATCATAGAGTTCCCTGTGCTGGGACCTCCAGCACAGGGAGCGTCTCTAATATGCGCTCCCTGTGCCAGAGGTGACAGGCACACAGGGAACTCTATGATGCGCGCTGCTGGGGATAGGACCCGACATCCCCGGCAGCAGCGCAGGATCCGAGGGCAGACGGTGGCAGCCTCTTATGACCGCAAGCAAAAAACAAGGCTTGCGGTCACAAGAGGGATTGATGAGGAGGGCCTCAAGGGTAATATTAGTCAATACACAGGATTTGGTCAGTAACAGTATGGCGGTAATATATATGATGATATTTGCTCTTTATATACTGCATGAAATATTGTCTTTCCTATGTTAACATAGAAGACTGTGGTGGCTGAAAGGTAGGCCCAAGGTGCTCTAATCCAATCCCCCAGCCTCCTGCACACAGCCCCCTCCAGCCTCCTGCACCCAGCCCCCCTCCAGCCTCCTGCACACAGCCCCTCACCCCCAGCCTCCTGCACCCAGCCCCCCTCCAGCCTTCTGCCCCCAGCTCCTCCTGCTATGTCCCGCCAGTCCTGTTTAGTGGCAGTGGGATCAGCAGAGCAGGCAACAGCAGCAGCAGTAATAATATTGGTAGCTCTTTTAGTTTGTAGCACCAATAGCACAGGAGCAGGTAGATGACGTCTACACCCCCAGAATGATGTAGCCTTAATACAAACAATTAACCCCATTTGGAACTACAACACCCAGCATTCTCTGACAACTACAGACCTTCAGGAACTGCTAAAAGTTCTAGTCCTTCCTACAAATAACATTGCATCAATATGTTAGGCTGGGGTTATACAGCGTTATTGCTGTGCGAACTCAGCCTTACCTTCTTGAACAGACATGCCAAACTCTGGCCCGCGGTGCCATTATTTTTGGCCCGCCAGACTATTTCCTTTTTTTTAATTAATCTGGCCCGCCAACATTGCAGATTATAATATGGGAGGTCCGAACGGCCGCTCAGACCTCCCATATTATAATTTTACAGTTCCAGAGCTCGCGGGAGGCGCCTGGCGCCGGACGCGCGCACGGTGATGTCAACACGTTTCCGGCGTCTGGACGCGGATCACATACTTCTAGGCCACAAGCTAACAAATTGCCTGCGGCCTTGCAGTATGTGATCCGCGTCCAGACGCCGGAAACGTGGTGACAACACCGCACGCATGTCCAGCGCCAGGCGCCTCCCGCGACCTCTAGAGCTGCAGGAAGGGTGAGTCTATGGGGGAGGGCTGGCTGCTGTATAAAAGACTTGGGGAGGGCTGGCTACTGTATTACATACTGTGGGGGAGGGCTGGCTGCTATATCACATACTGTGGGGGAGGGCTGGCTACTGTATTACATACTGTGGGGGAGGGCTGGCTGCTATATCACATACTGTGGGGGAGGGCTGGCTGCTGTATAAAAGACTTGGGGAGGGCTGGCTGCTGTATCACACACTGTGGGGGAGGGCTGGCTGCTGTAAAAATAAGTTGGGGAGGGCTGGCTACTATATAAGAGACTTGGGGAGGGCTGGCTACTATATAAGACTATGGGGAGGGCTGGCTACTAAATAAGACTATGGGGAGGGCTGGTTACTATATAAGAGACTTGGGGAGGGCTGGCTACTAGATAGAATACTATGGGGGAGGGCTGGCTACTATATAAGAGACTATGGGGAGGGCTGGCTACTATATAGCATACTATGGGGGAGGGCTTGCTACTATATAAGACACTATTAGGGAGGGCTGGCTACTATATGAGACTATGGGGGAGGGCCGGCTACTATATAAGAGACTATTAGGGGAGGGCTGGCTACTATATAAGAGACTTGGAGAGAGCTGGCTACTATGTAGCATACTATGAGGGAGGGCTGGCTACTATATAAGAGACTATGGGGGGGGGGCTGGCTACCATATAAGAGACTATGGGGGAGGGCTGGTTACTATATAAGTGACTATGGGGGAGGGCTGGCTACTATATAAGAGACTATGCGGGAGAGCTGGCTACTATATAAGAGACTATGGGGGAGGTCTGGCTACTATATAAGAGACTGTGGGTAGGGCTGGCTACTATATAAGAGACTGTGGGGGAGGACTAGCTACTATATATGAGACTATGGGGGAGGGCTGGCTACTATATAAGAGACTATGGGGGAGGACTGGCTACTATATAAGAGACTATGGGGGAGGACTGGCTACTATATAAGAGACTATGGGGGAGGGCTGGCTACTATGTAAGACTATGGGGGAGGGCTGGCTACTATATAACATACTATGAGAGAGGGCTGGCTACTATATAAGACTATGGGGGAGGGCTGGCTACTATATTAGAGACTTGGGGAGGGCTGGCTACTATATAACATGGTATGGGGGAAGACTGGCTGCTATATAAGACACTAGGGCTGGCTGGACACCACTGACAGTACCAGGAACAACGCACGCAAATCTGACAGTGCCAGGAGCGCCGAATGCCCTCTTTAATAAATATCATGGTTGGCACACTCCAACGCCGTTTCGCACTCCCTGACGAAGCGGTGCGAAACGGCATTGGAGTGTGAAGTGGGTGACCAGTGGACCGGGACTTATAGTACATACCAGTAATAGTAACCTGCATCCTGATTTACTTGCTTGTATATGCACTGTTCTGAGCAGCGTACCGTAGCAGCAAGCACTTGCACTTTATTTATTTGCACCTTATGCTGTAGGAATGTTTACATATGCTCTACAATAGTATTTATATGGATGCATTGTCACTTTAACAACCTGTCCCAGGAACCTGGTCCCCCGCCTCCCCAGGTCTTGTTTTTAAATGTTGTATGTGTTTTTTCTGTGATTATACAATAAAATTGATGAATTGATGTAGATACCATCTGGTTTTGATTTATTTTTTGTTTTTTTTCCCCCTTTTCTCTTATTGGTGTGATTTGATTCGTAGTGGATTAGGGAACATTTATGTGGTTAATAGAACACTCAGGTTGATCCTAGTGTATATAGGTGTTTCACTGTGTATTTGAGTTTGACACCCCTGTTCTTGAAGGTGTTTTCAACCAAAATAGACTGATGAGCTATACACGGGATCCACAGGATAGCTCATCAGTCACCGATCAGTGAGGTGCAACCCCCGACACCCCCACAATCAGCTGTTCAGTGTCCGGGCCACACAGTGACCGGGGCCGGAAGCAGTCTGTCTCTGTACTCTGCACTCTGTACACTGTGTATTGGTGACGACCTGTAACTGCAGCCCAGCTACTCAGTACAGAGACAGAATTTTCTGACCCCATTTACTGTGTTATTATCTGTAATTCCAGTCATGGCCGTGATGATACAACATCCTGCACTCACAACATTGTCTCATAACTTATCACCGCACAGCGAGTGGGCCTGTGTGCTCTGAAATGCCAGGGAAGATTTTCAGTCCCAGTCCGGCCCTGGGCACTGCCTCCGCCTGGAGAAAGAAAGGTTCAGTCTCTGGAGGCGACAAGCCTTCTTTACAATGAGAACAGTGAATCTGTGGAACAGTCTACCACAGGATCTGGTCACAGCAAAAACAGTAGAGAGATTCAAAACTGGCCTAGACACGTTCTTGGACCAAAATAACATTAATGCCTATGCATAGAACCTATCATCGTCTGTCCCCCTTCCCTGTATCCATCCCCTCCTTGTATATCCCCCTTCCCTGCATCCATCCCCTCCTTGGTTGAACTTGATGGACATGTGTCTTTTTTAAACTGTATTAACTATGAAACTGTCAATCAAGCAGGAGCACATTTTTGCCACTTTGCACTGAAAAATAAAATAATTTTTCTATGTTCTGGATGCACAGACAGATAAATGGAAGGTACCATGTGTCTCCGTGTGACATTCTAACAGTGTCAGCAGTTTGAAACCTGAATTGCAACTGACAGATACACTTTAAATTCGGTATTGCAATATTGCATTTCAAAGTAAGTCCTCTAGATGGCAGTATACCAGCAGAAAAGGATCATGGAGAAAAAAAAATGTAGCTATATATATTTATCTGACTAACAAAAACTAAATTGGTTGGATGTTTGTTCAGGCTCATTATAAAGTTTTTTTTTTTTAAATTGTAAATTCTGTAATATTTACTTTATTTTTCTGCAGATTTTGCAGATTCTATGTAATGTGGACTGCATGTTGGCTCCTCTGATTGTATAAACCGCCTATGTTCCATATTTAGTGCTGTGACATTTCCCACCTTCACACAGTAATGTATTCATTAAAAGGGTTGGCATACCCCCATTAACAAAAAAATAAATGAATAAATAATGCACCAAGGAGGAGTTGTTGGAATAAAATGAAACCTTCTATTTGTTTCTGTATTGATGATATATGTATATGATATATTAGATGGCACCTCTAGACAATGAGGCACAGAGGCGCACATGTTCTGTATGGCATCCTGCTGCACATTTGCCCACAGAAATCGTTCATTTTGATCTTTTTTTAAATCGTCGTTTGTCGTTCGCAAAAAATTCGCCGATCGTTCCGTGTAAACAGTCGTCGCGCGAAAGGCCCGGCCCCCCGCTCATCCGAAGCCCAGCACCCCGCTCATCCGCAGCCTCCTGCGCTGGCTCGATCGCCACCCCCGCCGCCGCCACTCCGATCGCCCCCCCCCCCGCCTCCTTAGCCAATCGATGCACGGAAGCACTGATTGGCTGAAGAGGGGAGTCGGGAATTTCAAACGGCTCCTCTTCAGCCAATCAATGCACAGCAGCACTGATTGGCTGAAGAGGGGAGCCGGGAATTTCAAACACTCCGATCGTGGTGGCGACAGGAGCGGTGGCGGGGGGTGGGGAGGGGTGGGGGTGGCGATCGGAGCAGCGGCGGTGGGGGTGGCGATGGTAGCTGCGACGGGGGGGTGGGGGGGGGCGATCGGAGCGGCGGCGGCGATCGGAGCGGCAGAGGTGGTGATCGGGGCGGCGCAGGGGGCTGCAGTTGACTGTGGGACCGGGCTGCGGATGAGTGGGGGGCCGGGCTGCGCGCAGGCCGGGCTGCAGGCACACGATCGCAAAAGTTTTTTCCGTACGATATATTGTACCGTCTAAACGCTGATCGTTATGAAAAAAAATCGTTACTCCGACATCGTTAATCCTACGATCGGGCCAATTATCCTTTCGTGTAAACCCAGCATTAGTGTCAGTCATATCACTGCTAGGTCCTGAAGATCTTTCATTATTGTTTTTCCACGTCTGCGTCTCTCTTTCGCTCTATATTTGCCTCATTAGATACTTCTCATATAATTCTTTTCCATGTTATATTGTTTCCTCATTTGGCTCATTTACTTGTTTATTCATTCTCATTTCTTTATTCCATTTTCCCCATATCTCCATATCATCATGCTGCCATCTAGTGTCAGGTCATTCAACCACAGCTCTGTCAGTCTATTTCTCTGCCCAGACCTGAAGCGCATGCTCCAACCATTATACTGAGTTTTGGAACGCAAACTTTAGCTTGGTAACATGCAGGCACAATCTAGTAATGTCAGAAGCCACATAAAACAGAGCTGCTCAGGCTGCCATTCGCTTACAATATACCACACATCCTGGTAAGCTCTAATAACATACCTACTTTAGAGATTTAATGCTACAAATGGATACGTTTTATTTATTCTTAAGGCCTAAATAAATCTTACATCTGTCTTTAGCCCTGTGAGATCACCGAGATTGCTGTTACCACTACTTACTGCCTCCCATAGTGATACTCTGTAAATAGTTCTTCACAGGAATATTAAAAAACACGCTTTTTTGGTACGTTTTTTGGCACTTTTTCTTTTGGTGCGTTTTTGCAGCAAAAGTGCTTTTTAATGCCTGGAACAAACAAAAATGCTTCTAACAAGTCACATGTCACTTCATTTTAAGCACAGCTTTAAAAGTTGCATGGTTGATGCTTCTCTCATTAGAATGAAATGGACAGGAAAACTTGACTTTTTGTACAATGACGGATTTTGTTATTAAATAATGGCGGTTGTTTGGCCTCAAATGGCCAGAAAAAGACGTTGTGGGAAAATCAGCAAAATCCATAAAAGATATATATATATATATATATATATATATATATATATATATGTGTGTGTGTATGTATATATAATATAATTTTTATCTTGTATGGACTTGTATGGGTACCATAACACAGAGATTTATCTGACAGATTTTTGAAGTCAAAACCAAGAATGGAATTGAAAAGAGGAGACATCTCAGTCTTTCCTTTATGACATGTTCTCTGTTCACAGTCTGTTCCTGGCTTTGGCTTCAAAAACCTGTCAGATAAATTTCTGTTTAAAGGCACCCTTACTCCTTATTCCCCAAGCTCCGTGTTTCACGGATGTCACGGGTGTGGAGGGCCTATAGTGGAATCTACAATATGATGAGTAGGGAAACTGTATGAATATGCACAGCACTGTAATGAAGCAGCTATCTGGTGTCATTACAGCACCGTGCATATTCATACAGTTTCCCCACTCCCAGCATCACATTGGAGATGTTGACATGGCGGGGGGATTTCTCAAGTGTCACCCTTGAGAAACCCATGGGAATAAGACCACTCTAGTCAGCTCAGCTAAATGAAAGATATTTTTTGTTCTAATTAAACATATATTTTGATAGGGTTTTATCACTATCGCTTTATAAGGTGAGGGAGTCCTCAACAACATAAATAGATGTAATGAGTATTGTGGGGATTCTGTCTCCACAGGTAACCTTAGTGTTGTCCAATTGGCTCTAGTTCTCAAGATACTAGCTACCCTTCAAATAGTAATGTTACCATAGTACAACAGTGGCGGGACTGGGGACAGAGGAGTCAGATGGGGCCCATATAAAGAAATTACTATAAGCGGGGTTCCTTAGATGAGGGGCCCTGTTATAGATTTTGCAAGGGGGCCAAGCAGACTCATGTCGCAGTTTAAGGCCATGTCCCCACTATGTAAGTTTCTTAATAATCACGGCCGTTGTGGCCGTAGTGGTACCTTACAAGGAATTCCGGCCGGAGTGTATACACATAGTATGCACTCCGTCCGGGATCCCTAGCGGCGCCGCAAGAAACTGACATGTCAGTTTTCTGCGGGCCACTATTCAATTAATAGAGGCCGCAAAAAACCCTCTCAGTTCACACAATGGAGGCTGCACACTCCATTGTGCGCAGCAAGGAATTCAGTATCGGAAGGGTATCGGAATTTAGAGTCAGTGAAGATCATCCAGCCGGTACTGCAGTACTGTCCCGGGATGATCTTCTCAGACAGCGGCAGTTCCATGACCCGGCCGGGCCACGGAACGGCCGGTGTCTTACAATGTGGGGAAACAGCTTTCATTTTTATGGTCATCAAATGTGAAAACTCATCAATAACTGAAATGATAGAAATGCTGTGAATGATGCTGATGTCCCATTTGTCAAGAAAGTCTTAGGTAACCAAGTCTGCAATGGAACGTCAACTGGCACACCACACAAATATCTGCACATCCTGGGCGGCAGATTTTAAATAAAGCAGCACAAGGGGGACATTTCTACAAATGGTGCCTTGGATTATGAGCATAATTCATTCCGGGACCGTGCTTGTAATCCAAATTCACTCTTAAACCAAAGCAAATTTTCCCATAAGAAATCATTGAAATGCAGACAATTGGTTCCACACCCCAAAATAATGATTTTAGATTCTGAATAACATTTAGAACAGATTAAATAAACATTTATAAACAGCTGAATATGTGATATTAGGGATCCTGTGCGGCGCCGCAAAGAACTGACATGTCATTGAAACCGTAGGAAACCCTGTCAGTTCACACAATGAAGCAAGCGGCTCTGGCCACTTGCTTCATTGTGAGCTGCGGGAGGAAAGATCACCCGGTCGGAATGATCTGGGCAGAGACCGGCCGTTCCGTGTCCCGGCTGGGCCACGGAATGGCCGGTCTCATACGTAGTGTGAACATAGCCTAACAAACAGCATGTGGTGTATAATGTAACTGCATAAACCTGCAAAAACAGCAGCAGTTTGTAGATACAGGATGGAGATGCAGATCCCCATAATGCAGTAGCGTAGAACAACAGGCTGGAATAGAGAAGCAGGGCTGCTGTCAGAGGTCTGTGTGGTCACATGACAGCAATGGGGAAGGGGTGTGAGTTCAGCCTGGACCAATCAGGACTGACAGAGACTGCAGGGAGCATGAAGGAAGGACATATGTGGGCACATACATGCAGCACTCACTGTCCGGGGAGAGAGAGGTTACAGCCATGGAGAGATTACCTCCACAGTCCTGTCCTCTGATGCAAGCCCCAGCCTGAAGTGGATCTGCTATGATTTGGAAGGTGAGGAAGACTTCCTGGGTTTAGAGTACAGGGCTGTAGACCAGGCTGTGCAGACCATGCCCCTCCTCCACTCGCGCTCCTACCCAGTACAGGGAGCTCTTAAATCAAAGCAATGCTCTTAAACCAAGTCACAATTTTGAAAAACTGTGAGCTCTTAAACCAAAACGCTCTTAAACCAAGTTACTCTTAAACCAAGGTACCACTGTACTTTGTTGCATATCCTCTCTGTGCGATTATACCCTAAGCATCAATTCACATGTATAGCAGATTTGTTGCAAAAATTGCAGCTGCTTTATTTAATGGGGTCTGCAGAAATCAGTGGCAGAAATGTATGCAACAAATCTGCTGCATGTGCATCAGCACAGAAAAAATAACCCTGAAAAATGGTGTTGACTAGGGGTCCACAAACAGCTTTTTTTCTGTTTTTGTTGTGTTTTTTTTTTTTTAAACTAAAGTTAGAAATGGATGCAGCAGGAAGGAAAAGTCTAACACTGTATTTTATATTTCCCATTCCTTTTGAATCCACCTCCATCTTGGCCCCTTTTTCATAGACTGATTATTGCTTGGGAATGCTTATTTAGCCAATAATAAGCCCACGTAAAAGTGCCAGAGATCAGCCAACAAGTGAGCATTAGCTAATTTTGATGTTTTGTGGGGCCCTTTTTAGCTTAAAGGGCCTTCAAACTTAAAAAAAAAAAAAGCCCAAAAGAGCAGTGTGAAGCCACCCTTAGGGGGAGACCAGGATTAGAAAAACACAGTTGCTTTTTTATCTAAGGTTCTAGCTCTTATTTTGGCTTAATTTCACTGAAATGAATGATGCAGGGCAACAATATTACACACAACCTATGGCTAAGGCTGCATTCACGTCTGCAAATTTTGCAGACCTAGGTAGGTGAATTCCTGTCCTGGACTGTTTCCTGGCCCAGAATGATGTATCAATATTATGCTGGCAGCAAGGAAAATGTCACTGTAGTGACACAACTGTGCAGGCTCTGTCATTACAGTGTCGTGGAGAATTAAACATGATACATCATGCCGGGCAGGGAAACCATCACAGACAGGCATTCAAAATTTGCTGACGTATGAATGCAGCTTAAGTGTGGCACTGTTTTAGAAGCAAATCATTGTGCTTTTCTAAATCTGGACCTGGTGTTTCCGAAGAATGTGCATATTAAATTTTGCACTTCTTTTTATGTTGTTTTATTGCATTGTATTTCCTTAAAGGGTACCTATCATTTGGAGTGGGTGGCAGGATACATCGCAAAAATCCTGCCGGTGGGCTGTCCATTCGGGCACGCGGAAGAGACCGGGTTCGGCCTTTGGCTGCATACATTTACAATGAAGGCAAATGCCAAACCGGACGAAATTCGTCTAGTGTGTGCGCATGAACGGACAGCTCGCTGGCAGGATTTTTGCGGTGTATCCTGCTGCCCGTTCCAAATAGGTACCCTTTAATGATGTAATGCTCTCCGTCCCATATATTGGTAGCTCTGCCTTAAATTCTCATGCTAAATCTTCTCTCTTTGTAAGTGGTTGTCTCAGATTAATGGAAAAGCAGATCAATAGGTGGTTTTAAGCTCAGCTTTTAATGAAATGATTAGGGCAGCACTTCCTCCTTTTATCCATTCTGTTGCCTTGTGTTTGGGGTAAATAATCACACTATTAATCCATTGATCTCATTGATATTACAGGAAAACAAAGGCAAAGACAACAGAGAGAAGGAAGTCTTCTACAGAGGCTCAGTCTCCACACACAAGCTTATAGTTTACAGGACACATCCGTTGGGTCTGTAAAGGAAGGGGAAAAAAAAGATTAAAGCATGATATAATATTACTGTAATAAAGTCTACTGAACTTCTTCAGATATTTCTACTCAACATCAGAATATCTCAACCCGCATGACATGTGTCAGTCCCAGGTCCTGGCTGGGTTGAGCTTCCTGCTTTAATTTCAACATGCAGGGAGCCAATAATGGGTGGTACTTGCTGAGTCAACAATTCAAGTATTGCAGTTTTACAATATCTATATTATAACTATTTCTATCCATTTGCAGTTTGCTGATGTACTATGTTGTGTTTGTTTCTCATTTTTAGACATGGCAGCATGCACCTGCATAGCGATAATAGTTCTATTAGAGATGCTGGACAATTATTTGTTTTTCTGCTTTGAGAATTTTGTTAACCTACAAATGTCTAGATTGTATTTAAAGGATTATTCTCAGCTGTCAAACTTACCCATCCTCATGTTCCTGGCCTGCTTTTACTTCCTGGCTGTTCTGGCCATCAGTACTGTACTTCTCTGCTCTGCACTCTGCTGTGCTGTATTGGGCTCTGCTATGCCATGTCCCATCCTGACATCTCCATTGTGCTCCTTGACCCCCCTCCTCTCTTTAGAGCATGAGGGAATGAGTCATCAGCCCAACAACTGCTGATAACACAGATATTTGGTTGGGGACCTTCACATTCAGGGAGCAGGGAGACAGTGCTAAACAGGTTCTCAAGAACCAATTGCAAAGTTTCTTAACTTTTAATAACCTACTGTTTTAGCTATAGTTGTTGTGATGAGAACACAAAGAAAAGTTGTTAATCTTCCCATTACAGTTTTTCTCTGTCTGGTCCATTTCTAGTTTTGACTAAAATGCTGACTGAAATACAATGTTTAAAAAGCCTTATGGGACAGACATGGTATCCCAGATGAATAGAGTACCTCAGATACCACTGATATTCATTGTATCATCTAGCCACCTTACAGATGTGAACAGAACCTGTCAAGATGAAATTGTCTACAATAAAGGATCAACCCCATTTTGATTTGTTTGCATCTGTATTTATGTCTGAGCTAAGTCTTTGCCTTGTAACCAACTGTAAGGAATGAGTATGTCTAGGGCCTTCCATAGATGAAATTGTGACACTGACAAACTATTAGGTAGGAAAAATCAATATAGAAGGGAATGCAGATGAAACATTCATACATTTTGTCCATACTCAGTTGTCTATTTTTGTACACTCATGTGAATAAAGCATTATAGTGCGTTTTTCAAAAGTCTTGCTACATTTTTCTTCCCAGAGCATTTTTTTTTCCAATTTGATTGTCATAGAATGCAGTACTGACATGCTGCGTCCATGAAAAAAGTCTTAAAAAAGTAGTTGCTTCCAGACAGGAGGAATTCAGAATGTATTATACTTGATAAATAATGTTCATTATGGATTCTGAAAATTTAGAATTCTCTGGAGGACGGATGGCGCAGAAATCTACACCTGTTCCTTAGCAGGTGTAGATTTCCACTATAATCTGCCATATCGCTATCCATAGGATAGGGAATAGCAAGCTGAACAGTGGGTGTCTGGCTGCTGGGACTCTCATTCATCACAAGATTCTGGAGGTCCCTTGTCCCCCAGGTCAGTGGGGGCAGTATATATGGGACCTCTGAATATTGCCAGGCACTGTACATTGTAGTTGAGTACATTGACCTGGGGGGCAGCAGTGTGTTTGAGTTTTTATATACCTATTATAAAAATCATTAATAAATTTGATTCACCAAGAAATACATTAATGTCCATACTTTGAGACATTAAATTAAACATCCTGTAACCTTTATTTTTTACTATTTTCTACCAAAGTCTTGAGCAAATAGTCGATCTTTTATGTGTACACCATAAGGCATGCATTCAACAGCGAGCACACACCTAATGCATACAGAAAAAGACAGGTGATCTATAAAAGCACAAAGCCACACAGTGTGCCTAAGAAGTTTATACCAAGAAAATACAAAACCTATTTAGTAGTTATACATTGCTAGTAGACAATTCACTCAAAATTAAATTAGTGTTTTCAAACAATCAGTTCCTCACCCCATCCACATGTAAGAAGCATTGAGGACTGCAATGCACAGGTGCACTATTATTTCTACAATGTTCTCCAGAATCAAGTATTAAGTACAAACGATCTTTTTTTTCAGTACAATTAGGTTGTCACTCTCAATTCACCATATCACAGTGCTGTAGCTTAGAGCATGCCATGCTTTCTACACTTTCCTGTACGGCCAATTGGGCAAGTTAAAGGAGAGCATTCTACCAATAAACTTCTCATCCCAGCAGAATGTTTCAATGCCCATAAATACAGAGACTATTTTTTATTTTTTTAAAGGACCTGTCTGTTTTAGAAAATACAAACAATGCCCATGAAATAATAATTCTGGATCATCCTTTTCTAATCTGATGTGCCATTACTCTGTTTTACTTCCTAGAGATCTATGAGTGAATAACCAACTGGATGTATGTCCCTAGATAATCTGTCAGTTCTGATTGGATTATTGGTAACACCTAGTCAATTATTCAGTCATGGATTTCTCATACCTCCCAAGTGTCCCTCTTTTGGAGAGACAGTCCCTACTTTTGACCCATGTCACTCTGTCCCTCTTTGCCCCTTACATGTCCCTCTTTTTGACCTAGGAATTAGATTCATATTAACAAGACTTTTATGTTCTAGAAAGTGTCTGGTTTTTTTACTGTATAATAGACCCAAACGTGCACATTATTCTATCATGTGTTGAAAGTTGGATCCTAAAAATTGTTATATTCAGAGGACACATCATTTCACACATACAGTTCATATGGCCCCCTCTGTAGGTGTTCTGGATCCATGCTACAACAAATGATTAAGCCATTGTGCGTCCTTGTCACCTATGTGACAGTGGGTTCCTGCAAATAAGGAACTGAGTTACTGAAACACATTTGTAATCCGGTTTGCGGTTCTGTAATTACAGACAGGGTTACTGATGTGTGAATGGGACCTAAGGATACAGGATCTGCTGCAGATTTGCAGATCTCAATGTAACTAAATGCATCAATCTGCAGCAGATCCTGGATGTGTGAATGTAACCTTGAATTGAAAATGATAGAAATGTCATTTTCCTAGAGTGAACCACAAGTGTTCCTTTTTTGGCCGTTCAAAAAGTTGGGAGGTATGGAATTCTAATATTCATAATAACAGAGAACTGGCACAACACAGATCATCAAGCTTTGTTATAACACAGGCCTTGTATGAATTTGCTACAACAGACAGGCCAGGACTGGTGACAGATGCTTTTTAAAGCCAATGTACCACAAAGTACATCACTTTACATGAATAGACCAGCACCAGCATGGGGATGCCACTGCAGCTGTCCTATTTTTAACCCCCACCCGGTTTCCATGTTTATTCCCGAGCATCGTCCGGGCATGAAGCATTTGGGGTGGGCCTGCTGGCCCCCAGTGTGATGATCTCCGATCCCCTCTTGACTGAGCAGTGTCACAGAGGGGAAGGTTTTATTACACTGGCCTGTTTACGGATGGGGCCAGGAAACTGAAAAAAAGCTGTAGATCAAGAGTTACATAAATTGCCTTAAAATATTGATACAGGGATACAGAAGGAAAACCTTCACTGATGCTAAAAAAAAAAGTAAAGTGCGTGCAAGTATATTTTATAATAAAATCCGGGATATTATAATGAATTTAAGGCTGGGTTCACACTATGTATATTTCAGTCAGTATTGTGGTCCTCATATTGCAACCAAAACCAAGAGTGGATTAAAAACACAGAAAGGATCTGTTCACACAATGTTGAAATTAAGTGGATGGCCGCCATATAACAGTAAATAGCTGCCATTATTTCAATACAACAGCCGTTGTTTTAAAATGACAGCAAATATTTGCCATTACATGGCAGCCATCCACTCAATTTCAACATTGTGTGAACAGAGCCTTTCTGTGTTTTCAATCCACTCCTGGTTTTGGTTGCAATATGAGGACCACAATACTGACTGAAATATATGTAGTGTGAACCCAGCCTTAGGCTGGGTTCACACTATGTATATTTGAGGCTGTATGTTTGAGGCTGTATAGCAACCAAAACCAGGAGTGGATTGAAAACACAGAAAGGCTCTGTTCACATAATGTTGTAATTGAGTGGATGGCCATCATTTAATGGCAAATATTTGCTGTTTTTTTAAAACAACGGCTGTGGTATTGAAATAATGGCCGTTATTTACTGTTATATGGCGGCCATCCACTCAATTTCAACCATGTGTGAACAGATCCTTTCTGTGTTTTCAATCCACTCCTGGTTTTGGTTGCTATGAGGACCTGACATGAGGACCAAATACAGCCTCAAATATACATAGTGTGAACCCAGCCCCCAGGTGTACGGTGTGTACTGTAATGAATTTCAGGGGATACTATGTTATAATATAAAATAAAATACCTTTTTGTAAAACATTAAAAACAGCTACGTGTTTCTGGATCAGTACCAAAAAGTGCCTCATACAGATATACTTACAACCCTGATAGAAAAAGCCAGGGGAAATGAAATCACTTAGAAACGCTGTTTTTCATGTTTTAAATAAATGCATTTTAGGTTATAGCAGTGTATAAAATAAGGGTGCAAAAATATTCAACTTTACGAGCCCTACACGTTTGACTATATGAGATTAAATGGGTATACCATGTCAAAAGACCCTAATAAGCTTCAGAAGGAAAGTGGGAAAAAAGGGGATAGAGTGCGAGTTCAACTGCTTACAAGGTTAACCTAGAATTTTCCTATACCGTGAGGAAAAGATTTGGAAAATGTAGACAGTGAGGTGTAGGTCCTCTAGTTAGAGATGCAGGTAATCTTATTTACCTGCATCTCTAACTAGAGGACCTACACCTCACTGTCTACATTTTCAGAAGAAAAGTGTTTCAATAAGAAGCTGAAGATGAGAACAAGGGGTCACAATCTGAGGTTAGTTAGGAAAAGATCAGAAGTAACATGAGAAAAGAGAAGATACAACATATAAAATAGAAGATATATGATGCCAAAACATATTCAAAAGTATACAAAATATTAACCTATATAATACACATCTACACACAAAGCATTTAATATTTGATCAGATGTTAGATGCATTCAGAACACACATTACAGTGTGTTAGCGGTCTCTTATCTACACACAGCTCTCTTACCCCGCACATAGAGGGTCCCTTCTGAGCTACTCTGGAAAAGCAAAGAGAGTTAGAACCTGAGCAAACCAAATATGTTCCCATTGCCACCCTTACAAATACCTTCATGCCTTTCGTATACTAGTCTGCTAAACATATATCTGCTCCCTCTAAAGTCCCCCAGGATGCAGGGAGCTTGGCTGTCTGCTCATCAGTCCTCACCACTTGGTCTTCTGCTCATTTCCAGGATGTAGTGTGTGGCAGTGCACTGAATATTTTTTTTACTCTTTGGTTTGGTCTGCGGTTCTGATTAGATGTCTGGAGTCTGGCTAATTTAGTGGACAGGTGTGGATTAATTTGGGGGCCTGGTCTGCAGTCTGAATTTATTTAGGCGTTTGGTTTGTGCAGAATTTTTTTCCCTGGGTAAGCAGGTATCCTCTGTGTGAACTGCATGTGGATAAACCTAAACTATAGTTAGAATATTAACAAAATGGTCTTGGCATGGAGGTATTCCTTGTTTTGAAAATATATGCATATTACTGTAGACTACCATATAGAAATATTTTGTAGGTATTTTTAACTGTACAATTGAGAAGCTCCTCCGTCCTATTGCACGGAGTGACGGCCAACAGACCATTGTTATTGTTCACAAATTTTTCAACATGTTGAAAGACAAGGATCAGCTGACATTGTGCATGTCGGCTGATCGTTGCCCTTTAACAGTGGCCATTACGGCAAATAATCGCTTGGTCTAATAGGGCCTTGAGAGAGTATAGACTAGAGCCGTGCAGTAAAGCGAGCGGGCAAGTCCTTGTGGTGTTGTGTATTTTTTCAATATGGTGGCTTCGGATGTGGCTTAGAAGGCAGGAGCAGCCACAAAGTTGGGGGGGAGTTGGTAAGCAGGGGTAAGGGGGGGAGGGGCCTAATTGACAGCTCTGCTCAGGGGGCCCAAAATGCTGTGCAGACGGCCCTGTGTCAATCCATGTTCATTTTTGATGAACCTCTCACATAGTCAACTCCACCCCACCCTTGACAAAAGCATATGATTAAAAATGCAGTGTATACATGGACTCACACTTCATACATGTAGACTGAAAGGTCCTCCCAAACATGATAGGAACAAAAGAATTAAATAATGAACCCACTATACAGGAATTAGGATAATTAAAATATGGCAAATATTGTCTTTCTCTAAAAGTTACCTTTGCTATGTTATAACTTAAAACACATATTAGGCATATCAATCACGCAAAGCCCCACAACTAAAATTCTATCTATTTTGGGGGGTTTTCTGATGACATTTCCATCCGAATTATGTCAGTGGTGCCCCCCAACCACCAACATTAACAGTAAAGAATTCTGGTACAGGATTTTAATAATATTTATGAAAAATTGTATCTCCCCATTATAATCAGTGGCAGGCACCATTCTTTCTCAACATTGGGTGGCTATGGGGGATGGTTTGCTTTCTAACACTCTCATCATTTGATTCTCTATTGAATCTTTTAAGGCTTTCAATCTTGTGGCAGTCTGTATAAAGTAGGCTGATGAAAGGAAAAGATAAATTCATATTTTACACAAGAAGCTGCCACTACTTCTGTCCCCGCTAGCAGTTTTGTTGATATACTTTCTCATTTATTATTGAAATCAAAATCATACTGTTTCTTCCAGTGAATGGCAGCTATGAATGCTGCACCGTCTATTTAACTCCTGAAAAGAATCAACTTTGCCGATGCTGCCGATTCTTAATTTTAATTAATTTACTGTCCCTTTTGCCTTAGAAAAAAAAAATCAAAAGAATCGTTCCTGGGTTTTACTAATATGTGATGAATTAATTCAATTATGAGGAAATGCTGGACTGTGTATTCTTGAGTTTGCAGTTCTATTTCTTCCTGTATTTATATGCAGGCAGAAGCCAGGTGGGAATTGCAGCAGTATAATGAAGTGCACATAAGGAGAGGGAGTCATAGCAGCAAGAAGGAACACAAATCCCTGGAAACATAGTCTCACAACACACGGCTACCAAGATCTCCCCGAGAGCAGGTGTCCTGACTCTTCCTTAGTATATTTCCTGCCTCCGTAAAGTTCACTATTATTATTTATTTTCCCTTCTTATAATCACTTTTAACCATTTAAGTGTAATTAGACAAGCCATATTTCATTACCCAGGACGATTATCTGCCCAATCAGGCAGAATGGGGCAGATATCGCCTGTGTAATAAAGACAACCATCAACAGAGAAACTGATCTTCGTCTGATCGTTGTCTTGCAGCATGGTAAAAATCATCGGCCGCCGACCCCACATCACTCCATGAAATAGAAGGTCAGCAGCTGATGAAACACTATATAAAAGTAATACTTACCTGTCCACGCTCCCTGTTGTACTTCTGGCTTTTCCACGCTCACCGCAGCCGCTGCTTAGCCAATCACTGGCCGCTGGCCTGTCTCAGTCAGTGATTGGCTGAGCGGCCTGTCACTGCAGAGATGTGTTGGTGGCAGTTGCGATGATCAGGGAGAAGCCAGGAGGACATTGTTCACGATCAACGAACAGTGTAAGGGTGCGTTCACACCTACAGGATCTGCAGCAGATTTGATGCTGTGTTCAGTTATTTAAATGAAATCTGCTGCAGAAAATCAGCTGCAGATCCTGTAGGTGTGAACGCACCATAAGGGTCCATTTACAGAGAAAGATTATCTGACAGATTATCTGCCAAAGATTTAAAGCCAAAGCCAGGAATGGATTTAAAAAGAGGAGAAATCTCAGAAAATCTCAGAAATGGATTTAAAAAGAGGAGAAATCTGTTTATAGTCTGTTTCTGGCTTTGGCTTCAAATCTTTGGCAAATAACATGTCAGATAATCTTTCTGTGTAAATGGACCCTTATACTGGGTGAGCGACCACCAATCTAGCAGATTGGCGCTCGCTTTACAGCTAATGTCGCACTTTTTTTTTCCTCTTTCTTTTTTGTGTTTCAGACACTGAGGACTACATCAATTGCTAGCAAATCCCTGCTGTTTTGTTTTATGTTTTACTCACTTTACGAGCTTGGTAGTGGAAGCAGTCAGACAGCATTCATTACTAAGCTGAAGCTTAATGTTTGGCCATAAAATGGTTAACCCTAACCCCCACATTACCCACTGCTACTGATCCTAGTGGGAAGAGGTGGTTTCCATCAGTTTCGGAGCATCAAAAAATAGACTCCTTGTCTGAAGTGGTTGCAGGTTAGTATTATTAGACTAGGAAGGGCCATAATAAATGGCCCTGCTGCTACTGTTTGGGTTTTTACCTGTCTGGAGGGGGGTCCTACACACTATTTTTTTAATTTTTTTTATTAAAGCATTAATTTATTTTTTAAAAGTCAGGTGAAAAAACTAAACAGCAGCAGCCAGTGCTAACTTGCTGACAAACAGAAATTTCAATATATGGGTTAAATAAAAGATAACTAGTCTTGGAGCTGGGGCAACAGAGTCAACAAACTAACAGCCATATTTTTCCCGGACTGAGCACAGGTCTTTAAGTAAATACTTGTATTCTTCATGCTATAGCGTAAATTCTTAGACCCTGCATTGTGCTAATCCTGTTATTCCAACTAAATTGTATAAATAGACAATTTGTCAATGGAACTTTTGTAACTCTGACTGGATAGTGTAAGGGGCGTATTACACAACTTGATGACTTGATGCAAGCGAGCGCTGGACTACTAGATCGGCGCTTGCTAACTGAGCCCATATATGGCTTGATAATTGTACGGCAAGGGTTAGTGATGTCTGTGCAGCCCTTGGCTAATAAGTGTAAAATAATAATTGTATACATACCTCTCCACGCTCCATGATGTCCTGCTAGCGTTGGCCAGCTCACCGCAGTGTCCCCTGAAGTCACAGGATGCTCAGCCAATCACTGGGACAGTGCCAGTACCTACAGGGGAAACCTGGCTACTGGGGAATTTACATATGAGATCTGTATAATTGGGGAAACATATGGGGAACCCCTACTTCTTTGGTGAAACTACACAGATATTTGTACTTGACTGAGATTTGTAATTTACTTCTATTAAAAAATCTTCCTAGCAAGTCTTTCACTAATTATCAGCTGCTGTAATGTATAGACATAGATATGCAGGACATACAGCAGCTAATAAATGCTGACAGACTTTAGATTTTTAAATAGAAGTAAACTACAAATCTCTGTCACTTTCTGACACCAGTCGATTTGGAAGAAAAAAAAATTGCTGGAGTTGCCCTTTAATGTTGACAGCACATATTTATTGGCTGGCTGGGGGGCAAATTAGCTAGACACTGCCTTGTCCCTTCAGACACCATTCTGATGCCTCCCAGTCCTCACTCATCACTGCTGGTGGGTGGTTGCCTCAGCTCCTGCTGTGATGAATAGGAAGTCGCATTGATTAGTGGGTACCAGGGGCAGCTGTGGGGGATCAGGGCAGGTGAGTAATTCTTCTTTTTTAATTTTACACCATCCTTAGCCACATGTAGATATAAAAAAATGTTATATCCCTGGACAACGATTCCCACAGCTGCCACTGGACTATGACAGCTATCTTTTTCTTATTTAAGAACTGAATACATCATAGCAAGCTTCCATTTACTCACCAAAGGGAAAATATTCTGGTAGTTTCTTGAGGTAAATCTCTTCATCTTTCTCCAGGAAGACACAGATTATAACACGGTCAAACTAAGAATCAAAACAGAGACTTTAGCACTTTTTTTTATATATATATTTAACTGGCATAATAGAGACACAGGCTGAAAAAAAGTCATTTAGTGGACATGAAGAGAGAAATGTGTGGAACAAAGTGGCTGAGACCCAAGAGGGACAAAGATTATTGCTCCACTGATCAAGAGGATGCTAAGAGGAGGTCTGAGTAGACATCAAAGGCTTCGGAACAAAAGGAGGGAGCAGAGTTATTAGATATGTAAATCAAGGTGGAATAACACATATGGTAGAGGAAAGATCAGCTGATGGTTCTGCAAATTTCCCAATAACCTTTTAGACATGGTTTTGTTAATGCATTTATATCTAAAATCTGAATACACTATTGAAAAGAAAGATGATCTAATTTAATGTGTACATGACATGCTTAATACACAAGACCAGAGACCAGGATGCTGACTGTAGAGTTGTATAGTGATGAGTGTGCAGAAGGCTAAGAATGCCTGGTCTCCTTGACTCCTTGACTGTGTGTAAGTATTAACAAAATACCTTTGCTACAGGGTGTTTTCCCTTCATAAATACTAGGGGGCAGTCTGATTGCTGCAGGTATTTTGTGGGCATTACATGGAAAGTATTACTGGCTGAAGGCAATATCTGCAAAGAAAAGCTTTAATGACTGTATGGGCAGAATGAAAAGTCTGAGAAAAGGGAACAACTCCGATCGGAGTAATTGTGTATTCTGCCTGTGACTGTGTCTGAATATTTGCTCCTGTTTGATCTATAATGCGGAATGTAATTTAACCCTTTAGGACACAACCCTTTTTTAGCATTTCGCTCTTTCTCATCTTTTTAAGCGCTTTTTCCATTGACAGAGCCTTTATAAGGGCTTATTTTTTAAAGGTCAATGGTGTGTTATAGGCCCGTTTCACCCCTCCGCAATATACGGACACTCTGTGTCACAACAGTAGTGCAAATATTTAAACAGTTTCCAAGCTCCCAGCATCATTATTAATGATGATTTTAGGAGCTACGAAAACTGGCCTGTAGTATACTGTCAGTACATAGTCCATGTATTGCAGATGTGTGTCTGGGCCCTTAATCGCACCCTTCATTTTGCTATACGATGTACTGAAAAACAAACGCAAAATATATTTGTATGATGAAACTGGAAAGCTTTTTGGAGGTTGTATTTGGCACTATCTTTATTCTGTGGGACAATATATTTTAAGCAATATCCAATTGATATTTGAACCCCCTTCTCCCCCCTCCCTTCCAAGATGGCTTATGTAAACAGCATCCCTGGCAGGCTGTTTCTGCTTTCTGGGATGCCAGGAGGGTTATTCTGAGGTGAAATTGTTGGATATCTCACTGTGATGAACCTTTCCAAGCATCACAGAGTGCAGAGACAGACAGCCAGGGAATCACTGTTTACATGAGCTAGAGCTGGTTGAGAATCGGAGAGTGGGATGCTTGTGCTTGTGATCCAGAAACTGACAGCCCGGATTCATGCACATCTACAGTATGCTGGCAGTTTTCATGGCTAGGCAAACAATACAGGGTTGATTAGTGCAGCCCGGCAGCTCAATTTGTTGTCATGTGTAAAGGAACAGCAAATGAGTGACAATCTAGCTGATCAGCACTCATTTGTGTCCTTGCACGGCCCCATGTTGGGCTGTGTAAAAAGACCCTTAAGTCTCCTTCACACCCCATGCTATCTACCATCTATCTTACAGGTGTCAAACTCAGGCCCTCCAGCTGTTACAAACCTACAATTTTCATCATACGTGGACAGCAAACCTAAAGCTTTGGCTGTCCAGGCATGATGGAAACTGTAGTTTTGCAACAGCTGGAGGGCCTGAGTCTGACACCCCTGATCTATCTAAAATTGATAACGCCAAGGGGTTAAAAAGTGTTATTCATCATAAGATAGCGTTTTATTTCTGTTCTATGCCCCTGATACCTTATACACCATTCTCCCCATGATCATGGTTCGGTATCATGGAGATCTCCAATATCATAACCTCTCAATGTTTGCCATGCAGGCTCTAAGTCTTATTCATATAAAAGCCAAAACCAAGTGATTGGCAATAATCAATAATATAACCTGATGAAGAAATGATAAATCATATGACCTGATAAAGAATACATTTTCATTTGTAGGGTTGTCACAAAGGAAATACGGAGGTTTTATTTTGAAAGAATGTGTTTCTATGGTAATATTCTTTGTGTAAATGGGTAACTGGTAATTGTTCCAATATTGAATTACTAGGACTTGTGTCTTCTGTGGACCATGCTTTGTTTGCACTTCCTTCACTGAAATCCATATCTCCATCTAAACATGTTTATCGCTGCCGTGATCTTGTCTATTCCATCTATTACCACTTTCCTCTTCTCTCTTTAGTATTTTTGTCTCACCATGGTTCTCACCTTGTCTTTTTTCTCCTCTAGATAGCTCCTAATAGTCCCCAGTGCCACTTCAGCGGCCTCCACAGCAGGGTATCCTGTGAAAACAATGGTTTTACTGCCAATAAACTCTTGTAAAATATAAAAGTACAAACAACAACATAAAAGAAGAAAGAATACTCACCAAAGACGCCAGTAGAAATGCATGGAAATGCCTATAAAACACATTGTCAATAAGTGTCATACGTACTAAAAATTCAGTACTATAATAAAATATTTTGCACATACATGTAATCCTGTATTAGTAACATTTTCCTGTCATCTTAAATGCATTTGTCAGATTTTGGTAATAAATGATTCATCAGCTAGTAGGACAATATCTGAATAACTACTTTTCCTGCAGTGGGGTTACAAGAAAAAAAAATTGCATTACAGGGTACGCATTATAATAGGTGGATGTCCAGTATTCTACCTTCTTAGCTGAGAGCTAAGATTGATTAGTATATGTTTTATGGGATTCTAGATGCGTTAATATATAGGTCCAGACAACATAGTTTACTGACAAAGACAAATTACAAAGTTACAAACACAACATATACTTGGCTATGAGTACAGATTATACCTGTACGGAGGGATGCTCGCTGTCGCATGGATATATAACACACACGCAGTTGGAAAGTGGTTTCTTCTGGACATGGCTATACAAGCAGCCACCATCTGCATAGGGGGCAAGTAGGAGATCACCGGGGATGCAACCTCCTAACCCCGCAGTGATCTTCATATCGGCCCTGGCTTCTGTATTACGAATAGAGCTGTGGGCATGGCACGAGACCCGCGGCTCTATTCATTCCAATGGAGGTGGGTGAGAGAGCCGAGTAGGCTCTTCCGGCTTACTCCGCTCTCTCCGGCACCTCCATGGGAATAAATACAGCTACAGGTCACGTGCCGTACCAGTGGCACTATTCATAACAGAAGGTTAGGAGGTTGGACCCTTCCAATGATGTATTAACTGTCCCCTAGCCTGTGGATAGGGGATAAGTTAATTTTTCTTGGAAGACCCCTTTAAGCATCTTATTCACAAAATGTGGTTCTGTAGCATATATTTTACTATTTTCTATTGACTTCTGGAGGGGAATATATGGCTTTTAAACATTTTTTACATACAGTGTAAAGATATTTGTATAAAAACAGTCCTATAAACCTTTTCAATAAACATATGCAACAGTGATGCAGCTTTACACATACAGTATAGGCTATTTTCACATACTGTCAAAATGACAGCCATTTTTATTAGATGGCCATCATTTAATGGAAAATAACAGACATTACTTGCCTTTAAATTTTTGCTGTCCAATAAGAACATATGTCATTTTGATGGTCTATGAACATAGCCATTCACTGGCTTAGTAACATAGTTATATACATAAAAGGCATGAAAAAGCTTTATGTACATGCAGTCCCTCCAGAGGGTGGTAACTAGAGATGAGCGAACCTCGAGCATGCTCGAGTCCATCCGAACCAGATCATTCGGCATTTGATTAGCGGTGGCTGCTGAAGTTGGATAAAGCCCTAAGGCTATGTAGAAAACATAGATACAGTCATTGGCTGTATCCATGTTTTCCAGACAACCTTAGAGCTTTATCCAACTTCAGCAGCCCCAGCTAATCAAATGCCGAATGATCGGGTTCGGATGGACTTGAGCATGCTCGAAGTTCGCTCATCTCTAGTGGTAACCCAACCCATGGGGTAGAAGCAAATTTTCTTTGTTTTAGGGAGAAAAATTCTTTCCTGACTCCAAGTCTGGCAATCAAAATAAACATCATATTGTCTGCTCTTCTGTTCAGGAGAACAGTGTCACGTGTTGCCAGGTCCTGGGGTCAGTTTGTAAGGCCTGGGGATTTGGAGATTCTACCGGAATAAGTAGTATTGTATAAGAATGTAGTTAATTAATATTAATGTTCTAAGTTGCAGAGTCAGGATATATACAATTACTGGGACATTGTGGACTCCTACAAGCATAACAGCATGCTGATATAGCATTTCTGATATTTCACACCGAAGAAAACTTACTACTCCACCCAGCTAGCTGCCTTACTAGCCTGCATTTCCAAGGTTTAAGGCAAGAAAACCATTCCCACAAAACAAATACACAGACATGAAATTTACTGTTATCCTGTAAGATTTAAAGGGGTATTCCACCCAAGAGATAAAAAATGAAATGCTCCCAAACCTTGATTGTCTTACTCACTATGCCCCCCTTGAGTATTTTGAGCTATCTTTCATCTTTCTTGCTGTGGCTGTTCCTGAGTTACAAGTTTTTCTAAAAGGCGGTCTATATCCAAGATGGCACTGGCCGGGAAACTACATTTCCCAGCATGCATTGCACCTCAGAGCCAACTGCCAAGTATCTGCCTCATCTTGTAGTATCTGCCCATCGCTGGCTCACATAGATGAGAGAGAAAGATGAAACAACTGTGTTTCCTTTCCCCTATACTGCTTAGGAAGTTTTTTTGTGGTGGGCGAGGTTACAGATGAGGTATCACAGCTTGCCTGGCAGCAGAAGAGACAGATCATGTGGTTTTGGTCTCAGAAGGAAGGTGAGTGAGGACAGAGTGAACCAGGAAGTGAGGATTTTCTGCTGCAGATAGTTTTGCTGTACTGTGAAAAAATCTATTCTCATATGGAAACTCCGAACGAAATTTGCTGCTGATGGATCTTTTAAAGGATTTTCACTAGAATATTACATTGAGCATTTACCATAGCAGACCACACTTATGAACAAGTTGAAGCAAATGTACCACAATGTACCTTGCTTTGGGTTTTATACTTTAACAGACCAGCGTCAGCACAGGGATGCTGGTGGTGCAGTACTTTCTTTAAACCAACAGTTTATTCCCAAACATTGGCCCACCCCAGAGCACTGGAATCAATGGAGCCGCGCCACAGAGGGGAGGGGATTTTGTCACACTGGGGGCCGGCAGGCCTGCCCTCAGTGCTTGGGGTTGTGTTGGTGCTCGGCAATAGACCAGTGCTGTGAGCGGCAACCAAGCGGCGGTTCAAAACAAGGACTGCACAAGGTCTGTTAATGTAAAAAACTCAAAGTGATGTACCTGGTGGTACATTCGCTTTAATAATTACTTCTTATTAAAAGATTCCAAGTAAAAAAAAGACAAGGAGAATGCCAATATAAAACAGCTCACTGATCCAAAGAGGGAAAGGAGTGCAGGGATTCTCTATGTTACCAAACCCTCCGATTTGGTGTACTTTGCATATATATATATATATATATATATATATATATATATATATATATAACACACCTTTTTGCGTTGTAAAATCCCATAAAAATACAATTGGTTTAATTAACATATCGATACTTAATACCCGCTTAATCTAATCATGTGTTAATAAGTTGGGCTGCAGGGAGTATTGAGCTGCTTTTAAGACTAATCCTTACAAAACAGTGTACCCTTGGGCAATAACAGTACTAAATGCAATCAAAGGAGATTTTTTTTCTACACAGCAGGCATTATATATGTGAAAACATAGTATAAGAAAAATGAAACACAATAGGTGGAAAGTGCTATGTGCAGGACAGTAAAATAACAAGTGAAGAAAAAGTTTCTGTGTTTGACACGCTCACCTGATTGGTGGAGAGACCCTAGGCATGAAGAGACCACAGGTATTTATGGGGCCACAGTGATAACTAAGCCAGCAGTCCATGTCTGATATGGGAACACCTATATATCTGTAAAATCATGGACTAAAGGCAGGGGGGAAACGGCCTATCCAGCTTTGAAATAAACTGTCTCATATTGTGCTTTTAATAAAAAATGTTAAATCCATATTAACGTCCATTTTTAAGAGTAGCACTCAAGAGGATCAGCCTTTTTTCCCTGCTATTAGTTCAAATATGCTATGGTGATATGTTGTTAGAGTGGAGTCTACACTTGCAAGATGTCTTTAGTTATTTACAAACAACAAAAACATCCTGTTAATGAACAAAAATTATTTTGATAACCAGTAGACCCCCTTTACTTTTGTATTAAAATTTTTAAGGATCAGTAAGTCACCTCACCAATCCTGCACTGATTGCCTTTCAGGCATCCCAGTCTTCCCTCTGGAGCGGACACCACATGACCGCTGCAGCCAATCAGTGGCTTCTATAGGAAATGCCAGGAGTATGACCCGTGACTTCTGACTGGCTGCGGCGCTCATGTGACATTTGCTCCAGAAGGAAGATAGTGGTGCAAACTGGAGCCTGAATGGTCATCAGGGCAGGATCAGTGAGGTGAGTTAGTGCTTGTTTGTTATCCTAAAATATTTGGGGCCCTTTTTTAAACATGGATAACACCTTTAACAATAAGCAATGTGATTTTGTAATTTTGTAACAAATTATCTTAAAGGAATTCCCATCTCATAAAGTCCCATCTCACAGTTTTTCCAGGTCATCCGGTGGAACTGCATCACAGCTCCATTCAAGTGAATGGGATCAGTACCCTGCCAAAAAGTTCCATCTGATATCTCTCTATGAGCTCACCATCCAAACTTCAAATTCAGTGAAAGGACCAGGGTTATTTACCTAAATACCCACTAGGTACAGTGCCCTGTGTAAGATACGGTTTAGGAAACATCATACCTTCATCTGTATGTATCCTATATAGGATTGGTGCAACTGTTAATTTACACTTATTGTGGTATCCAATGCAGGCCTACAGAAAGTGTAACCCTGCTTTCCAGTTGCCTAAATTTCCAGCAGATGTGGCTGGTAAATCTACAATAACAAAATTTAACCCCTTAAGGACAAAGGCAATTTTTGTTTTTGCAAATTTGTGAACCTTTTTCAACCACCATTGATGCTGTTGGACAACTTCTACTACGTTATGTGGGTCACCAAACCCAGGTTTGGTGACCCACATAACGTAGTAGAAGTCGTCCAACAAGCATCAATGGTGGTCAAAAAAAGTTCACAAATTTATCACTACTGGGACATTTGGTGCTGTTGGACCTTGTATTGTTGGACTTTGTAACCTTATGTAAATCTAGGTAAATCTGCAGTGGATCCAGCACAACAACTGACAATTTAAATGATCCACCACAAGTCACCTTCATCTGCAGATTTAGCTACCAATGCGTGTGCAGCAGATGTTCAGTGCAGAAATGTGACAATATCACAACATCCACAGAGTACATTGTGTTAAACCCATTGAGGCACTCTTCTGTCGAAAAGGGGGTGTTGAATTGGTTAGAGGTAAGGTTTTGGCAAAAGGGACTAATAGTTGATCCAAACAGCAGATGTATTAAACAGTCTGAGCCTTCTAGTGCATTCTTGAACTAATTCAAGTTTACATTGTCCAGGCATTAAACAAGTTTAGTAAATCTGGGCTTGGATTAAGTAGTTCTGGTTTGAAGAAGACAGTTGCTGCAATCAGAAGCCAAGATTAGTGAATTGGAGCCCATTGTCTATGGGTCTAATATTTCTCAGAAACTGCCATCTGCCAGCTATGTGTCATTATGCCTCAGAGGGTAATAACAGCAAAAGCATGCTGCATGTTCCAAAGAGGTTTGTTATTAAAGGGGTTATCCAACGAAAATCTTTTTCTTTCAAATCAACTGGTTTCAGAAAGTTATATAGATTTGTAATTTACTTCTATTAAAAAATCTCAAGTCTTCCCATACTTATAAGCTACTAAATGTCATGCAGGAAATGTTATTTTATTTCAGTCTGACACATTGCTCACTGCTGACATCTCTGGCCGAGACAGGAACTCTGTCTCGGTTTTCTATGAATCCCCATAGAAAACCTCTCCTGCTCTGGACAGTTCCTGTCTCAGCCAGAGGTGTCAGCAGAGAGCACTGTTTTAGAATGAAAATTAAAAAAAAAATTTTTTGCAGGACATACAGCAGCTTATAAATATAGGACTACTTGAGATTTTTTTAAATAAAAGTAAATTAGAAATCTATATAACTTTCTGACACCAGTTGTTTGAAAGAAAAAGATTTTCGTTGGACAACCACTTTAAGGTGGTGAATAATTCGGAGACTGCAATAATCATTAAAATCATTGGCATTTTGTGTTCAATTTGGTGAAACCATCTTTTATATTACTTTTGTTGAGAGGATCTAAAAATAGGCATGAAAGTCGAGTGAAGAGAGGACAGTCTTTGAAATTACAATATATTTTTTTTCAAAAGGGTGATTATTAATAATACCAAAGCTAAAATTTATTTATATGGTACCAACATATTCTGGGGGTGCATATATATATATATATATATATATATATATAGGGGGGCATTTATTAAGTCCGGCATTTTTTACGCCGGACTTATAAATGCCCTCGCAGCTCCGGCGCTACGGGGATTTATGTAGAGGCGGACTGCCTCTACATAAATCCCGTGCGCGCCGGTGCGCACCGCCGAAAACCTACGCCAGCTGAGGACTGGAGTAGGTTTTCGGTGTACATTTGGGCGAAACGGATGGTAAATCGCGCGGACTCTGAGTCCGCGCCCTCTGTTCCGCCCACTTCACGCCCCCTTTCCGCCCCCTGGCGTACTCGGCGGAAAGTGCCGATTTGCGAATATTTTATTCGCAGATCGTCCATTTGCGTATAAAACAATACGCAAATCGGCACTTTCCGCCGAAAATCATCCGTTCGCCGGATGATACATGTGGCCCATACTGTCTATGGGGCTGAAAGATATAGTCAAGTAGTGTCCAATCTATGGCAATTCCACACTTGTATTACCACTGCTCTATTTAAACAGGACTGTTACATAGAAGAGGGTCCTGAGCTGAATATGGAATTGTAATTACAGCCCTGATGGACATCAACAGTTATAGACAGCTGTCACTCACCACAGTGCGCAGCTTGCTCTCAGATGCCAGGTACATGCTGTTCTTGTAGCAGTTCATCAGCTCTTCCTTCTGGCTGGGACTTGGATTACCTTGTGCCACAGGCCCCACTGTGTGAATAACATCTAAGGGAAATAAAGCACAAAAATACCCTGAGCAAAAAACAAACAAAAAAAAACAACAATAAGGCCTGTATACATATGCTTCTTTAAAAGGTTTTGGTTTTGGGCGCTCTCTTGCATATTTTTTAGAGTTGACCTAAGTTGCTACCTTTGTGGAAAGAGGTGTGGCGCATAACCTCCACTTATACGGATTATCCACTGCCCCATTCTATTTTCTCCTGCACATGTCGGATATTCCACTCAAAGCATACCGACATTCCATGCACCGACATCTGACCCTCGAAACTCAAGCCTGCACCACGACCCTATGGAGAAACCCAGACCCTTCCTCTATTTCCATGTTGTTATGTAGGGTCGAAGATGTGGAAGACGCATGGAAGATCTCACAGCTTGCCTTTACGACCTTGTGGTTGCTATCCACTTGCTATAGTTCACAGGTTTTATCTCATGTAAAGAGGCTCTAGCCGCAGCTGTATTTGCAGTAGAGAGGATTGCTGCTATTTTAATACACTCTGTCACACTGTACATGAACCATTCACTACCTGCAGTTTACAAAAGGCTGAGTCATGTTTTTCTCCACAGTGTAAGTCAGGTTACATAGTGTATTTATCTACTGCTAACCTTAATGCTGTCAGGTTTCATATTGCTAATCCAGCAATATTTTTAGTCCAACCTATCATTTAGTGTTACTGTGGCCACTGGCAACTGCATATAGGTGGATAAGGTAGCCTCAACACAGGACCACCCAAAGCCGTACTGACACGCCAGTTGGCTTGGCTTTCACACTGACTTCAGCTTTGTCTTTGTGGGGACGAAAGGCTGGCTTAACACTTAGAGGGCTCATGTATCAAGTCTTGGGTGCCATTATTTTGTGTAAATTTCAACTTTTTGGCCTAGGCTTCCAGTGTCAAACAGACATGTCAAGAATTAGTCCTGCAAACTTTGACTAAATTAAAAGATGACCTGGGTCAACATTACAGATGACTAAGATTTAGCCCGCCCCAGACACTGACCGACTGAGCGGGGCTTCCAGGTCATGAAGTAGCGCGGGGGGGGGGGGGAGGAGAGCTCAGAAGGCAGCTGGTGGAATCCAGGAGTGGGACGTGTCTCTGCGCAGGAATCGGGAAAGGTGACTATAACTTCTTTTTAATCCCCCCCCCCCGACTTCTCCTTTAAGATATCTTCCTGTCCAGGTCCAATGACACTAGTTTTTAGGAATCCAGATTTTGCGCCAAGCACTATTGTCCACTAATTTCTGATTTGGAGGAGGGATGCTTCTCCGAGATTACACCAACTTTTAACAGGTACCCAATTGCTGTCTTTGCAGACACTTCGGGAATCCTACCCTGGGCGTTGTCTATCCTGGTTCGAGTACACCTTATTGTGTTCCTTCATGTGGACCACTGCTGTTGGCACCTCTACGAGTCTCTCTCTGACTGAGTTTGATCAATGGATTTTGGCTTCGGGGGGGGGGATATATCAAGGACACTCTAGAGATTATATAGTGTACTCATATCTCTGAGCAACCCTGAGAGGTCTTCATTTTGGGAAAGAGACATTTCATTCTGGGGGAAAAAACAAAGGGTTTCTTTTATGTTTTTTTGGTAAATAAAACGTTTATTACACACTTAAAACAGCCATTCCCATGTAGCGAATGAAACAGTATAAGAGTACAGAAAGTTACAATCATCTGTGTCAACATCTGTAAGAGACCATAACCCTAACCAAGCAAGGAGTATGGCGTTTTCGATCAAAAAGCATACGCTTCAAACACAGGAATAACAGTAAATGTAATGCACATATACACAACTACAAAACACTAGGAGTCCGAAATCCCAAACTGAAAATGAGAATGGGGAAAACTCCCTTGAAATTAAGAGAACAGAGAAGTAAGAAATAAGGAAAGAAACAGGTACAGTAAAGAGGAGGAGAAAGAAAGGGAATGATGGGGGAGGGAGAGGGGAAGGAAATATAGAGGAAGGGAAAGGGACCAGGGGAAGGGTGTGGGAACCCCTGCTATACCATAGAGCACGTAAGGAATTATCTCCAATGATTAGAGATCCACTGAGATAAGTCTCCAGAATCTTTAAAGACATCCCAGCAGAACCAAACTTTGGTAAAATTACCCTTCTCTTTATCCGAGTGAGTTGTGAGCTCCTCCATCCGTCTGAGGAAGGAGAGGGAATCCAAGAAGTCTCCTGATGAAGGAGGTATTCTAACCTTCCACTTCCTGGGGACGGCTTGTCATGCTGCATGCATGAAATTACGTAAAAGTCCCCTACGATAGGACCTGTCAGAGTCACTAGATAAGGATAGCAATGCCAATCCTAGGGTGGGCTGTGTTATAGTGGAACACACTTTATCATACAGAGCGAACACTGCCCTCCAGAAACTCCTGATAACCGGGCAGGACCACCAAATATGCTCCAGACTACCCGAGCTCGCACCGCATCTCCAGCAAGAGGGATCAACTGAGGGGAAAAGCCTATGGAGTCTCTCCGGATAATAGTACCAGTGAGTCAATATTTTAAAATTTTTCTCTTGTGCATAACTAGAAAGAGAGGACTTATGTGCGCGGATAAAGACAGATCTCCAGTTTTCCTCAGAGATAAGATGACCAACATCCCTCTCCCACTTGGCAAAGTATGAAGGAACATAACTCTCATCCTTGGCCTCCAAAAATCTACCATACAGCAATGAGATAGCATGTCCCAGATGCGAAGAGGCAGTGCAAAAATGCTCAAAATCGGACAGATCATCCATGTGCGTCCAGCTGTCCTTAATGGTAAGGAAGAGGGCTTTAACTTGATCGTACACTAGCCACTCAGAGGCCTGAAGAGCGGATGCCTCCACCAAAGCAGCGAAGGGACGTACCCCTCTGCTTGTACAAAAATGTCTAAACTGTAGGTCCATTTGCCCATCCCCCACCCTTCCAAACCGGGTGGCCAAGTCAGGGGGAACAAGCGAACTACCGAGAAACGGTGTCAGGGGACCAGGGCGCGTCCACAGCCTCCAGGATCGTGCTGTTCGATCACCAAAGGACAGCAGGACCCTAGTAAGAGCCGGAGTATTGCCCAATGCAGGTCTACCACCCGGCTCACTCCACAGTAATGAAACTGGCGAGCAGATCGACAAGTCTCCAACAAGGGAGACCCACTGTTTATTATGCACGCTATGAAAAAGGTCTAAGATAAAGGCCCCCAGGACTGCGGCGTGATACACATTAAAGTCAGGGAGGCCTGCCCCCCCCTTTAGCTTAGGTCGTGCCAAGAGCCTATACGGGAGTCTAGCCCTTTTTCGTCCCCATATAAATCTGATCAGTAGCATCTTTAATTTCTTCAGAAAAGGGCCTACAGGAACCATGGGAAGGGTTTGAAAATAATATAATACACGAGGTAGAATATCCATTTTCACCGCCGCAAGGCGGCCAAATAGAGACAAATTTAGGCGTAGCCAGTTATCTATCTCCTTCTCAAGCTCCCTGAGCAAAGGAGCGAAATTTGCCTCATATAGTGCCCCTATGTCAGGCACCAGCTGCACTCCCAAATACTTAAGTGAGTGCGATTGCCATCTAAAAGGGAAGGCCGATTTCAACTGGGACACGACAGGGCTAGGGAGAGAAATATTCAAAAGTTCGGATTTGGTGGTATTAATTTTAAAGTTACTAAGCTCTCCATATTGTTTTATCTCTTCGAGCACGTTAGGAATGCTTACTGATGGTTGGGAAAGATACAGCAGGACATCATCAGCATACATAGCTATTTTATGAGGCTTGCCACCTACTACTGGACCTCTGATGGATTCGTTGTCCCTTATAGCCGCAGCCAAAAACTCCATCACAATAATATATAGTAACGGGGAAAGGGGGCAACCCTGTCGTGTCCCATTCGAAATCGGAAATGTCTCTGATAAGGCACCATTAACCCTAACCTGAGCAGTGGGTGCCCTGTAAAGAGCCATCACCCCACCCACCATCAGTGGACCCAACCCCACAAAGTCCAGTGCGGCCCTGAGGAACCCCCAGTGCACCCTGTCAAACGCTTTTTCTGCGTCGAGAGACAGGATGCACAGGGGGGCCCCAACAGCCCTGGCCCTTTCCATCAACGTCAGAGTCCTAATCGTGTTGTCCCGTGCCTCTCTCTGCTTCATAAACCCCACCTGATCTCTGTCTATGATATGATGTAAGTGCCGACTAAGGCGCATGGCCAGAATCTTAGAATAGAGCTTCACATCTAAATTTATCAATGAGATGGGCCGAAAATTGGCGCAAACGTCCGCCGGTTTTCCAGGTTTAGGGAGCACGGTAACATGCGCTAAAAGCACAGCAGCAGGAAATGAGCCACCTTGCAGCACCTCATTAAAAGCAGAGAGAAGCACAGGAGACAGAGAACTCCCCAGTAACTTATAAAACCTAGCCCTGTAGCCATCTGGGCCAGGGCTCTTACCAAGTTTAGAATCTTTGATGACAGCGGAAAGCTCAGTGGCGGATATCTCTCCTTCCATAGCATCTCCTACCTCAGGTGGAAGGGAAGGAATGGAATGACGAGACATATAATTTTGCACTCTTTCCTGTACGGCATCCGGTGAGAGGTGGGCCAATGCACCCTTAATAGAGTATAGGGAGGCATAATAGTCTCTGAACAATTTCAGAATATCATGTGTGGCATACGCCTTACTCCCATCCGGACGTCGCATGGAGGAGACGAAGGTATTCTGGAATCTAGGATGCAGGGCTCTCGACAACAGACGGCCCCTCTTGTCCCCAAATTCATAAAACTTTGCACGTAATTTTGCCCTGAAACATGCAGAACGTTGATCTAGGATTTGTAAAAGTTTGGAACGTGCTGTGGTAAGTTCTGCATATGTGCCAGGTGAAAGGGACCTTTTATGGCAAATTTCTAGCGAGGCAATCCTATCTGCCAATTTCTTAATGGTTTTTCCCCTCGCTTTCTTGAGGCGAGAACCATGGGAGATTAAAACCCCCCTCAAAACTGCCTTAAGAGCTTCCCACTTCATAGGTGCCCCGGTATGGTCCGATTCATGGGCCCCTTTAAAATTGTCTATTGCTTTCTGGAGATCAGCTACGCATAGAGCATCATCTAACAGATTTTCATTTAAGCGCCAGCTAAAGGATTTACAAACCCCCTGCTGAAGACAAAGGGAGCCATGAACCGGAGCATGATCCGACCATAAAATAGGAGCAATGGAGGCCATAGGAGATAGATCCAAAAGGGTATGAGACACCAGCAGTAAATCAATTCTACTATATGTGGAGTGAACCGGGGAATAGAAACTGTAATCCCTGACACCAGGATGGAGCGTGCGCCAAAGATCAACTAACCGCATATTATGAAGCAAAGTCTGTATTTTTCTAATTGCCAAGCGGGAGAGGGATGAACGACCTGAAGAGGAATCTAATCTGGGGTCTAAGACCAAATTTAGATCACCACCCATTATAATTGGCAAAGACTCCGCAAACATCTCCAATTTCCTCAGGACCTGGCGAGAAAACTGTACCTGACCCTGGTTGGGGAAGTATACATTAGCCAAGACATATTGGCGGTCCTGCCAAGAGATCCGGAGAAATAGGAAACGACCATGCTCGTCTGCAAGAGAAGAGAGAACATCAGGATTAAACCTCTTATGGAAGGCAATGGAGACTCCCTTGGATTTCCCCTGCGGATTTGTGCTATGATGCCAGGCTGGATAATAGAACGAGGCACACTGAGGCACATGTTCAGATTTAAAGTGCGTCTCTTGCAGAAAGGCAACCATAACACGTTGTTTATGCAAAGAGAACACAATCTGCCTCCTACGTTCTGGGATATTCAGTCCCTTCACATTTAAGGTACAAAACTTAAGCACCCCCATGGGTTCTATAATAAAGTCCTAGAGCAATACCAATAGCAGGGGATCCCACAGGGTGAGGGAGGAAGGGGAAGGGGGGTAATGGTGGGAAATGGGAAGGGGGGGCGAGGAAGGTAAGCATACACAAAGGGGAAAAGAGAAAAAAGAAGGAAAGAGAAAGGGGAAGAAAAACAAACAAAAAAGTACGAGGAAGAAGACAAAGAAGAAGAGCATAGAAAAACAACAGAAGAGCAAAAGAACACATGGCTAAATATAGAACAGCGCAGGATCACAAGTCCTGCACTACACCCGTCCAAGGACGAGTGAGCCCTGAGGTTCGTGTAAGCCTTAGCAACCACCCCACAGCCACTCCCGCCTCCCCCCTCCCCCCCCGCCGCCCCATCATAACACAACATTAAACACAAAACACTTCCCAGGTACCCAATAGTATAAGAATAAATCCCCTAAGCAACTCTGCAATGGTAGCATGACTACAAAAAAAAGGAAAGATCACACAAATTGCAAGCCACAGTCCAGAGGACATTTAGCAGGTATAACAGATAGCTCCCCGGCCAGAAGCAAGCTTCCCATGAGAGAGAACCAGAGCAAGAGAGTTAAGTGTCCATCTGAGGTGCAGCCGGATCGGTTCTATTCCTGTGGCGCTTCCTGGTGTTCACCGGCGACCAAGCATGTGCGGTATGTGTCGGGTCATCTAGGAGCATAGGCGGGACTGGCCACTCCGGCAAGCAAACTGTCGGCAATTCAAAAGTTCCCAGTACTTTCGGCAAGTCGCCAAGTTGGCGAAATATAGATGTGACGCCATCTTTGTGGGCTCGTAGCTGGAAAGGGAACCCCCATCTGTATGAAATGCCATTGCTTTTAAATAAGTCTAATAAGGGCCTCAGTGCCCGGCGGAGTTGTAGGGTGTGCCCGGATAAGTCCTGCAAGAGGATCACCGAGGAGTCCTCATAGTCCACCGCACCATGCTCCCGGGCCGCAGACATGATGGCATCTTTAACCTTATAAAAGTGCACCCTACATATGACATCGCGAGGTCTACCATTAGGAGGGGGTTTGGGTCCCAATGCTCTGTGGATCCTATCGAGCTCCACCGGGCCCGCCAAACCAGATGGGAGTATCTTGGCAAATATTGCCTGGGCAGCAGCGTCCAGCTCTGTCACTGTCTCAGCTAGGCCCCGAAGCCTCAAGTTATTTCTGCGATTACGGTTCTCGGCATCCTCCTGACGCCCAATAAGCTCCTCAATCTTCACTGACTGATATTGTATAACCTCTCGATGTGCCAACAATTGTGATTGCAAGCCGTCATGTACCTTATCGATGTCATCAAACCTGGAGCCTATGTCCTGCTGCAAAGATCGCAGCTCTTTCTTGTAGGTCGCCTCAATGCGACTGACGCACTTTTCAAAGTCCTGTTTCGTAGGCAAGGACCTGATATATCTCGCCAGGTCTCTCAGGCTCCAATCTTCCTCTTCCGAGTTAGGGAAGGCCTCTCTGCTGTCAGCATCTCTGCTCAGGGCCGGGGAGGTAGAGCGCTGGCTCTCCGCAGCATGAGGTGAGGCTGTGCGCATGGTCCGCGTCGCCATCTTAGGTCCCCTCTTAGCGCCTTTGCCTCGCTGGGAAGCGGTGAAAAACTGCTTTATCCCTGGAGTTTCGGGACCGAGAGGAGCCGGTGTCTTTCCTGAGCGTCCCCTCATGAAATCAGGTGGGTGGGTACCCGGTATTTGTGGTTAGGGCGGCGGGAAGGTGGCCGAGGACCGGGAGCTCAAGCGCCGTGCTGCTCACTCCGCCATAGGCAAACCACGCCCCCGGGTTTCTTTTATTTTAGGAAGAGGTGGACATTTTCACTTGGGCTGTCTGTAGCCTCTCACTGAAAAGAAAAGATTTATAAGATTCTCCCTAGATGGTACAGGTGTACCCCAGGGTCTCGAGCAGGTGTTGGCATTGTGATTATGAGGAAGGGACTCAATTCCTTACAAATTACACTTCTATCTCTCCTGTCGGTACCCTCAGCATCTCACAAGAAGGGCATGCTGAGACACCTGCTTGCAGCAGCAAGGACGGTAATTCCCCTGTATTGGATGGACACACTTTTGGACACAGGAATGGTTCACAGAAGTCCAATCCATTCAACATTAGGAAGAGTTGGTGGCTGAGGCACAGAGTTTTTCAGAGGAATTCCTAAAGGTATGGACGGCTAGGATTTTCTTTGTGGATAGTCCATTTTTGCAGCTATCTTAGGGAAATTTTTGGTCTGTTTTGTGTCCCAACATAATTATTTATGATGGTTGTAATATTTAAATGACAATGTGCTATTTTGGGTTCATTCAGTTATATCATTAATGTAAGCTGAAATGTTTTTTGTTTTTTTGTTGTTCTTATATGCTTGTATTATATAACATATACAACTGTACTCGAAAGATATATGAACTTTCTTTTATTATAGTGTACACATTTTGTCATTCTGTTACACTGCTTATTTCAATAAAATAAGTATATAAATAACATTTGTGTGAAGACAGGAACAATTTACAGGTCTATGGTTTACACTTCCCTCTCTACTGTGTATGTGTCATGTTAGGTATAATAAGTACTATTACATTTCCATTTGATTTAAAATATTACATTTGAAAAATCTTGTGAATTTTATGCCTGATATAAGTTTATGAGAATATGTTGTGCATGATTTAATTGAAAAAGTGAATTAAAAAGTGAGTTAAGAAAGTGATTGTCTTTTCTATGTTTTACACACGATCGGAGCAATACGTTCTTCTACTGATTACATTTAAAATTGTTAAGATGATTATTACTGAAGGATTTGATGAGATAATATCATAAAATTGTTATTGCTTCAATCCTTAATAGAACAAGCTTAAGGATGATGTATGGACGGTGGTTAGATTCTCCTATAATTAGGACAGGTAGATGAGGCCCATATAGCAGAGTAATAAATATTTATTAAAGGGACATTAGAAATATGTCATTGCTATAGCAGAAAACCTCAAAGGTTAATTTGGGGAGAGTATTAAGAGAGTTCGACTGACAACTCTAAAGGGTGATATTTGTTACAGTGTAGAAGAACTTCAAACTGTGGTGGATTCTTTGGCACTCAACCTACAGACGAGGATTCCCGATTCTTGTGTAAGCTAGATATATATTTTTTTATTGCAGTTGCTACGTGTTTTAAGGGTTAACCACCCTTTTCAGATGCCTGATGAAGAGGGTGGTTAACCCTTGAAACACGTAACAACTGCAATAAAGAATGTATCTGGTTGACACAAGCACCAGGAATCCTTGTCTCCTTCTTGATTGAAGGGCAGTGATCAGGCCCGGAGGTTTGAGCAACCAAAGAATTCACCACTGTTTAAAGTTCTTCTGCATCTTGGTACAGATCCCCCAACCACAGAGTTTTGAAGGTGGATAGCAGCAGCAGCCCTCCCTATACATCCATAGGTGTACATTAGTTTTGTGCCTAACATGTACAACCTAATCAGGTGAGCATGCATTCGTGCATGTCATGCGCACACTTTGTGTGTCATCCCTTTTCTGAGGAGGTGGTAAATAATAAACAACAGACAATACAAAGGATCCTACCAGATAGACAACACTGTAATACATGCCCTATGTGGACCAAGAGTTGGAGTCCACTCCACATGTCCTTGGGCTATTTTGATATTTTGATGTTTCTATTATTCATTCCTACCTGAATACTCTTCACATTAAATTAAATCTCTTTAAATTCCATATCCAGGCCAAAAAAATGAAAATCTGAGTTTGCAAAGGTGAATAAGGCCAAATACAGCCGATAATAGTTTTGTGTAATAGGGCCTTTACAGTAAAGAATCCTTTTTTGTGCTGGTGTAGAAACTTTTTACCCTCTAGATGTAGAGGATACTCCCTTGTCATAGATACAGTCCTGAGTATAAACAGATCATGGGAAGAATCTTGGCACTCCCCCTGATATATTTATATACAGTTAGTAGGTCACCCCTCTGACGTCTTTCTTCTAAACTAAATAACCCAAATTGTAATAATCTTTCTAGGTCCTTCCATTGCATTTATTACTCTGGTTCTCAGTCTTTGAACCCTCTCCAGCTTCTCTATGTTTTTTCTTTATACAGGTGCCTAAAACAGTACATAATGTCCTATTTGTGGTCTGACTAGCAATTTGTACAATGGTAGAACTATTTCTATGCATCTAGGCCCCTGTGATCTTATTTGCCTTGGCAGCAGCTGCCTGACACTGGTTACTACAGGTAAATTTACTACCAGCAGCCTTGGTAATAGGCTATCGGTGATACAGGCACAATTTTACCTTAAGAACTTGTAGTTTTAGGGTCTAAGAATATCTTATGTTCTATTTCCGTCCAACACCCACTGCGATTCTTATTTTTGTCTCTTTTCTTTTTGTTCTTTTACTCTCCCACACACCCATGAAAAACACAAGGTCCAATCTGCCCTCTCTCAGCCTATTATGTACTGTGTGGTCAGAATGAATATATGTAGCAGCGAGTTTTAGTTCATCTTTTAAAAACTAAAATATAAAAAGTAATAGAGTAAAAAGAAAAGGTCAATCAATCACGTACAGCTACATGTTGCCAAAATACTGTGGATTTTCCAACAGGGGAAATCTGCTGCATTTCTGAACCAAAATGTACCACAAAAATCCGCACCAAATTGTGTACACTGGATGGTGTCATCCAAAAAAAAAGTCTCTTTCCTCTCTCTTCACTTCTTTCCATCAGATTCTGTAGAAAGTCTATGGAGTGTGTCTCCTGCAGTGAGGAGACCACAGGAAGAGAAAGGGTTTATCTGAGTACTTCCCTGGCTTGTTGAAGTGATTAGTAAAGACTCTTAGAAAGTGAGAGCGACACTTTCTTAGGGCAGGATTCCACAACAATGATATTTTACGCAGTCCTATATTCTCAACCTGTTGTATATGTGCTTTTTTGAATACTATCTATGTCTATATGGAGTAATCATGCAGTCTTTATTCCATAGTTGGGGGTTCATTTTTGTGCCATTATCTATTGTTTTTATTGGTATAATATTGGTGTACAGGAAAACCTTTGATCACTTTTCTGATTTCTGATATATAATACAAAAAAAAAAGAAAGACAATGAAATAAAATAACCGTAAATTTCAGATGCTCATATGGCATTAACATGGTATGGCATGTAAACATTGCATGTGCAGGCAATATAGGGTAGGAAGTCCTTGGTTTTGGGTCACACACCAAACCATACGTGGCATGAACAAAATTAACAAATTGACTAAGGGTACTATTACACGGAACGATAATCGTCCGAATCGGCCCGATTCGGCCGATTATCGCTCCATGTAATAAATACAACGATCAGCCGATGACAACGATCATCGGCTGATCGTTGATATAGGTTTGGACCTATTTTCGTTGGGTGCTGACAGCGCACGCTACGTGTAATAGCAATGCGCGGCCGTCGACTGACGATATACATTACCTATCCACATTCCAGGGCTGCTGCGGTTTTCTTCTCCCCGTGTCCTGCGCGCTCTAGCTTCAAAGTGGCCTGTCAGCTGACAGGCCGCCCGGCCAATCACAGGCGCGGCGGTCCCGGCCTGTGATTGGCTGAGCGGCCTGTCAGCTGACAGGCCACTCTGAAGTTAGAGCGCGCGGGACCCGAGGAGAAGAGGACCGCAGCGGCAGCCCTGGAACGTGGATAGGTAATGTATATAGTTAAGCAAGGGCTGCAAGGACATCGGTAACAATGTCCCTGCAGCCCTTGTTTAACGATTATCGGGCTGTGTAATAGGTCCAGTAAACCAGCAACGATTTAGCAGATCGCTGCTCGTTCACAGGTATTATCGGGCCCCCATCGGCCCGTGTAATACCACCCTAACCCTTTAAATTACTACTTTATATGGGCTATTCCCAACAAATGTGTCACTTACAAGGTCGTCCATATGGCTTAGAAAATTTATACTGTCCACGTAAGACAGAGACGTTTGAAGCAGTTGGGCAATCAACACGTATTGGGTGTCCACTTAAAGGGGTTGTGCAGTGAAAAACGTTTTCTTTCTAATCAACTGGTATCAGAAAGTTATATAGATTTGTAATTTACTTCTATTAAAAAATCTCAAGTCTTCCCATACTTATTAGCTGCTGTATGATATGCAGGAAGTGTTGTTTTATTTTCAGTCTGACACAGTGCTCTCTCCTGACATCTCTGGCTGAGACAGTAACTGTCCAGAGCAGGAGAGGTTTTCTATGGGGATTCAAAGAAAACCGAGACAAAGTTCCTGTCTCGGCCAGAGATGTCAGCAGAGAGCACTATGTCAGACTGAAAATAAGTATGGGAAGACTTGAGATTTTTAAATAGAAGTAAAATACAAATCTATATAACTTTCTGGCGCCAGTTGATCTGAAAGAAAAAGTTTTTCGCTGGACAACCTCTTTAAGGAGGTGGTACATTATAGCGGCTAGATTCCCATGCCGACCATTTATTTGATGTCAAAGTACCCCTGCCATATGCCACAGCTTTCTCCACAGTATACACTGGCTGAATACTCTCAGTGGTTTCAGCTAGTGAGGGAGGATTAAGCTGTTTCCATTTCCTAGCTTTTGTGATTCTAGAAAGTGTTAGAATGTAACATACTAGAGGTGTATATTAAGTTGGAATAATATCATTGCCTATGTACAAAAAAAGTCAAAGCTGGAGGAAGTTGGAATCAGTAATGCAATATCTTGTTCAACAAGCTATTAACGTCCAATATTGGATTAAAGATGTACAGGACCACATAATATACAGGAGTGATCCTAGTTGTCCACATCTGCTCCAGCATCCGTCTGATCCGTCTTGTGGTAAATCCTACATAGTCTTGTTTTACACGTATTCTCCAAGTGTGCTGTGCACATCAGGGATCTGGACGACCACTTATATGCTGTGACCCATTCCTAGACTGAAGGATTTTTGTAGCATTGTTTCCCACTGATAATATCTTTTTTTAAACTCTCAAAATCTCCCATTAAAAAATATAGGGGTTCTTTTGTATTTGGTAAAAATAGCACTATTCCAGTTTTTCAATTCTCTACTCTTCTCTGCTAAAAGGTGTCTAATTTACAGAAAAATATAAAGATCTTGTCTGGGAACAGAGAATTTATTCATCAGAGTAAAAAAAAACCCTAACCATCTGGTCATTCTCAAACAGATCTGATAGTGGTCTCCCCAGGACCTTACCAATATATTGGGTATGGATTTCGAAACTAGTAGGATAAGAGTAAGAATCATCAAGGCTTCACTTCCTGGATAACATGGTGATGTCACGACCCGACTCCCAGAGCTGTGCGGGCTGTGGCTGCTGGAGAAGATAATGGCAGGGGGACACTGAGGGACACAGGGCACTGGAGGGACACTGAGCATCCCCCTGCCACCATCCTCTCCAGCAGCCACAGCCCGCACAGCTCTGGGAGTCGGGTTGTGACATCACCATTTTATCCAGGAAGTAAGCGCCTTGATGCAGTAGTAAGTGCAGGGAAAAAAGCACTTTATGTGCATTTCCTGTAATAAGTGTATATTGGGGATTTGTATAACTTTCGGGGGCCAATACAATACTTTAATAAAAATTTTCGCCAGACTTCTCCTTTAAGACTGTGCTTCTTACTGAGATGCCTCTGCAGGTGTGTAAAAACAATAGTTATACTAGTTATAAAACATATTTATTACTGATATAGAGTACCATATGATGGCTAGGAGAATCAGGAACTGGTTAGGAATTCTGAAAAGCAATGCACAGGTAGAGTCATACAAGGTATCTATAAAACATCACATTCACATAAAAATAGTAAACAATTTAGCCTAGAGGAATAATTCAATTAATGTAAACTCACACTTGGCAGGCAGAAGGTAGCCACAGGTAATTTTTGCTTGTCCAGTCTCACAGCCTTCTAGGGTGCTACATTCAAGCTTCAGGAGTGGGCCTGCTGCCTGATGTATGCATCCATCCACTGAAAGAAGAGAGACAAAATACAGTATGTGAGCAGTTCTGGTGACTAGAGATAGGAGTATAAAAGGAATGGTAGATAGGGAACAATAGCAATCAGCATCCAGCATATACAAGAACAGAGAGAGAAGTGCAGCACCATGGAGAGCTACCAGCAGGCTCCATCTGTACAAGTAGGTATAGTATACAGATTTCTACCGGGACTAGAAAAGATGGTGTTGTCACAGTAATTCTCCTGTGTTCTCAGGATTCACTTCATTAATACACATCAGGCTGATAATCTACTATATAAGACACCAGCTTAACATCACCCCATAATTCTTGTCCTTCCAACCTTTGTAAATGTACTCCTTGCTGTCAATATTATAAGTTGTCTGTGTCTGGCTGTTCTAATCTCCCCCCTACCCTCCTTCTCTGTGTGATGAATCCTCTCGCTCTCTCTTCGGCTGTCATGTTATAACTCCTCTCTCTCCCTGTTGTCTTCTCTCCCCCTGTGGGACACAATTAAATATCATCTCATGAATTGGTTCTAATCTGGTAACTTGTAATTTAGCTGGAAATCAAATCAACAACGAACACAGAGCAGCCGACCTCCGTATATGCAGATTTAAAGGATCAGAATCAGAAAGTATTATCCTCCATTTAGATGTAATAGCGAGTACTGTAAGGGAAATAACAAAAGCTACGCAAATTGTAATTTTGGCAAAGTAAGAGATCTAAAATGGCATCAGAAGGCTTAGATTAAAATGGTCTGTAACTCTGCTTTACCAAGGTTTGTTCTTTGGTCACAAGGCCTTGCCTTTTTGCAAATATGTTATGGAGCATATAAGAGAACTTAAAGGGATTGTTCACCATTTTTTTTTCTCTTTCAGATCAACTGGTGCTAGAAAGTGCCAGAGATTTGTAATTTACTTCTATTAAAAAAATCTCGAGTTTTCCAGTAGTTATCAGCTTCTGTATGTCCTGAATGAAGTAGTGCATTCTCTCCAGTCTGACACACTGCTCTCTGCTGCCACCTTTGTCCATGTCAGGAACTGTCCAGAGCAGTAGCAAATCCCCATAGATCCCCAGCAGTAGCAAATCCCCACCTCTCCTGCTTCGCAGACTGGGAAAAATACTCCACTTCCTGCAGGACATACAGCAGCTGATAAGTACTGGAAGACTTGAGATTTTTTAATAGCAGTAAATAACAAATCTCTGGCACCTGTTAATTTACAACACCTTTAAGCACTTTTTAAATGCTCATGTTAAGCCTGTTAAGCCATATGGATATCACAGGGTGGGGTGTCCCACTTGGGTTCCCCCTATGAGCCAGAAGAGACAATCTGTATCAGCTGGCTGCTAGTTAAGGTGGACACAACCTTGCTATGTTCCCAGCAGCCATTACACGGCCTACTCACCTTTCCCTCTTTCCACATGCTAGCCCTTTTCTCTGCTCTCTTAGCAGCACCAGGCTTCCTGTCACTGTCACTTTGCTGCTGGGTCCTAGTGCACAAATTCTACCTCTGCAATTTGCACCAATGGCCCCTTTTCTCTTTATATAAGTGCACATCTAGGCTCAAATACAGTATAACTAAATTTCAGATAGATGTGTTTGGCAAAGGAGAAGGAGGATCTAGAGACTGAAATGTCAGGACTGAGGCTCAAGGTTCACACATCTCTACTGGCAACGCATGCTCTATTCATTCCAGGAAACATCCCCTTCTTAGGGCATGGGTCTCCAATCTGGGGCCCTCCAGCTGTTGCAAAACCATAATACCCAACATGTCTGGACAGCTAAAGCTTTGGATTTGGCTGTCCAGGCATGATGGGAAATGTAGTATTGCAACAGCTGAAGGTCTCCAGTTTGGAGACCCATGCCCTAGAGCAGCGTTTCCCAACCGGGAGAACCCACCAGGGGTGACGTGGGATCCCGGTGGGAAATGCACGCTGTCTCTTTCAGCATCCCGAGAAGCTGCGGCCGCGCAGCTTCTCGGGATGCACAGATCACTTTGATGTTCCGCCCGCACTGTGACCGGGCGGAACATTAAAGTAAGCAGAATACAGGAGCAGGAAGTGTCAGTGTCCTGCTCCTATATTCACTCCCATAGGCCGCCAGCACTTCATACCAGCAGCCTATGGGAGGCCGGGACGTGACCTCTCCGGCAGGCGTGATGATGTGACGTCATCACGCCTGCCGGAAGTCCCGTCCCCGCGGCTCGCAGAGGAGCCCGAAGAGGAGGAGAGCTGCTGCCTGCAGCCACAGCCCGGATTAGGTGAGTAGGATGTTTTTTTTTTTTTTAAGGGGCGGAGCAGGGGGCATTATTAGTTCATGGGGGGCACCTCTGGGAGCATTATTAGTATATGGGGGCCCCACTGGGGGAATTATTAGTATATGGGGGCAACTCTGGGGGCATTATTAGCTCATGGGGGCACCTCTGGGAGCATTATTAGTATATGGGGGCACCTCTGGGGGCATTATTAGTATATGGGGGCACCTCTGGGGGCATTATTAGTTCATGGGGGCACCTCTGGGGGCATTATTAGTATATGGGGGCAACTCTGGGGGCATTATTAGTTATGGGGGCACCTCTGGGGGCATTATTAGTTGATAGGGGGCACCTCTGGGGGCATTATTAGTCATGGGGGCACCTCTGGGGGCATTATTAGTTCATGGGGGCACCTCTGGGGGCATTATTAGTATATGTGGGCCACCTCTGGGGGCATTATTAGTTCATGGGGGCACCTCTAGGGGCATTATTAGCTCATGGGGGCACCTCTGGGGGCATTATTAGTATATAGGGGCACCTCTGGGGGCATTATTAGTTCATGGGGGCATTATTAGTATATGGGGGCACCTCTGGGGCATTATTAGTATATAGGGGCACCTATGGGGGCATTATTAGTTCATGGGGGCACCTCTGGGGGCATTATTAGTATATGGGGCACCTCTGGGGGCATTATTAGTATATGGGGGCCACCTCCGGGGGCATTATTAGTATATGGGGGCCACCTCTGAGGGCATTATTAGTTCATGGGGGCACCTCTGGGGGCAATATTAGCTCATGGGGGCACCTCTGGGGGCATTATTAGTATATAGGGGCACCTCTGGGGGCATTATTAGTTCATGGGGGCACCTCTGGGGGCATTATTAGTATATGGGGGCCACCTCTGGGGGCATTATTAGTTCATGGGGGCACCTCTGGGGGCATTATTAGTTCATGGGGGCACCTCTGGGGGCATTATTAGTTCATCACAGCAGGGGATCCTACATACAGGGGGCACAGCAGGGGATCCTACATACAGGGGGCATCCCACATTCCTACTCGCTTTACTGCACATAACACCAAACAGCGCAGTTACTTTGGGAGCCTACAGGAGGGAGAAATGATAGGAAGTTGCTAGAAATGTGTGGAGCCTAAATTGTTTGTCTTGCAGGTTCTGAAGAGATGAAAAGTAGCTGGAAGAAATCATCATGGCGGATGGAGAGGAAAAGGGAAAGTGACTCCTCAGATCAAAGAAGACTTCACCTGTGAGTCACTGTATGATGGTTTTTTTTATTTTGTAGAATATCATTTAGTAGGGGTGCCCCGAGGTAATTTTTTTTTCCAAGGTGTGCCCCGAGGTGGAAAAGGTTGGGAAGCACTGCCCTAGAGGAAGAAACTTTGTTGATGGTCTACAACTGTACAAGTACAAACCGTTTTGAATAGTCTTGCAGCGGACCCCTGGTAGCTCCTTGCAGAAGTCAAGGCAGCTCATTGTTCTTTTTAAATGTATTCCACATACTCAATACTTAGATACATATATGGATCAGCTACATAAACTAATAACCAGTAAATAAACTATGACCAAACTCCGATAAGTCTCCCAAAGTAAAATTACTAGCAAAATATAATGCATACTTTAGCATTATAACATAAAGTTCTTTTTAAAACCAAGCTGCAAAATCATGACGGTAACATGGAAAATGACAAAACATGAGGGAGATGTTACAGTGAAATTTTTACAAATTAAGAATTTCATGGCAATCTTCGGGACATTGTCATATAGATTATCACCTTCTCACTGCTTTAACTATACTACATGCTTTTTATAGCATCACGTTAGACCTTGTTATGAGTGCGATTATGTGTCAGCTATGGTTAAATAAACCTAAAGCTTACCTGTCATGTAAATTAGTTTTTACAGAATAAACTGTGCATCTGTGTGCATTAAGAGGAGCACTATTTCTGGCCATTACATAATTTGTATATGACCTTTTTGCCAGTTTTCTGCTGTCTTCATCCCTAATTTTCTGCTGTCCCTGAGCTAACGAATGAAGCCTATTCTCTATAAAGTTCCTTACACATTAGACACAAGAGGGGATCAAGCTCCCATATATTTCTATAGCGCACCCTCGAAACCAGTAGCATCGTGGGAGAACGTATAGAACACTACTAAACAGTGTAAGCTGTAAATAAAGCACTGTGTTGAGAGCTAATACAAACCATAGGCTACGGCTGTATGTATGAGGTCAGAAAAGAGAGGAGAAAAATGCATTTACTCTGATAATATAACTACGCAGCCTCTTATATTCGCTTGTATTATAAATTGATTTATATAGTTTGTTGAAACAGCAGGAACCATGTAACTGTACTATCTGGCATTAGAGAAGAAGGAACTGCTTACTATTTCCACAAACTGGCAGTTTTTCCATAGGGTGTAGTCTAGTTCTATAGCTGAAGCTTAAAGAGACTCTGTCAGTAGGTTTGTACTGTCCTGTCCTAAGTGTAGCATAAACTAGTGATAGAGAAGCGGAACAGAATGACGTATCACTTACGTTGTTCTGTGCAGCTGATCCAAAAATATCCTCCTAAATAACATGTACAATAAGTAGCCCTCTCCTTATTATGTACATTAGCCCAGTAGTCCTGGATATTCATGAGAAGCAGAAAACTCTGCCCACCAGCTGCTTATTGGCAGTTATCTATCCATGGCGTTTACAGGCAGTCAACTGTCAATTAGCAGCTAGAGGGCGGGGGAAGGGTGTGGTAAAAATCCTATTCTCCTGCATATTAGGGGAATGGCTGACAGAATAATGTCAGTATAACACTGAACTGTTCAGCATTTCTGTCACTAATTTACACTGCCCTCATTTAAGGCAGCATAAACCTAGTGAAAGATTCCCTTTAAGCTGCAATACAAGACACTGACTATGGATAAGGGTTCCCCTCAAAAAAAGTTAACTTTCTCATGCCAGATACCCTTTTAGCCACGTTATTGAGCCTATAATCAAGCCATGATGTTAACACATGTAGTTTTAGTATGTGTATGTATGTTCTGCAAATATGCACATGGCACACACATTTGTAAGCAGTGGAGGCATGCTTTGGTGGGTGCTACAAGCACCCTGAGTCCAGTACTATACGGTTAAATAACTGCTGCTCTACTAATGGAGGAAAAAAAACCCCAAAAAGACAACACTTTGGGGAAAGATCCAGGGGATCCAGCTTGTGAACTGTTAAACAATCAGGGAACAATAAAACACCACATTTGGATTTAGTGCACTCATCTTCTATTGTTTGAGTAGAGAAAAGATAATAATATTAAAGTCTCCTGAAAATTTCAACACAACTTATATGCACAGTTTAAGGCCATGTTCACACAATGTATGTGTTGTAGAAATCAAGGCAGTTGTTTCAATTTGCAACAACGGCCGTGATTTACACACAACATACATTGTATTGCAATGAATGGAATCCCGGCCAGAGTGCATACACATTAGTATAGACTCTGTCCGGGGTCACTAGCGGCAATGCAAAAAACCTGTCAGTTGACACAATGGAGCGGCAAATTGGGATTGCGGGCGCGCACGGATGCGCCTGCATCCCGATTATTCAGAAATGAAGATCATCCGGCCAGTACTGCAGTATCGGCCCCAATGTTTTTCCTTGACGCCGGCCTAAGACATTAGGGGGAACATTTATCATTTGCACTTTTTTTTGCCTTAGCAAACTTTCAAACTTTTTCACCAAAATCATTAGGTGCATGGGCCTTTATAAATCTTGCACAATTTTTGCATGCTTTTTTTTGGCTAAAAACTACGCCAGGGTCTGACTGGAGAACTACTTTACAATTTTTTTTTTTTTAGCAAAAACTAAATCTGTCTAAAAAAGTAGCTAACAGGAAATCACACCCCCTCCAGGTGCAAAACAAAAAAAGGGAAACACCTTGAAAAATGTTGCTTAAAATTTTACAGAGTGCAAAAACACAAAGTGTGCCATAATAATGGCCCAAAGACAATGATAACTGTGCCCCTAAATGATGTGTCTTTTAAACCCAGAAACTCCCATAGTGCTATAATGTTATTTGTGCACATTGAGAATTGAGCTCTAAGGGTATTTTTAAAGTGATGGAAGAGCTTAGTACAGGCCTGGTACAGTGGGTGAAGTAGATGGTACTTGATCTCTAATAGTGGCCCTGGTAGCGGTATGTTGTACTGGAGAATGCCAAGAATTGTGACCCCGCTGTTATTAGATCCAAAGCTTTTTCTTGTGAAATAAACTGCACTGTAGCTCACTTGGTTTCTTCATTTAAAAGAACATTGTGGCTGGAAGGGAGGTACAGATTGAAAGTCTAGGATCAAACGCAATAAATCTAAGGAAGATTTCTGAATGAGACTAGCTATAAGCCACTGGCATTTTTCCGAACATTTATTTACAGCAGATAAATATTTTTTGTTTTGGTTGGCAGATGTGTTTTTGAATGGGATCTTCTTGCATTGTGGGCATTAATAGACTACTGTATACACTATTAGGCTGGGTTCACACTACGTATATTTCAGTCAGTATTGTGGTCCTCATATTGCAACCAAAACCAGGAGTGGATTAAAAACACAGAAAGGATCTGTTCACATAATGTTGAAATTGAGTGGATGGCCGCCATATAACAGTAAATAACGGCCATTATTTCAATATAACAGCCGTTGTTTTAAAATTACAGCAAATATTTGTCATTAAATGGCGGCCATCCACTCAATTTCAACATTGTGTGGACAGAGCCTTTCTGTGTTTTTAATCCACTCCTGGTTTTGGTTGCAATATGAGGACCACAATACTGACTGAAATATACGTAGTGTGAACCCAGCCTTAAAGTTAAAGTTGTGCACAACCCCTTTGGGAACTTGTTCATCTTATTCTATAATACAGGGATGGGGAACCTTCGGACCTCCAGCTGTTGCAAAACTACAATTCCCATCATGCCTGGCTGTCCAGGCATTATAAGAATTGTAGTTTTGCAATAGTTGGGCAGAAGGTTCCCCATCCCAGCTATAGTATATGTTCATCCGCCTCATTATACTGGAGTGCTCATCCAGGGGAAGGCAAAACCGCTATAAGGGTGAAGCCAATTGTTTCTTATGATTGGAGGGGGGGGGGGGGGGGGGGGGTCAATGACAATAAATTCTTGGATCAAAGACCCTTCTCCAGATTTAGTAACTCAAACTTGTAATGTTGCTACAGTCCAAAAAATTCATCCACTCTGTAGTGCGTTCACCATGACAATTTCCTCTGGCAGAGAGTTCCATAATCTTACAGCTTCTAAAGTAAAGAATTCAGATCTATGTTTATATAAAAACCTTCTTTATATAAAGTACGCCTCCTTATACTAAAGTGAACTCTTAGATAGCCGTATCAACAGCTGCCTCCAAAATGCAAAGGCGTTATTTTATGGATATTGGTGTCTGTTTGTAAAGTTTTTATGTGGACTTAATAACCTTGGAATTTTTAACTGGAGCTGGAGACCCTCTTTTCATAATTTTTTCATAAAGACATATGGTACATTTCATGTTTCCATCTGTGCCTCCATATTGTAGAAAATTATCTTTATTCACTGGTGCAATGAATCAAGGAGGTGTTTCCAAGCTCCTGCAATGCTGAGGGCTGTATCACTCCTCAATCCCTCTCTGATTTTTGATTCTGCTTAAAGATCAGCTCCTAGCTGACTTTCAATTGAGCAAGGTCAGGGATGGGAAGGGGGGTGAGAAGCCATTCCAGCTTGCAGAAGTTTTTTTTTAATTCTGGAAGCACAGCTGGACATATGGAATGTACCATGTGTCTTAACAGCTATCTAACAGTGTCAGCAGTTTGGAACGTGAATTGCAGCTGGCAGATTCATTAAAAAAAGTAGCTTCACACATAGCGGATCGCAGTAGGTTTCACACTGCGAGTTCCACAGCGAAATCCGCTGTGATTTCCGCTAATGGGGTTACATACATTCTGCTGCGAGTATGTAATTGCTGACCCTCTTAACCAGCCGCTGCCTGGAACATACTTTACCTGGTCCGCGCCCCTGCATCTGAGGCTCCCGGCTCCCATTGGTCCCACTCAGCCAATCAGTGCACGGCCTCACTGCAGTCACTGATTGGTTGGGCGGGACTTACAAGCCAGGGGCCTCATATGCAGCCTGAGCACAGTCCAGGAAATGTATGCTCCAAGCTGCAGCTGATTAAGGGGGCCGCCATTTACATACTCGCAGAATGAAAATTCAGCAGCGGGAAAATTCAAACTCACAGTAGCGGGAATTGCAGCGGAGTTCGCTGCAGAACACGCATCGTGAAATCGGCTGCGATTCGCTATGTGTGAAGCTACCCAAGGGGGATGTAGACACCTAGCTCAAACAAGTGAAGCTACATCTCAAATCTAGCTATCCGGCTAAATGCTAATGCTCCACACATGAACAAAATCATCATAGATTTTACATGATGAACAACCTATAGTAGCAAAGAAACTCATTAAATCTGAATATGGAGCTAACCCCGCCCATCCAACAGGCAGCACTACTATCAATCCACTATATGCCTCTGTCTTGAAGGAATGAGAGGAGAACTTTACTCTGTACCAGAGCCTGCTTGGTTTCTTCTAATCGTCCACGCTTCCACCACTTCACTCACATGCAAAACAGAAAATGTAGGACTGGCCCACCAAAAGGCCTCCGGGGGGGCCCCAGCTTTAGAACCTGCACTGACTAACATGCTGTTTCTCATTGGTTCTTCATTGGTGGGAGCCAAGGATCATTTCCTCTGGTGGGCCCCCAATACCCCAGTCTGACACTGAAAACAGAGAAGGTGAATACCAACCTTCTAGGCCATAACATAAGAGGCTGAAACTAGAGTCTTCCAACTTGAGAACGCCACAGAACCCATTCCTTTTTAACATGTGGGCTAAGTTGTCTGATGACCTTAAGAACAAGCTCTGCTAGAATAATGCGTCTGTCTGAGCTGTATATCCTAGCACATAGAAGGTTGTCGGCAGAAAAAGACCACTTGGTCCACATTGACATATAACTGAAATAGCCCCTGGGGTTAGGGCTCGACGACCACCTTCAAGAGCTTTTTCTCCATCCTTTTTGACTCACCTACTTGGAGGAAGATGCTTTTTTCAAGTTGCCAAAAGCAAGAGAGAAATCACTTCCCAAAATATCATATCTTATCTTTTGTGATTTATAAGCATTATTGCATACGCTATGTCATGCCAGCCAGACATGGTCACAAAACCTCTTTCTTTAACACCTCTTCAGAGGAAAATAGATCATCTGCTTCCAGAAGTCAATTCACAGATGGTTTCTATACCTGTGGACTTTTCTGCTCCTACTGTTCTAGTTGCTCTCACCTAACACTCCTGTACTTGGATTCAGTTAAAGGGAATCTGTCACTAGGTTTATTCCACCTTAAATGAGGGCAGCATAAACTAGTCACAGAAATGCTAAACAGATCAGTGTATTATTTACATCATTTTGTTCAGCTGTTCTCCTAATATGCAGGAGAATGGAATTCTTGCCACACCCCTCCAGCTGCTGATTGATAATTGACTGCTTATACACAGCATGGATAGATATCTGCCAATCATTAGCTGGTGGGTGGAGTTTGCTGTTGCTCATAAATATGGCTCCATGAATACTAGGTTCACACACATAATGGAGAGGACTACTTGTTGTCCATGTTATTCCGGAGGATGTCTCTGAACCAGCTGCACAGAACAATGTAAGTGATAAATCATTCTGTTCAGCTTCTCTGTCACTAGTTTATGCTACCCTTAGATAAGACAGCATAAACCTGCTGACAGAGTCTCTTTAAGTACTTTCTCATATGAATGTATACCTGACAACATAATACATTCTCTAGTTATTACCAGAAACATTACAGGATTGGTTATATTTATAGTAGTTTATTCCATAATGTATATTCATTTAGTTCTGCTACTTATGCTCTCAGACTATGGTATTTTATTGACTAGGATAAATGTGCCTATTTATGAGGATGCTGTAGATCTTTGTTCTATGTTTCTCTATAACGCCTGAATTGCCTATTTAACTTGTATAAATGTTTAAGTCTGAAAAGATCATAAAGGGTAAGGTTTGGCCTTTTCTTTCTTTTTTATTACACTGCAGTGTTAGCAATATGTCTATTTTATCTCTGAATCTGTGGGGGACAATAAAGCAGCCTGTATATCTTACTTGTTTACTCATGGCCTACCTCCGTTTACTTTGCTGGCCAATATAGCATATTACAAAACTTCAGCTTGAAGTGTTATCACTGTACACACATACAGCGCTTGCAGAGTACTTTATGGTCTTCTTAAACAGGTGTTCCCATCTTGGATGGTTATGAACTTTTCATAACTTCCTTTTTTTATAAACGCCACCCGATTCCTGAGCTCGGCACAAACTTAAATAACGTCTACAATAGTTACTTACTTAATGAGGTTTAAAAAAAGTTAAAGATCCATCAAGTTCAATTGAGAAAAGCACCTTGAAGTAATTTCATGAATTAGCCATGACAACATCATGTGGCAGTGTTCCAAAGTCTCACTGCTCTAACAGTAAAGAATCTCTGTCTGTGAGGATGGTGAAACCTTCTTTCCTCTTGTATAGGAAATAAAAGCCCTTAAATAAAGCCCTTTCCCTATTTACCCAGCCACAATTCTGTCCAGAGGTGCACACCTCTTAGCACAGCTGGCTGGCCCTGCATCTCTCACAGGCTTGTGCAAAAATTGTGCACAGTTTATGCTTGTTTCAAGGCATAAACCGTGACAAATTAGGCTCAGGAGGTAGTCACGCCTCCTCCCCGCCTTACCACACCTTTACACCACAGAGAAAGTAACAGTCTGAGCCTACTCTGTGACGTATGCCAGGGTTCAAGTTTCAAAAATCTGCCCCTAGGAATTTAAAGAGAAACTAACAGTCTCTAACTAGCTATTAATCCCATAGCACATGGGGCACTCAGCGCCATTTTTTGTAAATCTTGACTTTATTCACTATGTAATTTAGGTGGTTTGGTGCATCCGGGACTACATTACTGCTTCAATATTTATGAGGAGAGGCAGGCCACCAGGGCAAATTAGTGCACCAAACCGCATAACCTGCTGTTAGTTTTCCCTTAAAATGGTTAGTGTAATTTGAAACAACTTCCCTCCAGATGATACCCTTTGTAATTCTTAATATATTTGTAAATCCCTTTATTCCTGGGTCATTTTTGCTATTTTTTTGGAGGAGACATGGTTTACGTTATCTACTTTTTTAGGCAAAATTGAACACGAGGACGGCACTCCAGTAGTGTATAGTGAAGATTTATTCACCCAATCACAAACAGCGACGTTTCGACTCTAACATGAGTCTTTCTCAAGCTTGAGAAAGACTCATGTTAGAGTCGAAACGTCGCTGTTTGTGATTGGGTGAATAAATCTTCACTATACACTACTGGAGTGCCGTCCTCGTGTTCAATTTTGCTATCCAGAGGAGTCGGGGGTCGACTTTTATGGGACGTGCACCCACCAGCTTTAAGCTATTTTTTGACTTCAAGCCAGCAGAGTGCCGTCCATCTACTACTTTCTATTACTTTTTTAGGCAGATTTGTCATGTGTGGGTTTTTTGGTGGTGGTGGTGGTGGGGTTTGCGCAGCAGTACTCTAGTCAGACCTTCGTATGTCTTTTTTTTACCCACAAAGTACTCCTAATGATAAATTTTGCGCATACATTTGGCTATGTTCACGCAAGCTTTTTTTTCAGCTCCGTTTAAAATGACGTACGTTATTTTGAGTCTAAAATAACGGACGTTTTTAGCAGCCTGGCCTTCCCTCCCCAGGTGCAATGACTGATGTTTGCACATTATTTTAGTTTGGGGTTACTAATTGGACTTTGGGTGTGTCTTAATTTAAAAGTCCATTGAATTTAATAGTAAAAACGGAGAAAGAACGGTCACAAAAGAAGAACTGTGTGTGAACAACTATTAAAAAAAGTCCGCTGTTTGCAAAAGAAGTCCGAAAATAATGTTCATGTTCATTATTTTAGCGTCCGCGGCAAAAACGTCTGTTTTTCAATGCATTGTGTGCATTGCACGTCCGTTTTCCCATTGACTCCAATGCATTGCTATTGTAGTCAGTTAAATCGCGGCAAAAACGGACGTTTTTTAAAATAGCGTTTTTTATCCATTTTTGACGTGTGAACATAGCCTTTTTGTAAGTAACAGGAAAAGTGTGCAAGTATAATAATTATTGTGCAAATGATAAATGTCCCCGTAGGTGCTTTTCATCCCGGCAATCTGCAGATCGTTACCAGGCTGATCGTTAGCATTTCAGCCTGTTCAAAAACAATGATCAGCCGACATTGTGCATGTCGGCCGATCATTGTCTTCTATTACACAAAGCAATTATCGGCCAATAATCACTTTGTGAAATAGGATCTTAAAGAGGATGTACCACCTGGTACATCCTCTTTAACCTAAACCCACTGATCGAACGGCACCGGCACGGGGAAGCCGGTGCCGCGGTCTGTTTTTCGGACCGAGGCCCAGTTCCCGTGCACGGCGCCGTTCTATGCAACGGCCCGCCCGCCCCCAGTGGGAGGGAATTCCCTTCCCTGTATGACGCGGCTCCATTTATTCTAAGGGAGCCGCGTCATACAGGGGAGGGAATTCCCTCCCACTGGGGGCGGCCCGGCCTACCTCCAGTCCTTGAGCACCGGCCGCTTCCGGTGCATAGAACGGCGCTGTGCATGGGAACTGGGCCTCGGTCCGAAAAACGGACCGCAGCAACAGCTTCCCCGTGCCGGCGCCGTTCAATCAGTGAGTTTAGGTTAAAGAGAATGTACCTGGTGGTACATCCTCTTTAAGCCTCCATTAAGTTGGTGGATGATTGTCCCCTGCTAAGAGGGCCCTGCAGTCACCCCCCTCTATTTTTTAAACATCCCCAAGTTTGTGGATAGGATATAACTTTCTGAAATGAGAATACCCCTTTAATACTGTAACTGAACAGATAATGTATGCATTCAACTGACACCTTTGTAATCTTTGCCTGGTTATCTGGTATTTCTTTGTCATTTGATGATTAATTGTTGCTTATATGTTTCGTATATAGTAATTTTAAAATGTCAGAAAATGAATATAACTATAAAAACCTGCTCTGTAATCCAGCTAGAGTCCATTCATTATTAGATTGGCTACATCAAACATTAAAAATAAAAACACACCACACTGGAGATGATAAAAATGTGAACATTGCATTTCTTTTCTTATTCATTGATCTACTGTCAATCAAAGGGGTCTATCATTTTATTTATCATTAAAAAGGTTTTCTAGGCAAAACAGAATGATGATCAAATCCATCAGTTAAGACCTGGATTCTTTACTGTAAGAGCAGTGAGACTACAGAACTCTCATGATGTTGTCATGGCTAATTCATTAAATAAGTTCAAGGGAGGCTGTTTGGTATCCGCACCATTCACTGCATAGCAGTGGCGACCTGTAACTGCAGCTCAGCTCTCGTTCTACTTTTTCTACTTGTAATCTGCATGATCCATGAGAATAGTCAGTTAATGTGGTCACTGAACACAATATAATTTAGTGAGCAAACACTAAAACACTTGAGTGCCCGTTACTGGGTTTGAACATTTTTCAATGCTCGAGTGCTCGATGAACCTTATTGAAATCAATGGGAGACTCAAGCATTTAACCAGGTGCCCCCCACTAGGCAGAGCAGAGGGAGCCTGCTGCACATTCAATGTGTCTTGCAGTAATGCACTGCATTTTTTTTTGTATATTTTTTTCATTGGAATATGTAAATGTAATATACAAAAACTTTAATTAATATTTAAACTGTATGGGAGCTCCCAGCATCATATTGAACAATGATGCTGGGAACTCAGAAACTGTTCAACTAAAACTACCTTCATTCTCAGCGTCTCCAGCCCCATGGGAACATTACAGCAGGTTAGATTATTCTAAACTGATATTAGACCACCATTATCACCAGGATTCCACCGAATAAACCACTAGAATTGCTTGATCTTCTTCGGCAGTGCGGTACCTTTACATGGCGGAAAAGCTGTCTGTAAGGAAACTGCACTGCCCAAAGAAGATATGGCATAAATCCTTATTAGCCGACCTATTGAACAATGTTTAATCAGTGGAATCCAGGTGATTGATTCCCTCTAAGTAGCTTAACAAATGTGCCCTTAGAGGGGAAATGGCATGGGCAATCTTACTTGGTATAGATGCGCAAAACTGACAATCACCTGTAATTTCACGTTGATATAATTTTTTAGTGGTTTTAACAATTGTCTGATAATCCTGCAGTTTAGTTGCAGTTGGGTCTAGAAGTATTTGGATAGTAAGAGTACTGTCATAGTTCAGCCTCTGTCCACCGCCACAATGGAGGTACAAAATAACCATCAATCTGTGATGGTAGTGTAGACTTTCATTTTTTAATTTAATGGGTTTAGCAAAGTTAGTGCATTAAGTGTTAAGGAATTACAGCCATTTGTTACATATTGCCTCCAGTTTTACAGACTCAAACGTAATTGAACAAGTCGCTCTGATCAGCATTTTTATGGTCTGGATGGCCGTTACCTTAGTGTTTTGTGACAAATTAAGGAGAGAAAAGTTCTGGAGCTGATCCCAAGTGTTAAATTAAGATTAAGTAGTTGTTCGGGACTCTAAATATGTGGTTCAAAGAGGTGTCAATGCAAATGAAGGAGGCCATCAATAGGCTAAAATACAATCAAAAGAGAGATGACAGAAACTTTAGTTGGCCAAATCAACAATTCTGTACAGAATTAAAAAGTAGGAAAGCACTGGTGATCTCAAACACAAAAAAGGACGAAAACAACACAAGTAGACTCCCTTGGCAATAAAACTTTTCACAATTTGTAGCTAATTTAGGAACACTCCCAAAGCGGTAGGTAATCCTACCTCAATCAGGTGATGCTATGAATGTTTATTTGAAGATGGAAACCATTAGTAATGGAGAAGAGCAAATTTATAGTAATAAAAAAGTAAATTGCTTCCTTAGGTCGGCAGTCGGCTGATTTTAACTCAGTACCGCTCCGTGACACTCCCCTCTGGGAAAAGCTGGATCCAGTCCTGGGAAATTGGGAGAGTATGAGAGGAAAGACTCACAGCCCTAAGGTTACTTGTGATGATTGATGATGTGACTGCTGATAGATGTAGTGCAAAAAATTCTGGCGTATGTAACACTAGACTTCTGCTCAAATTCGGCTAATTCCTGCAGAAATGAAAGGACATCGCTTCACAGTACAGATGGATAATGACAGAAAACGTACAGCTAAAGGAACCTAACAGCTTCTTATAAGAAAGCAAATCAATGGTCGAGTCAGTCATCTGACCTCAACCTGATTAAACAAGCATTCACTTGTAACAGGCAAAAACACACATAAAAAGAAGGAGCAGCTGCAGTAAAGCAAGTAAAACAACTCAAGGAAAGACAGTGTTTGGGGGTGTACATTTCAGACAGTCTTTCACTATAAAAGGTTGCATCCAAATCTTAAAAGCGATGCTTTTATTTAATATTATAGTTAGCTTATGCATTGACTATGAAAATGAAGGAACTCTTTCAGACATGGTTGTAATCCCTTAACAGTTAATACAATATTGTTGTTAAACCACTTGAAGTAGAGGTGAAAGTCTACATGTCATCATATTCTGATGGCTTTGTTTCACATCCATTGTTGTGGTGTACGGAGGCTGCATTCTGAAAATAGTGTTACTCCTAGGTACATATATATAACATATGCTTATACTCATGCATTACACTTATGCCTTTGAATCCACTAAGGCACAGATTAAAGGGTTATAAGGGGGCATAATTTTTTTTTACATACCGTATCTTTGCTTGAACAGCTACTTAAAAAAAAAAAAAAAGGGGGGGACCCAAGTAGGTGAGTGTGTGTATCAACAATACAATATACAATTGTTTTTGAACCAACGGACGTTATTTCCAAAGACTTTAATGGAAATCATCAAAGAAAACAACAGTTGTTAATTTAAATTCAAATGGCGGCTGTTATTTTACAGCGTGTGAACATGGCCTGAAACATATTTTTTAGCCGGTTGTGCAACAGCCTCTGCTATGCAGGATTTGTGCCAAGCATTGTGAAGTATTTTTGCACTAGCACTTTTAGGCTGGGTTCACACTACGTATATTTCAGTCAGTATTGTGGTCCTCATATTGCAACCAAAACCAGGAGTGGATTGAAAACACAGAAAGGATCTGTTCACACAATGTTGAAATTGAGTGGATGGCCGCCATTTAATGGCAAATATTTGCTGTTATTTTAAGGGTACAAACCCACACACCGTATACACAGCAGATACGCAGCAAAAACGCAGCAGATTTGAAGCAGATTTGGTGGTGCAGATTTGATGCTGTGTCCAGTTATTTAGATCTAATCTGCTGCGTATTTGTTGCGTGTTTGTTGCGTATTTGCTGCATATTTGCTGAGTATCGCAGCAGTAAATAAGCTGCGTATACGGTGTGTGGGTTTGTACCCTAAAACAACGGCTGTTATATTGAAATAATGGCAGTTATTTACTGTTATATGGCGGCCAACCACTCAATTTCAACATTGTGTGAACAGAGCCTTTCTGTGTTTTTAATCCACTCCTGGTTTTGGTCGCAATATGGGGACCACAATACTGACTGAAATATACGTAGTGTGAACCCAGCCATAAGCAGTATTTTTCTACCTTACATTTTGTATTGCATTAAAGTTATTTTCCAAGTAAAGTCAAAGCACTATTTAAGTCGGGACGGCACCTCACACCAGTTCTACCAAGGTTTGGTGCCCGTGTGTGCGGGGGTAAGTATCACCACTCCTGGCCACCGTGGCAACTTGCCCCCAAAACACCAGAGCCCACTGGCTGATTGTGGTCTTTCAACATGTTGAAATGGCCCGATCATAACAGTGATGGTCTGCTGCTCGTCACTCCGCACAATAGGAGTGGCGTCAGCAGACCGCTGCTGGCTTCAATGGGCCACCGAGATGATCTAAGTATCATCCGGGCAGCCCCTCCCACAGCTCCCCACTTTTTCCTGTTCGCTGTCTGTGTGTGTAATAGCACAGACCACGAGCAGGGAACCAGGGGGAAGTGAGCACCGACCTGACAAGATGGTGCTTGCTTCCCTCTGCAGATTTTGGAGTGTAATACGGCCTCAATTATACAAGTGTTACAGTTATTAAAATACTGGCTGCACAGCTGGTGACTGGGTGCACTGCTATACAGAAGGAACTTAAAAGAGGATGCAGCACTTGCTAGACCACTGAAGGATCAGTAGAGGTCCTAGAGGTTGGACCCCACTCATCATAAACAATGGCATTTCCTAGTGCTAGAAAAACCCCTTAAAATACATATAATACATAGAGGAACATGAGGTGTCAGTGTGGAGAAAAGCAATGTGTCTCATGGAGAGATGCATTGTCATAATCTGAACTGACGGGGCTGACGTGTGCTCTCCTGATTCCTGGATGAATGCTTTACCTTCACTACCCGGATGTATTAATGAGTCATTTGCAGCTTCTATTGTATTGTATTGGAGACTTTACACTTTCTTTTGCTTCACTGTTACCGCATATATGCCTTATATCCACACTATTTAATAATAAGAATATTACTTTTCTTACGCACCTGCAGTGAACCTGAACTGCATATGGTTGCTTTAATGGGTCATAAGAAAGGATTAATCACAGCCTTTTCTTGAATCTGGTCTGCAGACTGATCCAACAAAGGCAAATAGGTTGTCCATCCTCTTTGATTTATAGTGCACATTAGCTTTTTATAATGTGAAGATTTTAAATGTTCTCAATTAGTTATATAAGCCTGTGAATCAGTGACAGGCAGGGGCGTCACAAGGATTCATGGGGCCCCATAGCAAAAAACTGTATGCCCCCGCCAACATACTCACCTTACCTGGGCAAGGTGTGAGCACTGTCTCGGGGGGGGAGGGGATTTAGGGGGTCTGTGAGAGCCGCCTTGTGGCCGCAAGTACCATGGAGGCAGTTCATGCTCAACCAGGGGGCCCGAGCCCCATAGTAGCTGCATGGTCTGCCTGCATGGTAGCTATGCCACTGGTGACAGGGTTATAGGTGCCCAAGGCTCATTGATACATCTGGGGAATGAAGGCTAATCCACCTGGTCTGAGTAAGGCTAGGTTCACACTGTGTTTTCAGCATCCGTTTAACGGATCAGTTTTTTTGCAAAAAACGGATGCATTTGTGTGCATCTGTTTTTGATCCGTTTTTCCATTGACTTCCATTATAAAAAAAAAACGGATCAAAACGGATGCGTTTTTTTTGACGCACAATAAAGTACTGTTGACACTACTTTTTTGACCGTTAAAAAAAACAGATCCGTTAAACGGATGCTGAAAACGCAGTGTGAACCAGCCTAATACAAGCGTTACTGTAACTCAAAATGCTAAAAAGCTACTGCTGCCAATGACAAAAAGATGTCAGAACACAGAATGCATTGCAGCTAAATGCTCTTCTAGGAAACCTTCTGTCCTGACAATAAAGTGGATGTTACACTGACATGTCATAACTAAATATTGTTGTCTACCAAATACACTCCTTTACGGGAACTGTATTCCCTAATGGTAGTGATCTGCACCCTGCCATATTGCAAAATCTTTATAGAAATGTTTTGAGGGAAGTGACAAAAAGGTGGTGACATGAACTCCCAAATCTCAACTCAATTCAGCAACTGTGAAATGTGCAAGAAGTTCACAGAGGCCTCAACTTGCAAGGACTTCAAGGATCTGCTGCTCTCATATTAGTGCCAGATGCAACAGAACTTCTACAAAGGTCTAGTGAAATTCTTGTTTTGAAGGGTTCAAGTGTCACTGTCAATTATTTTTTTTTTTTTTGCAGAAATCAATAGTACAGGCGATTTTAAGAAACTTTGTAATTGGGTTTATTAGGCAAATATGGCATTATCTGCATTCAAAAAGACTTTCCCCAGGTCCCCCCCCCCGCCTTTCTCATTCACTGCTCATTATCAGGAAATCTCAACTCTTTCACATCAGTCGAGCCCTGTATAACCTATGGAAAGGGGAGGGGGGAGGAGGGAGGAGGGAGATTAGTCGCCAGCAGAGAGCAGAGAACAAAGGATTACACAGTGAGAGCTGTGTGAAAGCCAATATTCAGAGGTCAGTGCTGACTTCAGAGGAGATAGCTCGGTAATGTAGCTGTAAATTAACTCTTCGTTGTCCTGTTTTGGTGCCTCATTTCCCTCCATCCCTCCCCTTTCCATAGACAACAATGAAGACAGGGGGGAGAGCTTCAAACTGCTTTTTCATGATAAAAATGCTTTTTTTGGCTAATAAACCTAATTACAATGTTTATTAAAATCGCCTGTACTATTGATTTCTGCAAAAAAATAATAATATATAAATAAAATAAATAAACAACAGTGACACTTTCATGTTTTTTACTTGATTCATGGATCACACTGCTTGCTGTTGCCAGTATAAAGATAATATAATGTCTTCAAGCTGATATTTCAAAGGGTGTGCTAGGGAGATATAGGGGAGCAAGAATTCCTCTTGTGTACAGTCATGGCCAAAAGTTTTGAGAATAATACAAATATTAATTTTTAAAAAGTCTACTGCTTCAGTTTTTAAAATGGCAATTTGCATATACTTGCAGAATGTTATAAAGAGTGATCAGCTTAACAGCAATTACTTGCAAAGTCAATATTTGCCTAGAAAATAAACTTTTTCCCCCAAAACACATTTCAACATCCTTGCAGCCCTGCCTTAAAAGGACCAGCTAACATCGTTTCAGTACTTGCCCCATTAACACAGGTGTGGGTGTTGATGAGGACAGGGCTGGAGATCAATCTGTTAAGTAAGAATGACACCACTGGACACTTTAAAAGGAGGCTGGTGCTTCATTGTTTCTCTTCTGTTTACCATGGTTATCTCTAAAGAATCACGTGCAGTCATTATTGCACTGCACAAAAATGGCCTAACAGGGAAGAGTATCGCAGCTAGAAAGATTGCACCTCAGTCAACAATCTATCACATTATCAAGAACTTCAAGGAGAGAGAGGTTCCATTGTTGCCAAAAAGGCTCCAGGGCGCCGAAGAAAGACCAGCAAGCGCCAGGACCATCTCTTAAAAGTGTTTCAGCTGCAGGATTGGGCTACCAGCAGTGCAGAGCTTGCTCAGGAATGGCAGCAGGCAGGTGTGAGTGCATCTGCACGCATTGTGAGGCGGAGACTCTTGGAGCAAGGCCTGGTCTCAAGGACGGCAGCAAAGAAGCCACTTCTCTCCAGAAAAAACATCAGGGACAGACTGATATTCTGCAAAAGGTACAGGGAGTGGACTGCTGAGGACTGGGCTAAAGTCATTTTCTCTGATGAATCCCCTTTCCGATTGTTTGGGACATCTGGAAAACAGCTTATTCGGAGAAGACGAGGTGATCGCTACCGCCAGTCTTGTCTCATGCCAATTGTAAGGCATCCTGAAACCATTCATGTGTGGGGTTGCTTCTCAGCCAAGGCTCTCTCACAGTCTTACCTAAAAACACAGCCATGAATAAAGAATGGTACCAGAATGTCCTCCAAGAGCAACTTCTCCCAACTGTCCAAGAGCAGTTTGGCGATCAACAATGCCTTTTCCAGCATGATGGAGCACCTTGCCATAAAGAAAAGGTGATAACTAAATGGCTCAGGGAACAAAACATAGAGATTTTGGGTCCATGGCCTGGAAACTCCCCAGATCTTAATCCCATTGAGAACTTGTGGTCAATCAATAAGAGATGGGTGGACAAACAAAAACCAACAAATTCTGACAAAATGCAAGAATTGATTGTGCAAGAATGGACTGCTATCAGTCAGGATTTGGTCCAGAAGTTGATTGAGAGCATGCCAGGGAGAATTGCAGAGGTCCTGAAGAAGAAGGGTCAACACTGCAAATATTGACTTGCTGCATTAACTTATTCTAACTGTCAATATAAGCTTTTGTTACTCATAATATGATTGCAATTATATTTCTGTATGTGATAAAAACATCTGACAAACACACATAAAAACCAGAGGGCAGCAGATCATGTGAAAATATAATATTTGTGTCATTCTCAAAACTTTTGGCCATGACTGTAGGTGCAGTGTAGAAAAGACATAATAGCAGCTGGTCATCATCAACTAAAAAAAATGGTGGTGGAGCCTGCACAAGAGAAAACTTAGTGGAAATGTTATATATTAGCTATAATGGTCATAAATAGTGCCACTCCTCATGTATACATACAACAGATTAACCTGAAAAGTTTACCCTTAATTGTCCATTTCAAGTTATGGCTGAAGAATATCTGGCCATTCTCTTACAGCATACAAACAGGGAAATATAAAAAAAATGTGCAATTCTTTACAGTATAAACTATTAGACTAGACAGTCCAAACACTGCTTTTTTAAAGTCTAGTCTAGGTTAGCCCAATCTACTAATAAGCTTGCTTTTAGACCAAAAAAGTCACTCCCTTCTTTAGCCCTTTTCAGAGAGGCCGCACCCAATATGCTGAGTATGGTACAGAAGTATCTAATACACATTGAAAAAGTGGTGCAAGTCCCGTAAGACACTTTGGCGCAGGCAGTCTTCATTCCCCCAAATTTACAACTAACGCCCAAATGTATGTACAAACATTGCCTCTTTATATTTAACACATTTATTTCAGACCCGTATCAGATCTGTTAGCTAACGTAGTAGAAGGTTAGATAAGTACACTAATCATTAGTACAGGGATAATGTCAAAAGACTATAACCTAACACAGGAAAACAAACGTTTTAAGTAAAGCTTTACATGCTCCAGGGGAGCTGAGACTTCTTAAGATACCAAGTATGCCAGATGCTCAGTATGTTGGAGGATAAAAAAAAAAAAAACATGAAGTCCCCTAGGGACTTATATATGAAATGCAAAATATGTAAAAAAGTAAAAAAAATTTTTTAAAACATTTAAAAAACCTCTAATAAACATACCCCATTAAAGATTTATTACCCTCTTTCCCATCATACAAATAAAAATAAAAAAAATATATAAAAGAAATAAACATATTACATATCATAGCGTGCGAAATTGTCCGATCTATTAAAATGTAACAATATTTTTCCCGCAGAGAGAATAGCGTAAGTAAAAAGTGAAAAGCAAACACCAGGATTGCTGATTTTTAAAAATATTTAGAAAAAAAAAAAAAAATATATATAAAATTTCTTTTTTCTCTTACACCAATATATAAATAAAAACTAGAGATCACGGCGCACAAAAAAATGACACCCCAACCAGCCCTGTAGGTGGAATATAAAAGCGCTATGGCTCTTAGAAGACGAGGAGGAACATTACGTTAATTTGATTCGGACATCCGGGCACCAATGACCTTGGTCATAAAGGAGTTAAAGTGACTCTGCACCCACAATCTGACCCCCCCAAAACCACTTGTACCTTCGGATAGCTGCTTTTAATCCAAGATCTGTCCTGGGGACCGTTTGGCAGGTGATACAGTTAATGTCCTAAAAAAAACAACTTTTAAACTTGCAGCCTTGTGTCAAACTGCCGTGGCCTAGAGTGTTTGTGCCCTAACCTTGCACCACCCCTTGGTCCCTCCACCCCACCCTCTTCATCATTAGGAATGCCACTGGTAGGGTTTTACCTATTCCTCTGCAGTGAACACTGCACAGATGCCTTGACAATCCAGCCCATGTGCAGTATTCACACAGCTGATGAATAGGAGAATACTTGCCTGGAGCATTCCTAATGATGAGGAGGGTGGGAAGGAGGGACAGAGAGGGTGAGCCAGCCTAATGCTCAGACACTCTAGGCCATGTCAGTTTGACACAGGGCTGCAAGTTTAAAAGTTATTTTTTAGGACAATAACTACATCCCCTGCCGAACGGACCCCAGGACAGAGCATGGATTAATAGCAGCTATCCGAAGGTACAAGTGGTTTGGGGTGGGCAGATTGTGGGTACAGAGTCACTTTAAGATCTAAAATGGGTTGAACAGTAGGCTAGATTGTCAAAATTTAGAAGACATGATGTCTCAATATATTTGGTTTGTGGAATTCCTAGTTTGCAAAAACTTTGTGTAAAACAGCATATGAAGAAAATTATATTAGTCTACTCACCCACAGTGAACATCTGGTTATTGTGCAGTTTTCTCACCTAAAATGTTTTATTCCAAAATAAATACATGACAGGTGCTTATAATAATTTTCAGCTAGACTGTCCTCGACAACACGCCTGTCTGAATAATAATGAGGTCACTGACTGACAAAACAGGAATTCTGATAACCTGTTATTATTAAGGTATAATAAAATGCTCTGCTAAACACGACTTAGGGGACTTCAGCATGAAGGAAAAACCAAGGCACTCTTGTAGTAATGCCATAAGGGTGAAAGTTTATTTAGAAATAGAATGTGCTTTGTTCCTTAATTCCAACCAGTAAATAGAGACAATGGGGGGGATTTATGGAGGCCGACAAATATGAAAATTGGTGAGGTCCTTAAGGCCAAAATCCACTGTGTCCTTAAAGGGTTAAAGAGTTTTCCCACTCAAAACAAATTGACTAGAAAATAATGCTAACTTGCTAGCTAAGTGTTTTGATGGGAATATACTTTAATGTAGCAGATCCTTGGATATAAGAGCATAGGAAATCTGCCTTATCCACTTTACTTAAAACAATAAAAACAATCAATGCATCCCAACAAATATATATCGATCAGCCACAGCGTTAAAACCACTGACAGGTGAAGTGAATACCATTGATTATTTCATTACAATGACACCTGTCAAGGAGCGGGATATATTAAGCAGCAAGAGAATGGTCAGTTCTGTTAAAAGCAGAAAAATGGGAAAATGTAGGGTGTGAGCTACTTTATAATGGGTAAACTGTGATGGCTATGTGACTGGAGTCAGAGGATCTCCAAAGTGACATGGAGAATGAAGGATAGCCTATCTGGACCAATCCCAAAGAACAGTTACTGTAGCACAAAATACTAAAAAACCTAATGTGGGCTAGGAAAGAGAGGTGTCAGCACAAACAATGTACCCACGCTGATCTCTGTCCCCGACTAAAAGTGTGTACACTGGGCATGTGAGCATCAGACTGGACCAAAGAGCAGCAGAAGAACTGGTCCAAGGAATCACACATCTACTTTCGTTATGCAATAATTATCCAAGGAACAAGTCTCAGGATGCAATATGGGAAGCCAGCAAGATGAACAAGGCAATACCTCCCAACTTTTTGGATTGCCAAAGAGGGACACTTGTGGTTCACTCTAGAAAAAGTTTGCAGACATTTCTGCAGTGTCCCGAGTGACGTCATTGTTGCTGGGCAGACTACTGGGCCGGAACTTCAGCCTCTGAGCTCCGCCTCCTCCCAGGTCCTCAAGACTACGTCAGTGCGCAGCAAGATGGCGGCCCACAAGAAACGTTTGCCTGCAGCCGCAGCTCCTGTGATACCAGAGCTGCCAGAAAGCAATCCTGCCCGCCTGCTAGCACCGCTTCCATCCTATAGCGACACCAGCTGGGGCGCTGCCCCGTCAGATGACGGAAGTCACAGCCGGGCCTCCACTCCGACCTCCGCTACTCAAGATGGGGAATCCACGCCTGGTGCCAGCATCTCACTGAAACCGGACCGTTCCAGTGCCTCCGGCTCAGCCTTCTCTACCGGAGGATCCACGTCACCGGAGGGCGGTCCGTACGTAAGTGACCCGACTTTCTTGTTCCCCGTCCCGGGCCTCAAAGTAAAGGACTCGGCCAAAGCCTCAGTGTCCCCGGGTCTGTGGCAGCCTCCAGGGCGTGATTCGGCGCCCCTGCCGCAATGGGTGCTCGGGCATGGGCCTAAGATTCTGCAGCTGATCGAGGACATTCAGCAGGCCCTTGCTGCCCTGTCGTCTGCCACTACAGCTGCCACCGATATGCCCACCGCTGCACCTGCAGCTCCCACTACAGCGGGGCAGTCCACAGCTGCTAATACTGCTCCCACTGCCGTGGCTAAAGCTGCCTCTTCCACCACGTCCGTCACCTACCACGTGGCCCCTACCATCTCTCCTGTTACTACTGTGACCCCTAGTCTCGTGGTCACCACCGCGGCAGATGATGCTCCTGCTCCGGCTCCCTCCCGGTATCACCCCTGGGAAAAGAAGAGAGGGACCACCTGGGGTGCTCCAGGACATTTCTGTTAAGTGACCTCGGGGAGGCAAGGCCGCCTGGCCATTCTGATTGTTCTTCTAGTTTTGTTTGCTGTGGGAAGTTTGCAACCATCAAGGTTCGTGCCTGGTCCTCCTGACCAAGTTTCTTTATTATCATCCAGCTATGTGCTGATGGACACTCATTGACCCAAACTGTTCTCTAGTGCCTGTCCCAGAGGCTTTACATGGACGATGGTCTAATTGCCTAAAGAGACTCTACCAAACAGAGACACTTATCCAGTTCTTCCTAAAACACTTTTCATGATTATGTGATTGTCAGAGGGTTATTATTGTATTTCATGATTGCACTTCAGTATTGCACTTCAGTAGTCAAAAGTCTTTTTTCTTGTCAGAGTCTTATATATATATTTTCCTACCTCTGAGTAAGCAGAAAAGTCGTTTAGACCTAGTTTAAAAGTCGTAGTCTCAGAGTAAGTGTGTCTTTTGAAAAAGTATTTTTTTTCTCACAGTGTATATTTTCATGTCAGAGTCAGACAGTTTCCTCCTCCTCTGAGTAAAGAAGTCAGTCTACATATTTATATCTATAGCCTCAGAGAAAGTCTATTTTCTAAAGGAGTATATTTTCTAAAGAGTGTATTTTTCAGAAGGATCTTCTATTTTCTCCATGCATAATATTATTGTATCTATTGTATCTACAGCTGGAAAGATTATTTGAGCCAGTTTTCTTCAGATGTCTTCAGAGTTATGTGAGCCAATCCTCCTCCAGACCTCGCAGTATTTGTTGTCTTTTGTGTTTCCCTTCCTTTTGTTTCCAGTGTTTGTTCACCTCTGTCTTGTCCCAACATAGTTGTTGCTACACATAGTCTTACCTAACATTCACATTTGTCCATACATATTGCACCTTGGATACCTTTTAGTGTGTTTGGCCTATTGGATAATTGTGTTGTATGATTGACCGATATGTAAGGGGCCCCCATGGATGTTTGCGTTTATTATTTTGTTCTTTTCTCTTTCAGGTGTCCAAGACACTTCACACAGACACCCAAGGTAGTACACAGGTCTTCACAGTTTTCTTCCAGTAGAGTAACTCATTTCATTGGAAACCTACTGTCTAACTGACTGGAATATTGAGGGTCCCCCGCCAGCAGTTAAGTTGTCCTGACTTCCATGTCAGATGGTCCACGCACTAACTACCTGTAACCAGAGTACATTAGGCACCCCTAGGTGAAGTCCTGCCACTAGGGTTTTCTTTCTCATTCTCTCGCTTGTCACCTGTGCCTTGAGCGTGGGAAACACACATCTACATATTCACTCACACTAACATTCCTTCCTCTTGTCTTGTTGTCCTGGTCCTCTATGTTCATTCAGCCACATCTACCTTAGCTTGTGGTTCGCCGAGGTCGGCTCATTTCTAGTAGGGAGGTATGCAGTGTCCCAGAACAGCCCTTCTTATGCTCATATTTTTATTATAACTGGTTCTGTTCTGGAAAGCTATGGTCCACTGCAAACTGTGTGTATTGTGTCACCCTTCTCAGTATTCAGGTCTGCTATTTCATTCATTTATTGCATGTGTATTCAGGTATCAGTGTCTAAAGGTATTATGTCGCCTTCTAGTGTTCAAGTATGGTACTTCTCATGTATATTTCTCTGTATATGCCAAATGGCTGAATGTCACGTGACTGTGCCCTGCTTCCATGGTAACACCAATGGTCATCGAGCTTTTGGCTGGGGTTACCATGTGACTTCCTGTTCTACCTCAGTCTAGTCCCTACCATCAAGGGAATAGGTTGTGGTTTTGTCCTCTCTCCCTGCTAAGAGAGAGACCTGCGTGTGCTCTGCTGCTCCAGTCCACTGGCTGTGTTCCTGTCTCAAGTCTCAAGATTCTCATCTGGGTGTCGATTCTTCAGTCATTCTTCAGTTCCTCTCATCATCATCTTCTCAAATCATCAACAGCAAGTATTTCATTCAAGTCTCATTCCACCCAGCATCTTATCTTCAGTATCACTACTACTCCCATCATTCAGCACGCTACTCTCACAGCCTATTGCAGCATCACCCATTACTCTGCTTTATTCAAGATTGCCTTATTCTCGGTTGCATCCGGAGAGACTGTTGCTACTAGTTACCACCGTTACAATAAATATACAACTACCGTTGTTTCTGAACCTTGGCATTGGTGTGATAATTGGTGCCCTGACTAAGGACAACGAGGAATCGCATGCCCAGTATTCCCGCAGGGTCAGGAGCCTGGTTTCCAGCTGTATCACCCTCGTGCCTACACCGTGACCACATTATCCTACAGCTGCCCAGTTCCTGCCTGTTAGCACCATCTATACTGCGGAGTGGCCCCTAGGGGCCAGGGCATCGCATTTGGCGTCACGAACAGGATTACGATCGCAGTGTGTGCCCCCCAAGAGTGTGCCGCAACCCCAAAGAGACTTTGCCATATCAGCATGGGGGTAATCGAAGCGTTCAGGGCCCTAGACTGTACACAAGATGGCCGCTGTCTTCTTCAATTTCTAACTGCGCCATACCCCGGAGAGGAGGGGGTTAACCGCCATGTTGCCAAAGCGCGGGAATCGCCCGACGCCATAGACTTTGCATTGACTGCTTCTGATTGGCTGCCCGTGCCGAGTGACGTCATTGTTGCTGGGCAGACTACTGGGCCGGAACTTCAGCTTTTGAGCTCCGCCTCCTCCCAGGTCCTCAAGACTACGTCAGTGCGCAGCAAGATGGCGGCCCACAAGAAACGTTTGCCTGCAGCCGCAGCTCCTGTGATACCAGAGCTGCCAGAAAGCAATCCTGCCCGCCTGCTAGCATCTTTATTCAAGATTGCCTTATTCCCGGTTGCATCCGGAGAGACTGTTGCTACTAGTTACCACCGTTACAATAAATATACAACTACCGTTGTTTCTGAACCTTGGCATTGGTGTGATAATTGGTGCCCTGACTAAGGACAACGAGGAATCGCATGCCCAGTATTCCCGCAGGGTCAGGAGCCCGGTTTCCAGCTGTATCACCCTCTTGCCTACACCGTGACCACATTATCCTACAGCTGCCCCGGTTCCTGCCTGTTAGCACCATCTATACTGCGGAGTGGCCCCTAGGGGCCAGGGCATCGCATTTCTATACTTTTTAATTCAAAGATGCAATCACACATACAGGATCTGCTGCTGATTGATGCAATGACACATTCTGGATCTGCTGCAGAGTGATGCATTCAGTTACATTAATATCTAAAAATCTGCAGCAGACCCTGTGTGTGTGACTGCATCCTTAGGTCCCATTCACACATCAGTAATCCTGTCTGTAATTGAGGGATCGCAGACAGGATTACAAATATGTTTCAGTAACTGTCCGTATTTGCAGGGACCCACTGTCACATAGGTGTCAAGGACGCAAAATGGCTTAATAATTTTTTTGCGGCACGGATCATGTCCCCAGCTACATGATAGAATAATATGTTTGGATCTATTACACAGTAATAAACCAGACACTTTCTAGAGCAACATTTTAAGTTTATTAATGCAAATCTAATTTCTAGGTCAAAAAGAGGGACATGTACAGGGCAAAGAGGGACAGAGGAACGTGGATCAAAAGTAGGGACTGTCCCTCCAAAAGAGGGACACTGGGTAGGCAGGGCTGTATCTATCACTAGGCACCCATGGTCTGGTTCCTAGGGCAGCACCTTGCAGGGGGGCAGCACCATGGAGCCGTTTTAGTATCTCTCTTTAGCATTGTTTTAGTCTCCCACCTCCCGCCAGTATGTCTGGGAGCATGGTGGTATTGATCAGGTCTGGTATGAAGGTGTTGTTTAAGTCTAGTGTGGCGGTGTTAAATGTGACGCCTGGAGCTATTATCTACCAATCCTCAGTAGTCATGTGCTGTTACCAGGATCATTGGCCATACGCCTAGTGGTAACCGCATGAGGAACTAGTTTCGGTTGCATGTGGTGACGTACAGTAAATGTGGAAGCGTGGCCTAAGACTGATCAGATATCAATATGATCATCAGAAACTAATTGGTGAGTGAAGATGGGGCATCTTCAGGTTAAGTGCCTAGGGTAGCAGCCCTGTTGGTAGGTATGACAAAGGCGATAACATTCTCTGACAACTGTTTTTCTGAACAAATTGTTCAGTAAGGGTTTGAGGGACATGACAGAAAGATTTTGATTTGGTCTCCAAGTTTCCCAGATCTCTATCTGGATGAGCATCTATGGGAGCTGCAGGTAACACAATAGTAATCTATTATGGCCACACCGCACAACTTACAGGACTTTGTTTTCTGCTAATGTTATGGTGCCAGATAACACAAAGCACCTATAGCTGTGTTTATGCAGACTGTTTGGCAGCACGAGGGCGACCTATACAATGGTAGGCAAGTGATTTTCACGTAATGGCTAAAACATTGTATAGTCTTCTTTTGCCTTTTATAGCTGAGTAATGAACAAGGAAAGAACTCTTGCCCACATTTAATTTTACTACTACTATAGACCTGCCTTAATTCTTTGTATAACTACAGGATTATAGGGGCCACAGAGTGAAATGCTATCAATAAACACATCAATAAAAACATTCTTTCCTTCCATTTCAGGGAGCCCTTGGATCCCTCCACATTTCCTATTCAATCTTCTCCTCTCCATTGTGTTCCCGTCCGCCTCCCCCTCTCATCTCCTCTCTGTTTGTCTTCACTGTTTTAATTGCTTTTTCAATCCCATTAATTCTAAGCTCAGGTACTTAGAGGAGCAATAAATCAGAGAGGAATCGTCATAGCCGTGTGCTCAGGCAGATAGTCATGTACAGCTAGTCATGACATACAGCCATGTACAAAGAACACGTGTCATTGGATAGCGAAATTTACCTATATTGAAAAATGACAGCAAAAATGACAGTATATAAGGAAAAGAAAACTCTGCATAAAAATAAGTGTATGATAAATGTTATAGTGACAGGCTGAACATATAAAGCTGCATGATACTGACAGGGAGTCTTGTAAAACTGTCTAACAGCTGCATATAAGTTATTGACAGCTATGAATAACCTGGAAGCAGATGCGCACAACAGCAGACAGCTGCTTCTAACCTATGGCCAGCTGTCCTTGTAACCTAAAGAAGTGTGCGTTTCATCTCTACAAGATCTTCAGACTGCCGCACTCTTTACACATGATTATGTATCATTCCCAGACATCCATGTGTGACCGTGAGATATACTATGTGTGTGATCTACAAAAAAGATGCATCAACTATACACAGCGGGCATGTTACACAGAGCACAGAGAGAAGGTATAGATACAAACCATAGAAATCCACAGCTACACTGCTTACATAGAGCAGGATAGAACTTTCAAGTGCTCATTCATACCATCTAAAATATAGACCTCAGATACAAGAATACAACTAGATTCTGTTGTATGAAGAAGCTGGCTAGACTCCACTCATAATGTTACTTGAAGGTCCTGTGATACTGAGCTATTCGTCCTTACGTCTGTGTGATATGGACGTTCATAAAACCATGCATGCCTGCACCAAGTGGAGTCATGAACTGCACAGTCATCAGTATGGAGAACTCTCCGAGAGGATGTTCCTTTTCTGCTTGTCTCCCACCTTGATTTATACTGCAACTCTTCTTGTTTCGATGATCTTCAGTGGATAACCACAATGACATTAGTTCACCACTGCCCAACGCCTACCGCAAGCTCAGCAGAAAGTCAGTGCATGACATGCTAATCTGAATTACATCAAGAAGAAGAAGATCATGAGTTACAAGCAACTAAATGAAGGGAATTATACATGACTGATGTTCTTTGCAATCACTGTATGAAACCCACCTTCGGGAGAAGGGGACCCATGCAGCACTAGGCGGGGTAAAGTGGTAAGTCTGCCACCTCATGTTGTTTTAATGTAACAGGTCGGCACTCATAATATGATCAAATGTGAGCTTAGAATCTCAACTATATAAGCAGGAATGCAATTTTGATTTAAATTGAACATTTGCATATATTGTGACTGCATAGTGATGCTGTATTTGCTGGCTTTGGCATTGGCCACTATTAGAGATGAGCAAATTTACAGTAGGAACAAAGTGAATCGCTTTGTTCCTATCTGCATTCTGTTCATCAGGCTGAGGGCTTTGCAGTCTGCTCCGCTCTGTGATGTTCCTCCCAGGGTGCTGAGAAAAGATGAATCCAATCCTGGGAGACTTCTCTCAGTTTCCCAGAACTGGATGCATCTTTTCCCTGCACCTGAGGGGGGGGGGGGCTGGGGATACAGAGCGGAACAGATTAGCAGAATGCAGATAGGAAGGAAGCGATTTTTTTTTTGTTCCTACTGTAAATTCGCATAGCTCAGCTATTTGCTTTACAACCCGAAATATTTCATTTGCAGGTCACAAAAATGAATTCTATAGGGTCAGTCTAAGGCTAGATTCCCACATACAGTATCCGCAGTGAATTTCCCACTGTGAGTTTATAAATGCCAGCCCCCACCCCTTAACCCCCCCACCGCCAGAAGCATACTTTACCTGATCCACGCTCCAGCTGCATCTGAGGCTCCTGGAGGTCCCACCCAGCCAATTAGTGACTGCGGCGGGGCCGTGAACTGATTGGCTGAGCGGGACCTACGGGGATCAGATGTAGACGGAGTTAAAGTATGCTCCAGACGGCGGGTTATGTAAGTAATCTCATTGAAATGGTATCCGCAGCGGATTTCGCTGCAAACAACACGGTAAGTGTGAATCCAGGCAATGTTCACACACACAGTCAAATAAAAGCAAAGTACAACAGTAAAAAAGGTATAAAACATGGCTGTGTTTTAAATCGAATTTTAGGTTCAGAAATTACATTGGTAAGTTACTAATCTTACTGCAAGTAAAACATTTGCCCACAGACTTTAAAGGTGAACTCCGGATAAGAAAAACTTGCTTTCTATTAAAAGTACATGAAAAGTTAAATATATGTGTCTATACAATGTATTACTATACCTGTACGGTTCTGCCACACTGGTAGCTGATAGAAATCCAGGAAGTGAAAAAAAATGTCCCCTGTGCAAATACACATTGTCTCCTGCTCCCTTTGCTATCCCCCCTTAGGAGACAAATCTTCCATGCCTCTGTCTCACATTGTGTGTGTTTGATGAGATCAGGCTAATGATGCAGACAGGGGGCAGGGTGTGATGTCCCAGGAGGCTTGGCTGGACCCCCCAATCCCCTGAGTAATTCACCATCTCTGACCGTCCAGAAGCAGGTGTTGTACTGATTTCTCTGATTGTGCAGAAGTGTGCAGTGAAATTCGGGCTGTGTTCACACATGTTGGAGTGTCATTCCAGTACTGCAGCGTATTCACAAAAATGACGCAGTTACACAAGTAAATGATGCTAAACGGCAGAGAGGATCAGAGCCTTATTGTGCGGCTCAACTTCAAAGATAACAGATGCTTGATAATCTGTTCGGAAAAAAATCCGAAAGGTTCTTTACTTTATTCCAATATCAGCGATACAGGTAGAGAATACAGCGCTGTGTGGTGTTACAGGTAGAGAATACAGTGTGCTGTGTGGTGTTACAGGTAGAGAATACAATGTGCTGTGTAGTGTTACAGGTAGAGAATTCAGTGTGCTGTGTGGTGTTACAGGTAGAGAATACAGCGTGCTGTGTGGTGTTACAGGTAGAGAATACAGTGTGCTGTGTGGTGTTACAGGTAGAGAATACAGCGTGCTGTGTGGTGTTACAGGTAGAGAATACAGCGTGCTGTGTGGTGTTACAGGTAGAGAATACAGTGTGCTGTGTGGTGTTACAGGTAGAGAATACAGCAAGCTGTGTGGTGTTACAGGTAGAGAATACAGCGTGTTGTGTGGTGTTACAGGTAGAGAATACAGTGTGCTGTGTGGTGTTACAGGTAGAGAATACAGCGTGCTGTGTGGTGTTACAGGTAGAGAATACCGTGTGCTGTGCGGTGTTACAGGTAGAGAATACAGTGTGCTGTGTGGTGTTACAGGTAGAGAATACAGCGTGCTGTGTGGTGTTACAGGTAGAGAATACAGCGTGCTGTGTGGTGTTACAAGTAGAGAATACAGCGTGCTGTGTGGTGTTACAGGTAGAGAGTACAGCGTGCTGTGTGGTGTTACAGGTAGAGAATACAGCGTGCTGTGTGGTGTTACAGGTAGAGAATACAGTGTGCTGTGTGGTGTTACAGGTAGAGAATACAGCGTGCTGCGTAATGTTACAGGTAAAGAATACAGTGAACTGTGTGGTGTTACAGGTAGAGAATACAGCGTGCTGCGTAATGTTACAGGTAAAGAATACAATGTGCTGTGTAGTGTTACAGGTAGAGAATTCAGTGTGCTGTGTGGTGTTACAGGTAGAGAATACAGCGTGCTGTGTGGTGTTACAGGTAGAGAATACAGTGTGCTGTGTGGTGTTACAGGTAGAGAATACAGCGTGCTGTGTGGTGTTACAGGTAGAGAATACAGCGTGCTGTGTGGTGTTACAGGTAGAGAATACAGTGTGCTGTGTGGTGTTACAGGTAGAGAATACAGCAAGCTGTGTGGTGTTACAGGTAGAGAATACAGCGTGTTGTGTGGTGTTACAGGTAGAGAATACAGTGTGCTGTGTGGTGTTACAGGTAGAGAATACAGCGTGCTGTGTGGTGTTACAGGTAGAGAATACCGTGTGCTGTGCGGTGTTACAGGTAGAGAATACAGTGTGCTGTGTGGTGTTACAGGTAGAGAATACAGCGTGCTGTGTGGTGTTACAGGTAGAGAATACAGCGTGCTGTGTGGTGTTACAAGTAGAGAATACAGCGTGCTGTGTGGTGTTACAGGTAGAGAGTACAGCGTGCTGTGTGGTGTTACAGGTAGAGAATACAGCGTGCTGTGTGGTGTTACAGGTAGAGAATACAGTGTGCTGTGTGGTGTTACAGGTAGAGAATACAGCGTGCTGCGTAATGTTACAGGTAAAGAATACAGTGAACTGTGTGGTGTTACAGGTAGAGAATACAGCGTGCTGCGTAATGTTACAGGTAAAGAATACAGTGAACTGTGTGGTGTTACAGGTAGAGAATACAGCATGCTGTGTGGTGTTACAGGTAAAGAATACAGCATGCTGTGTGGGTGGGTAGGACAACAATGAAATGATAAAGTACTGCAAATAATTCAGAAACACAATGAAACTACAATGTGTTTCCCTTTAAGGACTGGAATACCCCTTTAATTCTAAAACTTGTAAATATGAAACAATAGGGCATAATCAATCACCATATTTATGGAGCCACTTTTTCTGGTAAATATGAATATTTCCATGATGGAGCATCATAGTCATGCCAAGATTAAAGGGGTTATCCAGCGAAAATCTTTTTCTTTCAAATCAACTGGTTTCAGAAAGTTATATAGATTTGTAATTTACTTCTATTTAAAAATCTCATGTCTTCCCATACTTATCAGCGGCTGTATGCCTTGCAGAAAGTGGTGTTTTCTTTTCAGTCTGACACAGTGCTCTCTTCCGACATCTCTGTCGGAGACAGGAACTGTACAAAGGAGAGGTTTTCTATGGGGATTTGCTACTGCACTGGATAGTTCCTGTTTTGGCCAGAGATGTCAGCAGAGAGCACTGTGTCAGACTGAAAAGAAAACACCATTTCCTGCAGGACATACAACAGCTGATAAGTATGGGAAGACTTGAGATTTTTAAATTGAAGTACAGTACAAATCTATATAACTTTCTGAAACCAGTTAATTTGAAAAAAAAAATATATATATATATATATATATTTTCGCTGGACAACCCCTTAACTCATTTATCAACATTTTGCACTAGTGCGGTGTTTCTAGCCAATATCGACATGCATGATTCAGGTGCACTCCCCTGCTGTCTGTGTTATACTAGATAGTGACATGTAAGAGGAAGAGTTTTCATCAGGTGGGAATAAAAAGTGACTTCTCTTAAACTGGCTATGTAAAAGATTAGTCTGTCTTTACAATATTAATATATAAACAGCAGAAATAGAGGTACATTATACAAAAAGATTTTTTTTTAATTCTTTATATGTTTAGAAAATGTGTTTTCACTGGTACAATGCTATGAAATTTTACAAAGACAGAATACCCTGAATGTGACTTTGCTTTCAATAAAATATATGCAGTCTTATTCACCATAAATAATTTACAGACAGCTCTACATAACATAAAGGTAAGCATAATATACAGACAGCTATTTACTGGCATATATGCAAAGTCTACAATTTTATATTATATAACCCACAGACAGTTCTGTATAATGTGCAGACAGTTGTGAATAACCTACATAATGCTTTGTATACCCTGAAGGCAGCAGCATATAACCTGCAGGCAGTTAGGTATTACCTACAGACAGCACTGTATATCTGAATATTTTATTTAACAAAAAAAGCAGCTCCTAATATGAAACCAACCTCGTGGGCTAAGGCTTAAAGGGAATCTGTTACAATGGAAATACAGTTTGATGGGAAAAGATTTAGTGGAACTTATAATTTAGACTAGGTTCGTTAAATGTAACCTTTAGAGATGAGCGAACCGGGTTCGGGTTCGAGTCCATCCGATCTTAAACGATCGGTATTTGATTAGCTGGGGCTGCTGAACTTGGATAAAGCTCTAAGGTTGTCTGGAAAACATGGATACAGCCAATGACTATATCCATGTTTTCCACATAGCCTTTTAGGGCTTTATCCAAGTTCAGCAGCCACCGCTAATCAAATGCCGAAAGTTCGGGTTCGGATGGGCTCAAGCATGCTCGAGGTTCGCTCATTTCTAGTAACTATTTAAAAATGGATACGTTACACAGTGTGAACCCAGGCTTATACTGTATATGTAAGCCTCTGCTTACTCTGAGCTAAGTAGTCAAGTGGGTGGTTTTATTGAAAACTGTCTCTACAGACAATATATCAATCTGCTCAGCTCCTCCTGCCTTATATTCTACCTGCAGACTGTATTTTAATGTGGTCCCCTTTAAGGGTAACTTCAAACGTACCGGATCGCAGCGATTCCGGCTACTGTCATTTTGTATAGGTTTACATACAATTTTCATTCCGCTGTGAGTATGTAAAGCTCCATCTTCCTTAACCCGCTGTGGCCCAGTAAATACTTTACTAGTCTGCACTCCGGCTTCCTTTTGAGGCTCCCACCTCTCTGACATTCCACTCAGCCAAACAGTGGCTGCGACAGGACAGCGCACTGATTGGCTGATTGGAACGTCAGGTATTCGGGAGCCACAGAAGTAGTCTGGAGCCGGGACCAGTAAAGTATTCACCAGGCTGCGGTGGGTTAAGGGGGGTGGGGCTTTACTTACTTGCAGCGGAATGAAAATTGTTTGTAAACCTATACAAAATGACAGTAACGGGAATCGCTGCGGATTTTACTGTGGAACTCACAGCGTGAAATCTGCTGCATTCTGGTATGTGTGAACCCACCCTAAGGGTGCATTCACACCTACAGGATCTGCAGCAGATCTGCAGCAGATTTGACGCTGTGTTCAGTTATTTAAATGAAATCTGCTGCAGAAAATCAGCTGCAGATCCTGTAGGTGTGAACGCACCATAAAGGAGCAATATCTAGAGAAATTGGATTTTTTTTTTCTTTTTGTATTCTTTTGCTTTGTTAATATACAGTATATGGCCCGGATTTATAAAAAGTATACTAAAGTGACATAATATCTACTTCAGGGGTGTCAAACTCAAATACAAAGTGGGCCAAAATTAAAAAATTGGACAAAGTCGCGGGCTAACCTTGATAATTATTGAAGCACAAATTCGGCGGTCTTGGCACTGTCACAGTAGCGTGCAGTGTTCCTGGCACTGTCAGTGGTGTGAGTCTCCCATCGCAGTGCACTGTTATTAATTGACATGATAAATTGCTATCATATGATTAAACCCAAACCCATGTAATAGCCAATGCCCCTTCATATTACCCCATGTAGTAGCCAACCCAACCAAAATTGCCCCACATATTAGCCAGCCCTCCCTCCCAGTAGTGCCTTAATAGTAGCCAGCCCCACAAGTGTCCCATATAGTAGCCAGCCCTCCAAGTGTCCCATATAGTAGCCAGCCCTCCCCAATAGTATCATATAGTAGCCAGCCCTCCCATGTAGTCTCATATAGTAGCCAGCCATCACCAGTAGTCTCATTTGGTCCTTGTTTGCCCACCATGGGTTTTTAATGCACGAATAAAAGTTATATTTTATCCACTACGTCCCGGAGTGCCGACTTCCCAATCCCCCTTCTCCTCTTGCTGAAGCCTAGCTTATGGCGTCTGGCCAACGCCCTGGTGTTCGAGCACCCGCCTTTGCACTCAACCTGTTGCTGCTTTCCCTGAAGGACTGGTGAGCTGTATCTCTTTTTTCTTTTCCTTTTGCAGTCTCATATAGTAGCCAGCCCTACTCAATAGTCTCATATAGTAGCAAGCCTTTCCCAGTAGTCTCATATAGTAGCCAGCCCTCCCCAGTAGTCTCATATAGTAGCCAGCCCTCCCCAATATTCTCTTTTATAGTAGCCAGCCCACCCTGTAGTCTCATATAGTAGCCAGCCTTCCCAATAGTGCCCAAATAGTAGCCAGCTCCCCAAGCGTTCCATATAGTATCCAGCCTTCCCCAATAGTCTCTTTTATAGTAGCCAGACCTCCCCTGTAGTCTCATAAAGTAGCCATGCCTCCCCCCATAGTCTCTTATATAGTAGCCAGCGCTCCCTAGTAGTCTCTAATAGTAGCCATCCCTCCCTAGTAGTCTCATATAGTAGTGAGCCCTCCACCATAGTCTCTTATATTGTAGCCAGCCCTGCCCAGTAGTCTCATATAGTAGCTAGGCCTCCCCTATAGTCTCTTATATAGTAGCCAGCCCTCCCTCATAGTCTCTGATATAGTAGCCATCCCTCCCCCATAGTCTCATATAGTAGCCAGCCCTCCCCCATAGTCTCATATAGTAGCCAGCCCTCCCCATAGTCTCTCATATAGTAGCCAGTCCTCCCCCATAGTCTCCTATATAGTAGCCATGGCGGGCCAGATGTAATTCAAACTCTAAATTGCCTGGCAGGCCAAAAATAATGGCACAGCGGGCCAGATTTTGCCTGCGGGCCAGAGTTTGACATGACTGATCTACTTGATACAATTTGTAGAAAGAGTTGTTACTAATGTGATGTTACCTAACAGATCAACCACAGTGTACAAAATTCACATGTTATTTATGATGATGAGGTTGTGCCTTATTTTAGATCTTGTCATTAGTGTAATTGGCACTAATAGTGATTACAACCATTTTATAAAACATAAGCATATCAAAGTGCTGCCATTACACCGCAAAACAAACTTATTTTTAAACTACGCTTTTACTAATGTACAAAATCGAAGATATTCTAGAGAACTAATTATGGTACTGGCATAGAATGCTGCTCACATATAATATTGCCTAAACCTATATCACATTCAAGGGGAAAAATATGTTCAATATTAAATGTTATGTAATAAACTAAAGAATACAGGGCATAGAACTGCATTTTGGATACACTACCAGTAATCCTACATAGAGGGGGATATTTATCAAACATGGGGTAAAGTAAAACTTTTTCAGAATCAGATTCCACCTTTCATTTTTCAAAGAATCTGTAAGGGATGAAAGGTGAAATCTGATTGGTTGCTAGGGGCAACTAAGACAATTCTACTTTACACCAGTTTGATAAATCTCCCCCAGAATCTATAAGTTCATTCACTACCATTGGAATGTATACATTTTTGTTAGATGCTCTGTACTAATACTCTCAAAAAAGTGATATAAAACTATTTCTCTCTAGCTTTAAAGGGGTATTCTGGCGATCCCATAAAAAAGGTGAACTCACCGATACCCCACTGATGTTTAACACCTTTCCCGCTTGTCTACACTGCTTCAAGCCCTACACTCAACTTTTTGCAAATTACCACAGTTTTACATCATGGCACCTCCCAACATGCATTGCACCTTAGAGCCAGCTGCCTGGTATCCATGCACCACTGGCTCATTCTGTTTATGCTTTGGTCAGGTGATTACCGATAGGTTTTAGTCAGTTACAGAAGACATGTTACAGCTTGTCTGACTTACAAAACAGACTGAAATCACATATCCTCTGTCTCAGAAGGGAGGGGGAGGACAGAGGAGTGGAGACAGAGTGGACGAGGCAGCGAGGACTTTCAGTAGCTTCAAAGTCAGAATGCCATACAGACAAATGTCTGAATTCATGAAATAAAAGCCTATAACAAACAAGCTTTGATTATGGGCGAGGATTGAACAGGGTTAATTCTTTGCTAACTGGAGTACCCCATTACAGAGTTGCTCTGGAGACACAAAACTATGATCTGTTTTTGCTAATACATTGCTTTAATAAAGTTATATTACCTTGCAATATAACTTTATTAAAATAAATAGATAGCTTTTTAGCTACCACTCAATTTACTATAACTTTATCAAGGCAAAGCATACACAATTTTTTTTTTGTCTCCAGAGTACCCCTTAAAAAGGGAACTCATTATGAAAATAAATACAGGCAGGCCAGAAGGGGTGCAGGAACTTAATAAACAGACTTACCAGCACCTGTGCCTCCGTTACACCATTCCCAGGCCTCTCTGACAGGCGCCTGCTGTCATTTTTTTGTCTGGAATCCGGGTATGTCACATACCTTGCTCTTGTGTCCTGCCCCAGTCACTGATTGGCTGAGCAGGCAATGTCTTAGCTAGGTATGTGATGTTGCAGCAAAAATTGCTGCAGGAGGTCGCTGGCTGTCAGCTGGGTGCGGGAGCAGCATTACAGGGCACGAGGATAGGTAAGTATACTTTGTTTATTATGTTGCTGCACCCCCCAGCCTTTCTGCTCTTTTATTATTTCATGTGACTTCTCCTTTAAGCACAAACTCTTATCTAAAACATGGGCAATATATTTTCTGTCCAATGGAATACCAAAAGCTGGACTCTTCATGTTTACAGTAAAAATAGATGTAATAAGGGTTTTTCTTCTTGGCTAGTATAGGCTATTTCCTGGTTGTTTATAAAAGTGCTAAAAAACTTCATAAACTTTTCTTTTGCTACCAGCACAGTGATATTTTTAAACTTTCCTAGGGGAAAACAAAAATTAGGCATCTTTTTAATTAGACTAGGGACGGTCCGAACCTGCTGAGGTTCGCGTTTGTACGAACCCGCACTCTCGGCAATGATTCCCGCAGTCTGCTCGCTCCGTGGAGAGGATGGATACAGCGGGAGGACCGCCTGGAAAACTGGGATACAACAATAGCCATAGGCTGTATCCCAGTTTTCCAGGCGGTCTTCCCGCTGTACCCACCCGCTGCACGGAGTGGCCAGACAGCGGGAATCTGATGCCGAGCAGGTTCGGACCTCGGCAGGCTCGGACCATCCTTAAATTAGACAATGTCATGAAAAAAAACACAAATATGAATCAGAGCTGATGTAACATTTAGAGGTCATTCCTCAAAATGGAGGAAATCCTGAGGGGTCTTTAGTGGGGTTTTACTTTTCCTTTGGGTCAGCAAGGGCACCAATGTACTCTACTACAATAAAAATAGGTACATTGCAAAATATTATTGTGTTGAACAAAAAAGGAAAATAATTCTCATTAGTGTTATATAGATTTAACTAGATAGATATAAGTCCCTTTTCCGTCATACAAGCACTATGGGTGAATTTAGCAGAGCCTTATCAAGAAATACAGCACAAATGTCGCACATGTTTTCACAACGCTGTTAATTTGTGCACAATAACCTCAAATTTTTGCATAAAACACGGAGTCGCACTTTTTTTTTGAGCAACTTAACTGCTAAAAAAAATGTGCAACAATTTCACACCAAGAACTACATAAATACTGATAATCCCCACCACCACCAATATGTTAGTACGGCAGCTTTTCATTAGGATTATCATATTGAGAGAAAAAGTGTTACCTCTGTGGTCAAAATTAGGGCAAGCTACCTTGAACCACAGAGGCCATACTATTCTTCCATCTCATCCTAATGAATAGTTTTCTTATAAAAGGAACTTAAAAAGGCAAGTAACAGAAGTGAAACACACTGTCAGCATGTGCTGTATTTTAAGGGTATGCTCACAATTCAGCAGTAATAATTGTAAATAACAAAGACACAATCTACTGCACAGGAATTGTGAACACGCTATAACCAGATTATTTGCAAAGCTTTTTTTTTTTTTTTTTTATCAATAAAGCAATAAAAAAGCTGGTAGCAAAGATGCCCAAAACCTTTGAGAAATCTCTTCCCCTTGTCCAATTCATTGTGTGTATATGCGTGTGTGTTCTTATGTAAATCTGACAGGCTGGGATTGTAAACTGCAGAATAAAACGGCATTGGGTCTGAAATCATCGGCAATTTCTCTTCAAATAATTTCACTTCCCACCATCTCACTTACATTCTGGCTCAGGCTATATTTAAATAAGTAGAAGACACACTGAATTAGCTGAAGTAGACGCTCAAAGCTGGTTGAAAGCTTAAATTGTAGTACTAGGGGCATGGATATGCTCTCAAAGGAGTTTATCATAAAGCTCAGGAGACATTTTAAGTCTTTTCATTCCTATTTCCCCGTTAGACAAAATATTTTCTAAACTTACATTTTTATTTCCTATTTAATTTATTACATTTATCAGGCCTTGATCTAGTAACACAGTCTGATAATGCAAAGTCTATAACATTCATATTCCAAATAAAAAAATCTGAAAATCTCTAACATTTCAAGTCTTCCTGATACAAGATTTCAGATCTGAAGGAAGATGGGAAGCGTCTATATTTGGGGCTCTACTACCCACAGCCAGTCAAGCACTTCAGCTCCCACTCTTTTACACTCTTTCCTCTATATAGCTTCTGAGATGATATATTAAAATGACAGCAATATTTTTGGCAAGACCTTTCGCTAGTGGGAAAATTTGGATACATTTCTAATGGATATGATGGATCAGCATAAGGTGTAGACTAATATCCTGTCACTAACCAAAGTAATGGAGTTTTACAGCTTTAGGCTATGTTCACACAACGTCAAAAATAGAGAAAAGGCGGCCGCTTTTGCAATTTAAAATAACATCCATAATTGCCGCGATTTAACTGACTGCAATGCAATGCATCGCAGTCAATGGAAAAACAAACGTTATCACCACAGACCTCAAAATAATGATCATGACAATTATTTTTGCAAACAGCCGACATTTTTTTATTAGTAGTTCACACACAGTTTTTCTTTTGTCACCGTTCTTTCTCCGTTTTTACTATTAAATTCAATGGACTTTTTTAATTAATCCCCACCCAAAGGCCAATTAGTAACCCAAACTAAAATAATGTACCAGGCTGCTAAATGACGCCCGTTATTTTAGACTTAAAATGACAGACATCATTTTAACCTCTTAACGACGCATGACGGGTATACCCGTCATGCGGCCGTTAAGAGTAAACAGAGAGGGCTCCCGGCATGAGCCCTCTCTGCAGCGCGCAGTCCCCGGTTGCTAAGTGCAGCCAGGGACCGCGTGTATTAGCCGGCGCGGCCGATCGCCGCGGGCGGCTAATTAACCATTCAAATGCCGCTGTCAAAGCTGACAGCTGCATTTGAATAGTGAATGTGGCCGCTCTCCCTGGTGTCTAGTGGGGGATCTCCCCCCCGTGATGCGATCGCGGCGGGGAGATCCGTTGTACTGAGCCGGACAGGGCTCAGCGTCGCTCCGACGCTGTTCCCGGCTCAGCAGTCTATTTAGATGGTCTGCAGCAGACCATTATAATAGAGCCATGATCTGATGGATCATTGCTCTATTATATACACAGGATTGATCTCAATGGGAGATCAGTTCTGTGTATATAGAAGTCCCCCAGGGGGCTTCATATTACTGTAAGTGAAAGTAAAAAAAGTGTTTTTATTAATAAAAAATCCCCTCCCCTAATAAAAGTCTGAATCACCCCCCTTTTCCCATTTTACAAATAAAAATAAATAAATAAATAAATAAACAAACATGTTTGGTATCGCCGCGTGCGTAATCGCCCGAACTATTAATTAATCACATTACTGATCTCGCACGGTAAATGGCGTAAGCGCAAAAAAATCCCAAAGTGCAAAATTGCGCATTTTCGGTCGCATCAAATCCAGAAAAATTGTAAAAAAAAGCGATCAAAAAGTCGCATATGCGCAATCAAGGTACCGATAGAAAGTAAACATCATGGCGCAAAAAATGACACCTCACTCAGCCCCATAGGCCAAAGGATAAAAGCGTTATAAGCCTGGGAATAGAGCGATTTTAAGGAACGTATATTTGTTAACAATGGTTTTAATTTTTTACAGGCCATCAGATACAATAAAAGTTATACATGTTATATATTGTTTTAATCGTAATGACTTGAGAAACATATATAACTACTAAGTTTTTCCATAGGACACACGGCGTAAAAATGAAGCCCCCCCAAAGAAAAATAATTGCGTTTTTTTTTCAATTTCACTGCGCATATAATTTTTTTCTGGTTTCGCAGCATATTTTATGGAAAAATTCAGCCTGTCATTGCGAAGTACAATTAGTGATGCAAAAAATAAGGGCTCATGTGGGTCTGTAGGTGTAAAATGCAAGTGCTATGGCCTTTTAAGCACATGGAGGAAAAAACGAAAACGCAAAAACGAAAGTTAGCACGGTCCTTAAAGGGTTAAACAGAGCTGAAAAAACGTTGTGTGAACATAGCCTTAGTAAGTAAACCTAGTGATGCTATAAAGACTAATAGAGTAATACAATGGATCTCTAGATTTATCTTATCATGGGGGGGGGTCTAAACTTTTTCTCTCTACGAATTGTAGGTACAAACACTGAGCGAATTGCAAACCATGAAGTGTTCACGTTGCGGTGAAGACGTATGCTTAAAGATGTACTTCTGAATGCAAGCCGTACTGTTACTTTATTGAACCATCTGGATCATTGCTGAGATGGCGGTTATCTCTCTCTGACAGATTCCATTGCCCTGTAGCAACAACTTTGTTTGCCATGTCCTTTTGATTTTACAAGGTCCAGCAACAATGAGGTCACAAAAGGGACAATATCTCCATACATTCCCTGCTCTAACCTGTGGGTAAGTAGGAAATAGGCTAATGATTTTATCCATAGTTATTGCTTAGGTTAACAAGACTGACGAGTTTCACAGGTTGTCAATAAGGCTGGTGTGTGTGCGAGCGTGTGTGTGTGTAATAGATGCATCTAGACACACTTCCTGATGCCACCTAAGCACCATATGTTTTCATTACCTCTTGTGTTGCATTGCAATTATATCATCCCTTTATTATGATGAATGGTGATGTGTTATTCTGCCGGATTTCAATATGCTAATTCCACTTGTCAAACACTGAAAAATGTTATAGCCTTCAAGATTGGGGAACATTTTTAAATCTCTAACTTGTATTCTTGTCTTTGGTGATGGTACTATTAGAGTAATTCCTCATGTCTATAGAGAGTGGTTAAATAAGCTTTTCCTTAAACATTTATAGATTTTGGAGGAGCATTGTGTTTCCTTGTAAAACATTGGCTCATAAAAATGTAAAACAAATTTAACAAAGGCGGTATAGAAAAGTGCTTGAGAGGTCCTACGTTTGTTATGTTGCTACACTTTCTCTTCATTACCTTATATTTATACAGTATCGGGTTCAAAGAAAGCTTGGTGACAACAAGTAAAGCTGCCATTACACAGTTCATATGCAGGGTAAAGAGGGGGAGGGGGAGGTGGGTGTGGGGGTTCACCCAACCTTCATAGAGCCCCAAGTTGCATGCATGCATCCTTTACTCTTATACCATGGAGTAACTTAGATATTTCAATCTGGAGTAAAAGATGAGGGGGGCAGGAGAGCTATCTTGGCAGCCATTCTAGGGGGCTTTAAAGGGAACTCCAGAGAGAGAAAATAATTTTCTATAAAAACATACTTTGAAAGTTATATAGATGTCTCTATATAATGTATTACTGTGTCTACGCAGTTCTACCACACTGCTTGTTGATTGACATCCAGGAAGTGAAGAAAACTAACCTCACTGCAATCCACTCTGTCTCCTGCTCCCATTACTGCCCCCCCCCCTTGGGAGACAGAAATCATGTGACCACAGTCGCTCATTCAGTTTGTTTGCTGAGCATAAACTGAGGATGCAGGCATGACAGGAGGTAGAGAGCGTGTGGGAGGAGGAGGGGCATGGTTGGAGAAGTGTGGTGTGGGGCATGAACTGGGTTATAGGGTGGGAGAAATAGGAAGTTCTTAGTTTGCACCACAAAGACTACTGGGAAGTCTAGTCTGATAGCAGTACAGGACATCAGAGAAGAGGAACTACTGTAAAACCACAAGAGTGTCAGTGGGAGACATAGGTAAGAACCTTGCATAGTTTGAAAGGTGTTTTTTTAACAAGGTTGCCCTGAGTTCCCCTTTAAGTAAAATTTGCCAGCTGAAGTCTTCAAGAAGATGACCCAAAGGCCAACAGGATCTCGAGAAGTACACATTCATATATTAGGTCATACAACAGTTGGGTGTATGATTAACAAAAGCTGCATGGCTAAATGTGCAAGGACAGAAGCTACAGCAGTCTGTAAGTAATTAACTCCCCTCCCAAACCACTTGCCATTCTGAACACAGGAATATAGGAGGGTTGGGAGAGACATCTACTGAAAACTGTGTATAGCTTAAAAGGGGTTTTGGTATGAAATACATTTATATTATATGCTTCTTTATATACAAAATATACAAATAAAAATAAAAAGAAGCTTGCATACTCACCTCCTCCACTCCCCCACTGCTGCTGCTGTCATGTTGTAACGCCTGGAGTAGTGGATCCATTGGACCGTCACTAGCGATAGCACTAACCTCAACAGGGAGCGGTGTCTAAGGGGCCGCTGGTTTTCACCAGAGCCCGCCGCAAGGCGGGATGGACTTGCTGCGGCAGGCGACCCCCAGGTCGCTACCCCTGGCTTGGTTGCTAGTGACGGCAGGCGAGGCGTGGCAGGAGCAGTAGGCAGGAGATAGTGCAGGCAGACTGTAGACGTGATCGCAGGTGGCGGACAGGACTCAGGAACAATGGGAAGGCAGCGGGCAAGGACTAGGGACAAGGACTGAAGACAGGAACAAGGGACAAGGACTAAGGTCAGGAACAACAGGGAGCTGGGCCAAATGCTATGGGAAGCATGTAGAGGCTCCAACACCTGTAGTGGGGCAGGGCTGGAATTTATAGGGAGTGATTGTGTGCATACACCAATTAGGGGCGGACTGGCCCTTTAAATTCGAGACAGCCGGCGCGCGCGCGCCCTAGGAGGCAGGGCACAGATGGAGACAGGAGCGGGGCGAGGTAAGGCGCCCCCCGGGGCCGAACAGGTAGCAGCGCCAGGTCCCTGCACAAGGACCCCGGCAGCTGCATGGGGTAGAGGGAGGTCGCGGCGGCGGCCCTGAGCACGGGCCGCCGCGGCCGCGGCCGTGACACATGTCTTCTGGTCCCCTCTGCGGTCCTCTTTCTTCCAGTGACATTTTGTACCAGCAGGAACCCACTGATTGGCAAAGCAGGCACAAAACATCAGAGAGGGATAAAAGAGGACTGGACGTGGAATGGAGGACTTGACAGCAGCAGCTGAGGAGTGATGAGTATGCAGGATTGTTTTTTATTTTGAGTACAAAAGGAGGCATACAGTATAACATAAATTCATTTTTTAACACAAAGCAACAACTGTGACAAAAAATGCATTACTTGAAAAAGTAGTAGATGCTTGGAACAAACTTCCAGCAAATGTGGTTGGTAAATCTACAGTGGCTGAATGTAAAGCTGTCTGGGATAACCATATATCTAAGATAATAATAAAGAAAATAATAACAGGGCTAAATGAACCAGGTGGTGTTTTTCTGCTAACAATCTTCTATGTTTCCAGGCCAATACATGGCGTAGTTAATAAACATCACCCATGTTGCTTTTAATGTACTGTTAGAATAGTGTTGTAAATGAAGATTCAGCAGTCTTATAACTATTATGCTAACAAATCAACTGATCCACAGGGAATATATAAAGTCTAGTGGATTACAAGTTTCAAGCCCCAGGGCATATTTCTGGAGATCTCTTTAAGTATGTTAATTCAATACAGTTTATATCAGTATGCCTTAGGTGATAGGCAGCACAGTGGCTCAGTGGTTAGCACGGTAGCCTTGCAGCCCTGGGGTCTTAGGTTCTCTCTGTGTTCTCCGAAACATACAGGTAGGTGAATTTAGATTGTGAGTCCTAACAGGGACAGGGACCAATATTGACAAACAATGTGAAGTGCTGCAGAATCAGTTGTCACAATACATATAAAAGCATTATTATTGTTATTGTATGGATAATACTTACTACATTTATAAAGGGCCGATGTTGTGAATAAATGCATCTGGATAAATGCCTTGTACATGTATTTCCCTAATAAACTGTAGATGGAAATGCATCTGACAGCTACTGTTGTATATTGCTGTAAGCCGCCTGTAGAAAATGTAAAGAGTCTCCTAGGGAGCAGAAGACAAACACAGACTTACCTCCTCCTCCTCCCAGAAGAGTGCTGTTTGCTAAAGGAGAGAGGGTGAGCGATGGGGTGGAAAAAAAAGAGAGAGAAAAGAAGTTATTATTAGACGTGTGTAGAAATCATCACAAAATGCTGATTTTTATTCAACACAAAGTGGTAATCTGTTTATTGCTGGAGGGAGAAGGAACTCTGGAGTCATATAAAGTGATGCTGACCAAGTAGCAGCTAAAGGTTAAATTCAGAAATCTTCTAGCAATGTTTTCCCTGCATCCATTTCTCCAGTCTAGTTTACACACATCCCCTCGCTGTGCGGAGCGTCTGGGGTATAATTAGTGATAGATCCCTTATTCCCAGCACCGGAGGGCACATCGTTTGTTACATGAACACTGAGGGCTAAGTAAGATAAAGTGACAAGGGAAAGTGGGATCAGGAGAACGACAAAAAAGAAGGAGGCTGCGATTCCCCCGATGGTTATATAGCTCCCTGACTAAATATATAAACGGCATATAGATAAATAGACTTATAACACCTGCCCGACAAAGCTTACAATCTATTATGGCACTTTGGGATCTATTATGGCACTTTGGGGATTCGATTTCTCAAAAAGAATCTGTCACCAAGAAGGACTGCAAACCTAATGTGTGCAATAGTACCTGCTGAATGTCCCCCCTTGAATTTCGAAATGAGGAGCTGTTGTATGGAAAACCATATCTCTCAGATGATTCACTTGATCTACTCCAAAGGAAGCTGGTCAGGTGATCACTACTGTCAACCAAAGGGGAATACATGAGTGGGATTGCTTATTGGGGCATTTATTGGGCTTCTAAGTTATATGCCCCACTCACAACATATTTTCTGCATGAATGTACGGGATACTAGCAAAAAGTTATGCTGAGTATACTTATTTGGGCAGGAAACCTGTCATGGCTTGCATGGCCTCAGAGCCATGAATAATTTACCCCCACTAGCCTTTATTGATAGATCCCAATGACCCATGGTTCAAGTAGCATGCAAGTCATGAAAGGTTCCCTTTAATCAGTGTTTCTCAACTCTAGTCCTCAAGGCCCCCCAACAGGGTTGGCGTCAGCACAGGGCTTACAGGGTAAGTGTCGGGGCCCACAGTGCCTCTAGGGGCCTGGAGAGGGGTCCAGTGTTCTAATGTTCCACTCACTGTAGTGCAGGGTGAGCGGGCTGAATATTAAAAGACACAGGAGATGGAGCAGGACCTGCTCAGAGAGAGATAAGGGTGAAGGACCTGATCACATGACCAGAAGGTCCTCAACCTCAAAGTGTGGAGAGAAGCCCGACAGAGAGGAAGAAAGAGAACACTGAGCTGTCAGTCATTGTCTGAGTGTGTCAGTCAGTTCCTGTGTCAGTCAGTGTCAGTCACAGTGTCAGTCAGTGTGAATGGATGGTGGATGGATGAGGGGCCCGCTAAGGCTCTGACACCCGAGGGCCCACAAAAAGCTCTGCCCCTCCAAACAGATCATGATTTAAATATATCCTATACGAAAATTATAATATAATTATATCAACTGTAAAATACTAAGGAAATCCTCAAAACATGACCTGTTGGGGGTCCTTGAAAACTGGAGTTCAGAAACACTGGCTTTCATGGACCAAATGTAGTTTTCTAAACCTGAACATTTTTCGTGCAGGAGTGGTCTACTGTGTTATTGAGCCCTGGACAAAATAAGTATACATTAGGGAAATAAATTGAATATAAATACTAGGAAAGTATGTTTGGTCCAATAAATTAATGGGCCTACTATGGATAGGCCACGGTATAATATCCCTCTTTGTATACCACAAGCAGAAGGCAAAAATGAGACGGGAATGGGTCAACTTAGGTTATTAATGCAATCTTAAAAATGTAGTCCAAATCCAAGGAGTCAGCAGATTGGTCAAAAATTTCTGTTTGATCTGAATTATTTTTTATTTGTCTATGTAAAAAGGTGTCAGGCTGCCCAGTTCCATCATACTGGACAAAGGAACCCTAAAGACTGGACTACATTTATTCGGGGAAACTTTCCAAGGCTAGGCTACATGGTGAATTATCGATTGAAAGGTTCAGTTACATAGTGTAATATCACTGCCTGATGCAATGGCAGGGCTGATGCCAGACACAGTGTCCCCACAGTACTTAGTAGCACAGTATAGTGCTATAGGTAGCTTCCTTTATAAGTGCTGAACGGCATATTATTATAATGCAATGCACCAGAAAGGGCCCAATGCACATATGTAACAGACTGGTAGCCTTAATAATAAGCATCAGCCATTCTCCCGCTCCGTAGACAATGCCGCTACATTCATTTACATTTATAGCATCTGATGCTCTGGTGGCAGCTCTGATTTAATTAAAATGAATTAGAGGTTGTCACAGTCATGCCTCTGTTAATGGTATAACTGTATAAGGTGTATTACTTTTATTATATTAAATATTAATTATATTAGAATAATTACGTGATCTATCTTTGTAATAATAATAATAGTCTTGTCTGCTGACTAACACTCTATGGATTCTAGTAATTATACAGTTTGATCTTCTTTTTTTTCCCAACATGAAGGAATATGAGATAGAAGAAGTGTAATATATTTATCAGTCACCTCCTTGGGCTGCATCTAAAACAAGTGGGTCTCATATGACGTACACCACATTTCTCATATGTTTAGCAGACAAGTGGTTGGGGCGTATGGGCGTAAGTGGGTGTATCTTAAAAAGAGGAGTAGGTTATATGCAATGCCGTGCACCAAAAATGCACATGATTATGGCATAAAGGAGGTAAAGTAAGAATAGATGGTTTCCAGCCAGACAAGAGAGTCCATAGATGCGGCATAAGCCACTGGTATACACCTGATGCATTCTGTGACTGCTTAGTTTACACAACCTTAGGGCCCTATTTCTTGGGACAATGGGACCCCATGTGATAAAGACAACGATCAGTCGAGAAGCCGATCACTGGCTGATTGTTCTCATTCAGCATGTTATAAAAACATTGCTCAGTGTAATAGGATGTGCGTGGTTGACGGTTAAAGTAAATGTAAAATAATGAAACCTTATACTTACCCTTCCATGCTCCCTGGTATCCTCCTGCCTGTTTCCTGCTGACCGAAGCCGCTTCTGAAGCTTCTACACCCATCTGTGAGGTGACAGGCCACTCAGCTAATCACTGCCTGCGGCACTGTTCCATATCGGTCAGTGATTGGTAGAGCCGCCTGTCACTTTAGAAAAAAGTGTAGAAGCTTCAATGGTTCCAGTCAGTGGGAAAAAGGCAGGAGGACACAGAGGAGCAAGGACAGGTAAGTATCAAACTTTATTGTTTACTATATAAAGCAAGGGCTACATGGACAGCATAAACAATGTCCTTGCTGTGTGATAATCAAACTGTATAAAAGGCTCTGTAAATGACAGATCTGTATTTGCCTATCCAGGGTATCAGGCTGTCTAATACAGCCATAAGAATCTGATTTTATTATCTGCCCCATTGTTTGGTTATACAGAAGTCTTCACTGACACCACAAGTTATAATATATTGGCCATAGCTCACTATGATATCCCCATGGACCACACTGCCTCCATTCACACATCAAGATTTTGTTATGTTGCTCCAGGGTAAAGGATGAAACAAATCTTTTGGTTTGCTTTAATATGGCTGGAGATCAAACACAACTATTTATAAGATCTCCTGCTGAAGGTGTAGATAAAGGTGTTATAACAAGTGTAACAGAGAGTATCTGATCAGTGAGGGTCTGACTACTAGGACCCTTACCAATCACTGACTTCCAACATACCACAAGCCAAAGCACTGCACGTAGACATTTTCTCATTGTGCTATGGACTCAATTACTGCAAAAAAATCCACTAATTGGTTTGGAAGGGGTCCATGGGACAATCTTCAGGGTGACACAATACACTGATGGTGAAGGTAAGATGGAGAGAATATATTATTCTGTGGGACCATCGGACATTACGCTGATGGTGAAGGTAAAATATTCTGTGGGTCCATTAGTAAATACACTGATGGTGCAGACAAGATGGAGAGAAAAATATTCTGTGGGTCCACTGGACAATACACTGATGGTGAAGGTAAGATGAAAAGAATGTATACCCTGGTGGTCCATCGGACAATACACTGAAGGTAAGGTGGGAACAGTATATATTCTATGGATCCATCTGACAATACACTGCCTGCCCCCTAGGCCACTGGAAGTCACTCCTAATTAGTGCTTATAGCTAAATAGTGCACTGACAAAGGAAGGAACCATTGGCTCCCCTCTCCGACAGTAACTATTGTAGCCGCAGGCAGTATTCCGCCTCATGCCACTAGAGGGTGCTTTCTCCTCCCTGCTCCTGGTGCAGATACATCACTCATGCAGAGCAGGGAGATGAGTTGCTGGAGGAGCACTGCAAGCAGGGGGGCATGTTTTTTTTATTGCACATGGTGGGAGGGTGCCTACATGGTTGGGAGGTAGTGGGTTGGAGAGGGGGCAGGCCTGCAGGGGGATGTCTACAGTGGAGTCCTATTACCGATTATTGGAGCCAAGTGCCAGGGAGATTACTTTCAGGGATGCCTACTGGGGAGGAGGGACTGACTAACTATGGCGGTGGGGTGAATTACCTTATCTACATGAGAAAAACTACATACTGGAGGATACCTACAGGGGGGTGACTACCTACAGTGGGACATAGGGACCTAACTATTATATAGGGGTGCACAGAAGGGTGCTGTCTTCTGCATGGTCAATACAATAGGTATGGAGGAAAAAGGAGATTCAATCTCACCACAAAGGTGGCATCACGTTTCTGATCAGTTGCCAACTTGCAGCGGAAAGTGTCGGGCGAATGATACTCACAGTGTCTGTAATTACATCAATTTTCCTTTATTCTGTCATAGATGCAGCAAATAACATAACTCACAGCTGATGTATCACATATCAGGGACACCCAGGTACATTCTCCGCCAAGGACGTTTTGAAAGCACTGGCTCCTCCTTCTTCAGGCGCATGAGGAAGGAGGGGACAGTGTCTCCGAAAGGTCCGTGGTGGAGAATGTGCCTAGGCGTCCGTGAAATGTAATACATCAGCTGTGAGTTATGTTATATGCTGCATCTATGACCGAATAAAGGAAAATTTATATAATTACAGACACTGTGAGTGTCATTCGCCCGGCACTTCCCGGTGCAAGTTGACAACGTCGGAAATGTGATGTCAGCGTTGTGGTGAAATTAGGCTTATCTACTATATGGGGCCTGATACTGGGGTGTGTAATATGCAGGGGGCCTGATACTGGGGTGTGTAATATGCTGAGGTCAGATACTGGGATGTGTAATACGCTGCCTGTACATTATCCTAACTGTAAGGTCCATACAATGATGACAACACTGGTGACAAGCCAAAACCCCACGAGAAACCACACCCCATTGCTGTCAAAGCCAAAGTGTCCCTGAAAAAAAAATTAAATGTTGGCAACTATATGAAGGTAAGATGGAGAAAGTAAAGGATAAAGGATAAAACAAGTCTTCTGTGAGTCCATCAGACCATACAGTGATGGTGCTGATAAGATGGAGAGAGTACAAAGCATAGTCTGCGAGTCCACTGGACAATACAGTGATGGTGCTGATAAGATGGAGAGAGTATATAGCATAGTCTGCGAGTCCACTGGACAATACAGTGATGGTGCTGATAAGATGGAGAGAGTATATAGCATAGTCTGCGAGTCCATTGGACAATACAGTGATGGTGCTGATAAGATGGAGAGAGTATACAGCATAGTCTGTGAGTCCATTGGACAATACCGTGATGGTGCTGATATGGTGGAGAGAGTGAACAGCATAGTCTGTGGGTGCATCAGACAATACAGTGATGGTGCTGAAAAGATGGAGAGAGTATACAGCATAGTCTGCGAGTCCATTGGACAATACAGTGATGGTGCTGACATGGTGGAGAGAGTATACAGCATAGTCTGTGAGTCCATTGGACAATACAGTGATGGTGCTGACATGGTGGAGAGAGTATACAGCATAGTCTGTGAGTCCATTGGACAATACAGTGATGGGGCTGACATGGTGGAGAGAGTATACAGCATAGTCTGTGAGTTTATTGGACAATACAGTGACGGTGCTGATAACATGAAGAGAGTATATAGCATAGTCTGTGAGTCCATTGGACAATACAGTGATGGTGCTGATAACATGAAGAGAGTATATAGCATAGTCTGTGAGTCCATCAGACAATACAGTGATGGGGCTGATAACATGAAGAGAGTATATAGCATAGTCTGTGAGTCCATCAGACAATACAGTGATGGGGCTGATAACATGAAGAGAGTATATAGCATAGTCTGTGAGTCCATCAGACAATACAGTGATGGGGCTGATAAGATGGAGAGAGTATATATTCTGTGGGTCCTTGGAGTAGCACCCTCTAGGGGCCCAATAAATCCCAGTCCTACCAGTAGTTTCAGCACCATGGACACTTACCCTCAGCATATGGGTTAGATGCCATGCTGATCACATTGTGGGGGTCACCATGGGGTTCCAGCCCAGAAGCTGCCCTGTTTCCCCCCCCCCCCCCCCCGGATTTTGACCTATTGACATTTATCGGTCAAATCTGCAGAGTATTCGCTACGTGTGAGCAGAAACTCTGCAATAAAATCCGCAGTGAGTTGCTGCGTGGGATTACACACACACACACACACACACACACACACACACACAAACTTTTTTTTTCTTTGTTCCATGGAAGTGACCAAGAGCGAGTGGGAGAGCCGCGTCCACACCGGACCGTGCAGACGCTGCGGTTACAGGTGAGTGCGGTGTGACAGCCCTGCTTTCCCGCCTTGCTCTCGGCGCTGTGCCCTCCCCGTCCCTCCAGCTCTCCCCTCCTTCTCCCGCACCCTCCATCCATCCCTCCCTCCTCCAGGTCCCTCCCCTCATCCAGCGCCAGTACCACAGAGCCGCTCGCTGCCCGTCACCTCCATCAGCATCTCTCCCAGCATCTGTGGCCCCTGTGGGGGGAAGAAGAAGAAGGTGGTGGAGGAGGAGAAGGCACGGCATTGGGACCCCGTCCTGCCTGTGGGTGACTTGCTGCATTGTGCCCGGCGCCTGCCTTGTCTTCCGTGCCTGGAATACCGCGCACCGATCGCTAAACTTTGCCCATAGGATCTGCAGGCTGCAGGTGAGGAAGGTGTGATGGCAGTGTGAGGGTGCGGCATGCGGGGGGCACACAGCACTGCTGCCAGTCCAGAAGTGTCAGTCTGTATGGGGGCATCTTGTGCCATGGTAAGCAGTCCCGTGGTCTGTCAGCGCTCTGTGCCCTGCAGAGAGTGATGGATGTGCCACACTGCTGGCAGCTCACCACACTGGCACCTGGATTGGTGGCACTGCAATAACATGTCATGGTTTTCTGTAAATGCAAAGGTGCCCAGTGCCCAGACCAATGGGCACCTGTTATTCTGCAGGAGTGGGGGTGGCAGATGAGGTGCCACCCTGTAAAGCAGGTACTGTAGATGAGAGTGCCATGGGGCACAGGCATGCCCCCTGTAGCTCTGTCAGACTAGAAGAAAAAACACAGCATGCTGCACTGTTCTTCCGGTCAAAACAACTTACACCTGACAGACCCCATTATAAGTGAAAGGGGCATGGTGGGCACAGATGCCCGTTGGTCATTCGCTACCATCATGATTTATGCTGCAATAGAAGCGATGACAATTGTGTGAACACAGCCTTAGCAGCATGATATTGTATGACGCTCTAATCCGCTGCACTTTGTGTGATGTCACTTTGTGATGTCATTGTATTAGTTTGATCTGGATCTGGCAGGATGGAACACTGAGTGACGTCACGGCTTCAGCCTGTTAGCATATAATCTACTGATTCTAATATATCGCTGTGTTCATCATACTACCTGTGGCTTACCAGGTCCCCTCTTAACCGAAAATTAAAGGCGCTGTCTCAGGTTTCTAGCAGACGACGTAACTTCTGTGCAATTGGCACAGAGATATCGCTTCATTGTGCAACACACCATTTCCATTATATGGGGCATGTTCACACTTCACAGATATACTGCACATTTGTTGCAGATTTTTTCCTATTCAGGTTAAATCAGGAAAATCTGCACCAAATCTGTGTTCTATCCAGCAGGTGTGAACATGCCCCATAACTGCAGAGTTAGCTGGAGGAATATATTGATTGCTATGCTTACATGACATTTATCTTCTGTACTGTACTGGAACACGGGTGACACAGGGAAAGAAGTCATCAGTCATATCCATTTTTCCATAGTTATCCATTATTTCTAAAGCAAGGGAAGAGCACTGGTTTCTCAGCCATTGCCCTGGTATTGTGAACGATATCTCAGATATCTTATTGACTTGGTGATAAATTGAAATAAATGGCAATGGAGGAGACGAGGGGCTTGAATGTCGCCTTCACAGCAGTCACATAGTATAGATGTATGTGCACTGGCTTATATGTTGTGTCTGTGTAATCCTGCTCATTGAGCTCTTTACAAACATTCACCATATGTATTGCTAATATTGTGGCTTGGATGTGTTATGAGAGCAGCTGGTGTCGTGCTAAAGGTCTCATAGCGATCCCACACATCTCACACCTGTCCTAGCAGCTCCTAATAGATACACCTAGCGTCCTGGCATGTCGTATCCACACCTCAGCAATGATACCTTCACACCCTGGAGCACACTCCAGCACAGGAGTTGGAAAGTATTCCTGGTCACCATTGCTGGTAGCCATACTTATGTTTGGTTAAAAACTGCGACACACAACAGAGGTGTGAACAAAGCCCTTGTGGGCTGGATGCTGGGTGAATTCTAGGAAGCAGATTCCAATCATTGTTGATGACATGGAGCAGAATTCATCAGAAATGCAGCTTTTCGTCTAGTGGCCTCCAGATTCCTACAGGAAATGATTCATTTTTGTTACCAGCCTGTCAGTAGAAGTCATTGTTCATTTTCCATGGTCTGGACCAGTTCCCCAACCTTTAGCTCTTCAGCTGTCAAAAAAACTGCAACTCCTATCAGGCCGCCACAGCTAAACATTGTCAGGAAATAATGGGAGTTGTAGATTTGCAGTCTATAAGCCACAGTCTATACAAAGTATATAAGATGTATCTTTGGAAAGCAGATCAGCAACAAATCTAAGCATATCTACCTCCCCATAAAGTCATAATACATCCAGCTGACAGAAGGAGCCAGGGGCAGGATATGGGATGAGAGAAGAAGCTTTGGAACCTCATCCACTACCTTGGTGACCTCTGGGGCAGCTCCTCCAGCCACCATCCCAAGGCCTTTGATTTGTTAACGTGAATCTGTCAGCTGTAATTCAGGTTCCAAACTGCTGACACTGTTAGATAGCTGTTAGATTAAGGAGACACATGGTACCTATCATATATCTGTCTGTGCTTCTATAACAAAGAAAAATGCTTTTATTCACCAGTGTCAAAGATCATTGAATAGGGCACGTAAGCCAACATGTCTTATTTAAAGAAAAGATAGTGGATCAGGTGAGATTTGGGAACAAGACACAGCATGGGAGCCCCCTACCTAATTCTCAGCTTGGAGGGGGGGTTCGAACCAACATTAATTTGGCTCAGCAAAAAGCTGCAAAAAATTTAGTTGCCGTACCTCTGTGGAGACAGTCTGGTCAAAGTATTAGATACGAGTAATGTAATATAAAACCTCACTTGATTTCAGTGGCAGCTTCACCACTTCTTTTTTACACATTGCCCTGGCTCCCATTGTCTTTTTTCCATGATAGAAACTCACACCTGTAGCATGTGTGAACTTACTCTGAAATGTTTTTTGGTACATTTTTATGGATGGTCCTTCAATATTTGATACCACCCTTGTTCAACTGCTTATCAGAACTGCAGTGCCCGCTTATACAGGAAATAGAGCAAGAAGCAGACAACTCCGTACATTGTGTAGTGGCTGTGCTGGTGTACTGCAGTTTGGCTTCCTCTGAATGGCAGCTGAGCTGCAGTAACCCAGAGTGGCCACTAAACAATGTATAGAGCTGTTGGCTTCTGTCCTTTTTACTCCATATGCAGCACCATGAGGATAAGACATTTATAAAAGTCCCTCGAAAACCCCTAGGGATCAAACAATAGCTTGGATTATCATGAAACCTCTTTTACACTTACTTGCTATGCCCTACCCTTCCTGTGGCTTTATATTAAGGAGATGAGTTATTTAGTAAAATATAGTCAAATACAACAGGCTAGACTAACATCTCATTGGGGAGGCGCCCCCTAGATGTAGAGGCGAGTAGATGGCTTCATAGAAGGGATCATAGTACACAGTGCTTTCCTTGGTTTAACCGCAGAGTTGACTCTTTTTGTAGTTATTGTAATGTTATTCTTTGTATGGGGGACAAATGAAACATAAATTGAGATACATTTTTGACATGGACTTTGACTGCTGCGAGGCCCAAGTGGACAAAAATTGGATGCCCTGGCCTAAAAAAGTTCCCCTGACTCAGATTGATATAGTTGTATGGAAAGTTACCCAGTTGTTATAGTTCTGTCACCAGTGTTACCAAATTTCAGCATTGCAACAGGAAGCGGAGTGTTATGAGAGCAATGTGCTGTATGAAAAAGACATTACCATCTCTATAAGCATATTGGGGGTTTTGGTGGAATCCCCCTGCCCCCCCAATCCTTCAATAGAAATCCTACAGACATATGATCTAAGAATCCTATGACATGTAATAACAATAAACTCAAGATAACACGCCAGTAAAAATATAAAAAAGGCTATATTAATTCACACCAAATTGAGGGGGAAAAAACTGCCGAAAAACAGTAAAAAACTGCTAGTAGGGAAAAGTTTATCTTCAGGACTTAGGGTACTATTACACTAAACGATTATTGGCTGTACTTGGCTACTTACCAACCAAAAATGGCCAAGTGTAATAGGTCATGCTAAAAGGCAACAATCAGCCGACATGCCCTTCGATCCATGTAATAGGAGCAGCAGCAGAAGACCGCCCCTCTCTTCTATGGGCCACTCGAACAATCTAATGATCGTCTGGGCAAGCTTCCTGCTCGATGTTGGTGTGTGTGTTAAAGCCCTATTTCACGGAACGATTATCGTTCATAGACTCGCTCTAACGACCGCTCGTTAACAAGCACTTAACGATTTTTTTAAGCGAATGTTAACACATAATACGAGTGGGAACGTAAACGATATCTGTAGTGTAACGATTTTTTGCGGTCGTTACATTGTTACATGGTCGTTTAAAACGTGGGGAAATGTAGGTAGACATTTCAAGAACGACTGAAAGATTTTTTTATTCAACGAAAAGATTAGCGAATTATTGTTGAAAGACCAACGATTTTTTTTCGACATGCTGAAAAAAAATAGTGAACGACTCAACGACGTTTTCGCTGTTGTCGTTCGCTCGTTTACAGCTATTCCACAGAACGAATATCGTTAACAAGCGGTCGTTTGAACGATTTTATGAACAATAATCGTTCGAAAAAGTTCAGTGGAATAGGGCCTTTAGCAAGGAGGAAGAGAGTGCTGACCTGAGTATCGGGCTCTTCCTAAGTATTGGGCCATGTAATATGGGCCCTTAAGGTCGGCAGTCAATAACAGATCACCTCATACATCTTATGAGGGTAAAAGCTGTAACCACTGTTCTTAATAGAAACGGACTCCTGCCCCCCCCCCCCCCACACACACAATCAGCTCAGTCTCTTCATTGCTTACACGCTGTTCACAACACAGTTTTGCCATCAGTGAAGCATACTGAAACGTTTCACTAGATGTATTCATATATTTTAATTAGGATAACATGTGCAGAAGTGCTTACCCACATTATTTACATCCGTATACTTTTTTCTGAGGGATGAAATAGAGTAGCATACTGCGCCCTTCTTCTGTTCATGAAAACCGTATACCCATCTGTATCTACAGACTAGGTGTCAGACATGTGCAGTAGCAGGGTTTAAATTCCACAGCTATAACTACAAAGAAAAAACAATACATATAGCTATATGTTTTCTTTACACATCAGGACGTAGACATGTGCATAAAGATGCATGTGTTTGGTTTTTATTTTATTAAAGATGAGAGCATTGATACAGTGCCATAGGCTGTATCCATGTTTTCCCAGACTCCCTAGGGCTGCATCAAACTTCTTCGGCCACCGGTATTCAAATACCAAACGATCGGACTAGAGCGTGCTTATGTATATGTTTCATGTGTACGCTAAACATGCCTCTTACCAGTCACATTAAAGGGGTTATCCAGAGCTACAAAAATATGGCCACTTTTTCCCCTCTCTTGCCTCCAGATTGGGTGGGGTTTGGAACTCAGTTCCATTGAAGTCAATGGAGCTTAATTGCAAACCGCACCTGAACTGGAGACAAGAGAGGGGGAAAGTAGCCATGTTTTTGTAGCGATGGATAACCCCTTTAATAGCGACTGTCCCTTATATTGCAGCTCATTCTAGTCACATGAATGGGGTGAGTTGCAGAAAGCTCCAGGCACAACCACTACAGAATATATGGAGCTGCGCCTGCTAATCAAAGAACGCAGCACTCACTTGGGCGTCATGGCCCTTTCAATCAGCTGATCAGCGGGGGTCCCAGGAGTTGGACCCCCACTGATCTGATGTTGATGGCTTATCCTAAGGATACAACATTCATATTCAAATCCTAAAACCCCCTTAAGAAATATCATGATGACAGCTCCAATGAAATAGACTACAATACAAAATAATACATTTTGATACTTTTCGGAATTTTTTATCTTTTTAGTTTGTCTTAATTCAGCGAGAGAGAACCACCGTCAGTCTGAAGTTTGCTATTAAGAACAGTGGTTACAGCTTATACCTTCATAATAGATGTAGTTCTGTACAGTTAGAGAAAACAATGAAAGACATTGGCTGAACAATGTGAGAGAAGTCTAGAAGACTGCAGAATATTAGCATTCATATAAAGGTGCGGTAATGAGACAAGTGTGGTGGGACTGTGAACAATAGCAATGTAAGATCTTCAGTAAAATTGCAGGTTGCTATATAGAGACAAGACTTGATGGAGCCAGAGACAATTACAAGGAGCCAGGACAGAAGTCATCTGTAATCTCTTTTTTTGTGTTAAGCGTTAATATGGTCTAGTCAATAAGCAGAATGATAAAAATGCTGAAGGCCTCCTGGTTCTATAATTGTATCACATTATAGGAAGTCTCACCATTTTGTTGCTGTCATATTCTATAGCAGTACAATGAGACATATTCTCGCACTTGCAGCACATGATGTCAGGTTGAGATGCTTGCGCTAATAGCATACGTTATGACACCCACCATACAAGTGCATTAGGATTTCAGCAGGGCACCGGAGGCATGGCACACTCACATGCGCCATGGATGCGGGATGTGCCCCTCATTTATAAATCTATGATAGATTCCCCTCTGTGTGCAGCCGCTGAGGTGTAATTACAGCTGCGGTAATTGCAAACACCTTAGCATGTTTTTCTTGCTCTCCGTGAGCTGTAACGTATATGTAATGTGCCCATGTAACCTGCTTTGTGTAGAGGGAGTAGCAGTGCCAGGGAAACAGGCTATACATAGTGAAGTGGGATCAAACTGCACAAGAAAACCTCAGGGAGACAGGTGCTGAGGCTGAGAGGTTCATTGATGGAAACACAGAGAAATATTGTCAGAAGACGGATAAACTGTTATATACAAGAATGGATCATTTATTTATATGCCTATTATTTTATATGCCTATATATATTAAATGATGAATTATTAAAATACTGATATCATTTTGTAACATCTATTTAGGCTAAAAACCTAACCCTTCCCCTATTAATAAGCGAGGGTAACTGCATTCTCACAACCTTTAATAAGGACCCATGGCCTCTCCTGACTGTTCTGTGTACTTCTGTTTTGGTAAATACTTATATTCCCTATTAAAGGGGTACTGCGAATCAACTGGTGTCAAAAAGTTATATAGATTTTTAATTACTTCTATTTAAAAAGCCCAGCATTCCAGTACTTATCGGCCGCTGTTTGCCCTGCAAAAATTGGTGTACTATACACAGTGCTCTCTGCCGCCACCTCTGTCTCTGACAGGAAGTGTTCAGAGCAAGAAAGGTTTTCTATGGAGATTTGCCATTGCTCAGGAAAGTTCCTGTCACGGACAAAGGTGGCAACAGAGACCACCACTTCTTGCAGGGCATAAAGCAGCTGGTAACTACTGGAAGGCTTGAGTGTTTTTTTTTTTTTTATAGAAGTAATTTACAAATCTGTATATTATTGACACCAGTTGATTTGAAAACATTTTTTTCTCTCTGGAGTACCCCTTTAAGTAACAATTCTGGAACATCTTTTCTTATAGCCCTGTGTTATGTTATTTGTCTGTAAATAAATGGATATTAGCAGGGCAGGATGGTTCCTACACTATCCGAGACCGTTAGATTTGCCCAGATAGTGTCAGACAGTGTAGGGACTTCCCCCCAACTGCTGGCAACACCCACTTGGCTATTTATTCATATTTAGATAAATACGAAAAAGAATGGAACACAAAGCTGTGAGATATTCCAGAATTGTTCTGTCATTTTCTACAGTATGTTCAATGGCATATCTGCCACGGAGGCAGGTGAAGCCATTGCTTTGTGCCTTGAGTGAACCCTTTAATAATATGTCTTATGGACATGTTTTAAAAGGATTTTGTCATGATGATGAACATACTGCTCAATATGCACAATGTTATAAAGAAGGAGGAGCTGAGCAAATTGGAGTAGTATATAGCTATCGAAATAGAATAGTATTTTACAAACTGATCAGTGTACGGCTCTGCTAACAATAATGTCATGATTTCTGTTTGATGCTTTAATAAACCTATATAGATCTGACATGGTTAGATGTTTTGACTGTAATCTTTGATGGCAAAAATTGCCGACTTCTGAAAAACCCACTATGGACTCTGGCCAGAGGTCCAATTATTGTTCATATTTTATATGGATTTTAATAACTGTGGGGAACCCTGGTAGACAACAGATGTTCTTTATGTATCCAAGCTTACCCTTAGGCTTGGTTCACACTGCGTTTTTCTGTCCATTTCACTATTTCTGTTTTGGAATGTTTAAACATACACAAAATGTAGTTGACCATGTATTTCTATGTGTCAAAACGAAAAGAAAATGATCCATTTAAATCTTTTTTTTTTTCTTACAATGTAAGTCAATAGGAACAGTATGGTGTACAGTGACATCAATTTTTTTCCTTTATAACATATACTTTAAACAGAAAAAAAGCAGTGAGTTGGTTGATTAGTATAAACTTTTTCCTCATGCGCTTCCCCACCCTGTCCCTCACCCGTCCGCTCCCCTCCTCCCCTGTCCGCTCCCCTCCTCCCCTGTCTGCTCCCCTCCTCCCCTGTCCGCTCCCCTCCGCCTAGGAAGATTCTTATTTGTGGATTTCACATTGAGTCTGTTTCATACTACCTATGCTGTCCCCTGTGTGGGTCGAGTTGACATTATCACTTTGTAACAGTACTAGATTTCGGTAATCTGTTATGTCACTGTAATTCCTTGTGGCTGTACCCTGTTCTTGAAAAAACAATAAAACTACTGTATGTTTCAACAAGAAAAAAAAGGAGTGTGAATGTTCACACTCCTTTTTTTTCTTGCAAAGTATATGTTTAGAATCAAAGACTGGCTTCACATCATAGAAAAGACAACTTCTGTTAGGAAGGAAACCTGTCATCAGTTTCAAAGGCAGCATGTGACATGGACGGACTCACTTATTACAATGGTGTATGATTCACTCTGAAATGCTAGTGTTTTAGAGAATTCATCGTTATAAAACTGGCCAAAAGAGTCATTGGGGGGGGGGGGTTCCTAGTGGATACAGGGCCGCTTCTGCCATGAGGTGAAATGAGTTTCTTGCTCATGCGGCAGATTTGTAGGGGCAACAGATTTTATGGAGTGGCCATAATTTATACTGTCTGCTACACACCAGTCACTTCATTGACCCCTTGACCTGCAGATGATAGCTAGACACAGACTAGAATGTAAGGAAGTCAGGACTGCAAACACTTTGCAGGTATTGTTATATGCTTCAGACATTACTACACTACAAATGATCACTGACCCATTATATGGAGCACAAGGTGTAATGGTGGTATGACCATGAATAAGATCACCATGAGTAGCCACAATGCATTGACTCTTGTATATTCCAATTGCTTTTATTCTTGGAGAAACATTTGAGATTAAAGATTTGTTTACACATTTGGAAACTTTGAAATTTTTTCTGTCTTGTCCTCACCAAACATGGTAGGTAGTACTTGAACAGGGTGATTTATGGTGGAGCTGAGTTGTGTATATGCACCTATTATAAGCTGCAGGTTTTCTGCACACACTTACGATTTTCAATAGGAGAGGGAAGTGGGGATGGTGTGGTTACAGGCTATTTCAAGTTTCGGCAGAAGAAAGAATTGGCCCTGAGTGGATTCTCCCTATACCACAGTCAGAGCTCTGTTCTCGACCAGTTTTATGGCTATGAAGTCTCATCTTTATAATCATTCGTACATCATTGTAGAAAGCAAACCTATTAGTGACATGGGCAGCAAGAAATTCATGACAAATTCTCTTTAAAATAGCTACCTGAGAGATTCTTATAAGGCTGGTTTCACAAACAGGAAAAAAAAAAAAAAGAGTGTACAGAGCAGGGAGAAACACTTCTCCCGCTCATTCTAGAGATTGGTAGGGATCTGAACACACATCTAAGGGTGTTATTACACGGCCCCACAATAACTGTAAATGAGAACTGATCTGCTAAATCGGCGCTCGTTTACTAGGTCTATTACACGGCCCGATTATCATTCAACAAGGGCTGCATGGACATTGTTACCGATGTCCCTGCAGCCCTTGCTTAACTCCTGCACGGCCGGCGACTGACTTTATACATTACCTACATTACCAAGAGGAGCCCTGCAGCCTGGATAGGTAATGTATAAAGTCAGTTGCCGGCCACGCACCGCTATTACACGCAGCGATGCGTGGTCGGCGCCCAACAATTATAGGTTTAAACCTATATCAAGGATCAGCCGATGATCGTTGTCATCGGCTGATTGTTGCATTTATTACACGGAACGATAATCGGCCGAATCGGGCCGATTCGGCCGATTATCGTTGAGTGTAAAAGTACCCTAACTCTAACTGATCACAGTGTTTGATATTTCTGTGCAAAATTTGTTTATATGACATTTACACTTTAAAATTCTGGAAAATCAAGAGTAAAACTGAGAAGGAGATAAAATCAAGAATAATATTAAAAATGACATTTTTGCCCATATGGCCCAGTCCTACTTAGGGTCCAGAACCACAGCTAACATTACACCTTTTCATCGTTTTTCTTGCTAAGAAATATTTTGTGGGTACAATGAAATTAAAGTCACCACCATGCGGTCTATAAATTCCTCTGTGTGTGTAATACAATGACGCTTTTATTATTTACAGTCCGCTTAGAGAATAAATAGTTATTTAACATATACATTGAAAATGATATTGCATCACGCCAATGGTGCTAGGTCTAAGTGGATGAAATTAATATAACATAGCACACTGTCAGTGTGATTGAGTGGAGCTGCTCCCTAGGGTGCTGCTGTTAGGCGCTTAACACACATGATGGGCAGTGTGCAGGCGTGTGTGTATTACACTCATTTCCTTATTAACCCAAAAGGCTTATTCCACTGTACTGCAGTGTTCTCAGTGCCTCCTGGTGACCTTTCATTGTGTATTTCTGAAGGGATATCATTGGCTGCTAAGGTGCCAGCCTGATAGAGTTACTACTGTCTGCAGGAGAAATTAATTACTGTTCCCTATTACAATGTATGGTTATATCAGCATGGCAGGATAATAGCATAAGCTTGGGCTTCTCTTTTTTTTCTCTCTTTCTTTTTTTTCTTCCTTACTATATTATGTTTAGTCTTTGTTTATACCACAGTTTTATTTAAGCTTTGACACATAAACTAGAACATAATGTCTAAGATTTTGTTGGATGCATGCACTGACGTGCCGAGGGACTTCACTAGCAAATACATGCCAAGAAAGTGTCCTTTTACTATATGTTTACCTTGTATGTGTATATTTGTGTTAGAAAAAGTATTGTTGACTATGTTTTTAAATACTAGGTTAGGCTATGTTCACATCTGAAAATAGCCTGCTTCCATGGTATACCTCAGTAAACTGGCAGAATGGTATGCCAACATATACCCACAGGAAACCCACCCAAATGCATTGATTTCATATGAATGAATGCAGTCATGTGCTAGACCACTATCCGTCCACAGAAATCAATAGAACTGATGTGGGTATGCCACACTGTATGTTGGCATACTGTACTGCTGTTAAAGGGGTACTCTGGCAAAAATCTTTTTCTTTCAAATCAACTAGTTTCAGAAAGTTATATAGATTTGTAATTTATTTCTATTTAAAAATCTCAAGTCTTCCCATACTTATAAACTGTTGTATGTCCTGATACTGCTTTGGACAGTTCCTGTCTTGGACAGATGTGGTAGCAGAGAGTTTTGTGTCAGACTGGAAAGAATATACCATTTCCTGCAGGACATACAGCAGCTGATAAGTATGGGAAGACTGGATATTTTTAAGTAGAAGTAAATTACAAATCTATAGTACTTTCTGAAACGAGTTGATTTGAAAGCAAAAGAATTTCGCCGGAGTACCCCTTTCTGCTACATATACTACAACTGTGGGCTTCTTGACAGATGTCAATGTAGCTTTAACCTGACAAGAAAAAGAATATAGCATACAATACACTATTTTACAATGACAATTAATGGCATACTTATAAAGATGAAGGTATATAGTTTATTACGCTTGGTGGCACATGTCACATTGTATCCAGGGCATACCTTTGGGCATGCACCTCTGACAAGAGCCTGCCTATCTAATGTCAGTGTCACTGCAGTGTCTGGACAACAATAATGGTGTCACTTTCTATGTGCTAGTGATTTCTGCAATGAAACCCTGTTTAAAGCAACACCCCCAGGCTGCCCTTTACTAAGCCTCCAGCACTTCATTATAAGTGGTACCTGGTAATCTTTTTTTCCCACTGGTGATTTAGTAATCTGTTCTGTACTGGGAATCAGCTTCATGGTGAGCCTACGATAGTCTTGTGTTATACACTGCAGCCAACCAGAGGAAGGAGAGCAGCAGCCTGAGCCAATAATGAGGCAGGGGGTGTGGCTTAGACTACCTCAGACTCTGTAAACAATGTAGATAAAGAGTAGTCACAGATCACAGCTCTGTCTGATGATGATGAGTCCCTGTTGGTAGTCCCTTGCATATCCTTTATATTCTCCAGACTGTAAAGTCAATAGGGTGATTAATTTTAAAAAAGTGCTTAGGATATTCTACAAATCTACCAGATTTTCAAAAGTAGGCCATTTAAAAATGTGGTGTCTCTTTAGACTGTTGCGTTTTAGTTCTTACATCTTTATGCATTTTAGCCACTTAGATGGTGAAAATGATTTAATGCATATGCACACCTACTTTTTGTTAAGCTCCGCCATGATGTTAGACAATATATTTAAGTCTAGTTTCTCTAAAACATTTGATCAACAACTGATTTTGCACCAAAATTCCGTCAAACTTTTTATTGCTCCCTGCCTTGTGTTATCAGGAGTCACTGGCCACACAATGGGGAGGCATAATCAAAGAAGTGGCCACATCGGCAAAAGAAAATCGTGTCAGAAACCTGCTAAGGGTAACTATAGGGAGTTTTATTAGGTATTGAAAAATTACAAAAAAAAGTAGGAATGGCATGAGATAAAACTTATATTACTTGCCACTCCTGCGCTACGACTCTGGTCCTTCCCCCTTTGTCTGGATGAAGAGCCATGTGACCACTGCAGCCAATCAATAGGGTTTGGGGTTTGGACCAGAGCTGTGCTGCTTTTGTAACATAGAGTGAGGTGAGTAATGGATGTTTTATTATTTTATGCAATATCCCCCCCCTTTTTTTATATATATTTTTAATATATATAATAATAATATAATATAATTTTTGTCAAAACAAGATACATAACAAAAGGACCAAATCATAATGTCATGGTACCACTAGTAAGGCCCACATCAAGCAGAAGGACAATATCCCCTCCTTTTTTAATTTCAGAAATCCCATTATAATTTTTAGCAGATTACTAGTACTTTTTTTTCCCCCCGAACATGACCACTTTTACTGTCCTTCCATTTTGTCTCACCATTGTGTGGCCTGTGGCTCTTGATAACACATTGACTTCCCATAGTATTTGTTATTCCTGTGTTTTTTGATCCCAGCGCTGGTTCATTTCGCTACCACTTTATGAAAGTCTGTAAATGTATTTATTGGCATACAATTATACGCGCCTTATAGATGCAGCATCAGGATTCATTGCCAAGCCAATACACTTGGGTACCCAATATTTCATCAGTGCTCAGCTGTGTTTCTATGAGACAGACACTCTTGAGGGTATGTCCCAGGAACCAGTTACCATGGAAAGGTTAGAGCAGCGTGTATGTTGTATTAAAGCTATAGCATTCTCTTACAAATAAGCCTTCTTGGTCTCTTCATTCTCTCCCCATCTTTTATATCTTATGCTCTGTTTCAGTATTTCACCACTCCTTCCCTGCTCCTTCATCTCTTCTACACTTTTCCCTCCTTCTCTCGCTCCTCTCCCTCCCTACCTCTCTCTTGTTATCTGTCTCATTAGCAAGCATGCTGCAGATTCCTTGTTCCTAACACTCATTGGCAGCCGCAGAGAGCATAATATGTTTCATATAAAGCGTCAATGACACTATTCTGCAGAAGCAGCAGAGACACAGCGTCCGTATTCTTAATACCTTGCAGTGGATCAGGGTACATATAGAATTTTATAGCTACATATTCTTAACATCAGCCTTTCCATTCCAGTATTAATATTAGCTCTGTACATTCAAAAGCAATAAAGTATAGCCCAATACAGTACATGTCTGGTGGATGGGAAAGGTCAGGCTGGATGTTTATATTTAATGTACATAACACCCTGGTTTAGTCATTTCTCAGTGTTCTGCTAATGCTATTGTATGCACTAAGGAGGAATTTACTATACGATGGATCACAGATGGTTTCATATATTACAGCTGTGCTTTTCTACACATTACACAGTTAGGTTTTCCATTAGGGTAAATGCACATGGGGCAGATTTGCTGTGGAAAATTTTTGCTGAAAACTGCCGGGAAATTTTCCCCAAACCATGTAAATTTTGTCCATTTGTCTATGTGGATTGTGGACCTATATATCTGTACTCATCTCGACAATACCCTGGTACGCCAAGGCTTTCCTAGATCCTCATTGGACTGCTGTGGCTTTTCCAGATGTGCTGCAAATCTGCCCTATATGTATATATGTACTCTTGGGGAGACATTTATTAAGTCTGGCATTTTTGTGCCAGCTTAAAGGGGTATTCCACTCAAACATAACTTTTGATATGTTGTTGCCTTTGATGATACTTAGTTTATTCCATACTTATCTATTCAGTCTCCTTCCCCCAGCTCCCAGCTGCTGCTTTCTGATGAAAACAAAAAAAAAATATGTAAGCCTTTCTCTTGGTCTTCCCCCCCCTCCCTTCTGAGACAGCTGATGTAAACAAGTCCCTGACTGGCTTTATCTGCAACATTGTAACTTTTTTGTAATGCTGAGAAGGTTAATCACAGTTCATCAGCAACTTGACCTCAGAATAACCCTCCCAGCATTACAAAGAAGCTACAGTGTTGCAGTTAAAGCCAGTCAGGGACTTGTTTACATCAGCTGTCTCAGAAGGGAGGAGGGACGAAAGGGAAACTGAGAAAAAGGCTCACACACAGATTTTTGTGTCTTCAGCAAAAAGGAGCAGCTCAGAACTGGGAGAAGGTGATTGAATAAAAAATAACAAGTATGGAATGAATTGTTAGTTTCATCATGGGCAGCAACATATCAAAAGTTGAGAAAAGGGAGAAAATGGCACCCGTCGTGGTACGGGAGCCCATCGATGTGGCCCAGCGTGGGCACTAGGTCCGGTAAGCATACATTCTTTGTTATGTTCCCCACACCCCCTGCCCAATATCAATTTTAACCCCACCCCGCTGGACTTCTCCTTTAAGGAAAAGGTATCAGCACCTCTTGTATGTCCGGGCAATAACAACTGACAACTGGTTCTTATTAATCCCATTGTCTTTAGGCCTTATCCCTATAGTTTAACACTTTCAGCACTGATTAGACCTTATGTAACCTATGAATCTATGATGAAGAATGGTGACACCCAGTTGTCAGTTTATACATTTTTATAATTAAATAATAGATAAACAGTACAAGGAAAAACTTAAAGAAAAGGTCTGTAAGAAATTGTATTTTTATGAAGAGAGCCACCTATTAGTAATACTAGTTCAGCAGATGAAGGTGTGTGGCGCAGGTGAGGTTATATGTCACTATACACATTGCATCATATACGTACAGATGAGGACCACTTAGAGTACGGGTAGGAGGTCCATGTTTATTAGGGGAGGCAATCAGACTGTGGATGAGGAGAGCCGATAAGCCAATCCATTATGTGCTTCTGGTTTGTAAAATACTTTATAGAGGCAATAACAGGAGGAAATAACTCCAGCGATTACAGTGGTAGATGTGGTTAATAAAATCCCAGCACATCTGTTAAATAAATGCCACATAAGTCTCCGTTCAAATAATTACACATTCACTTGCATTAGGCCTAGTGAAAAATATAAATATTTTATTTTTCCTCCTCCGAATAAATCACTGCACAAATAGAGTTGTTTTGCCAGCTAAACGTTGCTACTGAAGACAGCAGGTAGCCGCTTCCAAAGGATTTCTTTGTAAAGACCAGTTCACACTTTGCATTTTGATGTAGTTCTTCTTGTAGTTTTTTTTATTTAGCCAAAAGCAAGCAAAAACTGAGCCTACAGGGAGGAAAGGTATAATGGGAAGCTTTATTCTCTTCTTTGCTTTGGATTTATTCCCAGATTTAGCTAGGAAAACTGCATCAGCCTGTAAGTGGGTGAATTGGACCTGTTCTTCCAGAGACCAGGTGTTCTGTTTTATTTAGAAGGAGCAGACATTGGACGGAGTCTACTGGCCAAGGTGGATACTATATAGAGTCTAAAGGTAAGCATCTGGGCATATTCATACAGGGCAGATGTGCTGCAGATGTTATAGCAAAGTGGATGGGATCTGGTTAATTCCCATCTACATGCAGCATACAAAATGTGTGGAAAATCTATGCGGAATACAGGATGTCAATTAATGTTGCAGGCCAGGGGTGCATTTATCTCAGATTTTCTCTACTGAATTCAATGGGAAGTCAAAATCTGCAATTTGCCATAGAAAAGCTGCAAATTTGCAGCAGAATCTACAAATGCAGAATCCCATTCCATTAGGTTCAACCTATAACCCCACTGTGGGGATCCGGAGAAAGGCAAAAAACCTTTTAAGGCAGATGCCCTATTGCTGGGATGCAAAAAAGAGAAAGAGGGGGGAAAAAAAGGCGCTTCCTAGTGCAATATTGTAAAAATAGTTTAAAACAGCAGTGCAGAGATCGATCTCCAATGCACTCACCTTGTTGTGTTGTGCAAAGGATAGGCACAACACTATCTAAGGCTTCAACCAAATACCGCAGCTCGGCACGAGATCATCCACACAGCGTGTGGAGCACATAGACACAAACAGAAAGAGAATCCCTCAAGGACTTCGGGATCCAGCGACAATCTTCTAAAGTGCCAAGCGCAGGTAAAAACTGGGACTAGGTAATTATGGTGAAAAGCCGCATATGCGGTTACCAAAAGTATTAGCTCCCAGTCGAACTGGTAGTAAAAACAAATAATTTATTGATAGCAGCGACGCGTTTCGGCACCAGCATCCATAGGTGCCTTTCTCAAGCCTGGCTTGAGAAAGGCACCTATGGATGCTGGTGCCGAAACGCGTCGCTGCTATCAATAAATTATTTGTTTTTACTACCAGTTCGACTGGGAGCTAATACTTTTGGTAACCGCATATGCGGCTTTTCACCATAATTACCTAATCCCAGTTTTTACCTGCGCTTGGCACTTTAGAAGATTGTCGCTGGATCCCGAAGTCCTTGAGGGATTCTCTTTCTGTTTGTGTCTATTGCTGGGATGAAAATTCCTTCCTGACAATATGGCAATGAGAATAAATCGCCGGATGAATATCCTATGACATAGAATCGGGTGCCCACAACTTGTAATATTTGATTTATCAAGAAAAGCATCCAGGCCTCACTTAAATTATTTGTTGAATCAGTCATGACAACGTCATGTGGCCGAGAGTTCCATAGCCTCACTGCTCTTACAGTAAAGAATCCCTGTCTGTGCTGGTGGTGAAACCTTCTTTCCTTTAGACCTAGAGGATATCCCCTTTGTCATGGTTGGGGGCATTTTCTGGGTGATTTTACCTATTTGGAAACCAAAAGGCAAATATAAGGGTTTTTTTGGTTCAGTTTTTCACAAATATGGAATACTTTAAACTTTAAAAAAAAAATAAATCTAGTTTGTGACATTTGTCTCCAATAGACCGCCTTAAAGGGAAACTATTAGCAGGTTTGTGCGTACCCAATAGCTGCTGAGCTCCTCTTCCTTTCGCTGGTCTTCTCATTCTTCTTTATAGTCAGTGCTACAAAAATATGCAAATTCGCTCATTGGGAGCACTGGTGGTGTTCCCCCCCCCCCCCCACAGAGTGCCATTTAGCTCGCCCGCCGCCTCCGATGCTCACATCTACTAGCTCATACTCTAACCTGCCTGCTTATGCCTATGCATAAGTATGTGTGAGCATCGGAGGCAGCGGGTGGGCAGAACGGTGTTCTGGAGGACAGAGGAACGCCTCCGGTATGACGAGTAAATTTGAATATTTTTATAGCATTGACTGTCACAAAAACGTTGTCAGAAGACCGGCAACAGTAAGAGGAGGTCAGTGGGTATTGGGTACACACAACATGCTAATGGTTTCCCTTTAAGTTCTTTTTCCTCGTTGCATGTGTTTGGCTATGTTCTCACAATATTTTTTCCTGTTTATTAGTTTTTAAAATGATGTCTGTCATTTTGAGTTCAAAATGACGTCCGTCATTTCGTGGTTTGGCCGCCCGTCAGTGCAATGACGTCTGTTGGTACATTATTCTAGTTTGGGACTAATTGGCCTTGGGGTGTGGCTTTAATTAAAAATTCAAATTAAATTTAATAGTAAAGTCAGTGAAAGGACGGTAAAAAAAAAGAAAACTGACTGTGAACAACCCAAAAAATAACATTGGTTGTTTGAAAAAGACGTCCCAAAAAAATTGTCATGATCATTATTTTGACATCCATACAGACAATGTCCTTGACTTAATACACTGTGTGCAATGGATGTCCATCTTTCCATTGATTTCAATGCATTCCGTTGAAGTCAACTAAAATGCTGTAATAACGGACGTCATTTTAAAACAAAAAAGCAGACGCCTTTTAACTTTTTTTTTTACTTAGTGTGAACATAAATGCATAATGCATGTGTAATTGTGAATACAGGGACCATGGAAGACCAGGATGCCCATGCAGGACTGGAAGAGGTACTCTACAATTCATGTAAGTGAAAGGGGTCACATGACGACCCACAAGTGGATGGATTTATTGTGACTGTTCAGTCATGGTCGCCGCTGCTTGTTGGTGACAACATGACCCCAGACATGGATTTACCAACCACATCTGCTGGAAATTTGTAGCCCAAGCCAAAATCAAAATACCTTAAGGGAGTGGTCTGCTTGAAGTGGTGATCATATGGAGAAAGTTTGTGATCTTATGTGCTATATTTTATGTTGTGTATTATTCTTGTTGTATATCATAAGTCTGTATGTGTTTTTTTGTGCACATTATACTATTGTCTACTTGACGTAATTCTCATATTTTGAACAAAGATGGCCATTGTTCATTGCCGGGTTGCCTGTAAATGGCCAGCATAGTGTACTCTATGTACTCTACTTTCTGCATGTGCATGATCTTTGCAGATCTTTTTCTGCACACAAAGTAACATTAATACCTGCAGTGAATATACCACAGACTTGCATATATACCAGCATGATTTAGAGTCCACTTTCTTATCCCTTATCAAATACAGTAACTAACCTTCCACACAGTGCCCTCAGTGGTGGCAGAGGAAATTACATCCTTATACCTAATATATGCTGAAACTCCCTAGTAAGCGTTTCCTGGGGCCCTCTGAAAGTCTGATGTGACAACATATATTCTGACTATACATTACATTATTATATACCTAGTTACATGTATGCACACTACATATACAGAATATGCAAAAAAAAAGAGCCCGTGGAGCTTTAAGAGTCTTTAAACACAGGACTATCCAGATATCCTACCGGAACGGACCCAGCCAGAGGGGTGGCTCCTGTAGGGAAACAACCAAAACCACCATATTAAGTGTCCCTATAAGTCAATGTAGTGACAAGGGAAAAACCAAGGCCAGGTATCCATCCACAGACAGCTGTTCTGGGGTGTTGCCCCTCATCAGTGTAGAGTAGGATACTGGCTAGGTGGGAGCAATGCCTAGTAAAGCCATAAGAGAAACAGATCACTGATCTAAGGGAGACCAGCCAAAGATAACACTATCGGCTGCCGGTTAAAGTGCCCAACGCAGTGAAATCCTAGATGTATTGTTCTTTGGTAAATACGAATGTGCAAGAGCCTGTGGAGCCTCATTTAAGAGTCTCCGCACACAGGATACAATATAAACAGACAGGACTACCAAGAAGCTCGAGGTTGGTAGACATAAGAGACCAGCTAACATTCCTGATATTCTTTCACTAGTGTCATAATATATAGTGCAGAGCCAGAGTTTACCCTGTCTCATACCCTGTATTCCTCCACCTGAAGACTTGCTGGGATTACTGGAGTAAGTAGTTCTCTACAATCAGGGGGTGGGACCTAGGGAGGCAGGGGACGGGCCATTGAATCTGCTGCCCTGATAATGCACAGTATTGGATGTTATTTGGCATAGCGGTCTAGTCACAGTAGACTTGCTAGGTAGTGTTAGATGTTATAACAAGGATTTCTGCTTGTGATGGGGCAATTGTCATCAGCCTCATAGGGGTTTTTGCCTTCCCCTGGATTAACACAGTAGGGTTTCCTTAGGTTGAACCGGATGGACTCTTGTCTTCTTTTAACCTTATTAACTATGTTACTATGTGTGGTAAAATAATGATAAGATCTGCGGAGATCTTTGTGACAGATGTCATGTTGCTCCACAAGTAACATGGTCTCTGCAGTGTTGCGCACGGACTCTGCAGACATTGGTGCAGATTTACTTCAGAGCACTTTCTTTCCTGGTTACCAAATCAATGAATGTCAGATGAGAACATAGAAAATTGATGTCTTTTAACAGGTCACTTGCTCTTTCACGTTTTCCCTTTCTGACCTCACATTTCACTTTCCCTTTCATCTCCCACCATCCTATTCTTTGTAATTCTCGCCCTCCAGTCACCTTTATTAGATCTGACCACTATGTGATCTAACATATCCTTCCATGCTTCTCATGCTGTAACTAGCCCATCCAGATGAAGGTTTTTCTCTCACATGCCACTGTTTCTCTTTGGTGCTCATCCTTTCTTTGTCATCTCACGTATAAATCCTTGGTCTGCCTGCTTCGTGCACTCCTTTTCCTGCACCTCTCACTTTCCCATGGGGCCTCTAACAATCCAATTAAACTGCCAATAAAAATGTCATCAAGCAATAATGTGCCTTCCTATGTTTAACTAGCCCTCTGTCATTGACATGTGTAACAGGACAGGAGATAAAGCGAGAAGTTGTGCAACTTGTCCCTCCTACTGCAGGGCAACAGCTATGTATTTACTCCCCCACCCAAGGGAGGGGATGTTGGCCTCAACAGGGGTTATTTGACCAAAGATTACCATGCCGCTCCGCACAGATCATGTAGATGGGTCATGTAGTCACGTTGCGACCTACAAGTAGCCACAACCACACAGTAACAAAAAACTTGTAAAACCACAAATATTTATCTTTGCCTATATGTGGTTGTTATCATGTAACCTTACCTCCCTTAGAGGGATTTCACATTCACCTTTTCAGGACTGTCTGCTATCTTAAATGTCTACATCATGGGTCTCCAAACTGCAGCCCTCCAGCTCTTGCAAAACCACAATTCCCATCATGCCCAGACAGCTAAAGCTTTGGATTTGGCTGTCAAGGCATGATGGGAAATGTAGTATTGCAACAGCTGGAGGGCCGCAGTTTGGAAACCTATAGTGTACATACTTCATGTCCAATGTCTTCTGGATCTTCTGACGTGCAACTCAGTGAATGGGGCAGAGCTGCAGTTAAAGGGGTATTTCCATCTCAACTAACACAGTTATACTTGTAGGGCTTCTCAAGTTAAATACTTTTGCAAACACATATAATATATAAAAATATATAATATATAAAAATATGTATACTAAATCTATGTCTATCTACACACCCACCAGACCACTGTATTTAGAGATGAGTGGTGGTCTGTAACCTAGACAATGGGCTGTCAAAATATGAGGGAAAGAACTGCATATCAGGAGAAAGAGGCAAGTTTGCTAAATGAATTTATTTGTAAAAATATCTAACTTGACAAGACCTATGAGAATCTGCTGCAGATCCTGTACGTGTGAATGCACCCTTAAAGTATTTTAATATAGCAGAACCATCACCTTTACAAAGATGCAAAAAGAAGGAAAACTTTATTAATGTCAGTGAATCAAGCTGTAATATCCTGCAACCAAATACATAGGCTGTGTGGATGAAATCTATCCTGTGTAATCCCTCTTTAATGTTGTAAGCGCTTTGTCCTCAAATCTGCTCTTCGGATATTAATAGGGGAGGATTTATGTTTTATTAGAAGCAGAAGATACATGTCGCTGTGTTAAATGATGGAGACAACACAGGGATAGGTCTGTGCAAAGCAGCTGTCTGCATCCTATAGCTGTCTGACTGTAGTGGTACTGCTGTACAAGCTGTAGCTGTCTGTAGTGATACTGATGTAGACCTGTAGCTGTCTGTAGTGATACTGCTGTACACCTGTAGCTGTCTGACTGTAATGATACTGCTGTACAACCTGTAGCTGTCTGACTGTCGTGATACTGCTGTACAACCTGTAGCTGTCTGACTTTAATGTCACTGCTGTACAACCTGTAGCTGTCTGACTGTAGTGATACTGCTGTACAAGCTGTAGCTGTCTGTAGTGATACTGATGTACACCCGTAGCTGTCTGACTGTAATGATACTGCTGTACAACCTGTAGCTGTTTGACTGTAATGATACTGCTGTACAGCCTGTAGCTGTCTGACTGTAATGATACTGCTGTACAACCTGCAGCTTACTGACTGTAGTGATACTGCTGTACAACTTGTTGCTATCTTTAGTGATACTGCTGTACAACCTGTAGCTGTCTGACTGTAGTGATACTGCTGTACAACCTATAGCTGTCTGACTGTAAGGATACTGATGTACACCTGTAGCTGTCTGACTGTAGTGATACTGCTGTACAACCTGTAGCTGTCTGTAGTGATATTGCTGTAAGAGCTGTAGCTGTCTGTAGTGATACTGCTGTATAACCTGTAGCTTTCTGTAGTGATACTGCTGTACCAGCTGAAGCTGTCTGTAAAGATACTGCTGTACAAGCTATAGTTGTCTGTAGTCATACCACTGTACAACCTGTAGCTTACTGACTGTAGTGATAATGCTGTACAACTTGTTGCTGTCCGTAGTGATACTGCTGTACAACTTGTTGCTGTCCGTAGTGATACTGCTGTACAACCTGTAGCTTACTGACTGTAGTGATACTAATGTACAACTTGTTGCTGTCTATAGTGATAGTGCTGATAGATGCAAGACAATGTATACAGTATACAGATCTTTCTATAATGAAGAGTATTTTCTTTGAGAATATTCATTGCTTGATTAACCCTCTATTGTCCAGCTGTTAAAAGCTCTATTAAGCCTGTTATACCGTATAGACAACTAATATGATTGCTGTACAGTTGCCGCAGGATTAGTCACTCAGCCACTTAGTTAGTCACTAGTCACTTAGGGTATAGTCACATGTGGCAGAATGATTGTAAACATTTCCACTATTTAAAATCAGTTTCATTCATACAGTCTGAGTTTTGGCAGCAAGTACTTTGATTCCAGTCGTAAGGCCCTATTCCACGAAACGATTATCGGCCATTACGGCCGATAATCGTCCCGTGGAATAGGAGGCAACGATCAGCCAACATCGTTCATGTTGGCTGATCATTGAAGTCATTTGTCTTTCAACATGGTCTTGTCTTTCATACAGAGCGAGCAGGGAACGAGGAGCAACGAGCACTCACCGTCTTTATTCCTTTATTTACGTAAATGGGACTGTCGCAGTTGCAGGTTTGCAGCATGTGAATATACTCCCTCGCTATATGCAGGAGTTGTACCTTGTTTTCTATAAACAGGTACAAGTAATAAACTGCAGGACTGCAATTATCGGATGTATTTTGCTTATTATCAACCGTTACGGCTGATAATTGCTTGGTGTAATAGCTAGTGTTACAAGACAACGATCAGCCGACATGAACGATGTCGGCTGATCACTGTCTTTCAAAACTTTGCAAGCAAACAATGCCGATAGCAACAGTCTGTGTGTCGTTGCTCAGTGTGACAGGATCGGCGGGGGCAGCAGACCATCACTACTGGGCATTCTTGCAGCTAAATGAAAAATACGTTGCGAGAATGTAGTGCCATAGGCTTTGAAGGTACAGAGTATCACAGCTGATTTCGGTGCGGAATCGATATGTGTGAACATACCCAGACCCCAAACACAACACCCCTTTAAAGCTTTATTAGAACATATTGCTTTTTTTTAACACAATGCTAAAGTTTGCTCTCTTCTATAATCCTCAGCACACCAAAGCATTATTGATTGTCAGTAATATAATGGGCAGCAATCAATAAAGCTGTGAGAAATATAGGCATATATAGGCATATCGTTAGGGGGCCAATGTTACGCCATCCAGCTTCCATAACAACCCATTAGCATCAGGAACATCGATGGAGAAGTAACAGTACAAACCTCTCCTTTTATTAAAGGGGTAGTTCAGAAATTTTTTTTTTTTTTTAAATAGACTGGTGCTAGAAAGTGGCAGAAATTGTTAATTAATTCTATGAAAAATACTTTTTTCTTTTTCAGATTTTTGCACCAGTCAGGGGGGCTGTGATCAGAGTGGACCATTTTGCTTACTGCTTTTTATTACAAGAATACCAGTTACCTGTAGTGCTCACCCATTGTGTACAGTGGTAACTACAGTCTTCACCGTATTTTGCATGCAGAGAGTAGGCGATATATAGACTGACCTCTTGTGCTGAACGAAGTCAATAAAAGGAAAGGTTATTGATTAGGGCTCAATTAATTACAATTGCAGATAAAGAAAGAGGTGGATATATCGATGTGGGGACGCTAATGTACTCCGCCTTTTCCCAATCAAGCTGTAGGAGTGCGGCGTGTGCCTGTGCATCTCGCTCACTGCTTATTTGGTTTGGACACATTTTAAGCAGTTCTCTCTTGCTATAGGATAAACACATGACGTCACTAACAGATGCAGCGTCTACATCTCGTTTCCTCCATCGCCTATGCTTTCTGTGCCGACAATAGAGCATGTGGTAGTGGTATATTTTGGCTGGACAATGCCCTTGTTAGCAATGATCTCGGAGGACTAATATGGCAATGTCAGGGAGCTCAGATTATGTGCAGTGCCTGTGTTAGAGGGCACAGCGGCTGAACAATTCAAGCAGAAAGAGCATTGCTGCCTGACTTGTCATTTTACTACACAACGCCAGCTGTGCTCACAATACTCATGTAACCTTTCCCAGGCAAGCCACTTATTTTTTAGTCTTCATTTAAGATTTGATATTGCCTTTATTTTTAAATATACCGTAAAAAAAATTCCATGTCTTCTATCCCTATAATTAACCGTTATCTTTACCTCCCCTCTCCCCTGCTCCAAGTCCAGTTTATTTTCCTCTTTTACACTTTACTCCAACGTCAGGTTAAAAAAAAAAAAAAAAATGAGACCACCAAAATCCATTTGTTTTGGGGATCTTGGTTCTGTATTATGTGGTTGTGCCCCCTGGCTGAGCAGTTGCTTAATACTACAATTCCCAGAATACATTGCCTTCCTTTAGCTGTTCATAACTGTCCTCCCATCCTTCCAAGTTCACTCTCCCAGCACTCCTGCCAGTTTCCTGCTGAACTATTGCAGCACCTGCTGCTTTCAATCCCTTTCTGCTCTTCTGCCTCGGCAATGCTCAGCACAGGGCAGCATGCTGTAACCACACCTCATTTTCCTAATAAACATATACATGTATCTGTGTGTATGACAGGTAGATGGGGATGTAGGGTGGAGGGGCTGGGCAGAGAGCCGGGGAGCTGTAGACAATACACATTTCAGCCATTTTCTGTCAGTATTAGTGAATACACTATATCAGTAAGTTATGTATCTTTGGGTGATAGTTATATTTAAAGCGCAACTATAATTTCAGTAGCCAAAAAATGAAATTCCTCAAATAAAAAGCCCTCGTGTTACCTTTTAAAAAGAGCCCTAAACTGCATTGATAGCATGTACGCTCACTGAGATATCACCAGTTGTTTGGCTCAGAGCAATAAATGAATTTTTCTTCTGCCTGATTGAAAGTGGGCGTGGCCTATCCCTCATCTCCCTGGCTGTGCCCCTCTATCCACTGATCAGCACCTTAGCAGATGTATCACACATAGCAGGATCAGATACAGCCCCAGCATACAGTATCACAATGTAAGATTAGATACAGAGCCCCAGCAGATGGTATCACACACAGTGGGATTAGATACAGTCATCTGCTCTCATAACACTGTAGGATAATGTCAGCCAGACAGGGGGAGGACCTGTTGCAGACATCTAAAAGTGAATGTTCTATGTACTATGGAAGGACTACAGCTGTGTTGTGCTGGGACTTGTAGTCCTCCCCTCAGTGACTCACCCACTCTCCCTCATGCAGCACATTGGAGTGATGGTGGCACTGGAAACACTTGTCTCTCCATCCAGCTCTTCCCCTGCGCTGCTCCTCACACACAACACCCTCAGCTCTGCTTAGTCACCTCTGTGAGGGGAGGGGGGAGGACGTGCTGCTAGGAGGTGAGGGGAGGGGGGGGAGGAGGTTTTGTTTATGTCTGTGTCAGGGCTGTTATCTGATCCTCCTGTCAGAGTCTGTACTCTCAGGACGGATCTGCAGGGAGGGGGCGTGTCCAGCAGGAATGCAGAAATAAGTTAGAGCCAGACAGAGCTGTAAGGGCATAGCCTTATGTATTTAAAAAAAACTGTTCCTTTTAGGTAATTAATGTGTATTGCAAAAAGTCTTATCATGACCTAAGCTAACTAAAACTGAATGGTCAAAATATTTTATAGTTGCACTTTAAATACAGTTTTTGCTAATCCCTGATAATAGGCCTGTGTAAAGGGGCCAGTGGTTGGCAGATGAATAAGAAAACATTCCCTTGACGAGTACATACTCTCTGCTCTGGTCCCATTCAGCAACTCTGCCCTCTCTGGTCCCCTAATGGCTCCTCCGTTATACATACAGTGGCGTAGCTACCATAGAGGCAGGGTAGGCAGTTGCTATGGGGCCCATGCAGGAGGGGGGCCCGGGGGAGAAGGTACGAGCATGTGTCCTTTTGCTTAACCCCTTATGTACTGCAGTGTGTAAGTGACCCAATGTTTACTTACATGCTGCAACACAAAAAAGGGTTAACAAGCAGAAGACAGAGATCTCTGCTTCGGTGGCACTGATAACCTCTGACCTCTGTACTCCAGCTGGCAATCAAGTAGGAAAGTAAAATTTGCAGAGGTCAGGGGTTATCAGTGCACTAGCAGTAAAGTGTATATATATATATATATATGTGTGTGTGTGTGTGTGTGTGTGCAGTGCTTTGTGTTATGCGTAGGGGAGGCTAGACCTTTTACATTTTTTTGCTATGGGGCCTAGCTACGCTCCTGTATACATAGCTGTCTATGGAGAAACATGAAGATTTGCGTCACTCTGTTTCTACATATCAATACAGTGCACTCAATCAAGGAGCACAGGCGTAGAGGGGGAGACAGAGTGATGCCTTTTTTTACACCTAGGCCGCCATGTATGGATGGAGGAACTAGGGGAAACAGGGGGACCGGAGATAAAAGGAGGCAGAGCTTTTGAATGGGATTGCAGCAGAGATTAAGTACCTCACATCTGTTAATTTCAATAAAGAAAAAAGGTGGTCAAGCTCTTTAAATTATTATTTTTGGCCGCATATTGTCCTGTGATGGGTGATGCATGGCTGACAATGATGAAATTAAAAGGCCATATGAATGATCCAGGAGGATCAGCAACGTAAGCGTGTCTTTTTCATTATTTTACACTATTTTGAGCTGTTTCCAAAAATATTTGTGTGGAAATTAGATAAATATTGAAGCAAATATTAAGTTTGTACACAATCCATGTCGGTTTATAGACAGAATCACCACAGGGCAGGACAGCACAGGCTAGCAGAGGGGAGTCTGATGTTAGCTTTCTGAGCTACACATGGAGCTGCGGTCAGTAAGTACTGTGAGCACACTTACTAATACTGGGGAATCTTGCTATAAAGTGGCTAACCTCTTTAACATAGGGACAGAGTAATAATTAATTTATATTTTATGTCCGTAGCTGCTTTAATTTCCCATTTCAAGAGGCAAAGAGTTGTGGTCAGGGTACATGAATGGCCCAGGCTGCAGTGCCTCTTCCTATTTGCTGTACTGCACTTTTAACATTCTTCAGCTGTGATTGACAGGCTACGTTCAGAGAGCCCCGCCCAAATCTTACAATGTACACTGCTATACGTATCAATTGCATCTGGCTCTCCAAGCTGTGCCTGCCACTCAGAGTAGGACAGTGTTGAAGGAAGCAGGGAGAGGCATAGTGGCAAAGGGCACTTGCGTGTACCAGTCACACTTCTTTGATCCTGAGACGCGTGAATAAAGCTTGATGCTTGCATGGCAACCACGGACATGAACTATATAACTACCGTTTCCCTCTATTTTGGTGGAGCTATTCAGCTGTGTTGCCACTTCCATAGCTATTTCTGAGATAAGTTTACTTTTAAGCTGTCAAATCCATGCTACTTTTTTTTGTATACAAACCTGTACTTCAGACCCATGTAGCTCAAAAAGGAAACCTGAACCTAACCTAGGATTTAAAGCCCAAATCTACAGTCTATGCTGTTTGATGGGGCTGTAGGCACTCCATATGTTGTTCTTTAGTACCTCCACACTGCACTATATTACAGATTTATACTCTACTAAAGGCATCCAAAGGTTTTGTAGGGCTCCATAGACTTTTATGGGTGGCGTATTATGGTATCATACCACTCAGATTCGGTTGTATAGAGCTGTAACAGTGATATGTATTAACCCTAAGGTGTTATACATATGACTGCATGAAAAATACATTACCATGCTACACTCTGCAAAGATGTGCAAACTGCTTCTTAATGTACGGTATTTGCTCCATATTGGGCTGCATATGGAAACAGAAAATCCGTTTTTCAAGCTTTCCTTCAATTGATATACTTGTACCCTAGGGATCAAAAGTGGTACTTGAACTTGTGGATCTGATTTTCTTTTTAGTCTCTGTTTACTTTTAACAAGAGAAATTGAAATTGTCATCCATATATATCCACTGAAGTGTATATAAAAATGTTTTCTTCTACAATGGCACATGTACTGCATATGAAACACCTCTGCTGAAACATATAGGGGGAAAAGGGTCAGATTCGCCCGTTTCCTTGTGTGTATGCCAGCCTTATGCCTTAAAGGGGTTGGTCACTTTATAGTAAAATTTCTCAGTGTACAGTATTAGTAAGTGTACTCACTGTATATACTGACAGCAGCTCCCTGTGTACCTTATAGAACTAAAACCAGGATCCCCTCCTCTTAGCTGGGCTGCCCTGCTCTGTGGTGTTTCTGTCCATAAAATGGCTGGCATGAGGGGCATGTGACCATGCCCCACCTGCCAGTGTCCTCCATAGACATATACAGGCTCAGTGGTGGACACTGGGGGCAGGGCATGGTCACATGATCCTCCATGTCGGCCATCTTATAGACAGACTCACCACAGAGCAGAGCAGCACAGCCTAGAGAAGGGAAGTCTAATTTTAGTTCTATGAGGTACATACAGTCAGTATATACAGTGAGTACACTTACTAATACTGTACACTGAACAATTTTACTATAAAGTGGCCAACCCATTTAAGGCAGGAAGGATGAAAGGTGGGGAGGAATGTGGCCTACTTCCACGCCTGAATTATCATGGCCCAAATATAAATCTGTTGCCAAGGGCTGAATGGATTTACTAAGAGACGTGCTTCTCTTGGGCCCTATTACATGGGACGATTATTGTGCCAAAAATTGTTATATTGTTTGAATTTAAACAATAATTGTTTAGTGTTTCTTTTACAACATCTTTTAAGCCAACCATAAATTCATTGTTAATCGTTCGCTAAATGATTGCTAAGTATTCGCTCAATGTGCACGTTCTCAAACTTAACCCGATGTTCTTATGCTGGGATCAGAAGGAGTAAACTATCATAGTAACAATTGTAACTAACTACTATGTGTTTAATGGCGAACAATTTCAGGTTGTTCCCAAAAGCTTTCTTTTGCCATAGTTTTTCCATTAATCATTAAAAATCGCCTTATCTAATAATCACTTTGTCTAACTGTTTATAACTAAAAGAGCACAGGGAGAAAGAACCAATTAAAGAATTTTTTTTTTACTCATCTGCCACTAATCCCCCATTGACTGAGTTGGCACTTTCAATGTGTCAGGACAGAGAGCAGGAAGCGGCAAACAGCAGGGAGGGTGCTGGCAGGACAGGGAATCAGCGCCAGGTGGGTAAAGTTTTTTATATTTACTCCTCACATCTATAGCTCTTTAACTGTAATAAATAAGTACCTGGAAACCCATTTCAAGTAGTTTTCCCAGCAGACTGAATTTGTGGCTTATGATTACACTATGCAGTCATTTCTGACTTCCAGGACCCCCAAGATCCTTACAATTAAAGAGCTTCAGGACTAGTTAATCAGATTTTTCCTGCATAGTGACACTCTCGGCCACCTGCTGTGCAGGGATCACAGCCCTGTTTATTTGAATGGAGCTGCACTGCAGTTCTCTACACAGCACAGTCAATGGAAGCATCTTTGTACAGTAGAAATACAGAAGGAACCTTCATTTTCAAAATCTATGGGCATCAGACCACCTCCATCCTAGCGATATGTCATAAAATTCTTTAATAGGAATTTACAGGTGTCTCCCCACTACTAACCAGAGTCGCCCATTCCTTCTCACCCATGCATGTTTCCATTCACGTCAGGTTCTGTGGAAAATACAGAAACAACCAAGCGCCACTCCATTTAGACTCCTTCTTGCTGTGGTCTTGTGGATAGGCGATAAATAGGATTGGTAGGAAAACCCTAAAGTAAATTATTCCATGCAGAGCCTGCACCAGAACGGTGTGTTAACAAACCCTTTAATTGTCTCTTGTCATCCTATGCAACCTATGTCTGATTTTTTCTAAATTGCATCTTCTCTTTTTCCATCTTCTGTATGATATAGCTCAGTCTGTCTCCATTTCTTACATTGCTATCACTCCACCCTATGTACCTCAATTCATAGATCCAGAATGGGGTTAATGGCTATGGACACAGTGCTCACAATTATTCATAGCGGTACAAGGCTTTCATTCACAGTGATGGAGTGTGACAGTGTTTTCTTGTCAGCCCTGACCTTCCTGCCCACAAAGGAGAACTTTCCTCAGCCTTTTTTGCATAGCTAAATTAGCGTCACATCTTCCCGTTGGTGAGGAATACATTTAAATACTTAAAGGTAAAGGTTTTCCAACGTGGGGCACAGAGGCGTGCAGAGAATAGCGCACCTGATAGACACTTGTATAGCATGATTATGTGCTATTATGTAGGAGTGGAAACGACTAATGAATATTGAAAAGGACAACTGTGCTAACATCTATGTATAATGCTGGAGAATACCAAACCCATAAGGGTGAAAACACACAATCAGGTTGCATTGCAGTTTCCAATACCACAACAAAAAAACTTCTATTACTTACTATTGGAAGCTGATGCGATATAGTTATAAACCACAGCGAAACTGGCACGCAACCTTGCCCTAAGATGGTAACCATGCAAAAACTAAAAATTAAATACTAAAGCAACTTGATGATGTAATAATGAGAAATGTAATAATAGAATGCACAAAGTGCTAAAAGACTATATACCATTTATATGGATATATTTCTATATCATTTATTCTATAAGGCCAATGTGGGTTCCTGATACTGTTGCCAAACAGATCGCATCCCATCATAAGAAAGCTGGTTAACCTTAATTCCACAAAAAGAAATATTTGGGGAAAAGTGTCCATGTTTTCATGCTAGACATGTGGCATTTGCATAGAGCTGTAATAGAGCAGTGTGAATGAAGTTATATTGTTGTTTTCTAGTTCTGGCAGTATAACACAGCTGCCAGATGTGCAATGTTCTCATTTACACTAGTAAAGATGTATAGCAGAGTTTTCCTCAGCTAAAATGCATTGCATCCATAGTTATACTACAATATCAGCTCTGACCATACTACAGCTATATACTTTTCTATTTCTGTATACATTGTACAACCTACTGTAGTAGGCAGGGTTGAAATGTGGATCATGTGTTAGACTAATGTTAAAGTCAGGTTGACATCACAGACTGTTTTTAGTAACCTACATTAGATGATGAAATATACACTACAAATAATAAGGCAAGAGTCATTTGTTTTTGATCTGATCAATGCTCTTATAGTACGTACAGTGTGATTTTTTTTTTTTAACTGCATGTGCTCCTAATTAGGAGCGCATACAGTTATTAGTGGTGTAATGATGGACTGTAAATCACTTTTGTGCCCGGAGGCAGCATTATACTTCTGGCCACAAGAGGCATCTACCTCCCCCAGCGTTGTGATGTATGAGTGACATCACGTGTGTGCACGCAAAGCAAAGAAAAAGCTGTCCGGGAGCGCTGCTGCAGCAGGCAAGTATGATTTTTTTTTTTTTTTTTACTTCAACATTTTCACGGACAGGAAATACTGATGGTTTTCTGAAGCCTCCTGAAAGGCTTCAAGATCAGTGTTTCCTTGCCATTAAAATGGTCATGGCTTGTAAAGGGGGCCTTAAGAGTGTTCTCTCCTGGCCCTGTATGAGGTGAAACACAGAAAATCAATGGGTCCATTGGTCAGCATTGGTGTCTAGCATGTAATGTGTCCCATAGTGCAGTTTTGTTTTTCAAACCGTGTTCTCCAGTAAAAAAGACAATGCTGGTGTCACACTGGTATAATATGAATGCATTTTTGCATCCATATTTTGCCAGCAGATCCCATTCACTGTGGGTGTGATGAGCGGGGTTGACAGCTGTCAATTCAGGTCATCAGATCTGTGGTCTCACTGGGACTGGCAGCTGTAATGTGTCTGTATTACACTAGCCCATTTGTAGTCTAAAGGTGTTTGCAGATATAATACCGGTCTTATACAGCTTAACAAGCTTGTCATGTTAGGGTCTTAATAGTACCAGTTATAGCAGTATTTACCTTCTCAGTATATAATAAAAAGCAATAAAGAAAAATATTTAGCTTATACGCTTGTTATTTTATTCTAACAGTAATGGCTCATAATGCCGCTAACCTGTAATGATATCATTAAAACAAAGGCAATTGTTACAAGTACATAGAGTTCCTAGTGTTCGGTGGATTGGGTAGCAGAAATAACACAGTTTTAATCCTGCCATTCTTTTTGATGAGTAATGGTAACTTCTGGGCCAGGTACAAAGAGTTAAGTCCCCAGGTGGGTTGTGCTGTCAGTATAATATGTAAGATGCCGCTCACTCTGAACTCTGGCAAGGTACCATTCAACGGGATTACTCACAAATTGATGGGGCTTGTGGGAAATTATTGCATTACATGCATCAATCACACTTTGGTAAAATATTTGTTGTGTAGTTTGTTTGGGATACTCTCTCATGTGATAAATGTGAATTCAGTGGGCCCGGTGCTGACAAACGCATAGACTCCAGAACCGCTCCTCTACAGAAGCCTGTATTACCGAGCATGCAATCCACCGAGAGAGGACGCTGAATGCAGGTGGAAAATGTGTATCATAGCAGTCACGTATGACAATGGCATGCATCCCCAGGTGCAGGCGGCTGAGACGTTCTCCTGTCTAAATGATGCAAGAGTTACATTGAGGAGTGAGTCAGGCTGGTATCTTTTCCTGTATTATGTTTTATGTATGAACCGTTGTGGGATGTCTGATAAAATGCTGGAAAATGTGCCTCTAACACAGTCCAAAGATGTGGGAGTGCGACAAAGATAACTGGAAGAACATTCTGCTGGAGTCTCTGGACGTAGCGATTGCAACAAGCAGCAGCATCTGCCAGACTGTTACACAAGCTAATTGTCACTTTGTGATAGGAAAAAGACTGTGCTTACTTGATAAACTGAACAAAATGAGCGGACATGGATGAATATGTCAAGTGCTTTTATTTGCACAGGATGTTGTGATTTTTTAGTAATTTTTTTTTTTGTCCTGACGAGCATAGGCCGAGAGCACCATTGTGGTATAGTATAGTATAGGATGTCACTGACAGAGAAAAGGTCCACAGTGAACCATGTAATGTTTATGTGTGGTACACAACCGATAAAACAAAAAACAAAAAATCTCTTTTTTTTTCTCAAAAATTTGCTCCATTTAGAAACCATGATATTGCTTCAAGGTCCTTTTGTCAATAACCATCCTGTTCTTTAATCGAGATGGGACAGAGAAATCCCTGAAAGTGAGAGAACGTTCAGGGAACTGAACTGAGATTTCAGACATCACACACAGTGCATCCATATGGCGCTCATGTGAAACCAGCCATAGGCCTCGTATTATGGACGCAAGCCACAGCCCTACATAGGAGGAGATTTATCAAAAATGGTGTAAAGTGAAACTGGCTCCGTTGCCCCTAGCAACCAATCAGATTCCACCTTTCATTTTACACAGAGTCTGTGAGGAATAAAAGGTGGAATCTGATTGGTTGCTAGTGGCAACTGAGCCAGGTCTACTTTACACCAGTTTGATAAATCTGCCCTATGGTTAGTTTAACCTGAGCGGAATATGGAAACTCGTAAAATAAGTTGGATATTATTGACCCCTCTGTGGCAGGAACTGTTAGGAGCAGGAAGAGTTTTCTGTAGGAATTTGCTGCTGCTCTGCACAGTTCTTTTCTCGGACAGAGTTGTCAGCAGAGAGCACTGTGTCAGACTGAAAAGAAAACACCACTTCCTGCAGGACATACAGCAGCTAATAAGTATGGGAAGATTTAAGATTTTTTAATAGAAATAAATAGCAAATCTAAATAACTTTCTGAAACCAGTTGATTTCAGAAAGATGGATTACCCCTTTAAATGAGGTTTCACAGACTCTTTTTGCATATTTGTAGTTCCCAAGGGACAGTGCACCTAGGTTTTCAATGTGTTGAGTGCTTTTCCTAGCAGCCTAGAGTGTCTTTTTAGCTGGTCTCCCTAAGATGAGTGATTGGTAATTCGCAGAGACCATCACATGGCAAAGGACGCCATGTAGCCCTAGCCTGTATCATATTTGGAGGCAAAATATATATATATTTTTTTTGTGTGATATTTAATAACTATACCTTCACTCTCAGTGTTGTATATACACCACATAATAAAATGCAGCTTTCAATACAACCAAAAAGGAAACTGCCGTATCAATTTAATACCATATAAAATCTATACAGATAGAGGATTAAATGTTACAGGATATCTCCTGAGATCTCTCTGGGGAGACAGAGAACTCATTAAACTAACATGATCTATTAAAAATCCAGTCCGATCATTTCGGGAGCTTGTTTTAATGAATTTATTTTAATGTCAAAAGGTTAAACATGTGGGAGATCTTCAGATTACTGGTGTGCTATGTATAGTGTTAAGGTCAGAGTCGGGCAGATGTGTTAATAGACTGTGTGTACATGGGCCATGAAGGAAAGCTCTTACCTCTGTTGTCTATGGGCACAGGTCTGTAATATGGACTTTAAATACAGGGACGTATTTACCACTAGGCACCCGTGGTCCGGTGCCTAGGGCGGCACCTTGCAGGGGGACAGAAAAAACAAATTTTTTTGTTTTTATTTTTTTTGTTTCCCTCCTCCCGTTCAGACTTGCCAGTAAATCTGGTGTCTTTTCCAGGGGGGTGGGGGTATGGTGGTATTGGTCAGGTCTGGTATCGCCAATAGGTGCGTGAAGATGGGGCGTCTTCAGGTTTAGTGCCTAGGGTAGCAGCAGCTGTTAATAAAGCCCTGTTTAAATATTCTGTATTTTCGTAGAGTGAATACTGATGGGCTCTCTTCCATATAGGAAACTGAATAACACTTTAACAATTCTCCTCCATTACTTCCATTACTGGCCTTATCCTGATTCCTGATACATTAGAATATCACCACTGAAAACATTGCTGCTTTAGATTAAAGGGGTTATCCGGTTAAGAAAAATATATGTCAAATCACCCCCCCCCCCTCCTGGAGACTAACAATTCATTCTATACATGTTTTTACCTTTTCTGACTCCTTCCCTCAGGTCTGAACCTGCTACTTTCTGCTGAAGACATAGAAAACTGTACCTGAGCTGTTCAGTCTGTCTCTGCTCTCAACACCTTTTTTCCACGATGGCTGAAGTAAACAAGTCTATCTGCAACTTTGCAGATAAAGACTGCCAGGGACTTGTTTACATCAAGCCATCTGAGATGGGAGGGGGGAGGAGGGGGAGACGGAAGAAAAGAGCTCACACACAGTTTTTTGTGTCTTCAGCAGAAAGCAGCAGCTCAGAACTGGGAGGAGACTGAACAGATAATAACAAGTATGGAGTCTCCAGGAGGTGGGGCGGGGTGTGATTCACCCAGTATTTTACCTAACCAGATAACCTCTTTAAATGTACTCAGGATAATAACCTTGAATCCTGAACGCACAGGTCCATACAAAACAATCAGTACTAAAATCTAGTTTTAAAAATATGGCACTCTAGCATCCCAATTGTTGTGCATGTGCATAAAAAAAACTACTGTACCTCCGGCCATACTTGCTGTTTCTTGAAAAATACAAGCTTTATCATTGAAGATGACAGGAGTATTAATCTAGCTGTGTACATGGAGATAAATGGTGAAGTGTAGATATGTGAAACAGAACGTGCTCTCACATGGATCTTAAATGTCTGAAAATGTTTTGAGGCAAAAATTTTACAATTCTGGATTCACACACGTTAGGCAGTTTTTAAACTAAAGCCAGAATTGAGCTCAAAATCGTAGGATAATACAAAAGCATCGGCTTATAAATTCTTTATTTTTTTGCTTGATCTATTTCTGAAACGGTATCAGAAACTGCAGTGTTTTTTTTCTCTCCCCCCCAAAATGCCACTTGGATAGGTTCAGCCATTGGTATAAGGTGTATGAGACTCTTCTGGCCGTCCACCCACAGATGATAGGGTTCAGGAGTGATAGAAAGTCACTGCCCAACCCCTTTGTTTTGGGAGAGATAAACCACAGACAGACAGACAGCTCCTGCAGATTACTCCCAGATTACTCCACCTATAGAGAACATGGGAACTTTGGCCATGCTGAAAGTTTCTGTGTATGGAAAGGACTAGAGAGATAACTGACGGGCAAATGATCTTTAGATATTTAAAGCGAATGTACCATCAGTACATTTGCTTCAGGTTTTGCACGTAAATAGAACGCAGCAAGCGAGGAAAGCCGATGCAATGGTTTTTTTTTGAACCACAGCCCGATTCATTTGCTTTAAGGTATATATGGCCACCTTTAGGGCATGTTCACACATGTTGATTACAATTATTTATATGGGTTATACCCGCAGCAGATTAAGTATGTGTGAATTTACCCTTAGGTTATTTTCACAACAATAACATATACATTGCAGATTTTATGGTGTGTAAATCAGTGTAAATACAGCTATGAAATATTTTATCAAAGCAAGAGCCCTTCATAGAGAGGAGGTTCCTTGAAAATGTTAACCCCTTCACATCTGTCATAGGAATACATACTTTCCTACTGCCGATGCCCCATGCAGTAGAAACGTGTGTGTGTGTGTATGTATGTGTATATTGTATATATATTGTTATTTTAATAGATTAGACCATATATATATATATATATATATATATATATATATATATATATATATATATATATATATTTGGTCTAATCTATTAAAATAACAATATGTACAGGGGTACAGGGCCGCAATCCATGTTGCAATTGTAATGTGAGGGTATGAGCACACTGAGGAAATCAGACGGAACCTCCGTCGCGGAATAATCAGCTTGCGCCCGCTCGTGAACTGCAGCGGGCTCGTGCGTCTATGCGCACGAGTCTATGTCTATATGTCATAGACTCCATTCTATGGACGGGCAGATTCCTTCCTCCGTCTAAAGAATGATCAAGTTCATTCTTTGGATGGAGGAAGGAATCTGCCCGTGCATAGAATGGAGTCCTTGACACGGGCGGAGACGCATGCACCCGCTGCAGTCCGCTAGCGGGTGCGAGCTGGGAATTCCAGAGACAGAGGTTCCATCTGAATTCCTCAGTGTGCTCATACCCTAATGTTGTAATTGTGGCACGGATCTCTATGTTAATGATGTGCCAATGTAGTGCTCCAGGAAGCACAGAGCACTACATATGCACATCTGTAGTGTGGTCCATGGTAGCCTTAGAAGGCGCGGAGGAACATTGCTTCAATTTGACCTGGTCATTAATGACCTTTGGTCATGAAGGGGTTAATATACCCTAAAGGTATGTCCACACTACTTTGGGACCAGCGGTGATGCGTGCGGGGGCGAGCTGCGGAGTACGCAGAGGGTGATCCGCTGGGATTCTGTAGTGTGGACATTCCCGAACAACCCTTTCTCTATGGAATGGTAGCCAAACATTTTCAATAGTTGAAAAGCAGCCATGAAAAACAATTTGATCAGTAAGAGTCCATTGAATGTTCCAGGCAAATGAGATATAACTTATATTACAAACCTCTATAAAATAAACCAGGAGCAGAGTATTGTGAGAACAATGATCTGCTCAAGGCTTCATGTGCGTTAAACAAAAGCTGTAGCCACAATGGGGCTGGTAACATGGAGGTGTATAAATGTAACACAAGCACATATATATGGAAAAAAAGCATCAGTTCTATCTAGTTTATCTGTAAAGAAAGCAGAAATCAGTTATGCTCCAAAAAAAAGCCAAAGATATAGAAAAGACTTGCCAGTTTAGTGAAAGATAATCTTTCTTACAGATGAAATTGTCATTGTAAACCTCTCGCAGGATTGTATTTGCTTGTCAAGAAGGATTTTCTTGTCCATCAACATTCACAGACTAAAGCTCCACCTCGTCATCTCGCCTTAAAACATCACAGCCGTAATTAGAATGGAGACGGGGCTGAGGAGTAATGTCGCCACAGGGACGGGCGACACGACTGTGATGTGACGCAGCAACAGGATGACACAGTATTCTATGCAAAGTTGTAATCTTTACGTAGAAGGCAAGCATGAAGACATTGCCAGGCACAGGCTAAGCAAGGCAGGAAAAACAATCTCCACGGATGACTTCAAATCTGTAAACCAATATTTTTAGAATAATCTTTATCCCTGTAGTACCAAACAGGTCTGTGGCAGGTTTAGTCTAGATATGATGAGATTGTAAGCCTGTATTGTACACTGATCCCATTGAGGACTGACAATCTTCCACTTCATGCTAGTGCTATGGGGATGTCTGTAAGGCAGTCACTATGTCCGTTCTCAAGCTCTTGTTTTTGATATCCCATAACTACAACGGCAGACAGAGTTCTCTTTTACAGGTTCAAGGAAGATGAATAGGCCAGTAGTCAATGAAACATCTTGCATTGTATTAATGCTAAGGTCTCCACAACCACTCTCCTGATGCAGGTAATCTGGTGAATAAAGAATCTTTTTTTGACATTTCTTTTTAAGTTATATGACTTTATAAAATATATGGCAGCAGTAACAATGCCACACAGGCCAATAACTGCGTCGGGAACAGTAGGGCTGCTTAAGGACTGGTCGCAGCCTAGTTACATATCACTAGTGCAGTTGCATGCAATGCTAGCAATAATGAGCCTTCCCTGATGTTTATTCTAGTGCATATGAGGATTGGAATAAACAGTACATTTGGGGAAGCTGTCTGTGTCAGTAGTGCTGCAGTGGTGGCACTGTGTAGCAGAGATAACAGGAATAATTGTCAATGACCATTGCTTTGTTATACTGCACCATGGTTGCAGCGCAGCGGACACAGACATCTTCCCCAAGTACAATGTCTTTTGTAATACTGGAATGCATCAGAAAAGACATCAGGGAAGTTCAGTATGCAGTCCTAGTTATATGTAATTGTGTCTGGACCAGTGCTTCAGCAGCCCTGCAGTTCCCAACATAGCCATTGGTGACTTTTTTTTTAAAATCAGTGTGAGTTCACACAACAAGAAACATTGGCTGAATTCACCAGATTTTTCCACACAGTTATATTTTACAGTTGAAAAAAAATAATCACACCTCCAACTGTATAATCACTCCCATCATTGGATATTTTCTCCTATTATTTAAATAAGTGCACACCCATCTGACTATTAGCTAAATTGTCATACAAACTCTAAACCCACATAGCTCAAAAAACCCCTAAGCTAGGGGAATCCTGCCTTCGGTCTGTTTGAATGGGAGGACTTGTCAATTCTTTGAGCAGAAAGGCGCGCAGAGCCTTGGCACCAATTCTGTAGTGTAAACGGGCCTATTACACAAGACAATTATCGGGCGTGTTCGTCTGATATTGGCCGCTAAGGCCAATAATTTTGTAATAGAAGACAACAATCATCGTCGGCTGATTGTTGCTGTCGTCAACATATTGCAAGACAAACGACCCGGAAAGCTACTATCTTCTATTGACTGCCCAGACGATCTAGCGACAATCCAGCTCTCACCCGCTCGCTGCTGATGAGTGTAATAGCGCCGTCGGCAAGCGGAGAACGAGGAGCAAACGAGCGCTGTCAGCTCCTCAATATCGCCCCATGTAATAGACTATAATAGTCTTTCCAAAAAAGAAGAAAAAGTCTGGCTCTCACCCAGCTAGCAAAAATATATAAAGGTATCTTTATTCACCAAACGGGTTTACATGGCGTGGATGAACACAGATCAGGTCTGATCTGTGTTCATCCACGCCATGTAAACCCGTTTGGTGAATAAAGATACCTTTATATAGTTTTGCTAGCTGGGTGAGAGCCAGACTTTTTCTTCTTTTTTGGAAAGATTATTGCAAGGACTGTGTATCTTCAGTCTGTGCACCACCTGTAGCACGCTCCGAGACATTGGCTACAATACACACTGGAGGATGGAATCCGCTAGCGGTTGTGAGTAGTGCCGAGAACCTTGTTTGTGATTAACATAGACTATAATAGACCATGGACCATATCTTACATGCATATTTACTGGTCACTAGCTGCGGATTTGACCCTTTGCTATGAAGGTTTTATTCAGTTATAGTAAAGAGATCAGAGATTCAATCATTATATAGAAGTACTATTTAGTCATTGTATCAAGGTATTCAGTCTGGGTATGGAAGTATTATTCCGTTTTTTGTGTGTAGCCGAATAATTCAGCCACTGTACGGAGGTATTAGTCATTTTATAATGGTATTATTCAGTCAGTCACTGCATGAAGGTACTATTATTCGGTCTTTGAATAGAGGTATTACACTATGAGTATGGGGGTTGTTCTCAGACAGTGTATAGAACTATTATTCAGTGTATGCAGGCCCGCTTCTGCCATGAGGCGGAATGAGTATTCCGCCTCAGGCGGCAGATTTTGCGGTCCTGCAGGGGGCGGCATGCCCGGCTGATAATCTGGCGGACCGGGCAAATGCCCACTGGGCCGCCCAGATTATCAGTTGTCGGGCCCCTCCAGAACATACACTACCGCCCCCACCTCCCTGGAACACCCAGGGGACGCGGCCGCCGGAGCTCTTCAAGGCGGATCTGCCGCTTTAAAAGTAGGGGGCTCCGCTACCTGTTCTAACCAGTCCATTGAGCTTCCGGGACAGATCACCTGATGCACGCCGGCCCCGTAAGCTCACAGCTCCAGCCGCGTGCGCCGCACCTCTCCCGCGGTCCTGTGCGGTCAGCTGTTGCATGTATGCCACTGAGCAGGAGACTAGAGAGGTGCGGCGCGCGGGGCTGGAGCTGTGAGCTTACGGGGCCGGCGTGCATCAGGTGACCTGTCCCAGAAGCTCAATGGACTGGTTAGAACAGGTAGCGGTAGCGGAGCCCCCTACTTTTAAAGCGGCAGATCCGCCTTGAAGAGGTCCGGCGGCCGCGGCCCCTGGCTGTTCCAGTGAGGTGGGGGCGGTAGTGTATGTTGGTGGTGGGCTTGCCGCGGGCCCGCGCGCGCGGGGGGGGGGGGGGGGGGATTGGGGGCGGGGGGGGGGGCTTCGAGTGCCAGTGAGGGGGGCGGCAGCCTGAGGTTTGCCTCAGGCGGCACAGACCCCAGAATCGGCCCTGAGTGTATGGCAGTATTTATTATTCAGACACGGTTTTGTATTGTTAAACTAAACAATTCCAGGAGGAAAAGTAGAGGAGAATGTTAAGTAAATCAGCATTTGACCAGAAGGCAACTTGTTTTTCTATGTATGACATTCATCCTGAATGTAGCAGTAATTTTCTGTAATGCAGATACAAATCTAGTGTAAGCGCATTGATACGGAACCTCTATTAACTAAATGGGGGCGTATTCAGTGTTATTGCCTAGGGCAGCAGCGTACAGAGGTGTGAAATATAATGGGTCATAAATCCGGGTGTTAGATCGAGTCCTTGTGTCATTGACTAGAGTTTGAAGCCCAGATTTTCTTCTCCCTGTCATTCTTAAAGTGGCCTTTCAGTAGTAAGGTTTGTAAGTCTGGTTGGTTATTCAGCTGCATACGTTTTCATATTACATTGATTGGATTGAGCTGTTGCTATGATTAAAGTGAATTTTCCATTTACTAGACATGAACCTTTAAAATGAAACCTTTAAATGTGCATAGAAACATAGACGATTGTCGGCAGAAAAAGACCACCTGCTCCATTTAGTCTGCCCTTTTAGTTTTCCCTTCCTATTATCAAAGGATAAATATATGTTTATCTCAGGCAGGTTTACATTCTGTTATTGTAGATTTACCAACCACATCTGCTGGAAGTTTGTTCCAAGCATCTACTACTCTTTCAGTAAAGTAATATGTTCTCACGTTGCTTCTGATCTTTCCCCCAACTAACCTCTCACTGTGTCCTCTTGTTCTTGAGTTCAGATTTTTTTTTTCTCCTAAAAACACTTCCCTCCTGAATCTTAGGCCTTTACCATACTTAAAGGTTTCGATCATGTCCCTCCTTTCTCTTCTTTCCTCCAGACTATACAGATTCAAAACCTTATGTCTTTTCTGATAAATGAAATGCAAATACAAAACACATAAAAGAAGAACGTCCAGGTATATAGAAGCTCCAACTACTTATAAAAAAAAAATAAAAAAATTAGTACATGTACCAGAACACTGAGGTACACATCATAACATCTTGTCCCTCCTGTCACTACCACAGTACTATGTGTAAATGCATGTTTCAGGGTTTACACCTCTAAATGTTCCTCACAGCCACAGCCTTCCTCCACTGCCACCTATAATCACGGCATTCAATGCCTAAAGGCAAATCTAGCCTCGTGTCCAAGTCATAAAGAAATGAATCTTGACCTTGACTCTTAAACATTAAATTATAATATTCTCCAACAGGAACAAAATGAAATGAATGTGCATAAGCGTCGCAGAGACCTGCACCTATGACTCTGCACCACTGACCAGCCACATACTCTCATATCTGTTCCTTTTAAAACTTCTAGTGTGGGAATGTAAGCGATACACGGTATTGAGTTATATAACAGAATGTAAATCTGCATCAGCCATCTGGAACGTAGGAATAGAAAGTCACAGTCTGATCAGTTGCTATGAGTTATGAAACTTTTGCAGTTTGCTAGTAAATATCTGCAAGTGTATTAGTTTCAATGAGGCAATAAAGAAGCCGGTGTCAACCAGCACAGGCCCTTCTTATGTGTGATTATATGCTCAAAGTTACAGTACTTAAGAGATGGACATTGGAGAATGCTGCCTTGTGGGAATAGCGATCCATGGTCTAATGCGATTACTTGCATGTTAATTGGTGCACTTTAATCAATCTTCTGCTCCCACCAGACCTTTTAAAGGAAGATGTCAAAATTACCAACATCCAATTTTAAAACCCCCTAATAAGGTCTCCAGATATGTGACAGCAGCTACAAAAGGAAGAGGAATCGTTTAATTACATCCTGTCCATTGGCCTAACTACATATTCTGTCCATATGGATCAAACATATGTCCATAAATATAAGCCTCTGCATTCTCCCAGCCACTGAACTCACGGATAATGGACGGAGAGCTGTGTACATAGAAGGGCTTGGTGTCTCATTATGGTGCGATTGAACAGCACCATACTGTGGAGAAATTACAGTGGAATCAGGATGGTGTGAATGCCCCCTAACTGCCCAAAATAAATAGGAGAAGATGAAATACCAGGAAGATCCCTGCTGTTAGTTACAGTCAGTGGTTTTAATGTTATGGCTTATATGTGTAACTTGAACCTTTGCGAGATATTTGCTGTTCGATGCTGGAAGATAGGCTGAGGCTATTGCTAGATGACAACATATATATAATAAATGCTTTTTTATCTGCTGCTTGACAGAATTTCAGAGCTTTCTGCATTTTTTTGTGCCTTTTAACATATAACATATAACATTTTTAATGTTAAACTGGTAATTTTTGGCTGTAGTTTTCTACTGTGAGAAATTGCTAAGTTTGTGCTGTGACTGCGAGCTAAAAAAATACAACTTTAAATGTAAATTGCTATAATAATAATATTTCCAGGATTGTTCCTAAGAATGCAAGCAGACATGTGACGCTAGCTCTTTATAATAGAAAACAGCTATTACACACTAGTGACAATGATTCAGCACAGCGGGTCAACCCCTGATATGAAATGCTCAATAATAAAATTTAATTTTACAGTGAATAAGCGAGACACAGTAACTTAGAGCTATGTCAGAATGGCGATCTGAGGGAAACTCTAAGAGAGCTCATTGTAATTATTGGTTAGAGAGCATTGCTTATGCCCTGATGAATAATAGTCCACACTGTGTGCGAAGCAAAGGCCTAAGTATGTCCTGACCACTGCTATTACTTCCCTGTGGAGGCATAATACTGGCCATACTGGTTTTCAGCTAGCTAGGTGAATTCCAATATTGAAAACACTATTTAAAAGTAGTGAAAAGGATCCTAATACCTGTAGATGCTGTCTTTTCTGAACAGCAATCTTAAAGGGAATCTGTAAATGAGGGAAGCATAAACTAGTGACAGAAATGCTAAACAGATTGATGTATTACTTAAATGATTTTGTTCAGCCGTTCACCTAATATGCAGAAGAATAGGATTTTTGCCACACCCCTTGCCCCGCCCTTCAGCTGCCGATTGACAGTTCATTGCCTATACACAGCATGGATAGATAACTGCCAATCAGCAGCTGGTGGGTGGAGTTTTCTGCTTCTCATGAATATCCAGGACTACTGGGCTCATGCCCATAATGGAGAGGATTACTTTTTTTCCATGTTATTTAGGAGAATATCTCTGGATCCGTTGCACAGAACAATGTAAGTGATACATCATTTTGTTCAGCTTCTCTGTCAATAGATTATGCTACCCTGAGATAGGACGGCAGAAACCTACTGACAGAGTCTCTTTAAATCGGCATCAAAATAGGAATGGTTTTTCATCTGAGGAAATTGTGCTGCTTCTTCTGTAATGATCTTGATATACCTATATGATGCACATGCCATTTCAGTGTCTAAATTGCAAAAGAAAACAGCTCGAGATTTGTTCAGAATCTATGCTCAAGCATCAATAGATCAGCACTGCTCAATAGCATTTTCCTCAGGTAAACTAAATTACAGCAACAGAGATTATATAGCTGCAGAGGATTCTCTTGTTAAGACTTCATGGATATCAATGGGAAAATGTGCATAGGTCCCTAGGGGAATATGAAGATGCCCAGGCATGGTGAAATTCACTAGGAGCAGCCCTACTAGAAGACCAAAGCATGGTGTAGCTGTATGAAACTGCGTTCACTTTATGAAAATTTTCTTCATTTGTATCAAATTCTCAGAGGCTCTTTGCTTGATGTCAGGGAAAGGAAACATAGAGCTAAGGTTGGGTTGCAATGTGGCGTAAAGATGCTGGATAAAAAAAAACGTTGCACACGCTAGAGCGCAGTGATCTCCCATTTGATTCTATGGGGCATCAGATGGATGCCAGATTTAATGGATCCAACTTGTTCCAATCAACGTTGCTATGGATTGATTGACACATTTGTTTGCTCACCGCCCCCCCCCCCCCCCCCAAAAAAAAAAAACAATAAAATAGAAAAATATATATATGTTCAATAACCTATAATAGGCTACTAGGAACAAACATAGTCTTCTTGAGACTAGACAAAAATTACATTTGGTGTGTAGAACAGTAAACCAGTGTAGGCAGGACATGTAAAATGTCTATGTAAAACAGACCAAACACAGTCAAAAGTGAATGTTTGGGCAGAAGTTTTGAATGGTTATGGCCTTAGTGTTCAGATTGTTAGACATAAGAGAAGTGCATAGCACAAAACATAATGTGAACAGTGGCTAACCCAGCTTTCCCAGAAACAAGTAAAGAAGAGATGGCTAAATAAAACAGGTTATAGAATAAAAATGAAGGATGAGACAAGAACCTATATATAGAAAATTGAACAGTGTTTCTTTTTGGAGGTAGAAATACTTTTTGTTTCTAAAAAATGAGTCTGCTATTCATGTGAACAACTCAGGTTTGAAGAGGAGTTTGGCCATTGTGTAGGTGCCAGCGCCTGCCCATTATTCCTGGTACACAACAGTGTTACAGGGATTCTGAGAACAACTGCTCATGTCTGAATAAGTGCATTAGAGTAAACCAGCTGAGCCTCCTTACCAGCATTATTTTAGGACTCTCAATCCAGACTGGAAGAAATACATGCAGATAGATGAGAACATGTAGTGTGTGTCCTCTATGTGCAATGCATGTTCTGATTATTGAACTCTATTAGCATATTTGTGTAGCATAGAGTTGTCATATGTAAAGATATATTAATGGGTAATTGATAATTCTCCATATAGGTGTACAAAACTAAGATGCGAAGCATCCAGCATCTGTGCAGACTGATCCCAGATCTGCCATTAGTAAAGTCCTGGTTCATGATCCCTTAATACTGACTGATGTGTGATCACGATAAGCACATCTTATGGTTCGCGATCGCATTCGAGCAATTATCTGCTTGTGTAAATACAGCTAAAGACCAAGCAACGAGCAAGAAATTGTTCATCGTGGTTTTCCAACGTGTTCTCAAATAGTCGCTTGCTGATAATTCTCAGAACGCTTCTTCTAAACAGTCTTTCAAAGATTCACCCTCGTGTGTGAGATGACCTTAAGCGATCTTAAAGTGATTGTAAAAACGATTTGTTCAAAAATTTGTCTTCGTCTAAATACTGATTAGCATAAAGACCAAATAGTTGCTTCAAAATTGTTAAACGATCGATTGAGCGATTTATCACTTATGTAAAAGGACCATAACCTGGTCCAATTAATATGTGGCCCAATAGAACAACTTCCCATGAACTGGAAACAGTTACGGTATATCTCTACTATAGAAAAGAAAGTTATGGCCGTAACTGCTCAATGATATTTTCCTGGAGAACACATAGCTGGATATCCCCAGTTTTTCAGTTTTGTAAACATCATAATCATTGTGGTGTTCCCAGGTGCCTCACACCTTTACACCTTAAGGCTGGGTTCACACTACGTATATTTGAGGCTGTATGTTTGAGGCTGTATAGCAACCAAAACAAGGAGTGGATTGAAAACACAGAAAGGCTATGTTCACATAATGTTGTAATTGAGTGGATGGCCGTCATTTAATGGCAAATATTTGCTGTTATTTTAAAACAACGGCTGTTATATTGAAATAATGGAAGTTATTTACCGTTATATGGCGGTCATCCACTCAATTTCAACATTGTGTGAACAGATCCTTTCTGGGTTTTCAATCCACTCCTGGTTTTGGTTGCTATGAGGACCTGACATGAGGACCAAATACAGCCTGAAATATACATAGTGTGAACCCAGCCTAAGTCTACCAGCTGCCTGTCAGTCAGAGAATGTAACGCTAACCGTAGGTAGGGAATAAGAGCCCGCTCCTGCTTGGAGTTTCTCCTGAATCATTCTGCTTTTATATCATTCCTTTTACTTGCTGCAAGATTGTTTAAGGCTGTGTTCACACAGGTGCAGTCCATGTGGGGTACGTGTCTCTATACCAGCAAATAAGTATGCCAGTGTTTACTACAGTATGCCCATGCTATGCCCATTATGTTTACTGTACCAAACAGTCTACTATTGTCTACATGTGGCAGGCTACAGCTGTTTCAAGCATTACAGCATGCTTCCTTACAGGGCTGTGAAGAAGCATGCTGCGATGTGCGAAACAGCTGTAGTCTGCTAATTTGTCCACTCCACATGAGTTTTCTGTTGTGGGAATAAAGGAACTGCTTTTGCTACAACTGGTGAGTGCCTGAAGCATTCTTTCTTCTGTGAAATCTATTGTTGGAACTGTGCAACTACTAAGTAAGAGCACCCCTGATGGGACTTGTTCAGAAGGACGCAGTTCTCACCATGTGAGCAGGAGTACGGGAGTTCTAGGGTTCTACTCTTGGATGTTTTGATTAAAGAAAAGGACTGCATGAACAGTTCTAGAAATAATTGTGTAGCTCTGGCTGCACAATCTTCGAGCCATGGAATAGGCTGTGAAAGTGAGCGTCTCGCAGATTGCACATGTTTGCACCATGAGTGGGATCATGTAATGCTACCTTAAGGTTTAAAGGGAATGTATCACCTAGATTTTCCTTTAAGGTCCCCATACACTTTAGACTTTAGTCAGCTGAACCTGCTCGTTGTGGATTTGGCTGTCAATCTAAGGTGTATGTGGCTCTCCCAAATGACCCATTTGTTTTGGGAGAGATAAGCCACAGCGAGAGCTCTCTTGCTATGGCTTACTCCTCCCTTCCCCTTAGAGAACACACTGATTAGAGCCAAATACTGAAATGTTCCTTTTTCTTATTCTGTTTCTATTTTTGATTGGAATTTTCTTTCTACTTCGTTATGGGGTCTGCCATCCTCCCGGATCTGTTTTTAACAGCATATAGTGATATGCTTTACAGCAATCCCCATGGACATAGATTACAATAGACAGTATCTGTCCAAATAACTTGAGTGTAAACACATTACCGAGCATACTGTGTGACCTATGAAGAGGCCATTTTACAGGGAGCTGCTATTGTCTTATACTGGTGCCATCTACCTGTTGCTGTAATTCTCTACAGATCACTTTACAGCAGCCATCTTTTATCACCACAGAGAGAACAGGAAGTCCCAGCTTAGTTGTAGGCCTAGTGGTGAGCATGTAAACAGTAAGAAAATGGACTGGACCCATCTTTTCCCTATATACAGACATCTCCTAGCCAAGGACTGTGACATAACAGGACCAGACAGAAGAGCTGTAATAACACTTCTTTTCCAGCCTCATTTTGCTGCTCACATTGGGGACACCAGTGCAGAACACATAAGTTTTCCAGAGAAGGGCAGCTTGTTAGCGGCTCTCCTCTCTGTCTTAAAGAAGGTGGAGCACAGTTTATGGCATATACTGTATAGCCCTAGGATATATGGAAAGGTGTTGTCTTGATGGTATAATCTCTTGTAATATTTGCCCAGCCTTAGTAACAACCTTACGACTTGATCCCTGATATTACAGAGTGTGGAGGACAGCAGCAGGCAGAGTTTTGTTTTGTATAATGTCCTTTAGGGACATTTTGAAGACTATTACTCTAATGAGACTCAACGTCTTGTAGCCAGGTAAAAGATGGACTGTCCCATAGTGAATGCCACTGAGTTCTAGGGCGACACTATAATGAGCAAGTCAATGGTCTAATGAATAGGACTTGATAAGTAAAGTATGAGGATGTTTCCTTGTGAATGAATTGGGCCTCTAATGAGGAAGTCTATACTGTAATGACTGGGGCCATGTTCTAATGACTTAAAATGCATATACTATGGTTAGTACAATGGCCAGTCTAGTCTGCCTGATAGAGGGATAACAATGTCTTTGTTCTTGGGAATTTATAATGTTCTTTTGTCTGTCTTGTAAATCTCATCATTGTCCATCTAGTGTGAGTTATCTTTCACCTAAAGAGGAGCATGTTCTGTGGGTGGATAATTTCCTGGAAGGCTTGTAACTGTGGCATTTAAAGAAGACGAAAAATGACTTTAAAAGTGGTATTCTTCATTATAAGACAATCTGTGTACAGGAGCCATTTATTTCGGAACTATAGAAAACCTATCCAGCAGCAAGATTGTGGCCTTCATACTTCTAGCTAGTAATTGCGCTTAATGACTATACAACTATATTGATTTGTATGTAGGTTAAAATTTGCCCCACCCCACCCTATGTTATCTACTGCTCATATTTCATGTATATGGCTGTATATTTGTTTATTATATATAATTTATTCATGAAAATACTGATGATAGTTATTATGATAAAAACTATAGGTTAAAGTATGCTTCTGCTAAAATTTCCAGCTTAGTTCCAGCATTCTCACTTTTGTTCACTGTCTGCATCAGATTGCAGTGAGCTCAGAATATAAGTGGAGAAAAAGCCATAAAGCTCTATTCATCACACTTTAAACAATCTTGAAGAAAAATAAGTTGATGTTTCCATTAACTTTCCTGTTGACTGCAATAGGATTTCTATAAAAGTAACATTATTGTACCTATTTAAAAACAAATTAGATAAACAGATATATATCAAATTAAATGGGATCCATTAAAGTGTACCTGTCGTTATAACTTTCAAAACCTAAATCAACAGTAGATGTGATATAAAGTAAGTTTTCAATTTACATTAATTTTTTTAGTTATCATGGAAAACACGGCACTTCCTGTGTTTTTCTAAAAACAGGAAGTCCTGTGTTTCCTAGGCCATCAGAGCGCTCACAGGCAGTCATTGTGATTGATGGACACATTGAGCTGTGACACCTTGAGGGGACTGGACCTGGATTTCTGGTAAGCTCAGCTTTATTTTACAGCCTGATAACAACAACAAAATAATGAATGTAAATTGCAAACTTTCTTTATTTCACTAAATCTACTTTCAATCTACTTTTGATTTAGAGTTTGAAAGCTATAATGACAAGTACACTTTAAGGTCAGTCACGCTTCCTGTTCAGTTAAAGGGGTTATACAGCGCTACAAAAACATGGCCACTTTTTTCCAGAAACAGCACCACTCTTGTCTCTAGTTTAGGTGCAGGTTTTGCAGCTCAGTTCCATTGAAGGGAATGGTACTGTCTCTGAAAGAAAGTAGCCATGTTTTTGTCACGCTGGATAACCCCTTTAAAAACTGATCCTCGTCTCTATCAGAAAGATAAAGTGAGATATTTGTGTAATTGATTGACATTTTATGTAGATTTAGTTATAAAATGTTGATTTCATTACTACTCCTCAGATTCAAATGGGGACGCATCACATTCCCAGTCAGCTTGTGGTATTCCCAGGGTGTTATTCACAATCAGCCAATAATTGGGAAAGAGGTAGGCTATTTGGATAACACCAGTGTCGTCCATGAAAAGCTAATTGGGACCACTGGTGGACAGGGTTCCCTGTGTACAAGCAGAAGCAATAATTCTAGGAGCCGATCCTCCATCTATAAAGAAAATTTACTATCCAGTTTTTTACCATGCTATCATCGCACATGCAAGATAAAAACTGAAAAAAAATCTAATTTATTAAAAAACTCATAAGAAGGAAATGTTTCTGGCAAGTAATTGTCTAAAAAGTGATCTCCAAATGTCTTCTGCTAAACATTTAGAACCTGCTGCCTTACAAGCTTATTGTTTAGTCAGACTGGGCCCACCAGAAGTCCTTCTCTCATTGGAGTGGTCATACCATATGAGGATACCTATGCACTTACAATAGCTGTCAGCCAAGCACTTGAATGGCCGAACATTCATTAAGCTGAGAGCTACCTCTTCCAATCTATACACACAAAAGTTTGGCTCAGCTGAGTTTTGGCTCAGCATGTGTTTAAATGAGGAATAAGGAGGTACACTGCTGCCCGACTCTTCTGGCAATGGTTTTTCTTCCCCAAGGACAAAATGGTAAAGAATCCCTGATCCTTCTCTTCCCCCCAGAAAAATCTGTAGTGGGAGTTGAGAAACCCTCTAAACACATTTGACTAGTTTCACTGTGTTATGCATTGTCCTAAGATGTATAAGCCAACATGTACATACCATTTGGTATACTTTCTTTTGCTGCATTCAGCTCCATTGAATGGGGCAAAGGTCTGATCACTCTATTTCCATTAGACCTTGCTGCATACATCCCGAATGGAAGCCAAAATGATGAACTTTGGAAGTGGGGATCTATGGATCTGGTTGGATCAGAATGCTCACATTGGGGGACTTAAAAATGTCCCAGCAGCGCCGACAGTTCGCACATTTATGTAGAGGCGCACAGCTTCTGCATAAATCCCAAAACCTTTGCCAGCTTAGACCTGGTGTAGGCTTCTTTATCATTTTTCAGAGCAAAGATTTATGAATTCAGCGGAGCCAGAGTTTGTTCCATCCCCCCGCCCCCTTGGCGGAACGGACGTAAAATGGCCAGATGCGAAAACTGTTCACAAAACAGGTATTTGCGAATACATTTATACACATCTGCCCATTTTATGCCAAAAAATACAACTTTTTAGCTTCATAAATCCTACTCATTTTTTAAGTGATCCTTGCCACTTTTCCAGCCTAGTTCACAACATTGTCCAGGTAAAATTAGGACCAAGCATGGGTTTATGTAATTGGATGGAATGCTGTCATACCAGAGCACTGCATGACTACACAGCCAATAAAATTATGTTGAACCCATCAGAAAATGCACATGAGGCAGTATTCCTGCCATTTCAGCAGCAATGCATGCTGCAGAAGAGAAGCTGCCTACATGATGGCAAACAATGGATGCTGGCATGTAGTCCTAGACTTAAAGGTGACTGAACTGCTGATGACACGGTGACAAGTAAGTGGTGCGGAGAGGTAGGAATCAGAAATTGGGAGCCGCTGACTAAACAGATGCATGCAAACTGCAGGCAGAGCAGAGGGAGAGAGGGAGCCGAAGGAAGATGGAGAGATACGGAGAGACAAAAACTCTAGATGAGGAAGAAACCAGACTCTGCTTCGGAATAGAGGAAATCTGTGATATCTGCGATATGAAAAGATTATTTCTGATTGAAATACGGAGTGTGAGAGAAGGAGATGAGAGATGTGTCAGCGAAGGTGACAGAGCGTGCGTGTGTAATAAGAGAAAAGGGATGTGTGTGATGTAGGAGAGGAAGGGAGGGGGATAGAGCGGGTGTGAGAAGATGGGAAGAAAATCTGTGCAGGGGGATGTATAAAGAGATGGCGAGGTATACCAAGAGGAGACAACACATGATCAGCCCCAATCTGGAAAGAGAGGAGCCATTCACACAAGATGAACTATAACATAAACTAGACAGAAAAATGGGGATGAGAGATGACTGACTACGTGAAACTTGTGCGCCTGTCTAACTGAGCAGCATATACATTAACCCTTGTCAAGCTGCCTCCATCTTGTTATCAGAACTGTCGCAAAGCACACACAGATACAAGTCCAGGCTGATCTGTATGCTGAACCTGTACATCAACGTCAAATACAGAATCTTTATTCCATTTCATTCTCTATTCCGCCTGTGTAAGATGTATATGCATACAAGAAAGAGGAGTGCCACTAGCGGATATATGTCTGTGGATTAGGAGTGCACCCTCCTTATACTGGCACAAAATCCTGTCTATAGCAATTAAAATGTTGTGCATGGAAACAAGCAGGCAACAGTTCTCTCGAAGACACATAGTTATGTATGGTTATAAAAAGAATGAGTTTATGTGAATGGAAGAACTATATAATGGCTGCAAGGACTTGCACAGAGTGCATGCATGAAAGAACACTGTGTCCAGGATACATAATGCATCCCTACAACTTGAAGGCTGTGTTCACATTTGTGTTCGGAATGCGCTCTGAATGCAGCTGAACAACCCCCCCCCCCACCCCATTTCTTTAGCAGTAGTTGTTATTTGATATTGCACAATATCCCCGCAACATTGCGCTGCTATTGGTGGAAAAATAGGGTTGTGATTTCGACCATGCTTGGAATGCATTCTGAATGTAAATGAGAAAACACTGCCCAAGGGTCTCCATATGTCTTATACTTTAGCCGGTTGTAGTGATGGCTCGGTTTCAGACGTCAGTATGGTGTATGGCTATCTCTCTCAGATTATGTCGGTGGAGCATGATGGAAAATCATTTCTCAACCCCTTTGTTCTAAGAGAGATAAGCCACAGTCAGAGCTCTCTGGCTGCAGCTTAAAACCCTCCCGGTAGAGAACACAGGAACGCTGTACCGTGCTGAATGTTCCTGTGTATAGGGAGGATGGGAGTGGCTTTATAATCATTCGGCCATTAAGGCTATGTTCACACTACGTATGATGGCAACAACGACCGTAGTATTTGCGGGGTGGAACAATGCCTTAGTTTCAATGGTATCCCGGCCGGAGCGTATACACATTGTATACGCTCCGGCCGGGATACTGTGCGGCCCCGCAAATAACTGACATGTCAGTTTTCTGCTTCCACAATTCAATGAATTGCAGCCGTAGAAAACCCTGTCAGTTCACACTATGAAGCGAGCGGCTCCGGCCGCTCGCTCCATAGTGTGCAGGGGGAGGCTCTGATGCGGGCGCGCGATACTTAAGTACCGGCCGCGATGATCCGGGCAGAGACCGGCCGTTCCGTGACCCGGCTGGGGGATGTTCACGTTGTGTGAACATAGCCTAAAGGTGTATTGCCATCTTTAGTCTGTTTTCTCGAGTATTTTTTGCATTTCTTTGTTTACGTAATTAGATCCTAGCTGATTATGTGGGCTCTGCTGAATTGACTCTCTGTGCTTTGCCATGTGATCAGCATTCCCACTGTGCATTCCTATGGGCTGCAAAAGCCCAGCATTGTTGAGGTCTACCTCTCATAGGTAATGCCCCTATGCCTAAAAGTAAACCCACTCCGTTTACATTGACAGGACCAACATTGCTGGGCTTTTGTAGCCCAGGAGAACGTCCTGTGGCCTTTGTCTCGTAATCTGCATAAAACTTGCTCATATCTTGGTACTGAGGCGACGGATTCAAATAAGTTTTATCTCCTGATTCTGGGTAAGAAGCTCTGCTGTACTTTATTTTGAAAGAAGTAAAAAGGGTCTGAAGGGCCAACTTGATAAAAGTTTGAAAGCACTTCATAGATTTAAATAAAAAGAATTGTGTATAGAATACAGTATGTATGTGAACTCCTAAGTTTGTGCAAATTGAAAAAAAATGTCCAAGGAAAATATATCAGTTGCACTCAGAGAATGTTATTTTTCAAAATGCTTTCAGGCCATCAATTTATTTGACATTAATAATAGATTTTTTAGATTAGACATGCAGTAAGAATCTGAATCCGGCACATGAAGAGCGGAAGGTTAATATACACGTTTCATCCTTAGATTGTCAGTATAATATAAGTAAACGTGCTTCATTCCAGGGACCTTTCTCAACCAGGTATACATGGGTGGGTGGAGAAAAATAAGAAGAGTGGTGCCAACTCTGAACAGTCATTGGTGCGGTCCTTTTTTTTTTTTTTTTTAACCACCGCCAGGTACCTGTACACGGTGCTTGTATATTCCTAAGCATCGTCCCGTCCGGAAGCACTGGGGGTAGGTCCGCAGCCACCCCCAGTGTGACCAAATCCCCTCCCCTCTTTCACATGGCTTCATCATAATCAATGGAGCAGCATCCAAGAGGGGAAGGGAGATCGTCACCATGGGGGGCAGCAGACCATCCTTTTTTTGAACCGCGTCGGTCTTTTCATGTTAAAAACCCAAAGCAATGTACCTAGTGGTACATTGACTTTAAGGTGGATGTGATGGCCTGAGCTCCTTTGTAAATCCAGCTCTCAGCATGCACTTTTATTGTCACATCACTGATAAGATATTTGTTTTCTTTTAATCCCATTTCTCAGCAATTAGTGCCATTAGTTTTGGTGTCTGAAATGCTAATGAAGGCCTAGCTTGACAACTGGGTTGTCACCACTGCACATTTCTCCACAGTGTTAGCGCGCTCAGGCTCAGAGATCATTGAGAACTGATCAGTGGTGACTGGTTTCTTAACAGTCCTTTTACTGCAACAACATCTATAGACTTTCAAGGGCACAGTCACCAGTAAACGTGAGACCACTGAGAGTTCAGGTTCATGACCCTATTTAGAATTGAGCACTAGTGATTGTCTCTTGCCAGTCTATAGACTACAATGTTCAGTCCCTAATATGCTTTCCCCATGAAAAAATCAGCAGTGGAGACCACCCATTTGACAGTACATAGACTGCAGTGATATCCATAGACTGTTAAGTGTGGCAATTAGAGATGAGTGAATTCACAGGGAGAAACTGGGAGAGGTTTCCCAGGACTGGATCAAGTTTTTTCCCAGTGAGTTAAATGGCAGCAGGGTGATGAGCAGATTGCAGAGATAACGGAGCGTGTCACTTCATTATTACTGTAAATTTGCTCATCTCTACTGGAAATCACCACCACTCCACAACACAGCATAAGCACGAGCATAAGATGGTAAAGCCAAAAGGGACCAATAGCTTGGGAATGGGGAAAAATGGATGATTGGAGTGGCAGCTAGAATTCTTCTTTGAACTGTCTTTTGAGCATATAAGAAATAAAACAGATGCAAACATTATTTAGATACTATATAAAAAAAAGATTTAGGCATTGAACCCATGTGCTTAAAACTGCTTAACTGGGTGTGGTAGTTAATGGAAAAAATACCCTGGTTTTTAAGTGGTTAAATTGTCGCTATGTGTTACGTGTAATAAACAGTTACTTGAGCAGAAGTGTGAAACGTGCATGTTGCAAATTGCTTGTTCAGTCTTGCACAAAGCATGCAATTTTCACATCTATACTCAAGCAACACCTTAAACGCAACATACGTGATTAGGATGACTTGGAAATGGACATTTTAACACTGCTGCTACCAGTAAGCTTAAAAACTGGGTTGTGTCACTTAGAATTATTTGAGTCATCTTCTTTTTACTTGTTAGAACAATAAAACTTGTAGGGTAAACTTTGATACAATAGACAATAGAATCTGAGATGCCGGCCATAGGAACAATCTTCATGGAGAGGTTTTAGCCTGTGACGGGCACACACATCCTGCTGAGTATGGGTTGGTGGGCATGTCTTAAAGATGGACAGTTTCTGCTATCCACTGGGTCATATTGTTCCTTTGGTTAATAATTTATTCGTTAATTATAAGGAGCAGCAGTAAATAGCCTATGCTAATCTGCATAATTCATGGGCATGGATCCTTTGGGTCTAACTGGGCTCGACCTGACTTTCAACTATTATAATTCTGGGGCATTGAAGTTTAGAGGTTAGCGATCTCTGGGTATACAGTGAGCTGTCGCTAAACATTCTGCTACGAGCCACTTTGCTTTTGCTGCAAGCAGGAGCGATTGAAACTTATGTATCCCAACGTTCTGTATAATTAGTTTGATGGCTTCTTCCACACACTCTTACTATAGTAACCAAATGTAGGAGCAATATTAAAAAGACAATGGCCCAAATTTACTTTTGTTGTAGTTTTTTTTTCTCTACTTGGATTTATTGGTTGGGTTTTCATTTCTTTTTTAAGAAATGTACTAGTTTGGCGCACATCTCAGGAGAATTGCGGCATAATGATAAACAATGGTATATTGCACACTATTTGGGTTTCAACAAACCATTGATAGAAAAATGATAATACAAAAAACCCCAAAACATTAAGGGGCCTTTTACATGGGCCAGTTATCAGCAAGGCGCTCCTTTGGCCAACAATTGGGCCATGTAAAAGTGTCGGCGATCAGCCGAGTTGCAGGAAGACGTCCCATCCTCGACTGATCGCATCTTTTTGCGGTGCTAAAATATATTGCTATGGTCCACACATCTTCCTCAATAAACGGGATGTGCAGCCAACAGCAATACCGTGGTACCTCGGTTTAAGAGTAACTTGGATTAAGGGTAGCTTCACACGTACCGTATCACAGCAGATTTTCTGCTGCGGATTCACAGCAGATCCGCAGCCGATTTGACTAAATGAATGAACACAGCATCAAATCTGCAGCAGATTTGATGGCGCAGATTTGAATCTGCAGCAGATTTGATGGCACAGAATTGATTTGCTTTGAATCTGCAGCTTGCTGCAGATCTGCTGCAGATCCTGCATGTGTGAACGCACCCAAAGGCCGGGTTCACACTACGTAAAAAACACGGCCGTATTTTATAAAACCGGCCATAATTGCGCAAACAATGGCCGGTATTTCACAAATAACGGCCATTGTTTGCACAATTAGGGCCGGTTTTATAAAATATGTCTGTGTTTTTTACGTAGTGTAAACCCGGCCTAAGGGTACGTTCACACGTACGGGATCCGCAGCGGATTTTATCTAAATAACTGAACCAACCTGTATGTGTGAACGCACCCTAAGAGTCTTTTGCAAGAAGAGCTCAGAGTTTTTCAAAAGTGTGACTTGGTTAAAGAGCATTGCTTTGGTTTAAGAGCTCTCTGTACTGGGTGGGAGGGGGAGTGGGAAAGGGGCATGGTCTGCATAGCGGGGTCTACAGCACTGTACTCTGACCCAGGAGGTCTCCCTCCCCTTCCAAATCATAGCAGATCCACTTCAGGCTGAGGCTTGCATCAGGGGACAGGACTGTGGAGGTAATCTCTCTATAGCTGTAACCCCTCTCTCCCCGGACAGAGAGTGCTGCATGTATATGCCCATGTGCCCTGCTCATTCCTTCCTGCTCCCTGCAGTCTCTGTCAGCCCTTGGGTTTCCCATCCTCTCTATTCCTGCTATAATGTGCCAGCACTCAAATGCTGCTATACACGCTGCTGCTGTATTCTGCCTGCACTTAAACTCAGCTATTCACACTGCTGTATAGAAAAGTTTCTGTTACTTTCCTCTTGCACAGCTCTGTGATTCTCACTTCCTGATTGGTCAATGCTGAGCACACACCCCTTTCCAAATGCTGTCATGTGACCACACAGACCTCTGACAGCAGCCCTGCTTCTTTGCTTCTCTATTCTAGCCTGTTGTACTACACTGCTGCATTATGGGGATTTGCAGTTTCATCCTTTATCTACAAACTGCTGCTGTTTTTTTTTTATTATACTCCACATACTGGTTGATATACTGTACCAGTAACTTATAATATCACATATTCAACTGTTTCTAAATGTTTGTTTCATTAGTGTTACATGTTATTCAGAATAAAAAAGGATTTTTGGGGTGTGGAACCAATTGTCTGCATTTCAAGGATTTCTGCTTTGGTTTAAGAGTGGATTTGGATTACAAGCACGGTCCTGGAACGAATTATGCTTGTAATCCAAGACACCACTGTATATTTAAATGGTTGTACAGTGGTACCTCAGTTCTCAAACTTAATTGGTTCCGGAGGGCAGTTTGAGAACCAAGCAGTTTGAAAACCGAGCAGTGTCTTCCCATAGGAAACAATGTAAATGTGATTAATTGGTTCCAGCAGCCACCAATAATTACCTACAATACTCATTTATTACACTGATAAGTGCTCAGTATAATCACTACAGTACAGTACAGCACTATATACTGTACAGGACATTAAACATAAGAAATGTTCATCAGAACCAGCAATTATAGTACAGTAGTCACCAACTCCTCACCCATCCTTTACTGTATAGGGCCCCCCCCCATCCAAGCACTGTAATGTATGGGAGATGGTGGTGCACTGCCTGTACTACTACTGCACTGTATATGCACTCCAGCAGTCTTATACAGCACTGTATGTGAAGCCACACCACTGCTTAACTCGCCAGGTACAACCCACCATCCACGCTCGCAAAAACGTTCGAAAAACGTTCGAAAACCGAGCAAAGTTCGAATTCCAAACACTACTTCTGGGTAAATTTTCGTTCAAATACCAAGCAGTTCGAGTTCCAAAGCATTCGAAAACCGAGGTATTACTGTACAAACAATGCGGGGAGAGGTTTTAGCCTTTTTTTTCTTCTTATTTTCATTGTTACATTACTTTTAATGGTCCCCCACTCACATCTCTTGTAGACACAACAAGGCTTCCTGCCTTCATGAAGAGGTTTCACCCTTTTCACCAGAAATTACTGCCATTTGACCCCCTCAAAGCATGGACTCCCTCCCATTTTACACTGTAAAGACCAGTTTACACCAAGTAAATTTGGCGGAATTCTATGGCAGCCCCGCACTGTGGACTAGTGTAAACCGTGGAATACAGTTTGCTGGTAGGCTATAAGACTAGGTTCACACCTTTGTTGAATGCCTCCACTAAAAGTAAAAAATACCAGACCATAAAACAACACGCACCATGGCAGAAAGCTGACAGCCCTATTAAAGTGAATGGTTGAGAAGATGCAGGTGTAAACCCAGCCTAAGGGCAACCACAAGAAATCGGAATTCTGCAGTGTCCTTGCCTTTAGTTTAGATTGCTTTGGCTCGAAGCAGAAACAATTTAGCTAATAAAAAATAAATTAGGAATTTGCTTATAATACAATTTACTAATGCTCTAACCAATGTAATTGCAATGCCGAGCTGTACTTTATTTCTACCCTTCTGTGTGTGAGAAGACTGAGGTCTACTACTCTGGATAGCTGATGTATTCGGTTATCATAGAGTGGCCAGATAAGTGAGGGGAATTGCTTCACTGACCTGGCATGGACTCATAAGTCACTCGAGGTCCGATTGAGTTGTAAAGTGTACGTCTGACACCCAGACAACCCCGTGCATATGTGTCATGTGATTATTCAGGCTTTTAAAGATAGCTTTTTAATAGCTTTTTTGGCAGAGTGCTAAATTATTATGTGTGCACAATAGTTTGTATAACCTAAACCTCTTTTATGCCCTGCGTGTGACTTTGAGAACAGTGGCTGCAGCAAACAATACAAGGGAAAAGATTTACTTGGCAAGTTCTTGATGTGTCATGAAACCTTTCATTTATATGTATACATATTGCGAAAAGGCACTTGTCCGTGTTTGTCCAGTTTAGAAACCCATTTTTACAGCCATAATATTTTATAACAGAGGGGGTTCTTGTTCACGATACCCGTCTCTTCACAAAGGTAGAAAATTGTTACAAAGAGCATCTGGAGGACCTGTCTCTTTTTCCGAAGACAGCTCAATTATGTGAATAAGCAACGTATAATCCTTCATTTCTTCTGTGCTGCGGCATAACCATTTACCGCCATGTTTCCTCACAGGTTACAGATGATCACTGGGGGGTGGGGTCCATCTAGGGACATATAGCAATCAGCTTATTGTTTATAGACCCTTCTAACAAGGGGGTTTAGTCCATAGTAGTACTGTATAATACTAGGCAAAAGTTTTAGGGCGAGGATGCTGCAAAGCAAGTATGCTTTCAAAAATAGAATTTGTTAGTTATTTTTTTACAGTGAATGACCAGAAGAGAATGTAAAACTCATCAGTAGTTGGTATGACCACTATATGGCATTAATACAGGATCAATTAGATAGTTCTTAATGACATTGGCTGTGTGTAGGGTATTGTAGGTAGGTTAAGTATTTGCCTGTACTTTTCAGCACTGAGGACACCGTTAGGCCCTGTTCACACTACGGAATCGGTGCCGTGTGCCTGTGTGGACTTGGCGCTGAATCCTGCCTTTATTGTTAAGTGATAAAAATTAACTATTAACACTTCAACCATTAAAGTCATTCTTACTTTGCACCATTTTTTCTGCACATACCTATACATTTGCACCATACTCTTATGTTTACAGCCTGTAAATGTCTTTTTCCTGTTTCACACAGTGTTGAACGAATGAATCTCGGAATAGCTTTTTTTCAGGTCACTGTTCTACTCATTTATTAAAGGAGAACTCTGGGCAAATGTAAAAAAAACAGGATAGGCAAAGGGTGATGGGAACATAATAATAATGTGATACTTTTCTGTCCCAGCGTCACCACTGCTCACCTGCTGGTCTCCTGTACCTCCCCGTCCTGTGATGTCAAGACCCAGCTCACAAATGCCTGCTCAGCTAATCAATGACAGAGACGGGACCCCTCTGCAGTCACTGGCTGGCTGAGCAGGTAGTACCTGTCGGGTCTTGACAAAACAAGGTCCCGGGTAACACAGGAGAACGGAGATTGACAGTGAGCTTTGGCGCTGCCAGGGCACCAGGACAGGAAAGTGTCACTCCATTATTATGTTTTCACCACCCCCTGCCCTCCCTGATTTTTTACATTTGCACAGAGTACCGCTTTAAGTTGACTAGTAAGGAGGCTCCTTTATGGCAGCTAACAAAAACTTTACTTAAATACTCCAGCTTGCAGTTAATCGATAGAATCTTGGATAGCTTTGCTGAGAGTCTCCGTAAACCACATACATTTATTTTTCTTTGTGTTCTTCTTGTTAAGCTCTTTTATTTGTGTCCCACTTATAAATAAACCTTTAATCTTGTATCATCATGATACTAGAGAACATTTCTTTCAGGAATTTTCCGTATCATATACAAACAGCTGTGGTGAGAGCAGAGTTTGGGGTGGCACCTGGGCCTAGGAGTTAATGGGGTACTATGAATTAGACATGATTGTTGGGGTTCAGGATTTCCCTCAAGACATACAATATGATGTTATTAAGAATGACATATGAACTGAAGAGTTTGCAATCCTAAACGTGTCATGTCGCCTTCTTAACCACAGACTGTACATAAAGCATTGTCCTGAAATGATGACTAATCAACCATGAGGGGACATTAGTTAGAAAAAAAAGCTGCAGTGCCCCTTTAAATGAACAGTTAGGTGATTATATTAGAAAGCTGAACAAAATTTGTTCGCACACGTAGAGCAGGCGAAGTTGTAAAGCACTTTATGATACAGCAGTGCCGGCACGGGAGATGGAGGCAGCACTATGTATCAGTATTAATCACACACCAGGCTGCTAAGCTCCGGCAATGACCTCCCTGCCCCTCCTGAGGACAGTTATTAATTGCCTGCCTTAATGCACTGGGCAGATTATGAACTGGAAGATATAGAAGGTGGGAGTCTGCAGGGGGCATCCCCGTGCCTGTAATCCTCAGGTGGATATTGGTTAAAGAACCTGCAGAGACACTTAGCATTTGTGCCCCTATCCATCCATCACAGCCATCAGACTTGTCTGTGGAGAGGATGCACGAAGCATCAGAGGAATTCCCACATCTCTGCTGTGACCTTTAACCAAACGTATAGTAAAAATCTTTATCTTTCCTGTTATTCCTGCTGTTACAAGTAACAAGGAATTAAAATATCGGTTACAAAAAAGTATAGGATGATGGTGGGGGCGCTTACTAAGCTTTGACGTTTGCTTCCTAAGAACACCTTTAAGTTACATATAATAGAAATGTGAATTATGTTAATAGAGTTGTCCTGAGAGCTGTTACCTTCCTCACCCCTGCAGGCTGTGCAACCGAATACAATGACCAAACAATGTTGTCCAGGTTGCTGTAACATTGTACAGCCATTGGTCACTTCAGTGATTTGGTCCCCTTATTACATGTCTGCACTAACCTGGAAGTGGAGTAAGAAAGGTAATAGCTGTTTAGCTCTTCGGATAATCCTTTTATCCAGGCTTATTACTATAAAACTGATAGCCTACTCTCAGGATAGGCCATGAATATTACATTAGTGGGGGTCTGAATCCCACCACTTCCACCAAGCAGTTGTTTTAAGGTGCAGTGGATGGTAGTGGAAGTGGATGGTACTTTTGGGTTGCCTAGTTCACTTGAATGGGACAAAACCTTTAACCTTGCATTGCTGTTACTAAAAGTAATGTGATGCAGAGGGTTAGTAAACAATAAAGAGGTGGCGGCACTAACATGAGCACTATGGCCCCTTTAGGTAGCTGATCAGTGGGGCTGCTGGGTGTTGGACCTCCAATGATCGAATATTGATGGCCTATCCTGTTGTAGATATGAAGAAAACTTTATTTCATGGACATATGTGAGGGCCAAAATTGTTAATTTCATGTAAAAACAAATAAGACTGGGTTCACACTGCATTTTTGCAATCCTTTTTTTTTTTTATCCGTTTTATGCAAAAAATGAATGAAAACACTGCATGCATTTGTTGGATCCATTTTTTCCACTGACTAAGATGATGAAAAAGCAGATCAAAACTGATTTTTTTTTTAGCGTACACAAGAACTTGGTTGGCCACGTTTTGATTCCTTTTTTTTTTAATAGCGGAAGTCAATGGAAAAATGTATGGACACAAATGCATCCATATAGTTTTTTCTGCATAAAACGGATGAAATAAAACGGATTGCAAAAACACAGTGTGAACCCAGCCTAAACAGCGACTTAACATCTTAAAGTGACTCTGTACCCACAATCTGACCCCCCCCCCCCAACCACTTGTACCTTTGGATAGCTGCTTTTAATCCAAGATCTGTCCTGGGATGCGTTTTGCAGGTGATGCAGTTATTGTCCTAAAAAACAACTTTTAAACTTGCAGCCCTGTGTCAAACTGCCGTGGCCTAGAGTATCTGTGCCCTAACTTTGCACCACCCCTCCGTCCCTCCACCCCACCCCACCCTCTTCATCATTAGGAATGCCACTGCCGGGACTTTTCCTATTCCTCTGCAGTGAAAACTGCACAGATGCCTTAACAATCCAGCCCATGTGCCGTGTTCTCACAGCTGATGAACAGGAGAAAATATGCCTGGAGCATTCCTAATGATGAGGAGGGCGGGGAGGAGGGACAGAGAGGTTGTGCCAGCCTAATGCACAGACACTCTAGGCCACGCCAGTTTGACAGAAGGCTGCAAGTTTAAAAGCTGTTTTTAGAACAAGAACTGCATCACTTGCCGAAAGGATCTTGGATTAAAAGCAGCTATCTGAAGGTACATGTGGTTTGGGGGGGGGGGGTCAGATTGTGGGTACAATCTCACTTTAAAAGGGTCATCCAGCACTACAAAAACATGGCCACTATTCCCCCTCTCTTGTCTCCAGATTGGGTGGGGTTTCAAACTCAGTTCCATTGAACCACATCTGACAAGAGAGGGGGGGGGGAAAGTGGCCATGTTTTTGTAGCGCTGGATAACCCCTTTAATTGCTAATGCATTTTGTAATCGTCTCTACTGTTACGGCGTTTCTATGATCATGCAGTCATTTTTGGTATTTGGTTGCTACTGCAGTCCAGATGGATGGAGTTGCTACCTGACTACAATGACAGCTACCTGCACCAGTTATGGCAGTTATGGCATGACGTATTTTTTTTTAGTTTAGTTTTTTCTTCTTTTTTTCTTCTGTTTTTTTTTTTTTTTTTTTCCAGTGGCAGAAATGCCAGCTTTAATAAGCCTGCTCAGTGTGTTGTTAGTTAGTATCATGTATATGGTTATGACCCTGCAATTACCGATGCGGATGGATATCACATTTTTTTTCTGTGGATGAAATTAAGCGTTAATACGAGAGGATACGATGGAAATATCAGCATTTTATGTCATTATACAAAGAGGTAAAATTTGAGGGGGGTTATGGGAGGTTAAACAGAACGGCAATAAGAAGTAATGTGAAATCATGTCCCTATATTTATTATTTATCCGTCATTCAGACAAAGGACTGATCTCCTCCTGACCTCTGTGATTCATTAAACTCCCACAAGGCTGTTGGCTGTGTCCCGTGAAATAGCGATCTGACTCATTACTCCACCCTCATCTGCTCTGTGTAGAGTTATGAGGAGCATCCCAGAGAAGCAGCACGGGATGGTGGAGAGAAGGCCATTAATGTTAATGCAGATGTCAATAGTGAGGAACAAGCCTTCCCTCCTTGCACTAGATGATCAATACATCTATAGAAAGGGGAAGGGTTAGGAAAGGGATTATCTCAGCTTGATAAGGGCACTTTAACAAGACAGAAAATGCCTCGATATACTAAGACAACGCATAACACAGAGCTAGACAATTGCTGATCAATAATAAATAATTAATTCAACCAAAGTAAATGACCCCTCAACCATGTCACATTTCAGAATTAGTAAGAGAGGGAGCCAGTTTTTTTTATTACCTCCTGTAAGAGTCATTAGGACTTCTTATTTTTTTTATATTGGATTGTAAATTCTTTGGAACATCTTTAATGTTTCTACAATGAAGGGACCATTAGCTTAGACCAGTATTCCCCAACCTGTGGCGCTCCAGCTGCTGCAAAACTACAATTGCCATCATGCTATCACTACAATTGCTATCCATTTACACAGAAAGATTATCTGACAGATTTGAAGCCAAAGCCAGAAGCAAACTATAAACAGAGTTTAGGTCATAAAGGAAAGCCTGAGATTTCTCCTCTTTTCAAATCCATTCCTGGCTTTGGCTTCAAATCTTTGATAATCTGTCAGATAATCTTTCTGTGTAAATGGAAGCGTACATGAACCTGGACCCCTATAAGGCTACACTCACTCTGCTGTCTGTGCATTTTGGCACTGGACTTGGTTTAGAAATGGCGTTATTTCTGTTGTAAATGTCTGACACATTATAATAGCAAAAGAGGAGTCCGTAGAGCCTCATTGAAGAGTCTCAAAACACAGGACTAGCCAGATATCCCTCCGGGAAGGACCCAGCCAAGTGGCAGCTCCTGTTAGGAAACCACCAAATCCACCATATTAAGTGGCCCTATAAGTCAGTGTAATGACAAGGGATAAACCAAGGCTAGGTAACCATCCACAGACAGCTGTTTCGGGGTGTTGCCCCTCATCAGTGTGGAGCAGGATTCTGGCTAGGTGGGAGCAATGCCTAGTAGAGCCATAAGAGAAACAGATTGCTGAACTCAGGGAGAACAGCCAAATGACAACACTGCCGGCTGCTAATGAAAGTGCTCAATGCAGTGAAGTCCTAGGTGCATTGCCCCCTGGGAAACATGAGTATGCAAAAGAGGAGTCCGTGGAGCCTCATTGAAGAGTCTCAAAACACAGGACTAGCCAGATATTTAATAGCAAATTAAATAAGATGCGCAGGCGTTAAAATTTATCACTATTGGCCGTACATCTTGCTGTGTAATCAGGGGATTTGTGGCCGATAGCAGTACATTGTAATGGCCGCACAAACAATACAGTGGTCGTTCATGGGGCCTGGCTATGCGACTACTTGTGCCTGATAAAGCGCCAATTTCGCTGGTTGGTGTGCAATCTTGCACAGCCCCACACTTTGTAAATTTAGACTAGATAGAACCAGAATTGATTAATCTGCCACAGACTGTCTATTCTGCGTTCAGACTAACTGTTGGCTTAAAGTGTTACAATTTTAAAAAACAATTCAGAGACATCAGAGTTGTGAGTGGGTGTTTAGAGCCCTACCAGATCAAGCGAGGAGAAGCATTTGGCTAAGAACTTGTCTTCCTGGCTCAATGTACAAATCTAAAATAGGTTGATGGAGCAAGATGGAGAAATCAGTGTGCCAGGGAGAGAAGTGCACAGCTGAGTGCTTCTTCCCGCTCATTACTTCGATGGTTGGGGATCTGAACACTTAGACCCATCCAGGTAAAACTTTTGACGTCTTTATGATAATAGTATTGCTTTAGACTGAACCACATTTTTGGTACTCGGGTCCAGATTTATCAAAGTGTGTAAGATAGAAACTGGGGTAAACTGCCCACAGAAACCAGTCACAGGTCAGCTTTCAGTCTGCTACAATGTGAGCTGTCATTGGTTGTTATGGACAGTTCATACCAATTTCTATCTTACACACTTTTATAAATCCGGGCCATTGTTTTCCCCCCTTACATATCTTGTCCTAAATCTTATGTCCTCACCACAACCTGCATATCTGTCTTCTGACATATAATATATAATACATAAAATTATCCAATTCTTTTATGTCACCTACAAAGTCTGGCCCTGTGGGCTAATGACTATAATGCTTGTTGGCCATCAGGGGCGGATTAACTTTACCATAGGCCCCGGGCTGTTGACCAAGCTTGGGCCCCCCACCCCCACCCCACTGTAACTTTGACAGCACTAGCGTATTGTGTATAGTACAGGATACATAATGTCATGATTGCCTGTTTTTGTGCAAAATGTCAGTAAAAAAAAAGCGATTTTTTTTTTTTTTTTGCAAATCATGGCAGAACTGTAGCTAGGAGACAATACACCACTGAAAGTATGTCTGTTTGGGTGACCATGGGCCCCCAGGAGATCAGGGCCCCAAGCTACCGCCCAAAAAGGGCCTATTATAATCCGCTACTGTTGGCCATATATCGTGTACATGTGGCAGCTTGTCCAAGAACCACATGTACAGACCTCCTTGGAGGTTTCACAATGACTGTATCCCATTAAAAGGATTTGATAAATGGGGTGGTGGTGGTGCAGACTGGGGAAAAATAAAGCAGTACTTACCTCATCAATCCCCTGTCGCTGCTGTTCCAATAATGCCCAGGTCCCCACTGTTCTCCACTTCCTGTTCACCATCTTGATACACAGGAAGTGACTCAGTCAGGCCGATCAGGCACTGACCTGAGTTGGCACCCAAGAATTGGAGATCAGCAGGGAACTGGAGATAGTTGGGGCGAGTACTGTTTTTTTTAACTCCCTGCCCTCATTTTTTATATCCCACTGAATAGACTGTTTATTTTTTAACATCTTTTCCAAAAGCTTCAAACATCTTAAAGTTTACCTCACAATTTGCATTGTAGTCTTTTTGTGTAATTCTTTATGGCCAACAGCAGGAGTGGAAACTAGAGGGCAAGGGGGGATAACAAAAAACTTTAACTTTAAGTCTCATCTCTTTTTGGCTCCATTACCATTAACTACAAAGAAGAAAAAAAATGCATCAAAATGCAAAGGGTGTCCTGGGCCCTACTGCTGATTAAACAGGTGGCCTTGATATGCAAGGTCTGGTTTGTGGTCCCATACCAACCAGCCCTGGTTCTACTTTCTTACATCACTAAACACTAAATTAATTTACATGAGCTTGAAATCTGTAAGGTGATGACCTGCAACAGTTCAAACTACATTCACCAAGTAGGTCCTCATATATAACACAAAAAGAAAGCAACCCCCCCCCCTCCATTTATATATAAATGCAAAATAAACTAGTGTAAAACATTGTAACAATATTTATAATACATAGGAAGCCTGAATTTGCATCACGTCTGTGGCATACACCTGGGATGGATTTTTTTTTTTTTTTTCTCCCTCACATATACTTTTAATTGTAGGCATTCTTTTATATTCTATGTATTTTTTTTATCTACACAGAACAATATCTAGCATCCCAACTCAAGCTTGTCAGGGTATGGGTATGTCACACTATATATATATATATATAAAAATATAAAGTGTACTGCTGACGTAGTGCACATATGTCGTCTATAGCATCATCTCAATTCTTTTGGGATCTGATTTCCAGTCAATAGAAATGCTGATGTTTCGGATATGAAACTAGTTTGATTAATGTAGAACCGCTTAAAGATACTGTAATGCTGTTGGCTCCCATTATTAAAAAAATGTCTGCCTTAATGTACCATTATCTATGCAACAAAAAAGGTATAGCAGACATATTGCACAAGAAACACCTGCACATGTTTACTATAGAACGAAATGAGATACATTTAGTTTTGTCCAACGAAACAATGTATTTAACCGTTTCCTAGAAAGAAGCCGGTGTTCAAACGGCAAGTCTCATGTATTCTTGTTTCTGTGAGATCTGGTCCTGGTTTTAGAAACAATGTATCAAAAACTTCATGAAATTGGAAAAACATCATCCCAGAACAATGTTTCATTGAAAGAATAGAGTGGCGGTGAGGTTGGGAGATTTCTATCGGCAGTCATTACATTATAGCTGACAGGCAGGTAACTCAGGGACTTCCGGCTACAGAGTCATCAGCAGGAGACATGATTTGTATGACTGCAGTCAGGACGTTTGGGAGCAGATAAGTGAAGTGCTTATCATCACAGTTTTATTGTCTATAGCCACAGAATGTTTTTTCACCCATGGCCTTTGTGACATTGAAGACAAAAAATATACATGTAAATTAAAGGCACATACTGAGTAGTGACAACAACTGACCAGATATTATCTCCTGCTTTCAGAGTAGCAATATTGCCCTTTCCACCAGTATTTCCTATATTTCCCTCTCAGCATTTGACCCAATAACCCAATAAGTGGTCTTTGGATTTCTCTCTACGTCTTACTCTACTAGGCGATGTTATCTCTAGGCGATGATAACAGTTTATATAAAATTAGTGTCAAGTCAAACATTTTTTTTCTGGCATTTGGAACTATAAGGACTCATGACATAAATGTGTGCCATGGGAGCCTGTCCCTTAAAGGGGTTGTCTGGTTGAAATCTTTTTCTCTCCATTCTCTCCCTTTCCCCAAGTTATACATTACTCACATGTGCTTCTAGTACCAGTCCTGGCATTTTCCTGCACTTTTCATCCCTTCCCTACAGCCCAGGAAGTTATGTGGTTGTAACATTTTCAATTACTGTTGTCACCAGTAACTTACAGGGCGCCATTTTGTGCCAATACATCACACAGTGACTTCCCCCGACACTAGGCAGCACTTGTTCCACATGGCTAATCTGCATATGCATTCTGATAGGTCCACATGTTCCTATCTGGACAATAACAGAGATCTGCAGGACCTTCATCACATGAACTGTCTCAGCCAATAGAATCTCCCCCCCCCCATAGTTGCTGAACGGCTCCCCAGATATAGCAGAGCTGAACATGTCATCCCCCCACATGTAGCAGAGCAGAATGTGTTACCCTCTATCAGTGCATGCAGTCCAGCAGCAGCTGCATGATCAATGTGTCTGTGTGACCCACTGCTGCAAGCAGCTACAATAAGTATAATAATTGACTGTTATAAACAAACAGCAGTATATTAGATAAGGTACGCTGCCTTACATAGAGAGTGTCTGTAGTCAGCAGCAGCACTGGGCAGAGGGAGGTAACTAGAAGAAATGTGGGAGACATTAGCATCAGGGGGCTGGCTGGCATAGCATGCTGGTCCATGTAGTCTGAGACAGTGGGTGGGCACATTATCAGAACCAGGAAGTGAAGAGAAGATGCCTGAATAGAAAAGACTCCATGGTGACCTAAAAAAAGAACGGATTACTGCGAAACTTGCCAGGGGGACTTGGGTAAGCAGTAGCCACTATGCCAGCCTGTTTTTTTTAATATATATTAGTGTTGAACATCCTCTTTAAGGACGCATGGCATAAAGGTACGCCATGAAGTTTAGGAAGCTCAGGTCGTCAGCTCACTTCATGGAGGGTGGGGATCGGCCACTATAATCAGCCGGGTCCTTACAGTTAATGACGGCAACAGTGATCGCTCTGCTGCCCATCATTAACCCCATTAATCTCGTTGTTTAAGTGTCAGTGACAGGAGCTGCTATTGTTACTGTCTGATCGAGACCCCTGCATCGTGATCATTTTCCCCGACTGCAGGAAGTCTTTAGCCCATACCCTCCTCATACCCTGCTTGCTGCCGCCGCTATTGCACACAGTGGCAGCGAGCGGGTGAGAGCCAGGGGGGGGGGGGCGGGTGACAGCTCCTACGGCAGCTACCGACGGCAGCAGATCATTGCTATATGAGTCGTTAGTTGAGAGACAAACAACTCCAACAATCAGCCGGAATCATTCATGTTGTGTTCTAATACACAGGACGGTTATCGGCCGCTAATCGTTCCATGTAATAGGTAATAGTCCATAGGCTTGTAATAGTCCCCTAGAAAGACTTAAAAGTTTAAAAAAAAAAAAAAAAAAAAAAGTTTTTTAAAATATGAAAAAAGCCCACTCCCACAAAAAGCTCAACCCCCCCCCTTTTCCATTTTACAAATAGAACATGTATGACAAACATATTTGGTATCGTAAAAAAATTTGGTATCAGAAAAAAAATAAAATAAATTCCCATCTATACAAGTATGCTTCCAATAAAAACTAGAGATCATGGGGCCCCCAACCACCCCTGTACGTGGAAAAATAAAAGTAATAGCAACTACAGCAGAGAGTTTGTTGTCTAGGTTAAAAACCACCGCTCTGCTCTAAAAACTGTGATCTGGCTCGTGTAAATATATGTAAATGTATAGAAATAGAAATATTGACAGATTTATTTACTGCGTCCCTCGGATAAGCCATGGAAAAGGCACCGATTTTTATGACAAGATGCGGAGTAGGTGTTGCCTCCTCCCAAACCTAATTTACCATGGTTTGCTCATGTTAGCAGAGCAGTTGTCTCCAGAGCAGGTGTAGATTTCTGCACCCACCGTGCAGCAGGCACAGGTCCCGCCAGATTTACTAACAGATGCGCACCTCTAAGTAAATCCGGCGGTCTAAATGGGGGTGGGGCTTTATTTAAGACCGGTGTACATCAGCCGAGGTAAAGCTTGAAACTTGCACACCTGGTGTACACCAAGGAGATGGTGCAGATTCTTACCTTCTCCGTGGTGATGGACAGCCAGGAGGAGCAAGGCGGGGAGAAGGCGAATGACGATCTTAATAAATGTCCTCCTATATCTATACATACACCAGCCAGACCACTGTTTTTAGCACAGAGTGGTGGTCTGTAAACTAGACAACTAACTGTTAATAATGGAGATAAAAAAGCAGCATATCAGGAGACAAGTTGGCTAAATAAATGTATTAGCAAAAATATTTAACTGGGTGAGCTTTACGAGTTTAGTTATGTAAGTCAGGATGGGGATACTCTTTTAAAGGCACACATGCAGGTGACTACTGCTGGTACAGAATCGCTTTAACGTATCAGTTTAAAAAAAAAAATCCTTTTTAAATGTTTTTTTTTTTTTGGAAGTCAATGGAAAAACAGATCCAAATGGATTGCACACAATTGCATCTGTTCCTTTAAAAAAAATAATAAAACATATATGTTAAACAGACTGCAAAAACGCGGAGTAAACCCAGCCTAATTTCTTTTATTTTACCATGTGTGGACATAGCCTCAGACTGTCATGGTTATCGCAGTAAAAATTAGAACTCCTATTAACTAACAAAACATTGAATTGCATTAAAATGAGTAAGGGGGAAATTACCCTGACATTTTGGGGACTTTTTACATCTCAAGATGAAGCCCAAAATGAGGTGTGACCATAGCTTCTTTCCTCACCCAGCATCGCTTCTCGCCCAGCATCACTCCTCACCCAGCCTCTCTCCTCGCCCAGCCTCACTCCTCGCCCAGCCTCACTCCTCGTCCAGCCTCTCCCCTCGTCCAGCCCACTCCTCGTCCAGCCTCACTCCTCGCCCAGCCTCACTCCTCGCCCAGCCTCACTCATCGCCCAGCCTCACTCCTCGTCCAGCCTCTCCCCTCGTCCAGCCCACTCCTCGTCCAGCCTCACTCCTCGCCCAGCCTCACTCCTCGTCCAGCCTCTCTCCTCGCCCAGCCTCACTCCTCGCCCAGCCTCACTCCTCGCCCAGCCTCTCTCCTCGCCCAGCCTCACTCCTCGTCCAGCCTCTCCCCTCGTCCAGCCCACTCCTCGTCCAGCCTCACTCCTCGCCCAGCCTCACTCCTCGCCCAGCCTCACTCCTCGCCCAGCCTCACTCCTCGCCCAGCCTCTCTCCTCGCCCAGCCTCTCTACTCTCCCAGGCTCACTGCTCACCCAGCCTTTCGCCCCAGACAGCCTCTCTCCTCAGCCTCATCTCTCACCTAGCTAAAATTTAACATCCCTGTTCTGGTGTCTTTCCTCCTCCTTTAACTATATAATTCCATTATTAAAAAAACAATTAAAACCCCTTTGTCTCCTCCTGCACTGCTTACTCCTGACATGTGTTTAATCTCCTCTTCATCTCTGTACTCCTGAAACAATTGCTGAACTCTCACCTAATCCGCAGACTCTACAGAAGCCGCCTTTACTAAAGTGTGAAATGATCTCTCGACGGCTAAATGTAACAGCAAGTATTCTCTATTGATTCTTCTCAATCTCTGCAACATTTGACACTGAAGATCAGCAACTCCTACTCACTGTCCTTCAGTCTATTGGTCTTAAAGGGGTTCTCTGGCAATCATTTTTCTTAAAATGCTTTTAAACTTAAGGGTACTCACCTGCCTATTTTTGGCCGTTCTGAGCAGTATCCAGTCACTCCTGACATACAGGATTTCCCAAGCATCGGTCCTAGGTCTGCTTATCTTTACTTCACACTAATGGCACCCTTATTAATCCCTCCTCTATCCTGAAGGCTGCAGCCAGGTTCACCGCCATCCAATACATCAATGTCTTTCCCTGTCTCAGTCAATGCACTGGTTGCCCATGTCATTAGACGACTATTTTAGGCTATGTTCACACACAATAGTTTTGGTCAGTATTTTGCAACCAAAACCAGGAGTGAATTAAAAACATAGAAAGACCATGTTCAAACACTGTTGAAATTGAGTGGATGGACACCATTTAATTACAATTAATTGCCGTTGTTTTAAAACAGCGGTTGCTGATTTGAAATAATGGCCGTTATTTGCCATTAAACGACGGCCATCCATTAAAATTTTAACAGTGTGTGAACCTTGCCTTTCTGTGTTTTTAATCCACTACTGGTTTTGTTGCAAAATACTGAGCAAAAATACTGTGTGGGAACATAGCCTAAAGGAATATTTTCCAGTGAAATTTTTTGTAATACATTTCTACCCTTAAGATCACCCCTTTAAAGCATATGCTAAAGATAGAGCCTGAATACAGAGTCTCTTAGGCTCTGGTCACGTCCGCTTTGTGGCTTCTTTTCACAATGGAAGCTATGATACTCTTCACAACCAGAACCTGCTCGAGTCTCTGTTGCATTGCATGCAGCGCTGCTTTTCCTAAATCGCAAATCCTATGGAATCTGCAGATGTGAACAAAGCCTTAATGAAGCGATACTACCAATCCAGCTGCTAATGAACAAAGCCCTGCAAACACAGTGTACAAATGATTTTTTCCATAATCATGCCACCAAAAGAAATTACACGTACATTAATATGACAATTCTATTTATTTTACTCCGTTCTTGGCCTCCTGAATATATTTGTCCAATTTTATTAATCGAGCCGCGGGCCTGTTTATGCACAGAAAACACAACATTTGCCTGCTTCTTTTTCAGCTTAGCCTGAAACATATGGTGGCACAGACTGCCTTGTAACCAAAGGGGTATAATATATTTCATTAATATTTTTCATTACATTCCCTTATGGCACTTTACTGACGAGAAGATACAATTCGGAACTAGAAAGTTGAGAGGGATATTTTATACAGAATAACAAGAAATGACATTACAGTTTTATTACATATTCCGTAGTGTGTACAAGGCAAGGATACAATTTAAAGGCAGTAGTATGGTAATAGGATTGTAGAGGTTGAAGTTGCAGATGGGGCCTTATGTTTTGCGTCCCAAAGGGGCCTCGTGACACATAAAACAGCAGCAGGGGAGGAGATGGTGGGGCGGCACAATGACACAGTAAGCAATGCAGCCTGACATTAATACTGATTATCTTCATTATTAGGCTGGGTTCACACTATGTATATTTGAGGCTGTATTTGTGAGGCTGTATAGCAACCAAAACCAGGAGTGGATTGAAAACACAGAAAGGCTATGTTCACATAATGTTGTAATTGAGTGGATGGCCGTCATTTAATGGCAAATATTTGCTGTTATTTTAAAACAACGGCTGTTATATTGAAATAATGGAAGTTATTTACCGTTATATGACGGCCATCCACTCAATTTCAACATTATGTGAACAGAGCCTTTCTGTGTTTTCAATCCACTCCTGGTTTTGGTTGCTATGAGGACCTGACTTGAGGACCAAATACTGCCTGAAATATACTGTGTGTGAACCCAGCCCCCTACTGTACATAGAACCTATACATCTTATATGTTGATTTGTGACATTATTGCCAATTAGATAGTGGCCATTGTGTAGATATTTTATAGTGACCTGTCGGCGTCAAGCCAGTGCCCTGTACGACCCTATCTATATTCATGAGCTTGCAGCCTGCTGAGGCCATTTCAGACTAATATTCATACCTTACTGTTCACACATGGCACACATCATTCAACCCACTAAAGTGTTAATTTCTCTTTTGGAGAATTAGATTTGTGAATTCTTCTATTGCTTGTGCACAGATCTGACGCTGGCTGCCAGTATCGCTTGACATGACATTTGGTGGGATTTACTATTAGCCATTGTAGATCTGCTATTGATTGTTGGTCTGACCTCAGCAATCTATAGTATCCTGAAAACTATGGAGATTGGCGGTGCTTATAGTAAAGCTCTTGGTCTGCAAACATACATTCTGAATGTGGGCTCCGCAGACTGCATTTTCAGCATACGTGAATGTCATTGTGAAATTACTGACATTATTAGTAATAGTTAAAATGCATTCGGCAGTACAGAAAATATCAGCGGGAATTGATCAGAGCAATTTTTTTTTATAATGCTAATAGTTTTGATGGTGGTATAGCTATAGGGGGTGCAGAGGCAGATGCTACACTGGGACCTTGGCCCCTCTGCCACATAAGATGGCAGAACTTGGGCATCGGGACCCGAGAATATCAAGCTGGGCTTCTCTGTTCTGATGTGTAGACAGCAGCAGTTATGTGGTCGCTGCAAGTTGTGTGACAGTTCAGCTATGTCATGAGGTCATTGAATGGGATAGGTAATCGCTACGAAGCCCCATGCCTTTTTATTTTCAAACTGCATTATGTGTACTGATTTGTATCAAGTCTATGCAGAGTACCAATGAACTTGCCTGGGTATGACCTCATCATAGGCTATACACTCACCGGCCACTTTATTAGGTACACCTGTCCAACTGCATGTTACCACTTAATTTCTAATCAGCCAATCACATGGCGGCAACTCAGTGCATTTAGGCATGTAGACATGGTCAATACAATCTCCTGCAGTTCAAAACAAGCATCAGTATGGGGAAGAAAGGTGATTTGAGTGACTTTGAACGTGGCATGGTTGTTGGTGCCAGAAGAGCTGGTCTGAGTATTTCAGAAACTGCTCATCTACTGGGATTTTCACACACAACCATCTCTAGGGTTTACAGAGAATGGTCCGAGAAAGAAAAAACATCCAGTGAGCGGCAGTTCTGTGGGCGGAAATGCCTTGTTGATGCCAGAGGTCACAGGAGAATGGGCAGACTGGTTCGAGCTGATAGAAAGGCAACAGTGACTCAAATTGGTCACTAGGTAAATTAAAGATATTTCTCAACATCTGTCTTATTGCCACTTTATGGCATGTGTATAAGGTACAAAAAGGAAAAGAAAAAAAAAACCTCATCCAAAGAACACCCCTTTATCCAGACCACATGCCTGATGACATTTGTATTTCTAACATGTTTATACATACTGACCATTTCTTTAAGAAGACTTCCCTAAAAAGACCGCTTTTTATATATTATATATACTGGGTTAATGTGAATGTCACTATATGGTATACAAAAAGAGTGTCCTTTGGTTTACCAAGAGTCAGGGGTATGTTAATATACCAATAATAGAAAGGAAGGGAATAGCAGAATAGATTTATCCTAAGTACAGATAGAGATACTGGCACCATGGACAGCTCCCATGGCTAGGTAAACTCCGAGGATGTCGAGCAAAATAAACCTTTCCAAATGCTGCCTGATAATCATTTTCTCTGCTTTCCAATAAATGAAACTCCCCATGAGGTCGAGGCTTGTAGTACCAGTGGGCATGCAGAATCTAGACAACTGCAGAAATAGCCTAGAACAACGTGCCCTGTCTACTGCGGTTAGACAGAAGATATTTAAGGGATATCCCCATAAATAGGAGTGCGTCTATAGAGCAGGAACTTGACCTGGAATAATTTAGCAGCGTGTAGCAGTAAAATGTGCGGGGTGTGTGTGTACAGATATATATTACAGAGCGGGTGCCCAGAAAGACATTAAAATAAATGGTGATGGCTGTTTAGTCATGCTGAGATTTGACTTCTGCAGCTTTCCCTCCCACTCTAACCCCTCACTCAACGCGGATCCCTTGGAGAAGAGCCCAGGAAAGCGATGTTTTTACTGAGTCGCCGAAAAATATAAAATAAATAAATATGCTTCCAAAAAAAATGGGTCGCAGACGAGAATACACTAAAAACACAATACTATTATTAAGTTCAAGGTATAAGCATAAAATGCAAACCTATCAATCAATACTTCTCATCTCTTAGATCTTCTCCTGTGGACCCATTTGACGTGTTCAATATTGAAGATTACAGCTCAGTTTAGGTTGGATTGTAAATTGTCAATTAACCACATTGTAAAGTGTAGAGTTACAGGAAATACTACAACTTAGTATTATAGGTGCCCAGGGGTGTAGCTATAGGGGATGCATTCACACACAGTGCTTGTGGAGCCTGTTACTGATTTTATATTAGACCAAGAGCTTTTAGTTACACATCTCACTCTAGCTATTGAAACATGTCATTTGTCCCATCCACTTATACTGCTTGCCTTCAAATTGTAAGATTGACTACATTTACACTATATTATAGCTATTGCGTGGTTCACCTACGTATATTAACATAAGCAAAGAAAAAGGAATTCAATTCCTGGACGGAGTTTCACCTACACATTTTATACTGTCTACCAACATAACAATTAGCAATGTAATGTCAGTATATCTTGGAAAAAAATTATATATTTCTTTTTTTAATTATATTTTAGTCTTAGTTTACATGGACAAGGAGCTGGTTAAGTCGTACATAATCACATATAATTGCCATGATTAAGGGTCATACCCGAAACGCGTAGGATTTCTATGTCTCTGCATTATTATTATTGTGGTGCTGGATACACATGTTGTTTACTATTGGACTTCTGTCTGCTTTCAACGAATGGAGTATCCGTGCATAGGAGCATCCAGAGGGGAAAATAAGCTGTTTGGAACGTTTATCTATTCTAATAGACATACTTACCATTACTCCTGAATAGTGATTGGTGATGACCTATACCAGTACATGTTATCTAATACTAGTATTACATGACTAATGCAACATGATGCTAATATAAGGTATGGGCCAAGCAAAATATGGACCGGCATACACCGGTCTTAATAAGTGTCCCCCTAGGAGTCTATATTCCGCTGTGGGAGGGTTCTATTTTGCTTTGAGTTTTATAACCCAACATTATGTCTGATGTTTTGTACATAAGTTACAATAGTAAATGCCACCACAATCTATACTAGTAAGGCGTAGTAGTTCATAATAGGGCTCTGTCATGATATCCCATTAACATTGCAAGTTGAAACTGCAACTTTATTCCTTGATCCATTACCCCCCACCCCCCTAAGATCAGGATCCTTCTTCTCTTGTGAACGTGTCCTCCAAGTAATATATGATGGTTGTGGGTCTGGGTGTTTAGGAGCCTAAAGGTTTGCTGTGTGCTCTGCCTTCTCTCTACCCCGTGTGTTTCTCCCCTGCTCCCTTCTTTTTATTTGATTACCTCCCTGTCGTAACCCAAGTATGTGCTCCCCACTCTCCACACTCTGAGCCTGTGTATATCCTCCTCCCCCTTCCTGCTATTTTTTGTTATAATCCATCTTTTATTATGAATAAAAATCAAGACAGAAAAACTGTACCTCTCCTGCTTCTATTTAGAGGAGGGGGATAGCAGAAAGCTTGTCAGAAAAAAACACTGCTCTGGGATTTTACTTTTCACTGACAGCCAGATAAACAACTTATGGTGCATGTACATTGTATACTAAAGTTGGCCTGACCCATCTCTGTGATGTATTGTGGCCTCCCAACTCTCCACTAACAGACATAGTTGGAGGAGAGAAGGGTCGGGGTGTGACAGATTTGTGCTGCTCTACTCTTTTCTACTTAGACATAAGCGGGTACCTGGGCAGTCTGGCTGTGGCTTACCCCTCCCCTATAGGAAGGAAGAAATAAGGAGGAAGGGAGAGAGGACTGTCTGCTGGGCAAACAAATCACACATATCCCAAATAAATAAAAACTGCCTGATTTCCCATATTATCCAATCACAGCTCAGCTTTCATTTCTTGCTGAGCTCTGATTCAGAGAGCAGTGACAGACCAGTTTTGCAGTCTGTTGTTGAAGTCTGGTCTTTTTTTTATATTTGCACCATCAGATCTAGGCTGCTTGCCTTTCCTCAGCAATTATTTAGAAAAATACTTCTATAATTTCACCAGCATGCATGATAAGACAAAAAAAAACATAATATATAAGGTTTCGGTGTTTAAGTCACTGATTTATGGGCATAGTCTAATAGGTCATGGCAAATATTTCTACTGTTTTCTGTGATGAGGAATGTTTTTAGAGTTGTATTTGCTTTAGAACCATTGGAATATGTCGCTTGTAGCCTGGACTGCAGTCCTGTACACCTTAATGGCAAGTGAAGGCAAATGGCGCTTGACCTTAAAATAGCATCTGTCTTTTACACATCAACCCCATGGGCTAACCAGGGCTTCAGAGTAGCAGTGTGCACAGTGCCTGCATCTTGTTTGGGCTCCGTCTCTGTACTTAGGTTTCTGGCAGTTGTGCCAAGTGCATTAGTGCTGGATGGCTATAAATTCGAAGGAGCCAGGGGCTCTGTAACTCAGCAAAGTCCATAGTGAGTTGGTTGGGAAAGCTGTGTCTTTCCTCTCTTTCTTACCTTATTTACAGCTTTGTTTTTCTCTGAGTTGCCCTCTCTGGATGTAAGTAGGTAGGTCCAGGGAGATCGCCCCCCATAAAACATCAGCAAAGCACAAGTTGTTACTCCCTTTTCTCTCTCTCCTTCCTGTGTCTCCAAATCAATATTAATTCATTATCTCCAACACTTGCCAGATATATTTATTCCCTTCTCCCCCCCTTCTCACGCACAAACACACACTGCTTCACTCCCAATCCATTAAGGCTCTTGATTTATGAGTCTCGTGGATGGTTAAGAAATAATATTATAAATGTATATTCCAAGCAACAATAGCACACTGTATCCTTAGTATGTACATATATATTAGCATAGGTGTCCTGGGTGAATGGTATCTGGAGGTCAGCCTGAGCGGCCATAAGTTATAGAAGTGAAGGGTGAAAGAATCAAGTAATATATAGAGGTATAAATATAGGTGTAAGCACTTAGAGGGTCATAAAAGGTATACATTAAATATATAAATCTAGGTGCACTTAGACGGACAATATGTCAGATGTTTGCTGATGCAAGGCACTCATTGTGTCAGATGTAACAGGTTTGTCAATAGGATTCTTTTTAATTAACGTAAAAAAAACACTTGAAACTTCCAGACGGAGTGACAGACGGAGGTCTGACGGGAAGTGAGTTTTGGCTCAGAGAAATCCAAGAAGGACTGAGGGGCAGAATAACATCTAGAAATCTATGAGCTGTAAAGGCGCATGGATCCTCTCATCATCAATGGGTGTACGAATAATGATGTGACCCGTCAACCGTAGCCATGGGGGTCTACCATCATAACAGGCCAAGGCAGAAGATTTCTCCAGATCAGAAAGTCCATCCACTCAGAGATCTGTCAGGTCCTACAACAGAAGCCTAACCTTAGACGAGAGGCCACAAGACTAAAACACAGGTTCAGTAGATGCCATGTAAACACCAAGCGTTTCATTCCCCGATATGGCTAACGTTGGCGAATGCTCAGATTTTGCAGGTTTTTGCTAAGATATAAGAGCTTTGTGTATCAGGCTTTCAGGGACATGCTTAGCAAGGGGAACTTTGCATTCACCTCTTGGGGATGTGCTCTGTTTTCTGTTGGTGATTCATAAGGACAGGCTGAAAGCAGGCAGCAGTGACATTGCAAATTAAACATGACACACGCATGTCACCGAGCTACTCCACACGTACATACACTTATCTGAAACAGGGCTGGATCTTTGCTTACAGGAACCACTTAACCCCTGGGATGCAAGTACCCAGCTAGAGCAATATTTAGCCTCTTGCCTGCCAGAATTTTGGTCTAATAGTGGAGCGACACTGCTCAGATCCGGGCTGCTTTCCATGTGATGAGCGCAGGGAGGGGAAGGTTTATTTAGCCAGAAGAGAAGCAGAGTTCAGTTCTAAATATTTGATGTTTTAGGATCGTTAAGCATAATTAAATACACTGATGTTAATGCCGTCCGCTCAGTGGAAGTGACAGGCGATAACTGCTGCATTTTATGAGTCCACTGGGAAAGACTCACAGACTTCCCCTCTACTTCTGTCTATGGAGCAGATGATGAGAGAAGCAAGAGAAGTTTTTTCTTGCAGACAGATAGACGGCCATGGATAAGCTATCTGACCGGTCCAAGTGATCTCTTACAGATGTTACTGACTTCTGCTTTACTAATGATTTTCTCTGGGAGCCAAGGCGTCGTAGGAAAATATTTGTGCTTGTTTGTTTACAGATGAGCGATCTGATGACGTTCATCTCTAAAGGCCAGATCTGCGGCCAGCTTCAGTAATACTGTATTATGATGGCTAAGCGTCTTCACTGCAGGAGGCTACTAACATAATGCTATGCAGACTATTACTGAATTATCCTAATACTCCACAGCACAGTAATCCACCACAAAAAGAAGTAGGATCTCTAGTTGGTTCATCATTGTACACTCATTTACAGAACAGTGTCACTGGACTACGATTACGTTCTTCATACATAAGCACTGGAGGCTCTTGGGCTTCGGCTTCATTTCCCTACCTATAACTATGTCAGATTTTTAATTGTAAACAGTATTCAGTATACCCAGAGGTATATACTAGGACTTACAAACCTAGATTGAACAAGTTGCCCCTTTTTAATGTGTTTTAGATTATATGCCTTAATATTTTATGGTACAATGATTGTTTCTATATGTGTTAGGCCTCCGCTGACACATGGTATTATGGACAAATATTACTGTCAGGCTGCAGACACACATAGTATTCAGTCTGTAATTTTTAGCCAAAACCAGGAGTGGAACCGATACAGAGGAAACTAAACAGAAAGAGGGCTGCGCAGCTGTGTCAGTACAGTCCTGTGAAGGTTTAAACACTTTCGGCACAGTTTTGGCAAAGATTTAAACACTTTAGGAGGTTGGTAAATGCACTGCATAGCTTCATGCTTTGTAGCCTTCATGAATCATGGAATGTGGGCTATGGCCTTATACCTCATCTGTAACCCCCACCCACCACTGACATGACACATTAATCACCTGGCCAAGGGTGGGAAAACAGTCTCTCCTGAGTATTATAGGGGAAAGGAGACCCTGTTGTTTCATCTCTCATTCTGTAATCTAGATACATAGAAAGATACCGTGTTTACTGTGCAAAGCAGAAGCAGATCGAGACAGTGGTGGGGAGATAGTACAAGAGAGGGGCTGGTACCTGGCATTTGGTTCTGAGGTGCAATGCATGGTGGGAGGTATAGCTTCCTGGCCGGGTGCCATGATGTAAAACTGAGATCATTTGTAAAACTTTGAATCTGGGACTAGAAGCAGCATAGACAAGTGGGAAAGGTGTCAAGTAATCGGTGGAGATCGATGAGTGCTTTTTGTGCAGTTAATTTTTTTATGGGATCCCCCCGAGTTCCCCTTTTAGGCTATGTTCACACTGCGTATGTTTCCGGCCGTAGTGCGAACCGCGAATATACGCACGTAGTTTTGAGGTTGATGCGTTCGCTTGAAAGTATACGATATTAGCCCGCACAATGCACACTACGTATGAGCTTACGGCCGGATCGTATACGGGGCAGTGAAAAATTAACACTACCATTGTTTGAGGACGGAAATGTTGAAACTCACGGCCATGGATTTCCATGCGGTCCCGTACGAAGTACTTATTTCAGCCAAATTGAACTTGATTTTTCGATCCAAAATGTTCTGTGTGGTTTATTGGGCTGGGCGAAGATTTTCCAGTAAATGACCTGTTTCAGATCGCTTCGAAACAAGCTAGGAAGCATAACTGTACTACGGGCATATGTTCGCGGTTCGTACGCATCCAGCCGCATGTCGATTTTTCCCACGCCCGTAGTTTCAGCCGCACATGTACGGCGGCGTATGAAATGCGGCCAGACTCATACGCAGTGTGAACATAGCCTTAAGCTGTGTGTACGACAAGTTGAATAAAATTAAGATTCAAAACAATCTTATTTAATAGTCATTAATTCATAGGCTATTGCTCCTTATGAAGACAAAGCCAGTAAACAAAGAGACTGCTGAAAACCCTTGCTTCTTAAGCAGGTCCTCAATACATGAGCAGATTGTATTGATTTCCTCAAGATGACAATTGAAAATTCCTGAAAAACTAATTGTAAGCATCTGGTGGCCTACTGAAGTGTAGAAGACCCCTAATATTGGTTTTGCATCAGTAGTTGAATGTCCCTATTGTCAAACAGCCTCTTGCAGATGACCTAAAACTCACATATATATCAGTGATGGTCAGCAGTACTTTATTGCTTATCCGCAAGTTCTTTATTTTCATGTGTTTTTTTTAATCTTTCCTCATTTTGTAGGACCATTTTCAGGTTGTGCTAGCTCTCTCTCGATATATATATTCCTTCTGCTCCTTTCTTCTCCCTCCCTCTTTCTCTCCTCCTCCTGTTCTCTGTCTCTATCCTCCTCCCTTTCTCTATGCTTTTGCTCTAATGCATTTCATGAGCGTGCCCTGATATTCAATACAATCTTTATTCATTCCCCTGAGAGGTTACCCTAGGGGGGTCAAGCCACCAAGCGCAGTCACTATTTTCATTGGGGTGCATAAACAGAGGGGGGCTGATGCAGGGAGGCGATTGGACCAAGGAAGAAAGCGATTTATCTACCGTATATGAAAATCTTCTCCTGTCTACAAGGGCTTCTGCACTGCGATGTATAAGAGCGGTGAGAAAGATGCCTTTCTATATTTCCTTCCTCATATCTCTGCATTTCTTTCCATCTGACTGCGTTTTACTGGAAATTATCTGGTTTGGTGCCAGGTTTTAATATTCCTTAGGTACCTGTTCTTCTATCGAGCTATAACACTGATGCTCAAAACTACTTCTGAAGCCGAACCTGTGAATGCCCCATAAACTATACCTTATCTCGTTCACTTAGAAACCTTCCTTGTAGATATACATAGCATTCTCTCATTTTGCCTGTTACTGGATACAAGGTCATATACATTTTTATGAAGAACTTATATTTGTTCACCATGTATCTATTTGCATGTCTCTTGTTGAACCTTATGTGGCATTAATTATTGTAGCCGCACATCTACATTCACTCCTTTTCTTACCTCATACCTTAATTCTTATAATGTATTTTAGAATTCCTTACCAGTAGGTCCAGTTTACAGTACTTACAACCATGTCATGCATCCGCTTTAGCTGAAGAGCGCAGAATGCATCTAATTTTCCCTATAGCCTCCTGTTCCATCCTCACCTGTGAATCTTTTCCACTATGTCTTTTTTTTTCTCTGCTTCCTACCACAAATTTTTCTCCTGCCCATCACAAGATGATGGCAGGGTCAACCCTACGCTGACCCATAATGGCGGGGTCTCATTTTCATTTAAAGGGACTAACTCCACACTCTTGGCTTTGGTGTCTCCTCACGTCGACTTCTGCCGCCTCTCACCTCATTAAGAAGCCTGCAAAGCTTAACAAGTATCAGAACCAGCCTACTTTGCTATCCTGCCTTTTCCCCACCTTCTGTTAACACATTAGGAGCTCGTACACTTCCATTCCGGTTCATCTGACAATTGTACACGTTATTACCAAGAAGTTTAATTAGCCTGAGACGTTACTTGGGTTCACAGCGCACAGACAGCACTGTCTGTTCTCACTTCTCTCCCTCCCCCCCTTCTCTTCTCTATCATTCTCTCCTTCTCTCGTCAGCCTGTTTTTACATTGTGTATACGCCTCCAGGCTCTGTTATATCTGCCACATTTCTCGATTCATGGCTGGTGTGTGTATGTGTGATGTTGTGTTCTGTTGTGAGAATGAAAAGGGCCAGCTAACTAAAAATAACAAAACTCCACACACAGACACTTGCAAAGCGCTCAAACATCTTTGTCTTCTTACATCTTAAGGTGGTACGTCTTGTGTATCGTCTGTATAGATGCAGGAGTTATATGATGTCCGCGTGTGGTTCAGATGATCAGTAGTGCAGGAAAATAGAGCAGCAAAAAAAAAAAAAAGTCACGGAACAGGAAACAAAAATCAACCAATTGAAAAATCTTCTGCCTCAAGCTGTTTCGGGAGCTGCTGCAATAGGGCTTTAATCTTCTCACCTGTGGATCGGCTGTTTTGTTGCCCTAGGATGCTGTTGGTATTTTGCAGGTTGAATACATCCTCATGTTAGGAATAAGATTTTGTGTGTGTTCCCATGCTTAGCATATGCATTAATTTGCCACAATACCTTCTTTATTAGCACAAATTATTTCTCCAATGACAGTGATTACTAAGAGGTTTGGGTAGCGCCAGACACAACACAACAATTGTTTGCAATATTTTACATGGTAATAGGATTTGGGGCATGGGCTCATTGATAAAGTAGAGAGTAATTAGCAGATTTAACAATACTACAGCACGCTATCTCCCTCACTGTAAACATCTTATTATCACTTGAGCAAAGGTTACGCTACACCAGATTGTTTCTGCCTTGTTAAACAGTATGTTTCTCCTTTTACTCCTATACAGGTATTCAAAGACATCAGCCCAACAGGAAACCGCAACATCACTGAATGGTTTTCCATAGGAATATAAAATGAAAACCTAAAGGAGTGTACAGTCTTCCTTCCATGCTCTTCCAGAAGCTGCCAACAGTTTTCCCAGTTCCAAGAAAGTCAGATAAGTACTTCATGTTGTCAAGTATTGATATATTGGGAAGAAAGGTTCCTCATGCTCCCCCTTCCTCTGGAGAGAAAGATCAAACCACCACTACTTGTCTATGAATACATTCTGGTGAAAAGTCCCTAGGTTTCTGCCGGTCACGCAACATTGCACTTATTCTATACATACAACCCTGCCCCCTCCGTCTGTGCCCTGCCATGAAGCAGGATCACTCACTGTTATAAGGAGAAGGAATAGGAGGGCTGAGAGAAAAGAAAATTATTTTTCTACTGAAAAGCGGAAAAAAGCAAGAGGAAAAAATGCATTATTTCCGTTTACTGACCCCGACGGTGGAATAAGCCCTGTCGAGTACAGGGAGAGACCTCCTGTGGATTGCACTTTTTCTATTTAGCACCCTTTGTTGGATTTACAAATTTCAGGGATGTGAGTGGGAAAAAAACAACTACTGATGAAGACAGGTGAATAAGTACAGATGCCTTCGGTTTTTCACTAAAAGGTATGTACATGATGGGGATGAATGTATTGCTCTTGGTATCAGATTGGACTGTAGAAATATATAGAGAATAAGGGTGTATTTTTCATTTGTTAGAAATCTTGAGGCTTCTTGAAGAGAAAAGATATAATGTCATCATTTATATAATGAAAAAGGGTTAAAAAAAAAGAAAGAAAGAAATTTTTGGCTCTTTTATAGTGAGTAATCAGACAATAGCATAGAGAGGCTGCTGGATATTATGTAGCTACATGGTACTGCAATGGTATCTAAAGTTACTTCATAAAGACTACCTAGAGCAAGTTAAAAAAGAAGAGTAAAAAGTTAAAAAGATAGCAAAACAAAAGTGAGAGTGAGCTTTAGGTAAATTAACTTTACTTTAGGCATATTACTTTACCTAGTGAATTGGGGAAGTATAAAGGTATGGAACACAGCATGCATCAATATATAAAAAGAGAAAACATGACTGAGGCTAGGTTCGCCTCTGCATCACTTGCTTTGTTTAGGGCCTCAGCCGCAGACCCTGTTTGGCAGTAGTATATGGAGTCGGTCAGACCGCTGCACATTGGACACAAATGGAGCCCAACAGACCCCACTGAAGAAGTCCGGTGAAAATTTTTATTAAAGTATTGTATTGCCCCCCAAAAGTTATACAAATCACCAATATACACTTATTATGGGAAATGCACATAAAGCGCTTTTTTCCCTGCACTTACTACTGCATCAAGGCTTCACTTCCTGTATAACATGGTGATGTCACGACCCGACCAGAACTGTACTGACTGTGGCTGCTGAAGAGGATGATAGCAGAGGGATGCTCAGTGTCCCTCCAGTGCCCTGTGTCCCTCAGTGTCCTCCTGCCATCATCCTCTCCAGCAGCTACAGCCCGCACAGCTCTGGGAGTCGGGTCGTGACATCACCATGTTATCCAAGCCTTGATGCAGTAGTAAGTGCAGGGAAAAAAACACTTTATGTGCATTTCCCGTAATAAGTGTATATTGGTGATTTGTATAACTTTTGGGGGGCAATTCAATACTCTGATAAAAAATTTTGCTGGACTTCTCCTTTAAAAGGGAATCTGTCATCAGTGAATTCACACTCCAAACTGCTGACACTGTAAGGTAGCTGTTAGGCTAAGGAGACACATGTTACTTTTCATATATCCATCTATGCTTCCAAAATGTGGAACATTGCATTTATTCTCTGGTATAGTCAAAAAGGCTTTCCCAAGCTCCTGACCTGCTGCAAGCTGGAATGTCTCCCTCCCCCCCCTTGATTGACACCTAAAAGCTGAATACCAAGCAGGGTCGGGTATGGGAGGTGGTGTAAGGAGATGTTACCATTTTCTGCACTTCAGGAGCTTCGAAAAGCTTCTTTGACTTTTCTTTACTATAAAATAAAAACATTTTTCTACATACTGGAATCACAGACAGATGTATGAAAGGTACCAGGTGTCACCCTGATCTAACAGCTATCTACCAGTGTTAGCAGTATGGATTGTGAATTGCAGCTGACAGATTCCTTTTAATAGCATCCATTGGGTTTACCATAGGTGTTCGTCATTTTATGGGATTCTAAAGGAAGAAAAAATGCAACGTTATTTAAACATGTCCTGATTGAAGGCCCTGAGCAGACATGTGAGAAAGGCCAAATAAATGTAAATTCACACTAAATCGGAATGTAATAGGAAATCAATGGTTAGTAATATTGTCTTTCTACACTGTGGTACTGGATAGTGTCTTTCTACACTGGGGTACTGGGTTCATATCACCTATAAATTTACATATATTTGGTCTTGTTCACATGTGGCTCCAGTTGTACTCTACATTGTCTGCTATAGCTAATTGGAGTGTGGGCACACCAGAATGTGCCCATATTTTAATTAAAAAGATGTGATGTTAACCCAGCTGGTACTGCAGTACCGGCCGGGTTGAACATCTCAGACAGCGGCCGTTCTGTGAACGTTTACTGGGCCTATTACACGGCCCAATAATCGTTTAAAAAGGGCTGCATGAACATGGTTACCGGCAGTTTACCGGAGCGCGGGACCCGGGGAGAAGCAGACCGCAAAAGAAGCCCTGCAGCATGAACAGGTAATGTATAGAGTTTGGAAATTAGCAGCCGCCGGCCGCGCACAGCTATTACGTGTACGAATGCGAGGTCGGCACCCGACAATTATAGGTCCAAACCTATATCAACGATCAGCTGATGATCGTTGTAATCGGCTGATCGTTGTGTTTATTACACAGCGATAATCGGCCGGATTGGGCCAATTCGGCCGATTATCGATCCATGTAATAGGGCCCTAACAGTGTCACTTTAGATTGTGAATTTTTATCTCATTTATCTCATTGGCTTTCTATGAAATTGGCTTATGTATTTGTATTGTGAGCCACATTGTGGACGGTGACTGGTTAGTGATCACCATCTCTGACAGCGCTTTGGAAATGTTTAACGCTATATAATCAACACAAAATTTAATTTTTGTAATTATATGTTTAACTGGGACTTAGCTTAGTGCCAGGGGGCACGGTAAGTATGCCAACCCCCCCAGAGGTTGAGGCAGGGGGTTATGCATCTCCTTCTCTGTGTAGTCCCTGTACACCAGGGCAGTGCAGTCACAATGAGCGTTTCTTCTGTTGTCTCCTCCAGTAATTGGGGCAGCTCATCGCTCACAAGCCGCTTTCTATGTATCAAATTACTGAGCAGGTAATAACTGGAGGTGACAAACAACAATCCCCTTTACATGCCTCTGGTTGTACAGCACCACATATAAAGGCTTTCCTCGCTAATGTCATCTTTGTGTACAGATGTGATTTCTCATGAACCGTCACATGAGAGTAGAAGTACATTAACACAGCAGTCAGAACTGATATTGTGTCCCTGACATTTGAGTATTAAGTATGAGCGACATCACTGGTGGAAGGAAAGATAAAGCGAGACAGTCACCGAGTAAAAAACAAGCTGGAAGAAAAGGGCCTGAAAACAAAATTGGAAGAATGCAAGGGTCAAGTGAGAACACATAGGGATAACAATGGATGTGTCTGGAACCTGCATTAGCTCATTAATCCTTCCTAAACCAGTCCATGTCCATCTGTCAGGTATACAGGGGTTAAAACTTAGCACTGCCCTAGAGCAGAAGACATAGCTTCAAGGAGCGGATACGTTAGGGAGGATCTCAGACCTTTCTGACCTACTGAAGGCCTCATGCATTGATCTGCATAGGGCGTGATGGACAGGCTGCACTGTGTATATAATGTATGCATGTGGTTACATACGGCTACAGGATTTATTGTTACAGGGATTGTTCTTATGAAGTGGATGGCTAACTCTTGTGGCTCTTCTGCAGAGAGGGAAGACATAATACTTTTTGCCTATAATCCCAGTCCTGTGATGTTTAGCCCAATAACAACCACGTGGCATTGGACTTACTGAATATGTATTTAAACATTGGTAATAGAGGACATTAATATGTTTCTGTACTTGTAGCCTTACACTAGATTATTTGTACAAATGAGAACATTACGCAAAATAAAATACAACTTGCTAGTTTAGCATGAGCGTCAAACAGACGGATTTCATGTATTATGGCTGAATATCCTGGCCCCATGGTGGTTCTAATGACATAAACTAAAAGCATTCATACATTTGTATATACTCCTCTGTGACTGTCCAGAGAACAGTGGTCCCAGCTTATGGCTGACCAAGTGCTGTGAAATATCACTCCCAACATGTGCTAACTGCCAAAAGGAGTAGTCCCTTTGTGGTAGCTGGAGACCATTGCAGTCTGTACATTAAGCACATCTATAACCATCATTACCCTAATATATTGTGTACAGTGCTCTGCATCAGCCGCCACAATGTCTGCTTTCCTGTCCAGGCCTGCCGTCTGGTGCCAGTGCAGAACCACCAGTTGCTTGTCTGTGTCCCTGTACAATGTAAATATTCTACAGTCTGATATTGAAGACTATAAACTTGTTGATTGCTTTTAAATGATTTCATCTTCTTAGGTAGGATATCTTTATTACATGAATGATATATATTTTCAAGAATTTAAATAAAATTACTTAGCAGTAGCATTCGCCGCACACTACTTACAGAATCGGCCTTTGTGTCATGGGAAGTGTGTATAGGAGCAGGGACGCCTGTCAGAAATCAGACTCCCTGCTCCTGTACACTGAGTGGGAAAATGTACAGTATTTAATCATGTATTCATGATTAAACATTCACATCACCGACCATGGGCCAGCATACAACATGCACTGGGCCAACCCAGTGAATGTACAGCAATAGGCCATGTTCACATGCTTTATGAACAATGGCCATTGTCTGAAACGGCCGGTGTTTGACGTGTCAGGTGTTCACCCGGCTGATACTGCAGTATCGGCCGGGTGAACATCACTTCATTTCAACTGGAATGCAGGCACATTTGGCCATGGAGCAGAATGTGAAGTATAGCCGGGAGCCATACTTTACATTGTGAGAACAGGCTGTTCTGTACAGCCACTGTTCAATGAATAGCAGCCGCACAAAATAGGCCAGTTAGTTATTTTGTGTGGCTGCATAGAACACTGGCTGTAGCATATTCAGTGTGTATATACTCCACTGCCGGTGTTCTATATAATTCAATGCAGTCGAGTATTGTTTACAATGGTCGTCATTGCAAGCTACAACAACAGCCGTTGTTTTTCTAACAAATACGTTGTGCGAATGTCCTTGTTTTCCTGGCAGCCCTAGGATAGCATTCAACTTCTGCAGGTGAGGGGGAACAAATGCTGAGCGTTCAGGTTTGGAGAGTGTTGCCGAACCCGAACAGTTTGACAGATTCACTCAACACAAATTCTAGACATAACATGTCTAATATCTGATGGTCTGGTCCTTTATATAAACTTCTGGATCTCTACCCTGTAGGATTTCTGCCCTGTTACCTTCCAGATTGTAGTAACTATGTTCTACATGTCCCCCTTATTTTCAGATTACATATGGATGACCTTATAAAAGCACCACAGAGGCTCCTTCTCTAGTTTCTGTTTGCATTTAGCCTATGTAAATGAATCCTCCCGTGCAGATTGGCCTTATGTACATTTAATTATAGAAGATCTTTAAGCGACATTTTACAGCTGTGACTTCCCTACTTAAATGATATATTGAGACGCAGATATTTTACATGAGCTAATGTTTTAACAAGATGTAGTTGTACTGGTGCATTGCATTTTGCCCAAAGGGGAAATTCACACATTATGGTCTTTATATAATCTTTTTTTCCAAGGAAAAAAAAAGCTAAACTAGACCTATGGCTGTACTGCATGAACACATCTTTAGAGAGCCTGTAGGAACTGGGATGTCTAGGAGCTATGTGTACAGCCTGGGAATATCAATTTGTATGGTGTAATACCGCCCTTCTCCTCTAGGTGCACTGCAGGGAAATTCAACTAATTGTGCCAGATTACAGCTGAATACTAAGGGGTCTTGCAGTGAGATTCACTGTGATCAAGACCCTTCAAGTAGTGATGCATTGCCTAAAGAGGACAGTCCTTTAAAAGATAGTTGTACTTTGTGGCTTCCCACTGGCAAAAATATGAGAGCTTTTATTTAGAATTTAGTATTTTACAATTTGTCAATTGGAACTGATCAGTGTTTATGTGGCTTCCAAGGCACTGAAGAGTGAAGCAGCAATATGAAGATAAAGGTATAGCCCCCCACCATTATCAATGTGGCAACACAACCTCATGGTACCCCACACTCTGCAGCGTTGCAATCCAGGTCAGTGTATTGTACAGTGACATTGTACCGTAAGAATCACTGCTCACCACATTTTCTGGACTGGATGAGAGAGAAGATAATACAAGGGTTATCCAGAATAAAAAAAAAAAAAATGATGCTTTTTTTCCACAAACAGCGCCACCCATGACCTCAAGGTTGTGTGCGGTATTACTACTCCATTCACTTCAGTCTAACTGAGCTGCAATACCACACACAAACTAAGAACAAGAGTGGTGATATTTCTGGAAGAGAGCAGCTTAGTTTTTCTTATCCTGGATAACCCCATTGAGCAGTACAGTATGCATCGCCCTCAATCTCATTGGAAGCGACATATATAGGTGCCCATCTTGTGCCGTCATTTTGTCCTGAAAGGAATCAGAGAGCTCAGTATTCAGGGATGTCCTTCCATTTCTGAGGCAACAGGCATATGGTATAAGCGCACATATCCACACAAGCAGCATCCCGGACCCTTTCATGCTACATATGCTGCTGGGGTTCTGAAGTGATGGTTGACAAGTAAGGGAGACAGAGGTATCTAGGCCGACAGAATGGTAGCGTGAGTTTTGGATATAAGCCTAAAATCCAGAGAGCAAACCTAAAATCCACAACTGTCTTGCTCTTTCAGGGACACTTGGAAGATAGGTGAATTGGCAGCACCAAGTATATACAGGATTGCGGACCATGAGGATGAAGGCGCTGTATACGCTCAATACAATGTGTTGATATACAGTATATTTATGAGCAGTGCTAGTGGCCATCATATTAGCACTAAGGACAATTCACCTCAGAATAGTTGCAAATCAATAACTGGAATAAAAACGCTCATATTTTTTCTTGCTACTAAGGAGTTTTAGGTTAATGGACAGTACTTAAATGTAGTTTATGGAAATTACGGAGGTGTCCTGTATTTGTCAATTAGCTTCCAATAAAAGCTTGTTTTATGCTTCATGGCAAGTCCTTTCTTGTGGGTTGCTTCTGCTTGGGACTAACATGGTAACATATCAGCCTTTATTAGTCACATTCTTAAATCTGAGCATAAATTCTGGTTTATGTGCATTTAGGGAAGAATTTCTTACAAGATATTTAATCAATGTAGAAGCATATGGTGGTTGTGAAGCATCTGCTGTGAGTCTAGGATATGCAGAGATTTAGCATTGCCTGAGGTTTCCCGGAGAGAACTAAAGTTAGGAGAGCTTATGGTTCACTAGGGAGAGGGTTGTCTTGGGGTGTATTGGAGAATATCAGGATATATAAATCAAAAAGGAGCATGAAGCGCCTGGCAGGATTGTTACACACATCCCAAATACAGAATGACACTTGTCTGTGCTCACGCTGGTCAGCAATATTACTCCGTGCCCTTATTTCAGTAAAAGGTTAGAGTGACAACTATTATTAATGTATGACTTTTGCCAGTAATATCAGTAGATCGAATGGCTCTGACACAACTCCTCCTGCTGTCTTCCACCAGTTCCGCATATTGCTGTAGAGTTTTTATTTTTTTTGCCCACCAGGTCAGTTTCTTCCTTACCCAGTCAGTGAACGCTACTGGAATCTAAAGTACTTGCCACGTGTAAGTCATAGATAAATGCAAATTATTGACAATTTTCCCACAATAGTCACAGTACAAATTCTATTTAAAAAAAAAATATATGAACTGATGCAAATGTGAGCAGAGACTAAGGGTACTATTACATGAAGCGACTATCGCCCATACTAAAATAATCATTTCGTGTAATAGCCCATATTGAAAGGCAATGATCAGCCGACATGCACAATATCAGCTGATCGTTGTTTCCAAGCATGAACCAAAATCCCGATAAGGATAGCAACGCTCTTCTGCAGTAGCGGATTATAATAGGTCTTTTTCGGGTGGTAGCCCGGGGCCCTGAGCTCCTGGGGGGCCCATGGCCAGTCAAACAGACTTATACTTTCATTGGAGTATTGTCCCTGGCTACAGTTTTGCCATGATTTGCAAAAAATTCATTTTTTTACCGCAATTTTGCACAGATCAGGGCATCATGACATTATCCATCCTGGACTACAAACACTTCGCTAGTGCTACCATATGTACAGTAGGGTGGTGGTGGGGGCCCAGGCTTGGTGAACAGCCCAGGACCTATGGTAAAGTTAATCCGCCCCTGCTCTTCTGGCCGTTTCCTTGGGTAATAGGTGTGGCGGAAGAAGACCAGCAAACCCCAGCTCTTCCCTGCTCACTTTCTGTGTGTATAAAAGCACACACACACAATGAACGAGAAGCAAGTGGAACGAGGACCAAGTGAGCACTGACCTGACAGGATGGCGATCTCTTGCTCCTCATATTGGCCCCTCTAATAGTACCCTAAAGCTAGCCATATACTTGGAAACCAGTCACCAAGACAATGCTAATCTGTATACACCAAGTTATAGAGCTGGATGAACTATGGGCATTGATATAGTAAATATTTTCCCACATATATATAGTTCGTTCGGCTCTTTATCATGATGCAGATGGCTTCAGTAACATTTTCATGGTTACAGGTTACTGCCATTTGTGACTAGTCCTGTCACTGATATTCTATAGAAGAAAAATCTATCATGTAAGCAGATAACCGATAGGCTAGACTCACCTCTGAAGTTGAACCCCACAGCTGCCCACCAGAGATACAAGTTATTAGTTGACACCTCTAATTTATCTTTATGAGGCATTAAGGGGTTTTCCAATGATGAAACCTATGTCGAACATATATTTGTAAATGGTTATTTTACTACATTTGAGTGGTCTCTCATGCTGCCCTTCTTCTCATGTTACTGTCTTTTTGGTTCTTTCCATTGCCCCATGTCCTAGCAGATGTACCTCATGTACGACTGTTCTGGCATCACAAAGCATCACAAACAGAAGGAAAGCATGAAAGAACCCAAAATAGTAGTAGGGTGGGTTCACACACAACATGTGTGAAGCTTAGAAATGACTATATAATGGTAAATAAATGGTAAATAAATACTTTCATGCGTGGGTTCACACATAACTTATCCGCAGCGGATTTCATGCTGCGAGTTTGCAGCGGATCTCTTCACTGTCACTTTCAATGAGATTACATACTTGTAGGAGAATTGTCAACCCGCTGTGAGTATGTAAAAGGCAGCCCCCCATGACCCGGTACATAGATTACCGGTTCGCGCTCCGGCTTGCTTTCCTGGCATCTGGACGTCCCACCGAAAGCCAGAAGCAAGCTGGAGCACAGATCGGTAATGCATGTACTGGGCCGAAGGCGGTTAAAGGGGGCTGCCTTTGTTTGTAATCTCATTGAAAGTGACAGTGAAGAGATCCGCTGCAAACTCACAGCGTCAAATCCGCTGTGGATACGTTATGTGTGAACCCATGCATAAAATTATTTATTTACCAATATATAGTAATTTATAAGCTAAAATGAGTTCCATAATTGGAAGACTCTATTAAACTACTCATGTATCTTTAAAGGGGAACTCCAGGTAGAGGAGAAGCATAAAGTATTACTTAAAGTATTACTTACCTATCTATCCCAGCTTTGGAACTACCAAAAATTCATTTGTTTTGGGGGGTTTTGTTCTGTATTGTGTTTCTGTACTTCCTGCTTGAGTAGTTCTCAGAATGCAGTACTGGTTCCAGAATGCAATGCTTTCCCTCACAGTCCTCCACCCTGCCTATTCCCCGCCCAAATATGCTGCAGAACATCTAGGCTTTGTTCACATATTGCAGTTTCATTGTGTTACTGAATTATTTACAATAATTTATGATTTCATTGTGGTCCCACACAGCACACTCGATTCTCTAGCTATAACACCACACAGCACGCTGTATTCTCTACCTGTAACACCACGCAGCACGCTGTATTCTCTACCTGTAACACCACACAGCACGCTGTATTCTCTACCTGTAACACCACACAGCACGCTGTATACTCTACCTGTAACACCACACAGCACACTGTATTCTCTACCTGTAACACCACACAGCACGCTGTATTCTCTACCTGTAACACCACACAGTACGCTGTATTCTCTACCTGTAACACCACACAGCACGCTGTACTCTCTACCTGTAACACCACACAGCACACTGTATTCTCTACCTGTAACACCACACAGTACGCTGTATTCTCTACCTGTAACACCACACAGCACGCTGTATTCTCTGCCTGTAACACCACACAGCACGCTGTATTCTCTACCTGTAACACCACACAGCACGCTGTACTCTCTACCTGTAACACCACACAGCACGCTGTATTCTCTACCTGTAACACCACGCAGCACGCTGTATTCTCTACCTGTAACACCACACAGCACGCTGTACTCTCTACCTGTGACACCACACAGCACGCTGTATTCTCTTCCAGTAACACCACACAGCACGCTGTATTCTCTACCTGTAACACCACACAGCACGCTGTATTCTCTACCTGTAACACCACACAGCACGCTGTATTCTCTACCTGTAACACCACACAGCACGCTGTATTCTCTACCTGTAACACCACACAGCACACTGTCTTCTCTACCTGTAACACCACACAGCACACTGAATTCTCTACCTGTAACACCACACAGCACACTATTCTAATACCAGCGTTACAGGTAGAGAATACAAAGTAAAGAACTCTTTGAATTAATTTTTTTTTCTTTTTATTTCCACGCACATATTATGATCAAGCATCTGTTATCTTTGAAGTTGAGCCGCACAATAAGGAGTTTATCCCATATTATCTTACATGGAATATACTGTTTATGCCTTGTTTTATGTCCAGGTGGGATTGGCAGTGTCGGCTCTGATCCTCTCTGCCGTTTAGCATAATTTACTTTTGTTACTGCATCATTTTTGTGAATATGCTGCAGTACTGCAATGAAACTCCAGCATGTGTGAACACAGCCCTAATTTCACTGCACACTTCTGCACAATCAGTGAAATTGCAGCAGCTGCTTCTGGCCGGTCAAAGATGGTAAATCACTCGAGGGATTGGGGGATCCAGCCAAGCCTCATGTGACATAACGCCCTGCCCCTTGTCTGCATCATTAGCCTGTGCTCAGCAAACACACACAATGTGAGACAGAGGCATGAAATATTTGTCTCCTAAGGTGGGAGAGCAGAGGGAGCAGGAGACATTTTGAATTGGCACAGAGGCCATTTTTCTTCACTTCCTGGATTTCTATCAGCTACCAGTGTGGCAGAACCGTACAGATATTGTAATACATTGTATAGACACATCTATATAACTATTAAATGTACTTTTAGGGTACAAACCCACACACCGTATACACAGCAGATACGCAGCAAATACACAGCAGATTTGTTGGTACAGATTTGATGCTGTGTTCAGTTATTTAGATCTAATCTGCTGTGTTTTTGCTGCGTGTTTGCTGCGTATTTGCTGCGTATCGCAGCAGTAAATACGCTGCATATACGGTGTGTGGGTTTATACCCTTAATAGAAAACAAATTTTCCTTATATGGAGTTTCCCTTTAAAAATCAGTGTTTTCAGTGAGGAGAGGGGGAAAAGCCCGTCAGACACCTGTGGTCATTTCCAGCAAGTGACTTCCCTCAATGTGTATTGGGGCATTTTCTATAGAGCAAGATCTGGATGGAGGTTATTCATTCAGCAGGTTATTCCCAGCACAGATCTCACTGACATTATCCGAGGAGGCAGTATGTCTGGCTGCAGAAACATAACAGTAACTGACTTCATTGTGAATTAAAGCAAATCTCTGGGTTCACGTATATATGAACACTGCAAACCACCACCCTTATATATGATATGCATGTCCTATACTGTCATTGCCACAGAGAGGAAGTAACAAAGATTTATAAGAATGGTAGATAAGTGGATTTAATGTATACAGAATCCAATGCATGTATTTGTCATTTCATCATCTTATATGTTTTTCTATTAGAATTGATTTCTCTTTTCAGACTGAGATATTTCTTCCCGGGGACTTTCAAGCTTTCTTTCCTCTCAATCAGCACCAACATAAGAACCAGCCTGTATGGCGAGCTCTGACCACTAGATAGGCCAAACTGTCATTTTCTTATATCTTCCTAAAGGTTTTAATGCACTTGCTATTTTGCTATCCCCATCATGTGATTTATGACCAACACATCAAGTGCAGTGTATAAAGAATACTCCTTGGCGGAAATCCTAATCAGATTCTCAGACCTGTGACACAGATATGCAGATGGACATGTTGTGGACTAGATTCCTTCTACGGGGCTACTCCATGTGTAAGGGCTCTATTACACATACAGATTTATCTGACAGATTATTGAAGCCAAAGCCAGGAATGGATCTGAAAAGAAGAGAAATCTCTCTTTCTTTTGTGACCTATTCTCTGTTTATAGTCTTTTCCTGGCTTTGGCTTCAAAGATCTGTCAAATCTCTCTGTGTAATAGGAACCTTAGCCTTTTTTTAAGTCAAAGAAGATTGACAATTTCTCGTACTGAAGCCATTGGATTTGTCCATTATGTAGACTCATCCTGGAGATATTTCCATAAATCAGTGATACATTCCCTGGTATAATAAAATAGCATGCAGTGATGTGCTATGGGATATTGTCATGTAATTTTTTTTAGAAGGTCCTACCTTTAAAGGGGTTTGGCAAGAATAATGTATTGATGGCCTGTCCTCAGGATAAGCAATGAATATCAGATTGATGGAACCCCCATTAGCTGTTTGCCAAAGCAGAAAAATGAATCAGAAGTAGACAGCTCTGTACTCTGTGGGCATGCTGGGATGTTCACACGAAGGAATCAGCGCGGAATTTCAACCGGTGGCCGCACAGTGGACTCCGCTTGAAGTTCCACCTGTCCCATTGACTCAGTAGGATGTCTCCCATGCACTTTGAGAATTGACGTGTTAGCTCTTTTGGGTGGAAGGTGGAGTGCATGTGAGACACCCTATTGAATCAATGGGACAGGTGGAACTTCAAGTGGAGTCCACAGCGCTGATTTCATTGTGTGAACATACCCTGAATGCTGTGCAGCTCCTATTGAAGTGTAAGGCAACTGAGATGGCCCTTATACAGACAACTGCGCTGTCTGCTTCCAGCACCATGATTGTGGCAAACAGCTGGTCAGTAGGATTGCTAGTTGACACTACCTCTTCAATAAGATTGATAAACTATCCTGCAGAGAGTAAATTTTGCATTGAAAAATAAACCAAAAAAAAAAAACCAACGCTTTAACTCTTTGAGGACCAGGCCCAAAATGACCCAGTGGACTGCGCAAAGTTTCATTTTTGTGTATTCGTTTTTCCCTCCTCTTCTAAGAGCTCTAGCACTTTAAGTTTTCTATCTACAGGGCCATGTAACTGCTTGTTTTTTACAGGAGTAGTTGTACTTTGTAATGGCATCTTTCATTTTACCATAACATGTATGATGAAATCCCAAATATATTATTTATGAAGACATAAATCGGTGAAATTGTAAAAAAGAATGTAATATGGTAACATTTGTGGGGTTCCTGTGTCTACGTAATGCACTATATGGTAAAAGCGACATGATACTATTACTCTATAGGTCAGTCGGAACACAACCATATGCAGGTTTACACAGATTTTCTAATGTTATATATATTTTTTTATTAAATCCCTTTTTTGGGGGCAATTATTAATAAAATGGGCCTATTGTGACACTTATAACGGTTTTATTTTCTCACCTTCAGGGCTGTATAGGGTGAAATTTTTTTCGCCATGATCTCTAGTTTTTATTCATACCATATTTGTGTAGCTCGGACGTTTTGATCGGTAATCCTGACACTTTTTTCCCTCTTTTCGTGTACGCAGTTCGCCATGACGGTTGTTATATTTTAATAGATCGGACAATTACGCACGCTACGGTATATTATATTTTATTTATTTATTTTTATATGTTTTATTTATATAATGGGAAAGGGGGGTGATTTAAACTTTTATTGAGGGAGGGGCTTTGGGGCATGTATACAGACACACTGTCTGTCCCCACAGTCACACTGCGGGGGTCCAGATCAGTAAGTGACAGGGGACTGCCCCTGTCACTTACACTTAAAGGCTGCAGCATTTTAGGGGTTAATGATCGCTGCATCCTGTCATTAATGGTAAGGGCTGGGCTGCTCACTGCAGCCCGCCCCCACCTCCTATGAAGCGCGCTCCGCTCCGCTTCATAGGAAACCGATACATACATCGTCTGGGGACAGTGACCCATGGCGTACTGGTATGTCCAAAGTCGTCTAGGGGTTAAAGTGTCACTGGTTTTTTTGTTTGTTTGTTTTTTTGCAGAAATCAATAGTACAGCCAATTTTAAAAAAAACTTTGTAATTGGGTTCATTAGGCAAATATGCCATTATCTGGATTCAAAAAGACTTTCCCCAGCCCCCCCCCCTCTCTCTCATTCACTGCTCATTATCAGGAAATCTCGACTCTTTTTCACCAGTCAAACCCTGTGTAACCTATGAGGGGAGGGGGAGGAGGGAGATTAGCTGGCAGCATAGAGCAGAGAACACAGGATTACACAGCGGGACCTGTGTGAAAGCCGCTATTTAGAGGTCAGAGAGGTCAGTGCTGACTTCCGAGGAGATAGCCCGGTGATGTAGCTGTAAATTAAATCTTTGTTGTCCTGTTTTGGTGCCTCATCTCCCTCCACCCCTCCCCTCCTTATAAGAGAACCATGAAGATAGGGGGGAGAGCTTCAAATTGCTTTTTCATGATAAAAATGCAAAAAATTTTCAGCTAATAAACCCAATAACAAAGTTTCTTAAAATCGCTTGGACTATTGACTTCTGCAAAAAAAAAAAAATTAAACAACAGTGACACTTTAATACAAAGACTCTGCAACAACCATGTGATACATGTTGTAATTGGTACATTTCTCTTCCCCAATGGGGAAACATTGTAGTTGTGCAATGGTCTCAGAGACCACCCTAGAGACCTAGCCTAAATTTCAGGACACTGCATGTAATTTTCTACATGTGATATCCCAATGTTCTAATCACATATGATTATACAGCACAATGCTCTAGAATACTCTACCAGGCGGCATTCCCTTAGGCCTACCTATAGGCATATGTCTATAGGTACATTCTTCCCCGTATATAAGTTCACTAATGGACGCCATTAAGAATCCGTCACCTATATTTTTAGAAGCAGCCAGTCTTAATAAGATACAAAAGCCCCACAGCATAGAAGACAAAAATCGTGCAAGTACGTCAGTAAATGTAATTTAAGAAATCCCTTCCCTGTTTATCAATTTATTGGCCCAGATTTATCAATCTGCCAGAAAACAGCTCTGTCTGGTTTTGCCCAGACCAGCCATATAAGAGCTGAGCTGTGATTGGTTGCTATGGGCAAAACTAGATAGCTTTGCTTTCTAGCAGATTGCTAAATCTGGGCCATTGTATTGTTCTCCTCTCATTACATAAAAGGCGTCTGTGTTATTTTACCATCAGTTCAACATATTCCACAAATTTATATTTCAAATAAAGCTTTCCCATTTTGAGCATCGGCACCCATAATCCTCTTTGTATGTTTTGGTACCTTGTAATTTTGGAGCGCATTTTCTGCTTGTGTGACTGTCTTAGGATGATGGACAAGGGGATCTCCGTCTATAGCCATCTTGATGGGGGAAGGATACTTATAATAACCTCTGTACAGTTTACCTCTGCTAATCTTAGGCGCATTATACCTGATGTATTATCATTATTGTATTGTGTTGTTTTCCAAGGGAAGAGATCAAGTGGCAGGAACATCATATTTCATTTCTCAAGTATATCTGAAGGAAATAAAAAACCCTCGATGTTCTCTATATAGAGAGATAATGATGTCTTGTTTTATAAGAGATGACATGTTACTCTTCACCATGTGTGATCCTTATGAAGACTTACACATTGTGAGAAAATGTGTGGGCGGTGTATTATAGAAGGCCTTTAATAAAGAAAAATAATCATTATAGTGCCATTATTTCTATAAACACTTAGATGTACATGAATAAATTGAGAAATTGCAATCAGAAACCTGGATGTGGCTCATAGGTCCATTGAAAACCGCAGGGCTGAGAGATATGAAATAGTTTTTGGACACACCAGGATCGGAGGATTTGTGTTTCATCTATACACGGCTGCACTATACAAATTGTATACAACAGCCTCTCCGGTTCTAGGCGTGCAATGCACGCTTTACCATTAACTGTTAAATAGAAGAATGGAAACCCAAAAAGGCACAGGAGGGAACAGTAAAATCCACCTCCTAAGCCCTACTGCCATCAATGCTGAGTAAAGCGCCCTTCAGTCAGCTTCATTTTATGTTTTTGTCCTATATTACTTGTTAGTTTTTCATGAGAGGGACCAGCAGTGTAGTTTATTGCACTTGACATTTACAACATATATAGGTTGAACGATTTTTATTACGTTAGCTGAAGTATGCATTTCCACCCGAAGTACAAATAGAGGATGTCTATCCCATTTGACATACAGAGAAAATAACTTGTGCATCTTCCTACAAAGCAGAACCTTCTCGACACACACATTTGTGTGCTTTATTCTTCAGGTGATCTCTTACGTAAAAAAAACATACTGATGATATATAGAAAACAACAGGGAGTTATCAGGCTCCATTGGTATATTATGTTAGCACACTGCGCATTTCTGAGCTCCTGTGCCCATGCACATTGCCTTTTTCTAATACAGCACTGGTATACTTCAAGGTATGGCAAAATGTATGACAATGGCGTACTCCTGACGGGTCCATATTGTTTAATGGACTGAACATAGTCTTCCAAACCCAAAATGGATTCCACAGTCCTGGCCCATGCTGCATTCTAGCTTTCTCTAGCCCTTGTGTACTTTGATGAAAGGCTACAGTATATGTTGATTTTTTTGTTTTTTTTTACGTCTACCTGTCACATCAAATAAACTTGTACATTCTGGTTCAGCACTTTGGTATCTCCTTGTATGGAGCAGAGAGACTTTCAGGTTAATAGTTGCAGCCCCAAACTCCAATCATCTTTAGGAATTTTTACATGTTCTGCCTGTATTAGATGGTACAGTAAGACACAGTCACTGTCGTTACAACTTCCAAAATCTAAATCAACAGTAGATGTGAAATAAAGCAAGTTTGCAATATACATTCATTATTTTTCTTGTTGTTATCATGCTGTAAAACAAAGCTGAACTTACCAGAAATCCAGGTCCAGTCTCCTGAAGGCAGATTTTCTGACACAGAATTTCCGGCCAGTACAGAGAGTCACGGCTCAATATATCTATCAGTCACATGACTGCCTTGTATCTGTGATCGCTTAAATGGCCTGGGACACACAGAACTTCCTGTTTTCTGACTGTTTCCTGTCTTTTGAGAAAAAAAAAGTCAGAAAACAGGAAGTGCTGTGTTTTCCATGATAACTAAAAAATAAATATTGAATGTAATTCACAAACTTTATATCACATGTACTGTTATTTTAGATTTTGAAAGTTATAATGACAGTGACACTTTAAGTAACTTGCAGAATAGGTAGCAGCCTTGGGGGCCGCAACAGTTTTGGCGGAAAGGAGCATTCACAGAAACCCTTATAGAAAGGATAAAAAAAACAACACTTAGTTACAAGGCATGAGCAGTTAGCCAGAATCCCAGCAAAAAGAGCGGCAAGGGGACAGTTTAGTAACTAAGATACAAAAAACGGCAGGTCCTTACAGGGGTTATCCCCATCCACAGGAGGGCAAGCGCGTTTGCTGCTGCTCCATTTGTTTGCCATTCACATGATTTGTGGGAAATCCAGCGGTCGCACCCCCACCGATCAGCTAGCTATCCTCTACCCTGTGGATAGGGTAAAACTTTTAAATGTGGGATAACCATTTTTTGTTGTTGTTTAAAATAGGCAAGGACTGGGACATAAGGATTTAAAGCACAAAGCCATTGGACACACACCATGGGAGCAGATAAAGGAGGGGCTCTTTACAGCTTTTATATGGGTCATTAATTGAGCTTATTTCACTCCTGCTAGAACTGCATATATGGTATATGGGAGGACATTGGGGGATGTTCAATGATCCCTCTAGTTCTGTACGTTCATGTCATCTAAAAGAGAGATATAAATTATAATGGTCACACTTAAGTTCTTATGATCCTCTTAGGGTTTGCCTCACAAAATACATAACAAATATGCAGCTACACAAAATTATGCTATTACCAGAACTCTTTCCAGAATGTTCACGCAGCTGCCTGAGCGGTAGTTTGTTTGTGCCCTCCAGCAAGTAATGCTAAAATATTTAGTATAGTGATATATTGATCAGTATTTAGTTAGCAAGCATGAAAGCTGTGGTCATGATCTGAATGTAGTTTATACTGCAGATGTTATACTGGACGAGCAGATGTGCTCTGTTAGTTTAAGTACTTGGCTTTTAGCCCTTGTTTTGCTTAGCTATATACATGTTAAACCCCTTAACCTGTAAGAGTAATTTTAGAAACTCAAAACATATATATATATATATATATATATATATATATATATGTATACCTTTATATATCCAGCAATTTGGAGCCACTCCGAATGGGAATGCCGAAAGTACAGTGTCATATATGCCAAAATGGAACATGGCACTAGAGTGCAGCATAACTTTCCTCTGGAATGGTTGCACCATTGATCATAAAACACTGCAAGCAACCACGTCAGATGACAACTATGCTGGTTTACTGGATATATGTGAACCAGGCCTAATTCTTGTAGTTATGCATTGGAAAAACAGTCATATCACAAGGGAGACCTGTCATACAAAAATTGAATCCATATCATTTGTATTCATTGTTGTAACAATTATAGAATGCTATAAGATATAATAATAAAAGGAAAATAAAGGATGCCCCAAAATGCCTACATGGCTACATAGCTATGTAAGCAGTGAGACTATACTTACTGGAGATGAGCTTGACATCTCAGCCATAGGCTGTATCCATGTTTTCCAGGACTCCCTAGGGCTGCATTTAACTTCATCAACCAACGGTAATCAAACACTGAGAGTGGGCAGACCTGGGCAAGCTTGAGCCGTGCTCATCTCTAATCCTCACCTTTCTTGTAGTTGTTTGAGACAGTAATAACCTAAAGCAATGCTTTTCATTGCAGTCAAAGAGGCATGGCCAGAAAACTTCAGTTAACTTAATTTCTTTGGTCACGCCTCTTTGACACTTCAAAGCAGTGATAAAAAGCATTTCTTTAGGTGATTGCCGCCTCAGACAACAACAACAACAAAGGTGATAGTCTCACTGCATACATAGCAGTGCAGCAGTTTGCAATGCCTTTTCTAGCTGACAGCTTCCATTTAAAAATTGAAGTATATACTTCCTGAGAACAGATATCAAGAACAGCGGTGCAGGTGGTGGTTGTGGTGGTGGTGGGGGGTTTACTCCGTACCACTTTACAGATTTTTCAGTAAGGCTGTGTTCACATCCGTGTCAGAATCTCCTTTGCTCTCTTTTTCTGTGGACACCATAGGGGAAGATGGACCTCATTATAACTCATTGGGGGGCGCTGGTAGTATGCATCGTGCTATATATTGCTCTGGTCGGAGAGTTTTTATTGGGTATAGGCATACATTGAGAAGCAAACATGCTCTTTTGTTTCAGATTTCAATATTCCACTTTGCTTCTATATTTCGTCTTGGAACACCATTAGATTTTTTTTTTTAAGGTCCAAACATCTGTCCTTATATAAATTTATAGCAGATGGAGTTACAGTATATTATAAAAAATCAGGCTGCCAGCAGTACCCACATGGTACAGCTTTATAGGTTATTGCATATTGTTTGTAATAGAAGAAAAGACTGGATTTCTTCAGCTTACGTAAAATCATTCAATTTTATTTCAATAATTCATTAAAAAGACAGCCGACGCGTTTCGAGCCTAGCCTGGCTCTTAATCATGGCATCTAAGTGATAATGTTACAAGACAAACAAAATATTAGTGTATGTACAGACAAAGTGATTAAAATTACACATAAAGTATTAGTCACAAAGGAAATGGACAACAAAATGTTACTGAGTAAGCACGGATTGTATAACATATGTGGTATTATCGTAATGCGCTTAGAGAATAATTGCATGACATAACAACCTTGTTCTGCACACCGTTGTATTATAGATGAGATAAGACATACCATATAATATGAACTCTAAATGTGATGTGTAATAAGACACTCAATAAAACAAGTGTGGGAAAAAATCTGTCCCAAAAAATGGGAAAAACCTAAATGCAAAGAATCAGCACATTCTAATAGAATACCTGGAATTAATGCAATCATTGGGGAAAGGAATAATGCCTCCCATATTGAACGAACACCATGGAAACAAAAAGTCTCTGTAATACACAAATGAAATAGATGGCTAATGTATGCAGAGACCGATGGCACAAGTTGCATAGTCATGTTGCATGAGCCATATGTATCCACTGGAGTATGGAGATATAACTACATAGCCACTCACCTAAACGGGACCAGGACAGCAGGAGAGACGCTTATCGCGCCGCAGAGAAATGCAGCGTCTAAGACAGGTGATTGAGTGTCGGGATAAGTGCCCGGCGAAACCGGAAGTGTCGTCTCGCGTCACATCCGGTTATTGGAACGCATTGTGCGTGTCACCAGCGTCTTAGGAATGAATTGGTTGGCTTTATACAATTGTTCTGCGTTAAAATACGCAATTGCGTATTTTTGAAGCGTGAAGCTACATGCGTTTTTCGCACAGGTTGTTAACAACTGATGCTTTGCTAACAACAAGCTTCACGCTTCAAAAATACGCAATTGCGTATTTTAACACAGAACAATCGTATAAAGCCAACCTGCGTTTTGCAGTCAAAAAGAAAAAATAAATAAATAACAGGGAATTTGGAGAAAAAGGAAGGGATCTGCAGATGTGATAATATAGTATGTAAATAAAATGCTAATTAAGTAGTGAAAGAAGGAAAAGGAAAAGGAAACTGGAAACTGTAGTACGGAGAAAAAGGGAGAGAATATAACCAAAGGTAGAAATGTTCCACAATGGAATGATTCACAATAAAATGAAAAATAGATTAACTATAAAGTTACTAAGTGTGAAACACAAACCATGAAACGGAGGAGGGGCAAAATATTATATAGTACACAAACCAAAGTGTCATTGGTCGGGATGGAATAGATAATTAATACAAAAACATGAGATCACTTCTGATATTGAGACCAGAAGGTGCTCGTGTGCCCAATCTAAAAATCCACTCTGCCTCCTTTTTTAACACTTTTTTTCTCCAATCTCCTCCCCTTCTTGGTTCCAAGACCCTATCTCTGGTAAAACATCTAAAGGAATTTAAACTGCCGTTATGTGTTGAGCAAAAATGTCTGGCAGCTCCAGAGAGTTGTAAACCACCATGTTTTATGCTGTGTACATGTTCTGCTATGCGGACCTTCAGTTTTCTTATGGAGCATCCTACATACTGCAGGTTGCATTCCCCACACTGTATGATGTATATGATGTGGTCCGACTCGCAACTTAAGTGATGGTTTATGTTGTATGTCTTAGTCATGTCACTGGAATGAAAAGTGGTGTAATTCCCTGTGTTTTTGCACATGCCGCAACAAGGTTTGTTGCACGGGGTAAAGCCTACTTGTCTATTGGATCTGAGGCTACAAGTTTGTTTGGTGCTAACAAACAGACTTGGAGAAAGTAAACTGCTGAGAGAGGGTCCCCTGCGGGAAACAAAGTGACAACCATCATCTAATACCCTTGCTAGACCCTCGTCTTGGCGTAAGATGCCCAGATGTTTTTGTACAATGTTTTTAATTTTCATAAATTCCTTACTGAAAGGGGTGCAGAAGTATATGCCTTTATGGAATCTGTCATTGCGAGTTTTGCTGTTATTTTTGAGAAAGTCCACTCTGGACTTATTGGTTGCTATGTTTTTAGCTCTATTGAGGGTAAATGTGGAGTAACCTCTGTCACTTAGTCTTTGTTCAGTGTCATGTAATTGGCGTTGTGTAGCCTCTGGAGTGGAACAAGCTCTAATTGTTCTGATGAACTCACCTACTGGTATAGATTGGATAGTGTGTCTTGGATGCTGACTGGTTGCATGTAGAACCGTATTGCTTGCCATCGGTTTTCTGTAAATGGCAGTGTCTACTCTACCTGTTAGGGGATTTCCCGTAAGATCAATGTCCAAAAAAGATATCTTAGTACTAGAAACTTCATGTGTGAAGTGTAAGTTATACTGGTTCTGGTTGAGCAACGCAACAAAGGGTGGTATGGACGACACATCGCCAGACCACATAAGTATGACATGAGTATGTCATCGATGTATCGCCCATACCACCCGATGCTGCCGCCAAACGTATTCTGATCTGAGTAGATAAACTCCTCCTCCCACCAAGCCATTACCAGATTAGCTAGGGGCGAGAATTTAGCCCCCATGGGCGCGCCCACTAGCTGGAGGTAGAAAACCTTGTTTGTATATTGAGTTTGATAACTAGTATTAGGTGATCCATAATAGCTCCTCTTAGAAGTTTATCATATAGCAATATGGGGGGGGGATTTATCAAGACTGGCATCTTCCATGCCAGTCTTAAAGTGATACTGTCACCCCCTTTCTGTATGAACACTTCTCTAAACAGCTGAGTTCTACAATTTTCATACCTTACATTACAATAGATTTCTTGGCGCTTGGTCCAGTAAAAAATGCTTTTTATTGTTGTTGGATTGTGCCACTTTAGGCACATCATGACGTCACTGAGGGGCAGGGCCTACAGCGCCGATGTGGGTGGGACAAAGTGGCACATCGTTTGTGAAGCCCCGCCGAGGTGGCACAATCCACCAGTGATAATAAGCATTTTTCACTGGACCAAGCATCAAGAAACTATTATAAAGTAAGGTAGCAAAACTGCAGAATTTAGGCGTCACAGTTGTGTAGAGAGGTCCTCATACAGAAAGGGGGTGACAGTATCACTTTAACCCCCACACACACACTGTGCATGGGCACATCTCTACATAAAATCATGCCTATTGGACCTGCCTGAGCTCAGAATTGGCATAGATTTTACTAACAATTTACCCCAGCAAGCAGCCTAAATTATCGTAAATGTACTGTGGATGTGGCCGTGCCCACTGACCCACCCTCTCCCTGCCTTTCTGGGCGAGAGCAGTGCGGACAACAAATATTTGCATAGTTTTTGCACAACACATGATAAATCCCCCGCTATGTCTATGTGGGAGATTTGAAGCGGTTTCAGTCAATAAGTTATAAGTTCTACTAAATCATTTCCATCAAGTGTATATGTCAATCTGCTCAGCTCCTCCTGCTCTATAACATGGGACCTGCAGATTGCACTGTATCTATACTGGTTGTGTTACTTTAAATGTTGGTGGCACAGAAGGAGACATCTTTGTTTCCCCATTTATGTTTTTCCCAATGGCAGCCCAGTGCAGATCAGACTCCATAGACATTATACTACTGGCATATGCCACTCCACAACACGAGAGAAGATGCAAGTAAATGGACCATCCTGTCCCTGTTGAACTTCGAGCCATGCTGAGAATTTCCTGGTATATAGTCCCACCACTATAACACTACTAGTTTTATTCACTAGATCTTTTGTAGATATAGTTATTTAAGTACATTCCTCTAGGATTATCATAATATACAACTTTTATACAAAAGAGGATTTTATGTAGAAAAAAAAATTCCCGTAAGACAGTGCTGTCTCCATGGTAACCATAAAATATCTGTTTTCCTTCTGATGAGACTTTCAGTGTGAACCTGGAGCAGAGATATGAGGAGCCGAGGCTAGTGCCGTCACTTTACACCGGAGAGGATAAGGGTGGATAAGGGTGATGAAAGGATGATGTAAACCGAGCCCAGGTTACTCCACTGGGCCTTGTTAGCTGATCAACCTGCTGCTTTCTAAGCAACAACCCCCACCCATAGAGTTCTATTTATTACCAAGGCTCTGGAGGAATAAAGTAAGAATATATAGGATTATAATTGTGTTACTCCATAACTGAATCGGATAGATTCGCTGTAATGCGCCATATTATGTGATATTTACCAGGTCATGCAACAGGATCAGTAAAAACTCTACCTAGGTCCTGGTTTATTTACCTGGATTACTCATGACATTTACCTCTAGTTTCTATTCTACATTTCATTTCATTTCCTATATTAAAGAGAATGTAGCACCTATATATGTTTTTACAAATTAGAGCCAAATACTGAACCATGTTCTTTTTTCTGTTTCTATTTTCTAATTGTAATTTTTTTTTTTAGTAGATTATAATGGGGGATCTTGCCTGAGCTATTTTATCAATGTTTATTGGCATGCTTTACAGAAATCCTTGTGTGCCATAGACACAATAGACACATAGACACACATAGACAGATAGCAAATCCAGAGAGACAAAGCAAATACTGATACTTTTCTTTTAGCTAATAACTGTAGACAATATTATACCATTTAATCATCCCGCCTCCAGTGCACTTAACCACCTAATTAGCATAAAGAAAATAATCTTCTAACAGCATGGAAACAGCGCTGAGGATGAAGGTTAGAATCTTACCATTATCCTCAGTGCCCTGTGCCCAATAGGGACATAGCAGTAGGCAATGTGGGGAAGAAGAACTAGGCATGCATGCTGCAGCTCAACACTGCCTCTGTAGCCCTAAGCTTGAAAGGAAGACATAAGTTTAAAACTTTGTAGGCAGCCATCAGCTAGGTCACAGGTATAATTTTAATTATTAATTATAATTTTATTTCCCCATAAGATATCTGTCGATGTCTGCAGCTGAGGATGATACATAGCTGACAGATTTGCTTTTTTCTTTAAAGCTGGGTTCAAACTATTTTGATCTGTGTTTTTAGCAAAAACCTGGATCAAAAAGGCCAAAAAATGCTAATCTTTCCATTATTATTTTTCATTCTATATTTTTTCTTTATATATATATATATATATATATATATTTGTGTGTGTGTGTGTTTATACATATATATTTTTATTTGTTCTTTTACTTGTATCCACATACTGTGTATCTATTCTCAGCCTGACAAAATACTAGCCTCTGTTCTACACAGAACACCAGTGTCTGTGATTGTGTGTAAACTACGTTATAATGCTTTATTGTGCAGACGTTGTGACCGCGGCTTCGCTTCCAAGCCAGTCTGCTGACGCTGCAGGGTAGACTCGCTCCTCCTTTTAACTCATAAAGCTATTTGCTCTTTTATATTTACTCTAATATTGGTCTTCTAATTTCTGTCCTTTACAGCTCATTTTATCGCTCTCAATATAATATTCCTTCAATTGCCTCATATAATCTGACATACACCTCTCCCTTCCCTTCCCGAGTGTGCGAGCCCAGTCCTTATCCGTTGTGATTAGATGAAGTCTGTGCAGCTGACTGAGCGCTCGGGCTTGGCGTACGTGTGCTGGTAATTACATAGAGAGGATGGGAGGCTCACATGATTAATGTATAAGGCTCAGCGACAGTAATTAATGTTCAGGATGATTTGTTTGATTCAAATTTGGCTTTTTATTATTTATTTTCTCTTTAATGACATAACCCTACAATTAAAATGTGTGACATGCATATTAGTTGTATGGCTAAAAAACACAAGAAGATCTAATAGCATACCAAGTAGAGTTGTGTACGGGGGAGGTTAAAGGGGTTTCCAGGAAGAAAAAAAACATAACTGAACAATGTGTAATTGGTGGAGGTCCAAACTCTCAATATGTTTTCTAGCTCCCTAGATCGAACAATGACACATTAATGGCCTATCTTATAGACCCCCATACACATTAGTGAAAAGTTGGCCGAATTCAGTTTATGTATAGACGATTTTGGGAAGGGAAAGATCAAGCATGCTGTATTTCAGCTACCCAACTCTTATGTGCTCAAGAAGATGAGCTCGTGCAGCAGGAATGCTCACCGTTGATAACTGACCATTTAAAAGGGCCGACAATTATATGACAAATGTTAAATTGCTAGCTTGTCAGCTGATCGCATCATTTGTGCAAGCATTTTAATCATTGCTAGTCGGCCGCACGTCTTGTATACATGGAAATGTGTGAATGACTATGAAGAAGTTAATAGTTTGCACGACTAATCCAGCAGTTGGTCATGATTGATTGATCTTTGTAAAGGCTCGGCAAACGAGGACTGATCCCGCTGATCTGCACTTCAGCGCTAGATCAGGCTGTGTAAAATTCCCATTTAGAACACCTGAAAAAAATGGCAGAGCCAAGCATTAAGAAGCATGGGGAGGATAAAAGAAATACTTACCTCCCTAGCTCCAGCACTTATGCCCCTATACAGCAGCTTTGGTCCCTGAGAGGATCTGGGAGGCAACGTTCCAGGCCTGCCCAGCCAGGCGGCAGCAGAGACTTTGGCACTTTGGCCAAAGGAATTCTCCTTTAATTTGGCTGATGGGTAAACCACTTTTATGCTAGTTTCAAAAGAGCATCTGTATGACATCCAGGCGCAACGGCAGGTCTCAGGACCTGTACCAACAGCATTTTAGATCTTTATGATGCTGTTAGTATAGTCCATTAGACCAGTTGTAGAAGACTTGTAGAAATAATATGGATGTAGGAATGTGGTTGTATAATGCTCAGATAAAATGGGCCTATTGGCTATATCTATTTACCTATTTTCAGGCAAACACCACTAGTAAATCTACAGGCGGCCAAACACATTAGACTAATGTTGTTCAAATCTGCTATTGTTACCTGATCTACTATGTCTACTATGCAACAGATGCAAAGAGTATAGGCAGGGTCATAGGCAAATGATGAATACATTATTGGGCAAGACTACATCAATACTGGTCAATTATGTACTAGCTCCTAAAATAGAGGTTTTTACAATGGTAGCCGGAGGCATGGAGATTTCAGTCTCAACCATTGATATACACCAGTCAGCAGAATGCCATCCCTCAGTCCATCCCAGATGCACTGGTCAGTTTTTACAGCAAACGTTATAATCCATACAGAAGACTGCTGACATTTGCAGCATTAGTTGTAATGTTCTTCATATTTTATGACTTTGGAAAAGAAAGGAAAGGATTGTCCTTAGGAAGGGTCATAGGTCTCATTAAGCGTCAATAGGGCATCAGTTGTAGCCTCAGGGTCAAAATGCAAAAGGTTGTTTTCCTCTTTCTATGGTGGTGAACACTACTTATAAGCGGCTGACCACAGAAAAAGCATGGGATTTTTATGGCGTCACTTCATTCATTAATGCTGCAAGTGTAGGAGTGTCACCATAGTCCATTCAGTGAGATGGAGCAATGTGTAACCGCAAGCTCAACGTCCAATGAATGAGATCACTGTCCATTCATTATAGGGTTATACTGTGGTCAAAGAATGGACAGATCATCTCTGTAACCATTAGATAGTACTGCATTCATTGAAGTCATAAAACTATTCCAGTTCCTGACCAGCTCCTTCCTAACCTATGCCCTTGTTACACCCCATTTCTCACATATATGTGCCCTCTAAAGTGATCATGGGAAGACTAGGAATGCATACTGATGAGGAAAGATGTCCAGACGCTGGAAAAGGCCACGCAGCTCTGTTATAAACTACATTTTCCTTTATGTCCAATGGAAGCAGAACACGTGACTGCTATGGATCCAGAGCTAAGAAGGTGCTTGGTTTTTTTTTCTTTGGCTCCTTTATTGGGTGGGGAGGGGGTATCCAAGTTTTGTTTTAATTTTTGCATGTGACATGACACAGACCCTTCCTGTATTACTGAAACCCCCTGTCTGTAACCCTTCTCCTGTTGGTTATTCTATCTTGCCAGCAGTAGTTAGCACTGGGGACAGAAGGACGGCTGCCATTGGTATGATGGTTTTCAGTACAAATGGAGGTGTACTTTAATCTCCCTCTGTATTGTGCTATTGATATGATAAAAATAAATACAATAATAATGTATTAATAAAAATGGCCGCCATCCTGGATCAAGGGCAAGTTTCCAATAGGAAGGTGGTCATGAAGCATATCAAAGAAGAATGGAATTGTCTCAGAAATCAATTGCTGCAATCAAATGTGTAATTCAAAAGTTATCAACACCTACAATTCTAGTTCATAATGCTTGGACCTTCAGCTCCGTGTTTAGCACCATGGACAGCGCACCACATAGCTGTGCATCACAGGGAATGTTTCTGATTGTTGTTGCAACTTTGTGTATTGATAACTTTAGAACCACAAGCAGTATTGCAAAGCAACTTCTGAGACAATTCAGGTTTTCTTTAATATGCTACATGACCACCTTCCCATTGGAAAAACATGTCTATGATTCAAAATGGTTGCTTTCAAGATGGCGTCCATATTCTGGACAAAGCCTAAAAATAGGACCCCTTACCCATTACTTGTTGCAGTATTCAGTATATCATTTACCTCTTCGTTTCTGACACTGTTGACCTTGTGTATAGATAGATAGATTCTTTTTGCATAATTTGACCCTATGGACAAGTTACAGGATATATTTCTTGTGACATGGCCAAATAATGTGAATAGAGATTTACCCGTGTTTTCATCTCCAGTTAGAAGAATACAATGACCAAACGTATGCATCTAGTAACCTGACATACAGTAATGTCACCATTAAATGCATATTCACTATCCACCCTGAAGTGCCCTTTCAGGCAATATGTTACTTCACATCTGATGGTAAACGAAAGGGCACAATCTCATTTTCAAGAAAACATATTTTATTCTGCATTTAATCACTGCTGAACACATTATTTTGCTGGAGCAAAGCATTTCTTCTATCTTCTGTTTGAGACTATTTGGCATAAAAGTGTCACATGACCCCAGAACGTCTCCTCGCCTTTATCTTTCTAGAATGAATGAAGATGAAGTTGTTTCAGCAGATTCCTTCATGTATTATCTTATGAAATCAAAGGATCATGTAACGCTCGACTTATTTTCTGATTTCATTGGCATGGAAAAGGTTGATCTTTTGTGACCCATTTTCAGCAGGTTACAGACAAAACCAAGGCTGTATATGCTCCAGCAACAACTCACATATTATCCAGTAAAATGCCATTAGAATTTACATTTGATCAAAAATAGCTCAGTATGCAGCATGTCAATAGCATTTGTTGAACTATCCTTTTAAAAGCAGATATAGAATAGCTGTAATGGCTCCGGCATAGATGGAAACCATGACCGTAATTAATAAAAAAAAAATTCATTGTCTATTGTGGATGTGCCACTACGTTATGGATTTAAAACATTTTTTTTTTTTTTTGCAGACACATTTAAATGCTAAAACTGGTCATAAAGGAGAAGTCCAAAGGAGATATTAAGTACAAATGCCTTTTTCCAGAAACAGCGCCACTGTTGTCTGTGGCCTGTGCTGGTACTGGTACTTATGGGCATGAGTGGCTCTATTTCTGTAAGGTTACGTGCACACTACAGAATCCCATTGGAAAACCCGTCATAGATTTCGCAGCTTGCACCTGCTTGCGGAATCTGGCGGCCACGCTCATTTCCACCCGTGCCATAGACTCAATTTTATGCACGGGCGGATTTTGCCGCCCGTCCAAACAATGAACAGGTCCATGAGTGGCTGCGCAATTCGCGATGGGTTTTACATTGGGATTCTGTAGTGTGCACATAACTTAAGAAGGAAGCTATAAACCCCATTAACAGTGCAAATAGGTTTAATATTGAGTGTTTCTTCCCGTTATGTTTTGATAACACTTATGTATGGAAAGCCTATGTTTGTATGGTGTGAGCACATTATGTACGAAAATGACTATATTATCAGTGTCTGTGTAGTTCATCTACCAGAATAACACATACATTCCTCAGCATGGCAGGGGCAGAATACTGTACATGCCAAAATATAGCTATAATGCTCAGCACTGTTATATGGTTCAGCAAGCCTATTATGCAGGAAAACACTAGACATAGAGGCTAGTTATAAAATAAGGCCTTATCGGGCTACGCCGCTCATGGTGCTGAAAGTTTATCGCCAGCCTGTTCTGTATTCAACTTGACTCAGCCGCACTACTTATTCCACGAGCAGTAACCTCATGGGCCCTGCAGAGACAAGTTATGGAAATAATGCCAGGTACAGGCGAAAATACAAATGGGAAGGAAGTGCAGATAAAGGCAGCAGCCGGAGCCGGCTCGTGATAAATGTATTCTGGAGGTCTCTCAGCTGGAAGACTAGCAATAGCCAAGGCTGCCCCTGATAATCTCAGTCAGAGAAGTCACCCTGCACAAGATAGAAGCAAGCACTCCCTAAAACTGTCTGCAGCAGATAAGCCGCACACAGGTCACTCTGCAGAAGCTATAGATTTTACTAATCTCATGTTGTTCAGTATAAAATGGAGCCGGCGAGGAGCTACAGTATAGGAGGCGGATGTGATCCTCCATCTTCCAGCCATTCATAATGATCATTGTTTTGTAGTTTCCTGACCCCAGAGAATCCATAAAGAAGCCGTACCGATTCCTTTAAAATGTTAAATATTCCTCCTCTTAGAAATACAGAAAGCCTTACAAGGTTTGTTACTGAAATTTATTACTGTTCATTGCTGAAACACATTATCACCGCCGCGCGCCAGGATAAACTGTTTTTTTCTTTTTTTACGACTTGTCCTTTAAACCTGCTGCTCATTCTGGAAAATCTCTGAGTCTCCTCCACATTCACATTCTGTGTGGGAACTCCAGATTGTGTAACATTGGTCTAGTCTGTTAGTCCTGTAGTGAGTTTCTACACTGTGAGATACATACAGTAGGAGATAGATACACAGATATATAGATATGCTGCCAATGACTTATGTTTTTGCATAAATGTATTTTTTACACGTATGTGTCCATTGCATTTTTGCACATGATTTGTAATACTGTCTAGGGCTATGTTCACACAACGTATATTTTCGTAAAAGTACAGCCGTTGTTGCTGATTGCAACAACAGCCGTGATTAATGCGAAAATATACGTTGCGTTGCTGTCTATGGAATCCTGGCTGGAGTGTATACACTCCGACCGGAATCCCTAGCGGCGCCATAGAAAACTGAAATGTCGGTTTTCTGCGGCCACTATTCAGTAGTGGCCGCAGAAAACCCTGTCAGTGCACACTATGGAGCGAGCGGCTCCGGACACATCTCCATTGTGTGCAGTGGGGCGTTTTGATGCGGGTGCGCACGGATGTGGCGCTAAAGATCACCTGGCCGGTACTGCAGTAGTCTGAACATAGCCTAAGGGTACAGTGCCATGTACCATGTTAAAGTTTAGTAGTGAAATCCACTGTGATACTGAATCCTGTTAGTCTATGGCTCCATTTTTGTGGTGCATTTCACTAAAAGAATATAGGCGATAGCGGTTTAAAAAAAAATACAAAAAAACAAAACTAACTGCTGTGCCGTTAAAAATAATAAATAGATCATGCATGACCTGTCTGCGATCCCCTGGTGCACTCCCGCTTGCTTCTCCGGGTTCCCTGCTCAGTGACAGCTCACTCAGCCAATCATTGGCTGTGGCAGGACAGCACGGAGAGAAAGCTTTACGCCTTGACGTGGGTTGAAGGGGTACTAATCCTCATAATTCCGTCATAAAGATGTGTGGAGACTTACAAGCCATTTTTGCTCCACTGGGAATTCTGGAAAGAAAGGATAGAATTAGTATCCCTTGGGCCGACATCAATACAGGCCTCTCACTAGCCAGCCAAAACCCTGCTCTGCACCGAAGTGGGGCAACAACCCTGAAACAGCTGTCTGCAGATGGGAAGTCTTTCCTTTTAGAGAGATTGTTTGGCTTGGTATAATATCCCTAGTCAACGTTCTAAGACTCCTGGACAGAGTAAGACTTGACTTGAAGAGACATCTCTTTGCCTAAGAGGTGTAACAGCTATTTTGCACATCCTTTCTCCCAGGAAGTTCCATAGGCAGTGTATGGAGCATTGGCCAAGGATTCATGCTGTCGCCCTATTTATGTAGGGAACATTTGACCTCTGCTCTTGTGATTGCTGAGATAGGGAATAATAGTTAATCTTGGGATAATCCCTTTGATCCATTGGTCGTGTCATGGATAACAACAACACAGGTGTTTGTGCTGTAACGCTCAGTGTGTGCCTTAGTGTCAGGTTGCAGGTCCCTGACTGATTCACACTAGAGACTCTTGTTTACTTGCTCTTCTAAAGCTATGGCATCAGGCATTAGTTTTACATACCGACTAACGAAAGTGCTACGACAGAGCGGATTAGACCACCTTCTTCCAGAACAACTAGTATTGGTAATAGCAGCATATCTGATCGTCAATGTTGTTTAGGCATTAGGATGATGTGAAGTCAAGGGAGAATCATGCAGTGCCAGGGGCGATTTATAAACATACCGGAGAGATTATACCATGCAGTGTGTTGCTAGCATTTAGCCTTGGCAGGCTCGCAAAGTCAATTATGTTCCTATATCTTCTGTTGTGTGTGTTTTTTTTAAACTGCAGGAGGCATGAAGGTGACTTGGGGCTTCAAGATTTATTGGGAAGACTAATACAAATAAGGGCAAGGTGATTTATTTATTTTCTATTGCCAATAAGGTAACAACATATTCCCCAGCCCTGCACAGAGATAATCTCTATTCACTTTTAGTTCCTGCTTTGAGACCCAACTAACCTCTCGCTATGTGTTGGAGGAAGTGACATTGGAATGGGGGGGGGGGGGGTCACAGAAAGTCCTTGCAAATGTCCTGTATCCTCTATGCTAGAAGGCTACAGTACCAACCACTAAGCAATTGTCCTGCACAATGGCACTACAATTGATGTTATTGATGAAAATGAAATGCCTTAATATAAATAGCTACTAAAAGGCTAACGGTGGCCATACACAGGCAGATGTTATAGGGGCAAGAACATAGGGGTTCATTAGGAGATTTGTCACATCCAGGTTAGAAAGAGACATCAGAATGAAACTTACAGGCATCTTCCCTTCCTTAGTACTATAGATGCTGTTGGAAAAAAGGCTGCACTGCAATAGGCTATACCCTATCCTCAGGATCACAGGTGGTCTCAGCAGCAAGAAAACCCGAATCTCCTGTCAGAGGTTACCATCAGGGCTGTGGAGTCGGACCTAGTTTTATAATTGAATTTTCATATGAATTTTATAAATGTTCCTCATGAATATATTTTATGTTCTATCAATCTAAACACCTTATTTATTAAAACCAGAAAAACACTTTCTCACATACATTAAGTTACACAGGGTGAAGCATTTCCTCCATATATCAGGGGGGACAAGGGGTGGTGGGATCATAATAAAGAAGTTCTATTTACCTGTCCCCTTGCCCCCTAAGTGCAGCCTCACAGCTCATGTCCTCCGTAGGGCACCCGATCCTGTGATGTCACGACCCCACTCAGAAATGCCTGCTCACCCAATCAGAGGACAAGCTGCAGTCACTGACTGGTTGAGCAGGTAGTTCTTGTGGGGCAGCGATAATTCAGAAGTGTAGACACTGACAGAGAGCTGAAAATCTGGGCCTATGTCTGACCTCTATATCACAGGGATCTAACATTGTTAACAGTTTTTCTATTATGTTTGGTGAAAATTTAGTTACAAACATAAAAGACCACCTGCTCCATCTAGTCTAGTATTGAGTTCTTCAGGACATGGTGGCTTGAGACTACAGGGTAATCTGCTTTATATCTTTGCCTTATTCGCTCATGTTGCCCCAGGATCATGTAGGACATTTCAAAAAAAGCTGCTGAGCCAGATCTACTTTACACTAGTGTGATAAATAAACCTGATAAAGGCATAGTCTAATATTGTACATTGCCTGTCCATGTAACACTGACAGGCAGTGATAATGCTTTGGCATACGTCTAATCTGTCCTTACAGAGCTGTATAGTTAATAACTTTTGATAGCAAAACATTTGATAAGTGATTAAAAAAAATGTCAAAGTAAAAAGAATAAAACTACAAGCAAACAAAAAAATGTTTCATCAAAAAAAGTACCCACACATATGGTATCACTGCATTTGTAATAAGCCAAGCAATAAAGTAAACATGTTACAGACATTGCATTGTGAATGCTGTTAACAACAAAAAAAATACTTGAAAAGTTTTCCACCCAAGTAGTAAAAACTGTAAATGTTTAGTCAATTTTCAAAAGTTTAATAGGGTAATAACACATAAATTTTTTTATATAATACAGAACTACAGATCAACCTTAAAAAAAAAATAAAAAACAAGCCATCACACTACATTGAAGGAATGGAATGCAGTGACACAAAAATTGTATAAAAAACCCTGAAAAAATAAGATATAAAAAGACCAAGCTATACAAATATGGTATTACTGTTTTCATACCGAATAGAAATAAAATGTTATTTTTTTCCACCTAGTGAAAAGTGAAGGAAAAGACTGGGTTAAAATTAGTGATGAGCGAACTTAGCAAATGTTCAGGTTCGTCCGAATCCAAACGCCCAGTATTTGACTCCAGGGGCCTGGAGAAGTTGGATGCAACCCTAGGGAGTCCTAGAGCTGCATCCAACTTCTCCATGCCCCTGGAGTCAAATGCCAAGAGTTCCGGTTCAGACGAACCTGGATGTTCAGTAAGTTTCCTCATCCCTAGTTAAAATTAGGCTAAAGCCCCTATCCAGTCAGCGATCGCTTGCCCCTCATCCCCGCTCTATTACACATGCTGACAGCAAGTGGGTAAGCGCAGGAGAGGCCGAGGGGAGCAGCGTGTGTAGGGGACTCCCCAGACAACCTTTAGATTATCCCAGGGAACCAATAGGAGATAGCGGGGGTCTGTTGACGCCACTCCCATTGCACATAGTGACGGCAGCAGATCGTTGCTATCTTAGTCGTTTGTCTTTCAACAGATCGGCTGATCGCTGCCTTCTTTTACACAAAGCAATTATCGTCCGTAATGACCGATAATCGGCCAATCAGGTTTCGCTTTGTGTAATAGGTTTCGTGTAAAAGCCTTTAGGTTTTCTTGATACTCAGACAAGAATACAAATGAAATTTCAGAGAATTTTCAATCCATGTGATACATGGAATTTCTGCAACAAATCTGCTGCATGTGTATTTACCCTTATCCTTCCTGTGCATACAAAGGTTGTTGTTGTGCTAATGTCGAGCTCCATTTATCTGCAGTGGGTACCTACAAAATACAGTAATCCACAGAGCTTCTGGCATATTTTATCATTACTATTATCTAGTCTGATATTTGGCCTAGGAATCTGTATGATCACAGAAAATTATACTAGAGAGGGAACATGACAAGAAAAAGAAAGCAGTGACGCAGGCACCGTCTCCTGAGAACCAGAAGATGTCATAGGAGAAGTCGGCATGTGGTGGATTTTTCCACTGTGATTTCATCACAGATTGAGGCCAGATCTGCAGCATACTCCATGTATTATATGCAGATTCCCATTCATGGATTTCATTGCTATAGTGTTCTAAAAATCCGCAACAGAAATTGACATGCTGCACATTTTAAGATCTGCACAGCAGGCCTATTCCTGTGGGGAAACCACGGCAGCCATGTAGATGAGATTACCGGAGACTCTGGTCCTGTATACCGTACCCAGATTATCTGCTTGTAGACTGGCCACACACAGCGCAATCTCATGGAAGGATTAATGAAAAATTTACTATTTTCCCAGTTGAAAAATAAAAATAGGTTTTGTGATCATTTTTGTGATCCGTCGTTGTATAAGATGTTTCTTAGATACAGTGGAGAAGCGATTGGATATTGATACCATTTGCCTCAAGAGACGCCTCGCTGAAGATGGTTTCCCAGCATTGCAGACATTGTTAGTTCTCACTTAGGGAATGACACAATCATTCTTCTCAGTTATTGATCTTCTACTCTTGCTGAAATTTGCACTATTATTATGGGCTTTATATACAAAAAATCCAGTGGAGTCTATTATTGCTGTGAATACCTGCGGTATATTATCATTTATGTTTTGTATTGCTTTATATGTTTATACTGATTCATAAAGGAGGCAGAATAAAGCATTGCTGACTGTGGCTTGTGGCACTTGTTGCTGGATGTACAGATAAAGACGAGATAATCCGTCACGCTTAGGTTTGTTATATGAGTACATTTATAGGAGGTGCGACAATTACCTGATGTATACAGCATGACTATACGCTATTGTTGTACTTTGCTCCTCCAAGGACCTGCAAAGACTCTGCTATATTTTTTAATGGACCTGACCCTCATCCATAATGAAGCATGAATAGCACTGTTATAAAGGCGCACTTAGTCTTTCTCCTCAGATATATTGAATTCTGTAAGGATGGATTAAAAGTAAAAAGCTGTGTATTAAACAGGCGAATTCCAATACCGCTTCTGGTTGAATAAAACTGCTGTGAAAAAGTGTTTGACCCCTTTATTGCATAGTTCTTACACTGATTGATTTAACATCTTTGCAAGGTTGCGTTCACACTACATATATTTCAGTCAGTATTGCAACCAAAACCAGGAGTGGATTAAAAACACAGAAAGGATTTGTTCACACAATGGTGAAATTGAGTGGATGGCCGCCATATAACAGTAAATAACTGCCATTATTTCAATATAACAGCCGTTGTTCTAAAATAACAGCAAATATTTGCCATTAAATGGCGACCATCCACTCAATTTCAACATTGTGTGAACAGATCCTTTCTTTGTTTTTAATCCACTTCTGGTTTTGGCTGCAATACTGACTGAAATATACTGACTGAAATATACATATACTGACTGAAATATACGTAGTGTGAACGCAGCCTTAGGCTATGTTCCCACACGGCATTTTTGCTCATTATTTTGCAAGTGGATTGAAAACACAGAAAGGCCATCTACTCAATGTTAAAATTGAGTAGATGGCCGTCATTTAATGGCAAATAATGGCTGTTATTTTAAAACACTGGTGGTTGTTGTGAAATAAAGGCCATTGTTTGCCATCAAATGATGGCCATCTACTCAATTTCACATAACAGTATGTGAACATAGCCTTTCTGTGTTTTCAATCCACTTCTGGTTTTGGTTGCAAAATACTGAGCAAAAATACTGTGTGTGAATATAGCCTAAGGGTGAACCCTTCAGGAAGATACCAAATATGGCACATCATTTTTTTTTTTGGTTGGGGTTAATAACAGCAGCCAGATGTTAGCCCTAAGAGTCAGTGGGGGAAATTGATAGGCAATATCCACAGGACGTTTTATGCTATGGCGTTTTCCAGGGCAGTTTGGCATTTTTCTGTGCTTTTTTTTTTCTTGGATGGCAAACAACGGTTGTTGCTTTAAAATAATGGCAATTATTTGCCATTTAATGGGACCATTCACTTAAAGTAGAAATGTTCTTAATAGAAACCTGATCCAAAGTGCTTTGGACCACAAACTGCGCCAAAGGTTTGTCTTTCAACAAAGACAATTGGGGGCATTTAGTAAGATCGTGATACTCTTACACCCTCCTCTAATCACCTAGTCGGATTTACTAAGAGACAGACACCTCTTGCAAAGGGCCTGTGCCTGTCACAGGGCTTGTGCAGAAATCTAAATCAAGAGTGTTAATTTCCAGATGTAAACCTTGATAAATTAGGCACGGGAGGAGGCTACGCCCACTGCCCGTCCATTAGATGATGGTTGCTTATGCCTGGTGTATGCCACAGAAAAGGCAAATATCTGCACCTTTTCTGTGAGAACACCAGGGGCGCCCCCGTGACCATAAGCCAAAGCCAAGACACTATAAGAGCTCTGTGAATGTCCTCAAGTGACCCAGCCAGAGCCCATTCAAACTTGGCAGACCTGAAAATGACGTCCACTAATGGCCCCCCCATTCAACCTGACAAAGCCTAATGGTGTGTTTACATAGAAAGATTTATTGGTTTTATCAGATTTTTGAAGCCACAGCCTGGAACAGACTATAAACAAAGAATAGGTTATTAAGGAAAGACTAAGATTTGGCTTGGGCTTCAAAAATCAGGTAAATAAGGTAAACATAAATCTGTCTGTGTAAACGCATCATCAGAGGACCTGCAGAGAAGAATGGTAGAAAATCCCCAAATCCAGGTGTGTAAACCTTGCGGCATCATAGCAAAGACGACTGCAGGCTGTAATGGCTGCCAAAGGCTCTTCACCTAAAGGCCCGATTACACAAAGCGACATGTGGCCAATTATCGGCCATTATGGATGATAAATGCTTTGTGTTATAAATGGCAACGATCAACCGACATGCACAATGTCGGCTGATCATTTTCTTTCGTTGTCTTACCAGCGTTCTGCTGCCGTTGCTCCGTGTAGAAGGAGTGACAGCAGCAGACTACCGCTATTTCCTATGGGCTCCCCGGATGATCTAAAGATCATCCGGGGAGCCCCTCCCACAGCTCCCTGCACTTACACGCTTTTACACGCACCGACAGCGAGCGGGGAACAAGAAGCAAGGGAGTGCTGACCTGACAGGTTGTTGCTCGCTTGCTCCCGCTGATCGCCTCGTGTAATAAGTGCTGGGGAATGGGTCTGAATCCTTATGTCCATGCAATATTTTCAGTTCCTTTTAATTAGCAAAGACTTTTATTCTTCTACTAACACTTTTTCTTTATGAGGTATCAAGTGCAGAATAGAAGGGGAAAAATTGATATTTTTTTTATTTTAGCAGGCTGCAACATGACAAAAAGTGATAAAGTGAAGATTTCCAAAATACATTGGGGGAGATTTATCAAAGGGTGTAAATATACACCTGGTGTAAACTGCCCACAGCAACCAATCACAGCTCAGCTTTTATTCTACCAGAGCTGAAAGCTGAGCTGTGATTGGTTGCTGTGGGTAGTTTACACCAGGTGTATATTTACACCCTTTCATAAATCTCCCCCACTGTCTTTCTTGGAACATCTTGCAGCATGACTGGGCACCATGTTTTATTGCAAAGTCTGGGGCCCCATGCTGTAGCACCAGCTGTGTCACCCCGATGTCAGCCCCACATACACAATCTATCTCGGAAAAAAAACTAAAGAAGTAGAAGCTCTTCATCCTTTGCTAAGCTCAATGTTTATGACACCACAGTAAAGCTCCCTCACCATTACAGTTACTATTTAACATGGATGTGGCGTAGTTTGGTACCTTAGAGTAAAGGCTATAAATTTAATGTAAATTAATATGAACTAATGATAAAATGGAAAATTGAAAAATCTACATTTCATTTTGTGTCAAGATAAGAAACCATTTGGTGCGGCCGCTATGCAATGAAATCACTTTAGAGCACATTCCGCTTTAATGCCATATTAGTTTACATTTCTTTTTTTGTTGCTCTAAATAGAACATTAGTTGTGACATGAACATTTTCATTGAATGTGAACAGTACAAGACCACATGTCTTAACAGCAAAGCGATAATTCTATTCTTCCCCCCCCCACCACCATTCAGTAAGGCGCACAATAAAACTCAGGAGACGATAAAGGGAAATAAGCAGACTGTTTATTCCCAGAATTGCCTGTGAGTCGGCAGGGAGAAATGGAAATGCTGTCCTGCTTTGTATACTACTTATAGACAGTATACACTCTTACACACAATGCCGCCCAATGACTCTCTGTGTTTCCCATTGTCCACCGATGGAAGGTAAAGTAAAATACCATCTTGAAAGAGTCGCCAGCACAAAGAGTACACAAGACAAAACATTTATATTTTGTGATAAGATTCATATGCTGAGATCTACATTGGGTGGCTGCTTAGAAAGGAGCTCAGGCTCCTGATTCACATTAAACAATACAAGTGTTATTTTTGTCCCTGGCTATGAAGCCCCATTTGAAGAGATTCTAGCAATTCTGCACATTTTCCAGAGAATTTGTATAAACCAAATACATCAAAGTCTGGACTTTTAATCCCCCTTTGTCTCATCTTTGTTCCTTGTCTATATGCAGGGCTCGGCATACGGCCGACTGACTCTCTGTAACCTTTAAGTCTTTTTAAAAAACGGTCTAATACATTTCAGAAACAATTAACCCATAGGGCCAGTCCATACATCAGCTGAAGTGCGCTGTGCGTGCAGCGTGGCTGACAATGGCCTGACCATGCTGGCTGGATACATTGTGCTAGAAATAGAGAGGGCATTCTGATCATTGATCAGTGGAACCGGAGTACTTTGAAGACAAGTCATGGGGCGCAAGAGCATTGAGACTACTTGTCTGTGATAGTTTCTTCATCTAGACAGAATATTATCCTAATGATTTCTCTGTTGCTCCCTTCTGAATTATTGCTGTTTGACTCGGATTTATGATCCTGGCTGCTTTCCTGGGTGATATAGTAGTTTTCCCTCATCCTCATAGTTTAGTGATATTAGGCCTAATGTCCCCATGGCAACATCTTAACCATGGAGTATGGAATAAGTAGAACCCCTTTCTGTATAGGATCCCAGCAGAAACTTTTTTTGACCCCTGAAATCAGATGTTATTGCCGGAACAGCTGCTTCTAGCCAGACTCTTGCCTTACAGCCACCATCTTTAAAGAGGTAATCCGGCTGGTTTTTTTTTTCCGATCTGGCCGGGGAGGAGGTGGCTGAGGGCAACGAAGTCCACTCACCTCCCCGGTTCCAGAAGTGGGTCCCGTATGGCGGCGCTCCAGTCCCCGCTGCCCGTCCGCTTCCTGGTCTCTGACATGGGCTCAAGACGTGACGTTTCAAGTCCACTCAGCCAGTCAGTGACAGAGGTGGGATCCCGTCACGTCTCGAGCCCGCGTCAAAGACCAGGAAGCAGCCAGGCAGCGGGGAATGGAGCGCTGCGATACGGGACCAGCCGCTGGAACCAGGGAGGTGAGTGGACATCGTTGCCCTCAGCCACCTCCTCCCCGGCCAGATCGGAAAAAAGCCCCCCCCCCCCGCTGGAGTACCCCTTTAAAGGGATTGGCTAAGCAATGCATGGACGAGACCGATTCAGGATAAGCTGCCATGTGTGTGTGTACATGAGGAGTAGAAATATTTTAATTGTATAACTTGTATATGGCATTTCACCATTGTTCCCCCTGTAGGCACTCCCTCTCCAAGTTTCAGTTATCCCTCAGATAGTAAGTAGATACTAGCTGCTGTGATGTCTCTCATACAGTGTACACACTGAAGAAGAGAGCCTTTGGGTGAGGTCTAGTTATTTGCAGTGTTTGTGTACCATGTTAGCGGTCTCTTTGTCTGCCCTTGATCTCTGAACTTATGCTCCTCCCATCTCCCTCCTTTTCCCTCTTCATAGACTTGTATAGGTAGCATGTAACCTGATCTCTCTGTGACTTGACGTGACCAAGCGAGTGAATTATTGAATAATGTTAGCAGATTCCTGCACGACTACGCCAACTACTTCTATTGTAGTAGATAAATGTTGCACACCTAGATTTAAGGATTAAAGGTTTTTGGTACTTCCTTTTCTTGATGGTCCTTCCTCAGGATAAGCCGTCAATTGGTTGATTGGTAAGCTGACACCTGGCATCCTGCCAGTCAGATATTTGCCACGGCCATGGCATTTGTATATATGCAGTCAGTGTACCCAAGGGCACACATCTTTGCTTAAAGGGGATTTTCATACAGTATTTTGTTTCACTCAAGGCTTTTCCTTAGAATAGGCCATGAATAGCTTAAGCCTTTTTCCATTTTTAGGCTGCGTTCACACTACGTATATTTCAGTCAGTATATGTATATTTCAGTCAGTATATTTCAGTCAGTATTGCAACCAAAACCAGGAGTGGATTAAAAACACAGAAAGGATCTGTTCACATAATGTTGAAATTGAGTGGATGGCCGTCATTTAATGGCAAATATTTCCTGTTATTTTAGAACAACGGCTGTTATATTGAAATAATGGCTGTTATTTACTGTTATATGGCGGCCATCCACTCAATTTCAACATTGTGTGAACAGATTCTTTCTGTGTTTTTAATCCACTCCTGGTTTTGGTTGCAATACTGACTGAAATATACTGACTGAAATATACGTAGTGTGAACGCAGCCCAAGTGCGTTAGCATGGTGTTTTTAATTGTTTTCAATATAGGATATGGTATTATTAAAGTTATATGGCAAATATGGCAGTTAAATTATATGGCAATTTACTGACTTTAGTTTGTACTTAGTTGTTTTATAGGTTGTATATATTTTTTGGATTATATATTTATTATCATTGTGATTATTAAGTTGCTTGAGACTGAAAATTCGATGTAATGTAAGGATTGCATGCTATAGTTAAGGTAGAGGGTATTCGAATAAAAAGCACTTGGCCATGCGCCTTGTGCCATTATTGGAGTTCTCAGCCATTTCTAAAATTCTTAAATTTTACTGGATGGAGGTCATTATTCCCATTATCGTAGCTGGCAGGTAATAGAAGTAGAATATGGTAACACTAGACATAGACTTTAGAGATATTGCAGAATTGCAGGAGCTGACCTAAGGTTGATGATATCTATAACTCCTTCCTTACACAGAACCAGCAGCTGCTTCTGTGATTTGGAACAAGGCATTGATCAGTAGCTTGCGCTCCTGAGCCAGCGACTGGCTGTCACTACCATGTCTCATCTATCCTGCTATGGAAATGACAGGGAACTGATCTGGTTGGCCGGGAGGAAAGTAGCTGTGGGGTCAGAGAAAACACTGGGCAGCATCTGGTAGACTACAGAAGGGGCCAGTCATTGTGTAATTAATCGATGTGACATCTCAGGAATGTAAATCTGAGCAGCATTTCCAGGCAGATCCTCTTAGCGGGCAGACCAGGGTATAATTATAGCAGTGCCAACTTAGTGATGTCACAGCATGAGAGAGAAACAATAAAAATATGGCAAAGGGTGCCTGTCAGTATTATGCGGATAAATAATGGACATTTACAAGAACGCTCGTCAGTGACTAACTGCTGATGGATCTACTCACAAATGCAGAACAAGCATTGGGGTCAACACCAATACCGCATACAATGCATACAAATACATATTATCCTTCAAACAGCCTACATTTGTTGGATTTTTTTTTTTATTGTATAGTAAGTACTGTACATTGACTATTTAACAATTTTAATGTTAACCAGTAAATAATCATCTTTGATTATTCTTTATAGTCTTCATCTTTAATATAACTTTATAGTGGTGGACTTGCCTTTGCAGAGACATAGTTAAATGATAACGTTCTGGCTGTCTACAGCTGCCCCTAGGGGGAGATGGGGAGATCAGTGCCAGCAAAACAGAAATCTAAACACTAAAAACAGAGAAAGAACTTTATCACCACAAAATATTGGACCTAAAACCAACATGATTAGAATCCGAAATGAAAAAAAGACTCACTTTTGAGAATGCTCTATACACGTACAATATTCTCATAGCTCAGGCTCGGGAGCTGAACCAAAGCCTTCAGCAGTGAAGGTCCACTGTAACATATAGCTGACACTCTACTGCAATAGTTGGGCTCTGTTTCTGGCCATTTACCCCTTAGATGTCATGGTCAGTAGCGACTGGAGTATCTAAATGGTTAAACAAAGAGAGGGGGCTCCATCTGCTATCCCATCATTCTCCCTGCAGTGTGTTCATGTCGTGCGTGTAGTGTTCTTCTATGGCTAGAGATCCAACAATGGCAAGTCTGCCATGTATGGAAGACTTTTAGGCCTTATGTGATATTTTTGAGTGATGACAAAAAGGGAAATAATGCCAGAACTGCAGTTTATAAAAAGTACATAAAATGTTCAAAAAGTCATAATACCCAAAGTGGAAATAACTTTTTTTTCGTCTTCTGACAAAAAGAAAGGCTTCACAGACCTTAGTCTACAAAAAGATAACCATCTATGTGTCTTTGAATGTGGCAACATAATAGAATTTTTATTGATATTGTGAAAGAGAAAAACATTAAAAAAAACCTTAATACATTTTCTATTACTGCAAGAATTGCTGTTTACTTCCAACTCTATTAAAAATGATATACTGTATATAGTTATACAATACATTATTTGTATACAAAAATAAGGACATTAAAGGGGTAGTCCTAGTTAGTCAGAAGTCCCATGCGTCTGTCATGTTTTACAGCTCGTTTTCTAGATTCCCAATCACCTCTCTATAGGAGTAGTGGCCAGGTTGGTGACTTCACTGCTCATAAGGGAGGGGTGGTTGGGATCTCGAAGCATGCATCAGTAAAAAGATGTGTACTGGCTCCCCTGCCTGGCCACCTTGTCTGCAATAATCAATCTTTACATTGACAGCTCCCAGCTCTGTGGAGCTGTCAGATCTTAAGACCTGGCATAGCGGAGCCCAACACAGCAGAGTGAGAAGCAGAGGAGCACAGCACTGCAGGCCAGAACCAATGACTGTGGAGGTTCTCGTCCTCTACCCAAAGCAGGCAGTAAGAGCAGGCCAGGAGCATAAAGAGGAGTAAGTTTAGCAGCTTAGAATACACCTTTAGGCTGGGTTCACACTATGTATATTTCAGTCAGTATTGTGGTCCTCATATTGCAACCAAAACCAGGAGTGGATTAAAAACACAGAAAGGCTCTGTCCACACAATGTTGAAATTGAGTGGATGGCCGCCATACAACAATAAATAACTGCCATTATTTCACTACAACAGCCGTTGTTTTAAAATAACAGCAAATATTTGCCATTAAATGGCGGCCATCCACACAGGTTTTACTTTATATGACCCCTCTCCTGATGACAAGTTTCATTAAATTGTTATACTCGCCTTCTGAGCTTTTATTCCAGCTATGGAAGAATTATTTTGCTCTTTATGTAATAATCTCCAGCTTTTTTTTTGACTGTGGTACACAACTATATATTTTCCTGAGCATCTAGTTACAGAGCATGAACTTTTGTTTGAGCACTTAGGATCCAGTGAAATATACTTTCCTGATTGTAAACTTTAATGATATCTGTTAGAGGTGACATCAAATGGATAATAATTTGTGAATCTGTGGAGCTAGATTCCTATCTGGCTTGTTCTCCTCTATGTACTGCAAAACTTTATATCAGTATAGTATTGTCCCTACAAAAAATATGCTAGAGACAACCACTGGAGATAGGACCCCCTTTACCAGGGATCACAGGAAAGGCATTGGGTCTGGTCTTTCCAAGTAATATAAGGACAGTTCTATTAGGATTTACCATCTAATTTCCAGATTCACCTATGGTCAAGTTCCTACTTTGGAAACATATTGGAGAAAGTCAACAGTCTCATGATATAGAGGGCCACAAATATTGATCACGATTATTATTAGCAGCAATCTATATTACGAAAAGACCACCTTTTCCCTCTATGTTCCCAAACTGGGAACATAGCCTTTCATTGTATTTTAGGTTATGAGAGGAAACCAAAGCACACAAAGGAAACACACAAACATGGAGAAAACATTAAAGCTCATGGTGGGTTTGAACCTCAGCACTGCAAGAATGTAGGGCCAACCACTGGGCTGCCCCAAAAAACCCATGTGTCAAAAGTTTTGACTCAAAACCTTAATGTATCTAGGTCCCCTTTGACCTAGTTCAACATGACATCCTCCTCGGGCAGAGAGTTCCATAGAGTCACTGCCCATACAGTAAAGAACCCCTCTCCATGTTTATGTAGAAACCCTCTATACTCTGGATGTAAGAGATGCTCTCTTGTTATAGATACCATCATGGATATAAATAGATCTCAGTATTGGCTGTTAAAGCAATTTTGGTTCAAATTGAGATTTTTCCATATAGTACCATAATGGTTACTTTTCTGATACCAAAGATAAGAAATGCTTCTATTTATATGTGAAAGTGTAGCCTTTTATCTCTTGCTGTATGTAAATGTGATGGCATTGCGCCTTTATGCAGCATTTACTACAATGTTCTTTACTTGGTGTATAGATCTTTCTGAAGGTGAGGTCTCCAAAACTGAACTCATTAGCAATTCAGGTCTAAAGATCTCCAGCAATGACAGAAGGCAAAACTGAGACAGAATACAAGGGTTGTACATGTAATGGAAGGGAAGCGTAAAATTAATGTTCCTGATTTAAAATTAATGGCTGGAAAAATAAAGGGAGGGCTGAATGAATTCAATTATTCTGAAGGTGGAGGGGTGAAAGGAGTGATCAAATGGGTTTTATTAGTCATCAGAATTAGAACTTTTGAAACAGTCAACTTGCTCTAGTCAGTATATATATATATATATATATATATATCCACACCAGACCATGGTATATTTTACTAAGTACATTTAGTTAACAATAATTGTGTCCTTAATTCATGTCTACTGGCTGAACTTATTTGTTGCATTTTATAAGTGCACAGATAGATAGATAGATAGATAGATAGATAGATAGATAGATAGATAGATAGATATGAGATAGATAGAAAGATAGATAGACAGACAGACAGACAGATAGATAGATAGATAGATAGATAGATAGATAGATAGATAGATAGATAGTAGAAGAAAGTCCGCGGCACACCAGGTAACGGTGAAGTAACTGTGATTTATTTGATAAAGTGCAGCAATCCATAGATGCAACGTTTCGGTGGTGTCTCACCACCATTTTCAAGCGTTGAAAATGGTGGTGAGAAACCACCGAAACGTTGCGTCTATGGATTGCTGCACTTAATCAAATAAATCACAGTTACTTCACCGTTACCTGGTGTGCCGCAGACTTTCTTCTACTATATTCATCGGTCTGAAGTCAGGACCTGGGCCCGCTGGCACCTGCAATCCGCACCAGCAGACAGATAGTTAGAAACAAAGAAGATTGTTGGCAGAAAAAGACCACTGGGTTTATCTAGTCCGCCCTTTTAGTATTTCCCTTATTATTATTATTATTATTATTATTATTATTATAGATATATGTTTATCTCAGGTAGGTTTAAATTCTGTTATGATAGATAGAGAGATAGATAGATAGATAGATAGATAGATAGATAGATAGATAGATAGATATTCTCTACACCACTGACCTGCGGATCTGCTTCTGTGTTCTGGGGGTGGTCACCAGAATCAGTGCCATAATAGAAAACAGATAACTGAAGGCTCTAGCAACGCCTTGTGTAAATGTCACCACAAGCATCATGCCGCAATCATGCTACCAATAATGATAAATTTTATGGCCGAAAAATCGATGAAGATCAATGATAAACTCTCATCTTTTTGTGCATTTACATTGGACAAGTATTACTACCAATGCAGAAATTAGTGATTTATACCAATGCCTGGAGGACTGCAAATTGACCTTTAATACAATGAACGAATGGAGGCAACTGGCCATTAGTCTAGACTTATTGTATTCTACACAACAAAATATACACGTTGTTTATAATGTGCTCAGTCCATAAAAAAATGATGGAACCAACTACACACAGCACACATTCAGTAACCCATTGACACTAACAATTGTATGCTGGAGCCCCAGTAAATGAATAATGGTATAACCCCCCCCCCCCCCCCCCCCAGCTCATACAATATTAAGAAAGTAGTATAGATGATAGCTTCAGTAACAGAAAATTGTTATTTAGCTAGCCGTGGAGGTGAGAGGTTAATACATCCCGCAGGAGCGTAAGAACGGGCCGCTATCAATAGTGATGGGGTAAGTAAGCCTCCAGGTCTGACCCGTCAGGGACAACTTGCTGCAAGCTCTTATTGCAGTGCAGAGATTAAAGACTGAGCTCGGAGAGCAGACTATTGACACTGTGAGATGGTTTCCAAGTCTTTCACTGTAATCCCAGGATACAGAAGGGAGAGAGCGAAAGGAACATTTGCGGATTTGACTCTGGGGAATGAATAAACCATCATACTGGAGCAAATTTACTTATTTCTATCAGCTATTTGCTCTTTGAATACTTTAAACAGGTAGACAGATCTGGCCCCATTTATGATGCCGCCATGGGGCTATATGTCTTTTCTTCTAGTTTTTCATTTGATTCTTCTGTATTTTAAAGTAGAATACCTTTCTGTTCTGTAAGAATCTAGTTTTATTCTCTACCTATTTGAGCATCTGAAAAGCTTACCATTATCTTTGATGGTGTAACATAAAGCTTCCTTTCAGGTATGCAGCCTTTCCTTCAATAACCATTGAAATTGGTTGTCCACTTTGCTCAACACCTTCTTAGAATTATTTCTTGGCAAATTTAACTTCTAGGAGGGTCAAAAAGACATTTATACTTTCAACATACTTATTAATGAACTGGGCTGTGGGTTCATCCGTCCTTTTTCTGTACCTACTGGATATAGCAGTGGACTGCGTGATCTATTGATGGGACACTATCACTCCACACTTGTCTCGCTTAGCCCATCTTTCTACTGAGGAGCTGCAAATGTGACAATTGTGTGTGAATGAATAACAGCCAGACAGTTATGACCAGAGGACCTCTCTAACTCAGAACAGAGTCTAACTCTTAAGTCAGAGTCTAGCAGAAGGAAGAGTAACTATACACGATAAGAATAAAAACTGTGGCCCAGATTTATCAATCTGTCCGAAACTAAAATGTATCAGATAGCAACCAATCACAACTCATCTTTCTTTTCTCAAAATGCGCTACACCAACTACCAATCAATGCTGAAAAGCATTGCAAGCTTAAAGCGACTCTGTACCCACAATCTGACCCCCCAAAACCACTTGTACCTTCGAATAGCTGCTTTTACTGCAAGATCTGTCCTGGGGTCTGTTCGGCAGGTAATGCAGTTATTGTCCTAAAAAAATACTTAATACTTAATACGAAATTCCCGAACTCTAGCTCTGAAATGTTGGATTGAAGGAGGAGCAGTTTGCTTGCAACATCTGGCGATAGGGGACTTTGCGGCAGTCAGAAGGACCAATAACAGTTTAGCTTGCTTTTTCCGAAGTGTTTTGGGGAAGAGGTTAAGGAGACAAAGGCTTGGATCTCTAGAGATTCCGACCCCAAGGACCACCGAGGACATCTCACAGACCTCCAACCAGAAGAGCCGCACAAGCTCGCGCTCCCAAAAAATGTGAAGTTGGGAACCCAACTCTCTAGAACACCTCCAGCGTAGCGGAGACACTAAAGGATATAGCCTGTGGAGCAACTCTGGTGTGTGGTACCAAAACATCAGTACTTTATAATGGGATTCCTTATAGGTGGTACATATTGAGAAAGTGGCCACTCTATTCCAGATAGCTCACCAGCATTCAGGAGGTAGTGTCCTTCCCAACAGTGTTTCCCACTTGGTCATGTATTAGTGCCTCACCTGAGTACGAACCAAGGATACGATAAATATCGGAAATAAGGCCAGAGGATACCCACAGATCATAGCAACAGTTAAGGTCTCCCAAGTGAATGGAGCAGCAGTGCACATGCTAAGCCACAGCTCCATTCACTCTCTATGGGACATCCAATCATTACTGTGTACTGAATGAAGTGGCGGCCAAGCATGTGTGCTGCCGCTGTATTCTCTTGAGGGACATTTGACGTCCGTTTCCATGACTGGTTTGACCCCCATCAGTCAGCCAGTTATCCACTGTCCACTGGATATTTTTAATCTTGGAATAAACCTTTTAATCCAGAAGATTAGCAAGATGGAAGCCTGGTCAGAATTCAGGGTTTGCAATCCACAAGGATATCTGGTAGTATACAAGAAACAGTAGCTAGTAAGGAGGAAAGGACAGAGCTGATTTACAGAAAGCCAAGCTCATAGATTGGCTGCACTACCCTAATCACCAATTGGCTGGTAGAAGTGTGTTATAGTCTGACAAAGTGCTGTCTGAACCTTCTACCAGAGCCACCAATAAGGCGGCTAATGAAAGAAGTCACAGAAACATGGATAGGTGAGTATATTGTAATAAATGCTTATAATAAATCCTCGGCTGCTGCAGAACCTCTTTTTGTTAAATATGTGAGCTTTATATTAATCAATGATTAAGCAAAATGAATAGCCCATTGTGTCTACCACTGTGGGGTGTTCTGGTTGTTAAACTGCCCCCCCTCTCCAGCTACAAAGCTACCTTGTGATATTAAGGGTTCATTCACACGTACAGGACCGCAGCAGATCTGCAGCAGATTTGATGGTGCAAATTTGATGCTGTGTTGTTATTTAGATCAAATCTGCTGGGGATCTGCTGCGAATCCGCAGCAGAAAATCTGCTGCGATGCGGTGTGTGTGAAGCTACCCTTAAGGTACAATGCCCTTAAAGGTAACCAATCAGCCCAATTGGGCTTATTTGGTTCCCTGCAGCACTGTATAAAGCTCCTGTGCAGCTTGTAGCATGTACCTTCTGAGGCTACAGCAGCAGCTTTATACCCGAGAAAATGGAGTTTAATCCCCCACGTGCAGTCGGTAGTCATCTGGGTAGCACCATCCGTGTCTAGTCACCGCTCTTTCCCTTGTCAGTGCGCTTGGCAGGGATGATTGACAGGGAGAGGCCCCAGTAACAGGCCTCTCTGCTTGTCACTCATCCCTGTCGAGAGTGCTGACGGGAAGAGAGCAGTGAATAGACGCGGACGGGGAGCCGCCCAGATGACTACATGCTATGCCGCGGGATTAAACACTTTAGGACAGGAGGACTAATTTTGGCTTTTGCGCTTTCATTTTTTGCTCCTCATGTTTAAAAGGCCATAGCACTTTTGTTTCTTTTTTTTACCTACAGACCCAAATGAACCCTTATTTTTTGCGCCGCTAATTGTACTTTGCACTGACAGACTTAATTTGTCCATAAAATATGCAAAATCGGGAAAAAATTATTTGCGCTGAGAAATTGAAAATAAAATAAATTTTCTTTTATTTGGGAGGGTTTGTGTTTGTGTTGCCCTATGGTAAAACTGACATGTTATCTATGTTCCTCAAATTGGTACGATTACAACAATATGTAACTTGTATAACTTTTATTTTATTTGATGAAAATTTAAAAAATTAAATTAAAAAATGTAAACCTTTTTAAAAAATGAAATGTTTCTTAAAATTGCCCTATTACCATGCTTATAATGCTTTTATTTATAGGTCTATGGGGCTGTGTGAAGTGCCATGATCTATATTTTCTATTGGTAGCTTGCCTGCATATATGCGACTTTTTGATTACTCTTTTTACAATTTTTCTGGATTTGATGTGACTTCTAATACAACTACACTAATCCATCATATAGATCAATGTAATATACATAATACAGCACTGAACCATTTGATCAGTGCTGTATTACTCTGGGCTGTTGCAGTTCAGATCTATAGATCACCAAGCCGCAATCAGCGCAGGGCTGGCTGCGTAAGTTGGTCGGATCGCCCCTCCGCAATTGCATGTAATAGCAGCCAGGATCATAGCGGTTCAAAGCGGGGTTGCCGCGGCCCCCCTCGGACCCCCAGCTATTATCATTTATATATACAGCGGGGAGGTGATAAATATTTTCATTGGAAAATCCGTTTAAAGTCTTATTCTCTGGTTAAATACCAGATATAGTATTGTGGCAGAATGTCCTTTCTCTCACACATTAATGTAGTATCAGTAAATAACTTGTCTCTGGTTTTAGCATTTAATATGTTAGAAATGGTTTTCATTAAGCTTAAAGGTTATCATGTTATTAACCCACTAAATAGACGATAAGTTGAGGCTGATTTTCTAAAGTTTGGCAAGGTACCAGTCTATTGTGCAGAGAGTTATATTATGCAGATCTCAGAGGGCTCGAGAAGGGCTCAATCATTATCAGAATGTGATTTCCATCATAATGCCGGTGACGCAGGCTTTAATCTCCCAGCTGAGATGGCTTGGAGAAGCTATTATGTAAGTCAAAAGATGGACTTGCTTTTACAATCATGCGCTTAAAAATCACTCTCAGAACTTCCTCACACATTATAATCACTTCATCTTCTGCGTCTCTTCACTTATTAATTTGCTTTTATGTGGAGCAAAATGCGGCCACTGTGATTCGCACGGGCAATCTAGTGTGCCTGCAGAGAAAACAGATGTAGTATAAGGATAACTGGCTACACCGTATGGGGAATCCTACCCTGCAGAGCTGACAATCTAAGCAAAAGTAACGCTCACCATACCGCTTGCTGTGTGACCAGAGATATACATGCTACATGTATGAAATACTATCTGGGCTTCGACTACTTTGAATAAAAGGCAGGGAGGCAACAGGGACATTATATCTCAACAGTCAGTAGTTTTGGGAGTAACTCAGTTATTGTGCGTTATTATGTGACATAACAGACTTACTCGAAGCGTTACCTCAGGAATAGGGACATTGCTTTAGATGACACACCATGCAACAAATTCTGAAATAATGTAAAGGGGGTTAACCAAGATGAAAATAAACATAGCTGCTTTCTTGCAGAAACAGTGCCACCCTTGCCCTAAGTTTGGGTTTGGAACTGCAGTTTAATTACAGTGAATGGAGCCAGGTGGTAATACCACACACAAACAGCCGCGGTGTTGGTTTTGGAAGAAAGCAGCTATGCTTATTCTTATCCTGGATACCGACCAAAAGTTGGTCGAAACTTAAGCTAGACCATCTTTAGATCATCCAGAGTAAGGCTATGTTCACAAAACGTGAACACCCGGCCGTTCCGTGACCCCGGCCGGGTCACGGAACGGCCGGTCTCAGCCTGGATCATCCCGGCCGGTACTTAAGTACCGGACGGGTGATCTTTCTGGCCGCGGAGCTCTGATCAGCGCGCACGCCCGCATCAGAGCTTCCCATAGCCCACAGTGAAGCGAGCGGCCGGAGCGCTTGCTTCACTGTGTGAACTGAGAGGTCTTTCTGCGGCCGGAATTCACTGAATTCCGACCGCAGAAAACTGACATGTCAGTTTTTTCCGGCGCCGCATGGTATCCCGGCCGGAGCGCATGCGATGTGTGTACGCTCCGGCCGGGATCCCATTAAAAATAAGGCAATGTTCCACCCCCAAAACTACGGCCGTAGTTCTGCGGCGAGAACTACGGCCGAAGTTTTACGTAGTGTGAACATGGCCTAAGGGTGCGTTTACACAGAGAGATTTATCTGACAGATCTTTGAAGCCAAAGCCAGGAACAGACTATAAACAGAGAACAGGTCATAAAGGAAAGACTGAGATTTCTCCTCTTTTCAAATACATTCCTGGCTTTGGCTTTAAAAATCTTTTAAATAAATCTCTCTGTGTAAACGCACCATAACTGTGATAAATCTGTGATAAATCTGTTTAGTAAATTAACTGTTTTAGTAAATCTGGGCCAATGAGTCTTATTGTATTAGAGACTGACAGCTATGGTTATACCCTTATGTAGCTTCTAATTATTATTTTTTTGTTTTTGTTTTTTTTCTACAGGAATCTATCCAGATTCATTAGAACTGTTAAACATAGTTGTGATTTGGAAGACTGAGCAACAACAATGACGGTCACCACAACCACCACCACCACTGCGGCAGCTGCCTCAGCAGCAGCCACTACAACTGTGACTGCTACCACAGTTGCTATGACTACAGCTACCTTGGACTTACGTGATTGGCTATTCCTGTGTTATGGACTTATTGCATTTTTGACAGAAGTAATAGATAGCACCAATTGTCCCTATGTATGTCGCTGTGACAATGGTTTCATCTATTGTAATGACCGAGGCCTGACGTCTATCCCAGCTGAGATTCCAGATGATGCAACCACCCTCTACCTCCAGAACAATCAGATCAACAATGCTGGAGTCCCACCAGAGCTGAAAACTAAAACAAATGTTAGAGTTATCTATTTGTATGAGAACGACTTAGATGAGTTCCCACTCAACCTTCCCCGTTCTCTTAGAGAACTTCACCTCCAAGATAATAACATTCGCAGTGTGACACGGGATGCTCTTTCCCGTATACCACTCATAGAGAAGCTTCACTTAGATGACAACTCTGTGTCGACCGTCAGCATTGAAGATGATGCCTTTCTAGATAGTCGTCAACTTCGATTGCTTTTCCTTTCACGCAACCATCTCAGCAGCATTCCCAATGGTTTGCCACACACTTTGGAAGAGCTAAGATTAGATGATAATCGCATTTCTACCATTCCACTTCATGCCTTCAAGGGACTCAACAATTTGCGGAGGTTAGTGCTTGATGGCAATCTCCTGGCAAATCAGCGCATCGCAGATGACACATTTAGCCGCCTCCAAAATTTGACAGAGCTGTCCTTGGTAAGAAATTCATTAGCTGCTCCACCTGTAAACCTACCCAGTACTCATCTACAGAAGCTGTATTTACAGGACAATGCCATCACGCATATACCCTATAATACACTGTCAAAGATGAGGCAACTACAGAGACTGGATCTCTCCAACAATAACCTTACTGCACTCCCTCGTGGCCTTTTTGATGACCTAGAGAACCTGAGCCAACTCCTCCTCAGGAATAATCCCTGGTTTTGTGGTTGCAATCTTATTTGGCTACGTGACTGGGTTAAGGCTAGAGCCTCCGTTGTCAATGTACGGGGTCTAATGTGTCAGGGTCCTGAGAAAGTTAGGGGCATGGCCATCAAAGACATCACTCACGAGATGGATGAATGTTTTGAAGGAGGTCCCCAGAGCAATGTAGCATCTGCACGAGCAACTCCTGCAAGTCCTTCTGTCACTACTCCTCCCCAAGGCTCCCTGTTTACTCTCAAGTCTAAAAGGCCAGGTATTCGTTTGCCAGATTCCAATCTGGATTACCCTATGGAAACCGGAACAGGGACAAAGTCTTTGGTGATTAGTGTCAAACCCCTGACAGCTGACAGTATTCGCATTACTTGGAAGTCCTCTGTTCCAGCCAGTTCTTTCCGTCTGAGCTGGTTGAGACTAGGTCATAGCCCAGCTGTTGGCTCTATAACAGAAACCTTGGTGCAAGGAGACAAGACAGAGTATTTGTTAACTGCCCTGGAACCCAGATCTACCTACATTATCTGTATGGTATCAATGGAAACAGGGAACACCTATCTTACAGATGAGTCACCTGTATGTGCCAAGGCAGAGACAGGAGATGTCTATGGCCCTACTACTACACTTAATCGAGAACAAAATGCTGATCCCCTGGCTGGTTTACCTCTGGCGGGTATAATAGGTGGGGCTGTCACACTTGTCTTCCTTTTCCTCATCTTAGCATCAATCTGCTGGTATGTCCATCGAGCTGGGCAATTACTGACCCGTGAAAGGGCCTGCAGTCGGGGAAGCCGAAAGAAAGACGATTATATTGAATCTGGAACCAAGAAAGATAACTCTATATTGGAGATAAGAGGACCAGGGCTTCAAATGCTACCAATAAATCCTCACAAAGCCAAGGAGGAGTATGTGATCCATACTATATTCCCATCTAATGGTACCAGTCTTTACAAAAGTACCCATACGATAGGTTATGGCACTCACAGGGGATACAGAGATGGTGGTATTCCTGACACAGACTACTCCTATACATGATGAACCATTACTTCTTGGACTGACCAGATTCCTTCCCATAGTAAAATCTCTGGTTCTCCTGGTGCCCACAAGATTCCTAACAGTGTAAGAGAAAGAATTAGATATATAAGTAAACTTAAGTTATGACACAAACAATAAACTATGGGATAATTTGTAGAAAAGGAAAATACCAATATTCATATCCCAAAACCTGAGAATTAAGAAGAATTTAAGGACAAGACATGCAGTACTCCATATCCTGCAAACTGGAAGGGTGGCGGGAGAACGCAATTACTTTAATACAGAAGTTTCAACCATTTTAGAACAAGGACATAATTTCAGAGAGATTGGAGCACTTGGCTACAATTTGCATATAACTTGACAATTCTTCTTTCTTTTACTTTTGTTAAATTCAGGGTGAAAATGAAGACATGGTGCAATGAATATTTGTTTTACATCTCTCACAATAAGTCCGTATATATATTTTTCTCTGCAAGTTTTTTTTTTTCGCTTATGTTTTTGTTTTTTACATTTTATTTTATCACTCGTGGAAATAAATGGCAAAATAAGAAGGCAACTAATTCTACAGATGAGAGAGCTTTTTTTTCTAATTGCAAATGAGTTTTCACAGATTTCTAGTGAACTTGCATTCATTTCCAAAAATTTAATTTGAACTGAATGATAGAAAACTAGTTGTGAAGCAGAGAATAATTGAAATGTTACCTACGACAGACTTTATATACAATAGACTTTTTATTCACTCTCTGTGGAAACCCTTACTGACACTCAGATCCTTCAGCAGATATCTGTAGCGTGTGATGGTAATTTATACGTGTTCAGTATCCCAATGTATCATACACTCCACTACCTGACCGCAAGAATCATGGGTTGGTTATTTAGGCAGTGAATGACAGCTCTGCCTATACCACAGGCCACTCTCATTCATCTAAACAGGTATTTTTATTTTTTTTTAGGAAAAAAATGAAAAAAAAAATTCTTAATGTTCTTGCTTTCTGTTCTACCTGGGAATGGTCAGATTCTTAGTTAAAGGTATATGCAATATCAACTGAAAAGAATGCATAGAGTGTTGATGGACAATATGTATAGTCTATGCAGAGTACCTAGGATTGCATAGGCTACGTTTAGTATGGTTACATAATATCTACTGTTCATTCGTAGGATTATTTTGTATTCCCTAGGTAGAGATTATAATGAATGTAATGTCAGCTAGGTAAGGTGGTGAAGGATCACATATATATATATAACTTATGTGCAAACGAAAGAAAAAAAAATTACAATATATGTGAAAGAGGCAGCACCTGACCTTTCCTGTGCCAGCCATAAAGCCAGTGAAATTCACTCAGTAGCAGACTCTGTAAGGAGCATCCTTCACGCGAACATGCAAAGTCCTATTGCTTTCTGCTTCCAACTAAAACAATGCAGGTAGCTTGGAAGGTGCCTTATTGCTATGTACTGGCAATGATGTTTTTCATTACATTATCTTCATAATTTTATATAGGATAATAATAGATAAATGATTATTTGGTAATGTGGCTTCCAGAGTAAATTCTTGTTATTTATAATGGTCTGATATGGAATTATTCAGATTTCATGCATCACTTGTCAAGTGAATTGGGCTGACCTACGATATCGGATAAAAGCCATGGACCAGGAGGGTGCGGTCCCGGTTTTATAATCCTGAACATGGTTTGGTGGTTAGCATTCTTGTCATTGTCATCCAGAACATGTCTGCTTTGGGTCCCTGAAGCTCTAAGCCAATACCTAGTCTGTGTCTTGTAATAAAGTCATCAGCAAGCTGACCCCATGTATTACGGCAAAAGTCACCACGAGAGACCAGGAACGTCGGTACGACTCCCGTCCTAGCATTCATTTTCTTTTCTCGCTGATTTGTCTTTATTTGCTGCCGGCTTTATATTAACAAGCAATTTGCAGTTCTCTTCCGCTAGAGAAACTCTATCTGCAACCTGTGGAAGGGAGCTGAAATGTGAAAGTGGAAAACAGCAGAAAAACGATGGGAGGAAATATATTTGGGAGGGTAATGCAAATTTCTCACCAGTTATAACAGGAGAGGGGGTGGGAAAATACTGATGACAATGTGTAATATCACAGATGAAACCAAACGTGTTGGCAGATATTTTAGTTATGTGTTTTCTTTTATCAGAATAGCACTGCTTCCTATACAATAATTACATGACATTTCCACATGTAAAGTAGAGAACCAGAGGAGAGAACTCCATTTACCAGACCCCCCCACCCCCACCATTTCCACTCTGCATTCACCCTACTAAAGTGATCTATGTTCAGGTTATTGGTCACCATACTGGTGAATAGGTATGTGAGTGTATACTTACATCCAGTACATTTATGACCATCTGCTATTATTTTGAGGGACATGTTCAGAAATGGACCAAATGTCACCATGTTCGGTCTAATAAACTCAATAGACCCAGCTCGGGTATTCGTCTGTATGCTGCTGGTGTGATGTTATATACATTGAATGTGAGGTCACTTTGGGGGAGATTTATCAAACATGGTGTAAAGTAAAACTGGCTCAGTTGCCCCTAGCAACCAATCAGATTCCACCTTTCATTCCTCACAGACTCTTTGGAAAATAAAAGGTGGAATCTCATTGGTTGCTAGGGGCAACTGAGCCAGTTTCACTTTACACCATGTTTGATAAATTTGTATGAGTTTAGCCATACAATCCCTGGTGCTCTATATACTGCTACTGTGTAAACCTTGTACTATCTTTACTAAAGATAGAAACAAAGAATATGTATGAAGAAGACATAGCCCAGACCCTTGATCATGGGTTACTTTATGGACTCTTTCAAGTGTACAGATTCAAGAAAATGAAAGGAAGACTCATAAAACTACTGTCATAAGTTATTCTATATTGGTGAAATGACTGCTGGTTTCAGGGCCAGATAAACAGCTCCATTAACCAATGCTCATAGAAGAGTGCACAGATGTAGGGAATAAGACTGTTTACACATGGTTTTTATTTTGCGTGAATAATGCAGTGAATTCTTGCAGCGATTTTGTTGCTATTTTTGTAACGAACTGAGCAATCACAGTAAAAAAAACACTATTTTTTGCAGAGATTCCATCAAATTGCAATACAATTAGTGATTGTGTAATTCACAGAAAATAGTGTCAAAATCAAGTAAAAAACACAAACGTAAAATAAATGCAATGTGTCAACACAGCATAAATAATTATAAGAGCAAACACCTTAGGGTATTACCTAACAGGAATGGCTAGCTTGGCAGAAGACAGGCCTGTGGCGTGACTGCTGCATGGTCTGGAAGCTATGGGTGTTTAGTAGTTCACATTCAAGGAGTGAACGAGCATCTCTAAAAGGGTCCAAAATTCTGTGAAAATCAATTTCTTAATATATCTCTATAGTAGTTGTAGCTCTGTGTTTCTGATAAAGAGTTCTAAAACACCTGCTTCGATTTACAGGGTATCATTCTGTGTACTTACCACTACAGCAAGCTAGATGTGTGTTGCATACTGATTTAATACTGAGTTCAATGTATTAACCTTATGGAATAAGCTCCTAAGCCGCTTCTGTTGGCATCTACACACAACCAGAATTTGACTATTTAAAGGGATAATACCACATGCTTACCATGTCACACTATACCCAAGTAGAAAAAATATATTTATATATAATCTATTTCAGAAAAATCACCCCCCAAAAACTCCATGCTGTGGTTGTGTACTTTGTTTTTCTTGGGTTACATCCTCCTGTGTTTCTTCATACTTTAGGACGAGCCTGCGCAGTCTACAGGCTGCTATTTCACTATAGTAGTGCTCCTTTTAGCCCTGTGCAGTGTGACTACATAAGCACTATTTGATTTCATTTTACCACAATGGGCTCATCCATGCCACACTCTCTCTGACCTCATTTAATTTAGATTAACACAAAATCTCCTTCATTTAGTTTGTCCTCTGTTTAAAAGTGTTGAGCAAGAGAACAAGAACAAGTTCTAAGGTCCCCATAGACCCTACATTTTTGTTGGTTAAACCCACCACGAGGGTATAGGGTGTATAAAGCTCTCCCGACCTTCCACCAGCAGATCATGTCAGTGGAGAAAGTGCTCAGACGTGATGGAAACTTGACCCCTTTGCTCTTGGGAAGATAAGCTGCAGTCACATTGGTCTGGCTGCAGCTCACCCCTCCTCTTAGTAATAAAAACTCCTGTGTATGGAGAGAAAGGCATGAGGACAGGAGAGGAAACTGAAAGCAGAATGTTTATCTGGCCATCAGTTATTGAAGGTGTATGGCCACCTCTAGTGTCTGGGGACAATGTTGTCCATAGGAGGGCACAGTAAAATGTCCAATGATGGGATAACCACTTTAACTGTATATCTATGGAAGAGATGTAAAAATCTGCATACAATATAATGGAGCGCCACCTGCTATAAAGTTATATTATGCAATAAATTGGCAAAGAATGCTGGACCTAAGACCTTATTACACAAGATGATAATTTTTTGTCAAATCAGGCAGATACTGCCCTGTGTAATCTGACCACGGATCAGCCAATGAACAAGCAAATGTGCATCTGTCAGCCGATTGCTCAATTGTAACGTGTCCAAAAAAAATCTGCCTTCAGAAGCACATCTCCCTGTGTAATAGAGGTGTGCGGCCGACGGCTGATTAATGGGTTTATCCAGATTTACCAAAAAATTACTGCTTTGAACTGAATGGAGTTAAACTGCAATACCACACACAACCTGGAGACAGGGGTGGTGCTGTTTTTACAAGAAAGAGGCTGTGTTTTTTAAAATCCTGGCTAACTACACAATCTAGTAAATAATTGAGATGTGTAATAGGATCTAGTAGATCAGAGCAAGATACAGCGCAGCCTGGTCTGTATATGCAGCCTTATATGACTGATAGGGTGAAAACGCAGGTAAAGTTGAGTATTGTGGGCATAATAAAAAGCAGTCATCAAAGTGCCTGGATTGTGCCATTAGGAACACGCCTCCTCCCCACATTGACCCCAACCCCCACCCATATGGCTAGCGTATGCCACTAAAAAGGGGCAAATGTGACCCTTTTCTGTGGATATGCCCGGTGCACATTGATAAATGTCCTGATAGTGAATATAAAATATCCACTGCTCTACGTTTAGCTCCAGAAAAGGGGCAGACACCCAGGATGTGGGTTGTGTCAAAACTTAGTTCTGGTGTTTATAGGAAGCACCAGCAGATAGCAGATGCGAGTAGCCTCACCACACCAAATATATAGGTGCATACAAAGGAGCCAAGAAAAAGAAGCATTTATAAAGGGTGAAAATGTGGAGCTGTATCTCTTGTGACATTTTCCTTGATTATCCTGCATTCAAGCATGTGTTTGTCACACTCATTGGCAAATGAGAGACAATCATGAAAAATGCATGACACTTTACAGGATTGTGGGTTATAAAAGGTTGCAATTTATTTCTTCATTTTCAAGGATTTGGATCAAATCACATGTGAAATGATCTTTACACCAGATACACGATTGTAAAATAGCCAATCTGTATTCACTGTGTGTAGAAGTATGCATCGAGAATGTACCACCGGCCATCGGGGGATGTTTACAGGAACTGTACTGTATATATGTGGCAGATGAAATAAACGCCAGCTTTAAGATTTTTAACAATAAACATTGTTCTTAATTCAAATTAGTTATAAGTAATGTCATCAAAGTTAATTATAAATCCTGTTCAGAAATTAAAGAGAACCTGTCACATTACTGTTTTTTACATATTGCCATAATGCTGTTTTATTTGTTATATACAATTAAATAAATGGGTTGTACTAGTCCTTAGAGGAGTGAATCCCTCAAACTCAAGACACCTGGCCGGCACCTTCCCAATCCTATTTTCATTATATCTAGGCTTTGTAATCAGATTTTGTCTGTAGTGATAAGGGATGCACTAGAAAAGGATCTGAAATAAGTATTATGACTATTATTTAAGGGGTTGTCTGGGGTCAACATTCTTTTTAGAAAGAGTGTGACAAAAAGAAAAATCAACAATGTATACTCACCTGCCCCAGTCCCCTGTCAATGCTATTTCTAAGGCTCTCTGCTTCTTCCTGCTTTCGATGCTTAGCCAATCAGGGACAACGGTGTTTTACTGCTGCCACCACTGATTGGTTGATTGCCCAGTTTTTGCAGGAAGAAGCAGAGAGAACCAGGTCAGTGAAAAAGCAGTGCTGTGGGGTCAGGGCAGGTGAGTATGCTTTATTTATATGCTTTATTTATTTTATTTTTTATTTTTTTTACACCCAGGGTGCTTTCCCAAACAATTCCCTTAAGTTATATGCCCTTTTAAAATGTTATATCTTAGGGTGTATTTACACACGCTGACTGTGTTTGTGTGCAAACTACGATAAAACTGGTGAGGAAAATACACTTTTCCTCATGTTGGCCTTTATAAATAATAAAGATTTCCATACTTCAGTAAGAAAGGATCAGTAAGAAATTTAAAAAAAAAAATTAAAAAATGCATAGGACATTAATGAAGCCTATAAAGGTCTGTGGAAATGATTATTTCTAGCTCCTCATTTAACAGTAATAGATTCATATGCACTCAGACTGATCCCAGATGTATTTAGATTTGTTAGAATATTACCTGATTCCTTCAGTGCGTTTCAGATTACTCTAGCAGAAATTACCTCCAATTTGATTCTTTAGCCAATACAAAACAAGGCACTTTTATACCTTTATAGTGATCAATAAGACAAAAAACTATGCCTGTAATGTTATAATTGAAAATCTTTAATAAACTATCTATAAAAAAAGACAAAAAGGCACAATTAATTTTATTCCCCTGGCACCTTTCTGAAGGGATCGGTAGCTCCATACATGGTACAGAGTTTAACACAGGTCCAGGGCTGCCTGAAGATGAGCGCTGATCTTTTTAAACAGTTCTCGATAAATGAGTCTTCACGTGGCTTAACCAGTTGCAGGCCTGCTCACATGAACAATCGCTAGATCATTTATATGACATTTAATTCCATCCTTGTGTGCAGACATTTCCCATTTCCACAGAGTGATGTCTGCCCTATAGCAATGATTTGCACAGCCGCACGAAAGATGCGCTCACCCTACAAGCAAGCATTCTGTCTTTTAATCAGCCAATCGCTGACCCTTTCACTATTGCCGATCAGCAAGAACGGGCATTCCTACAATGGCTTATTCAGCAGATATTCAGAAGGGTGGAGGGGTCTTTATACTTGTAACCAAAACTGACAAACTGACCTACACATAAGATAAATGTAGCAGCAATATCTGATATGTACAGGGGAGGTCCAGTGGTGTTCTGAACCTGGGAAGATAAAGAAGGCCAAAAATGTCCCACAGCAGCTCAGTCTGTTTATGGCCAACTTTATTGTACATTCATAAGCTATGTTCACACAGCATATGAGACCGGCCGTTTTGTGACCCGGCCAGGTCACGGAACGGCCGATCTCTGCAAAGATCATCCTGGCCGGTACTGCAGTACGCAGGATGATCTTTCCGGCCGCAGTGTTCTGATGCTGGCGCATCAGCGTGCTCCCGCATCAGAACTCTTATAGCACACAATGAAGCACGCGGCCGGAGCCGCTTGCTTCATTGTGTGAACTGTCAGTTCTTTGTGGCGCCTCATGGGATCCCGGCCGGAGCGTATACGATGTGTATATGCTCTGGCCAGTATCCCATAGAAGGAGAGGCAATGTGCATACATGTGCAAAGTACTTTTACGTAGTGTGAACATAGCCTTAGAGTGAAGATTATAGAAGTGAGTTGCGATAGATACAAAAACACAGAATGGGTTTTTCTGTAAATTTTTTTTTTTTTTTTTTTTTTATGGCTGATCTTCAGAATAGGTCATCAATATATAATCATTTGGGGGTTCACACCTAACAACCTCACTTATTAGATGTCAGCTCAAATATAGTGGCTCTTCAATCAGAGTTGAGTTGTAGTAACACGAAATGGCCACTACACAATGTATGGCGCTGTCTGCTTCCATCGCCAACCAAAGTGTATATGGGCACCAAAGCGTGGCACACAGTTATTTGTAAGGGGTATGGGAACTCCATTGATATCCTGAGGGTAGGCTATCAATAAGAAAAGTCCTGGAAAACCAAATGGGAATTACCAGACTATCCAAATGATCTCAGATCTAGAAATACAGATATGATTGGATTTTTCCCCATTGTTTCAATCTGATTTTATGTTTACTGCTTTCCTATTATTACAATTGTCACCTGTTATTGTATATTGAAGTACTTTAGTGCAGAATGCAGAATAGAAATGTCTTTGAATGAATTAGTTATAATAATTAATAATGCTTCATTGGAACATAACAATGTACATGAGTGCTCAATCACATACTGCTGAGCCCCGCTATGTAACCACAGCTATCAGATTGCAGGCTTCATTTCTGAGGAAATAATCTATGCGGTTAGGTGCACACCACATACGGTGATTATGTTTGTCATCTGAAACGGAACATATGCCCCAGATGAATGCAACTGAAAGCCTATAAAATTACTCATGTCTGCCATTGGCTTTCATAAAAAAAAATGGTATATTACTCTGTATATGGTTCTTTTAATCCTACATTAGTATTAGGAAGCATAGACAGCTATCAGTACAGGCGAGGCTGCATAACCTTATGACTGGTGCCCTTTAAGGTGAGCTTCTTCTCTAATGAACATCATTTCAGTATAGATAGGGAAACGACACAAGACAAAATCTTATTTTAAAGCAGGGATGGGAAACCTTTGGCCCTCCAGCTGTTTCGAAACTGCAATACCAATGCCTTTGGCTTTGGCAGTCCAGGCATGATGGGTATTGTAGTTTTGCAACAGCTGGAGGGCCGAAGGTTTCCTATCCCTGCTTTAAAGCCTTGTGGATGCTGCTGGCCTGATCTTTTACATGTGACATTTGTTGACGCGGAAATACAAAGTTTTATTCTTGGCATTAGAAATTACTATAAATTATTGCATTTTCCTAAAAACCGAGTTCTTACAAGAAATGAGGCAGGTGCTCTGTAGAGACTATGGCCTGTGAAACCTTTCTGCTGAACTGCTGAGAAGGCAGCTCTCCCTGATTTAGCTGGACACCTCCATTCATTTGGCTAGACACATGAGAATGATGTGTTCCTGCGGCACAAGGACCTATCATTCAGCTCTGGCCAGGAGGCTTTAGTGCCGTGCAGTGATATCCACACACACTTTGGACATCATCACCACATTTTCCATCTGTCCCCCTAACGTATGATAGGTTCCTTTCACAGACATGCCGGATTTGATGATCTCTTAGAGTTAACTATGCTGAGATACAGTCAGTTTTATTAGTTTGGCTGCCATACAACACATGGTATTACACAGATACTATATAGATGACTGTAAATAGTGACTGTAAAAGTTAAGAAAGTAGCTAAAGCTAAATTTAAAAAAGTAGCAATCCCAAGACAGAATAGGTTTACGCAATCTGCAGAGCAATGAAAGGGGCTGCCATAGTCCCCAAGGAAGCGTTTCCAGGAATACTCAGTCTATAACCATATTACACAGCTCTTCCCAGAAGGGATAAGCCTGTTATCATCTACTTAAGCACACATTAGTTATTCCAGTTAACATGATGACATGTGACAGTAATCCAGTTATTTAGGTAGTCGGATAATCAGGGGTCCCCTGAGCAGTACCAGCTTGTGTTAAAACAAACTCTATAATGTCATTACGGGCAGATTAGACACCACGACGAGGCGCAGCAGAACTTTTCAGTAACATTTCATATTCAGATTGGGACTATCTGTGGAGGTCAGTGAACCGCAGCCATTGACCTTTTCTTAAATTTCAGAACTGCTCTATTTATTCAGATAACCTTTCCAGAACTGCACAGGGATGGCTGCCACGTATTCCGGATGGTCCAACCCCTCTTTACGGATTAGAATTCATTTGCTGCCCTATTAGCTGGAGCAGAATGGATCGGAAATGTTTACATAAAAACAAGAAATAAAGGACAGGTAGGCTAAGGTGTCATTCCCATTGACGATAGGAATGGTTATGGTACTGGGAAAATAAAGGAAGTTTTTATTCTTGCTGTTCTGGTTTCGGCTCCTCCATAACCTCAAACTGCATGTAGGATTTTGGCCTTAAAGGGCATGACACCATTATCTTCACAATTTAAGGATTGCCGCCCTCTGTGACATCAATATGTCAGCAAAATGTCAAAAAAGGGACGCCCTTGTATCTACGCATTTATGGCCATTGACTCCAATGTGTCTAATATAGTCAGCTTTGTGAAAATAGCTACGTTTTACCTAAAATTGTGGTGTGATGTATCTGGGTTCAAGCCTAAACACATATAAGCTCTACAAATAAAGTTTGGGCCTCTAAAGTCAATGGGCCTGTGTCCACAGAGATACATGGGCATACCATTTTTCTGTGGCATGTAGGGCACAAATGTGATGTGAACCTAGCCTAATAAACATGTTCAGTTTAGAACACATGGACCATGGTCCGATTAGGGAAACAAGAGATCGCAAAACCTATGTGTGTTTGGCCAGCTAAGTGGCTACAAAGACACAACAGGGCACATTCATTAACCAAACTAAACTATAACTATGGCTATTACTATCATTACTAGGTTATAAGATAGTGGGAAAAGCAGTAACCTCCTTTCAGATGTACAAGACACTAGAGCAATCTTCATGGATCATCATCAATAAATCCTCAGCTAAACGATTCACGTATGATCCTGGCTAACAGTGCAGCAGATTGGGTCTCCGACAGCACTGAGATATCAGGTTATAGTCTGCCCTGCATTAAATTCATCTATCGTCGCTCTTATGTAATCTCGGCAGATTTTTGTCTTCTGAATGATCCGTGCTTGTGGTAACTGAGATCACTGATAGTGATTGCTAGTGTCGTACATACAGCCATGTGGGCAAAATGGATGACATTGCCAAGATTCCTCCTCTTAAGAAAGGCAGACAGGTGTGCCGGGACATCATCTTGCCTCGATTATCTGTATGTGACCTTTCACCTCAGTTCTAGTCACCTGTCAGACAGATAATAGACAGATGGAATTCATTAACGCCTCACTATGATGCCTGGAGACATTGTTACAATTGTGTCTATAGAATTATATACCTATAACTGTTATAATAAAATGTTGTGAAGATTTCTACATTTTAGGTCCTTCCATGTGACATCTGCCCCATATCATGTGGATCAGATTAGCAAGGATCCCGCAGGAAACAGGAGCATTGTATGGGAGTGTTGGTAGTTATGCGCTGTAAAGTGATGTGGGAATCCCAGCTGTCAGGCTTGCTGTCATCTCTGCCGGCTTGTGTCTGAGCTAAACCTGTTAGTCTATGACCTCCGAGACACCAGCATCTGGGAGGCTAAATTGGATAACGTCTATTTGTGCAGCACAGTTACTGGATGTGGCAGCATTGTAGGCAGTCGTAGAGGGTGTACAGCAATGAACTACTTCTGTGCCAAGGCGAGGAGGACCATGACTACCGATGCACAAACACTTACTTAACATCCCAGCTGCTTCATTCATTGCTCAAGAATCAGGATTGATCTGTCAATAAAACAACATTTTCTCTCCATCTTAAAATCTGCTCTAGGCGACTTTTCTACAGACTAATAACTTCTCATGGTCAAGGTTCCCTCCTCTGATAGATGTCAGATTACGGTCCTAGCTTGTACAGCTCTACTGACTGGAGGTAGAAATGTTGGCTCCTTTATTGAGATTACTATATCATTATAAACCAATAAAGTTTCCGGAGAGGTTTCTACTGGACTCAGGGGTCAGTAGATGTTGCATAATGGTTGTAGAGTAGACAGGGGGCGGTCATTCATCTTTCATCCTGATCCTAACAAATTTATTCATGGAGACCACCTATAGAATAAAGGATAAAATGATAGCAGCTACTTTACTTGCACAATATTATACGTCAGACACAACTCAAGAACAGCCAACGCATTTCAGGCACTTTGTGGCCTACAACATATTGGTTACTCTTGATTTGTGTTTGATGTAGAAGGATATACAAATAAAGTAGCTGTTATTATTTTATCAGGTTTATCTCTGTGTTGCTCCACATTCTATGTACATTGGAACAATGCTAGAAGGTTGTAGCGGGAGATTATTTTTATTTTTTTTATTTTTGTTGCAGCAATGGGTCTCTATATGGTTGGCTTGCCTCTTTAGCACTTACTGTTAGTGTAGTTGATATCTGGTTTAGAATGACAGACACGGGATACAAGAACTCCTGGCAGCTCTGTAGTCCTCTGCAGGTGTAAGCAATATATGGAATTACCATAAGGGATCCAATTCCCAACACACTCACCAATCATCTGTTTGCCAGAGCCTGAAGCATCCCCAGCACACTGTAAATGAAGTTAGAAGGAGATGGCTCCTTGCAGTGTGTAGCTGCTGTGTGGGGCTACTGCAAATAAGTTTATGTACATTGAAGTGAGTGGGAGCTGAGCAGCAGTAACCCAGCATGACCACTATATAGTGTATGGAGCTGTCTGCTGGCTCTGGTTACTGCATGTGTTGCAGGCACTGTAGATATGACAAGCAGCTTATTGGCAGGTGTGCCAGGTATTGAAACCCCTCCAGTCAGATTTTAATAGCATATACTGAGAAAAGTTCACCAAAGAAGTCCCAGAGATCAGCTTTAGGCTATGTACCCACAAAGCATTTTTGTCTTTCAGTATTTTGAAACCAAAACCAGAAGTGGATTGAAAACACAAAAAGGCTATGTTCACACACTGTTGAAGTTGAGTGGATGTCCACCAGTTATTTTCAAACAATGGCCATTATTTGCCATTAAATGCGGCCATCCACTTAATTCCAACAGTGTGTGAACATAGCTTTTCTTTGTTTTCAATCCTGGTTTTGGTTGCAAAATACTGAGCAAAAATACTGTGTGGGATCATATCCTTAAAGGGGAACTATCAGCTGGTTAAACACATGTAACCTGCTGATAGCCCATTATAGAGCTGGGGATGCTGAGGAGGAAGGTATGTGTGTTACATTTCTCTTTAACGCCGGTCCTGTGCTGTTAGTTAGAGTAATCTTCACTCCGATGCACTGTTAGGAGCAGTGCATCATCTGGCCTGTCCCTTCTATTGATCATTAGAAGGAGCTGGACGATGATGCAACAGTGCTCCTAATAGTGCTCCAAAGCAAAGCTTACTCTAACAGCGCAGGATCGGTGCCGAGGAGCAAGGTAAGACACATACTATCCTCCTCACTGGCACTTGAAGGGTCTATCAGCAAGTTAGATTTGTCTAACCTGCTGATAGTTCCCCTTTAATTAACTTAAAGAGGACCTGGAAGGAAGACCTGGTCCAGAAATACCTGTTTAACTGCAATGGGTTAGGGCACAAGACAGCAATGCCTCTGTATCATAGGGTATGGTACTTGCACTACTGCCAACCCTGAAATGTGAACGTTGCTTATAGAGAAGGAAAGTCTTATAGATTCCTAAATCTGATCTTTTCAGAGATCCTCTCAGTCAACAAATGAATCATAGATTTGTACGGAGAAAACAAGTAGAAGTTGATGTGACAGTAAGTGGCGAGCACCACGGCAGCCCCCAGTAAAGCGCTGTGCAGCATCACCGTATGACCTGATTTACAGATCATCTGCTTTCCTTCACTCTCCAGAGGACATTTACATTTATTGACATGACACATCCGCTACATAAACCATACCACCAGGACACGAGGAAAAAGATGCCAGATTATTACAATACAATGTTTTATAGATATTATTTCCTACATCCACCCTAGGTATTTTACAGGCGTGGCCCCCAAAAGTGGCAGGTATGATGGGCAGAGCTATCAGGAGGATCAGCTCTTGTAAAAAATAAAGGGGCCTGGTCCCCATTGTTTTTTTCCGCAGAGAGGTGACACTGTAGCTGTATTAAAATCAATGGATGTTATGGAAACCTACAAGTGTTCTCACTTTAATCCATCAATGCTATGTCTGACTGACATGTCTTCAAAGTCAATTGTCCGCAGTTACCTGCCTCAGGCTGAGACATTATTGATTATATGTAGGATTATGTGATCATTCTTTGTTGCCTATATATGAATAGCAGAAAGACATCTTTACATATGTGTGCTTGGTAACATACTATGAGGAGGACTTTATGCTATTTCCCCCCAAATCTACTATTTAATTTTCCTTAGAATTCTGGTCTCTTCTGTAGAGACTAGAAGACAATGGAGAACACACTGTACACTGTACCTGACATAGAAGACATAGGCAGTGAAATCCCTGACAATGCAATATTAGGACACATGATATAGAAGCTGTGTGAAATGCTTTACACAATGACCTTTTTGGACACATAACAAAAGGTAGAATTATATTTCATAGATGTAGCATAAATTGTAAGAATCACATAACAATATTGGGCAAATATAACCAATACAGAGTCAAAACACAACCCGACAAGGTCCAGATTGTTGCTGTCATATTGGCAGATGGTAGTGTGTACAAAGCATAGTCTTTATTTCAGTGCTAGCCCAATTTTAAAGTAATGCAAACAGCAGGCTCAGGATAATTTCCAAATTCTTTCGCAGTGCTATATACTTATCTATAGAAACTCATCACCCGCTGGAGTCTAAGAGAGTTTATTATATGGATTATAACAGGGAGCGTCAGTATCCCATAAAGCAGTATACAGTAAGGTCTGCAGCACTGAGTTACATCAGGGAATCCCAGAACGTTTAGCACCGACAGCCACTGCAAGACGCAGTGTGAAAATAGCCTTATACTGTGAATGCCCGGGTGTCTACTTAGGAATCTAATGCTAAAATCCTATGACACCTACAGTAAATTAATAAATGTTATAAGAAAATAAAACAAGCAGAGCTGCCAATTGCTTGTGCATTTGTATCACATTTATATACTATAGAGGAGAATTATCAAAGGGTGTAAAATATAGACTGGGGTAAACTGCCCACAGCAACCAATCACAGCTCAGCTTTCAGCTCTGGTAGAATGAGAGAGGAGCTGTGATTGGTTGCTTTAGGCAGTTTACACCAGACTATATTTTGCATTCTTTGATAAATCTGGGCCTTTAATCTGTGTTATTAGTGCATTATTGGATATTGTCTATGACTATAAAGTCCTGCAGGTTAAGGCTAGGTTCACACTATACCGGTTATAGTAATAGCTGTAATCACATTATGGGGTGTCTGAAAGATAGGACCACTTCAATATTCGGAAGGAAAATCTCTGAGTGCCTTCCATATAAATCGTGTTGAGAACGTTTTCATTCTGGATCCTAGTTGGGGTCCCAGATTGTTTGGTTATTGACTGCCATATAATTGGAAAACACTAAAGAGATAACATGAACACAAAGGAGCTATCAGCAATTCTCAACACAGGATTAGTGTTTATTATTAGTGTTGGCCCTTTACAAGGTGGGAGACACCAATAAGAAGACCGCACACTGGTAATTATCTGAAGCCCAATAAGAAAACACTTAAAACTTGAAGGCCTTGTTCACACAGCAGTTTGAAGACGTGTTAAATTCTGCCTTAAAATCTTTGTGAAATTTGCATCTGAAACCAGTGTGGATTTTAATGCAGATTTACATACAGATTTTTATTTTATTGATGCAGAAAAATGACGTCTTTTTTTTTCAAAATTTTCAATGGGGTTTTTGAAAACTGTGTTGATTTTGCATGGCATGGTGGGTAATTTCCCATTGTCAATGTTCATTGTAATTTGCCAAGTCAATGGGAGAAGGTTTTTCATGCAAAACCATACTTATTTGGAGGTGGAAATTATAGAGAATCTAAATCAGTGCAGGTTTATATGTCTCATATGTGACCATACATGAAACCATGATACTTCAGTCCCAGCTCTAGATTTTCACACAGGATGGTACAGTAGCCCTTTCTATATGCTGAATGTAGGGCTCTCTGTGATCAGAACATTTAACATCATTACTTTTCATTTAAATGTATTAAAAGTTCATAAATTAAGCTTCATATAGCACTAAATGATAAGCTCAAGGGCACATGCGGAGGCTCAGATATATATAGAGAAATTAACTGTCTTTTATTAAACCAATTAAGTCAGAGCGAGCATGTGACTGACTGCAAGCCGGGCAGAGTTCCTGGAGGGCGCAGACCTGTGTGACAATCATGTCCACCAGCGTAACGCTATCACTTGCCTGTGGGATTTTATTTGCTCAGTCACAAGAGAAACAAAATCCTATTAAACTTGTGTCATGTCATAGACTTCACATATGTTGCTGATTTGGATATTGAGTTATAAGATGCTGACTCCTCATAAAAGGGCAGGTTCTCCAATCACAGACATAATTTACAAGTTGAATGCATTGGCTTTCTGTTGGGATAATCCTTCAAGAGGTTGTCCAGTAAAGAGGTTATCCACAGTACAGGGGAAAAGTAGGAGGTCGTGGGGGGTCTGACCTCTGTACCCTCCGGCAATCTCTGTATTTTGACCCGCCAGCTCTGTTATGAATAGAGCTGAGGGTCCAGCACGTGACCTGCGGCTCTATGCATTCCTATGGATTGACAGAAAGAGCCGGAAGAGCGCTGTACTCTGCTCTTTCCATCTGCTCCATAGGGATGAATAGAGCCATGGATCATGTGCCGTACCCATGGCTCTATTCATGATACAGAAGCCGGGTGCACAATACGAGAGGTACAGAGGTCGAACCCCTCTGGACTCCTACTTTTCGTGTGGATAGGGGAAAAGCCAATTTTTTTTGCGGACAACCTCTTTAAATCAGATGTGTAAAAAGTCGGTGCCTCAGTGCAGAGGCTGCTATTTCAGGAGTGAAGCACACAGCCGCACACTTCACCTGGCTGTAGCTAGAGAATGGTGGGGGTCTCAGTACTAGGACCTCAATCAAACAAAACCTTTGCTATGACTGCGTAAAACATAATAATAATAATAATAATAATAATGTTTAGAGAAACGTTAGGAAACAACTGTCTAATGTGTATTTTGGATTTCAACTGTGCGATCCTTTTGCTCTCAGAGACATAGGTCTCCACCAGCAGAGTCTGGCAGCAGCTTAGCCTCTTCCCTCCATTAAGAACATGTGAACACGCAGCCGATCAAGCGTTCACATAAATGGGGGATCTGGAGAGAGCCATGAGATTAAGAAGATTCTGCCAACAACAAGTAAGGTCCACATCACTATGTCCCTCACCTTCCTTCCCTGACTTTACATTGTGAGCTCCATTGGGGACAGAGAGATGTAAGTGGTTATGATTCACTTATGTGTCAATGTACAAAACTGTGAATATGCTAAATAACATGTACATTCACTTATACTCTACTATATGTGACAAATGATGATGACTGGAATGATCATGGAATCCTTATGGTATGGGCACTCCATCACAAGAAACTTTTCAGAATATATTGTAATTCCTTTACTAAGACCAAGTCTGAGGGATGCATTTATTGGGCCCTGTTATATGAGCCGTTTCCTTTTTTTTGGCTGTTTTTCTCTGCATTGTTTTAGTGGGGTGATACTTCCTGTTGGTATTGCTGTAACACAGCAGAATGAGGGTGTCTATGTTGTACATACTAATATCTTCCATAGCGGTCATATAGTAGAAGGTTGCAAGTGCAGGTGGACTTCTGTTCCGCGATTCCTGATAGTCTTGGGAGGGATGAACATGTTCATGGACTGTTTCATAGCAGCAACCTACCCCCCCCCCCCCCCTCCCTGCCTCTCTAGAGTAACTTTACAACTTTCTTTTTGTATATTTTGAGTTTTTGTTAAAGAAAATATAAATAAATATATATAAATATATACATAAGGGTTTCCATACAATAATAATAAACAGAACCAAAGTGCACTGCTAAATAGCCCTTTGGACTCTAGAAGGTGCCTTGATCTTTTCACTGTTCTGATGAATGTGTCTCTTGTTCTTTATTTCCTTTCATATACATATAAAAAGCTGTAAGTGACAACTACCCATCTCTTTCTTGAAATAAATAGAATTTCACATGTCTTCTTGTCCTGTGTGTGATTTGTCTCTCTATGGTTAATTTCTGGGGATAGTACACCCTCTAAGCAGCCCAGATGCAGAGCAGGAGCTGTCTTCTACTTCTGAGCTGAGGGAATACTAGCTTGTTGTTTCTCCTTAAAGGGGTTGTGTGTGTTTTTTGTTTTTTTGTTTTTGGGGGGGGGGGGGGAGGGCAAAATAAGTTAAAAAAAAAAAAAGATCACTACTTCCTATTCCCATGTTGATACAAGCAAATGTCAACTGGGTATGGCAGGTTACTGCTGCAACCAATGATCAGCCAAGTAAGTAGACTCTGAAAAATATTAAAAGTAGACTAATACACCTCTTACATTGAACTACATCGTTGACTTCTCAGGCTGGAGTCTTGTGAATTCAACAGAGAGAAAAAGAAATTGGAGAGAACATTTGCTTCTATAAAGAATAGGCACACATTCGCCATTTAGTTGCATATGAACCTTTTTGTTAGCATTGTGAACATAGGACAGGTAGAATGTCTAATAGGCTATGCACAGGTAAGTTACCCAAAGTCAGCTCCGAATGGGGTTCTCATTTGTCGACTGTATAGAATATATTTAACTAGTACTTGACCCTACTGGACTGAGGGGTTACTCTGGTAACTCTCCAACCCTTTTTCCTACTACAATTCTCAAGTATAAAGCAATTCCCTGATGTGAATAATAAAGGAATAATAAATAGACACTTGGCTCTTATTTTTCAACTCACTTAACGTATCTTTAATGTGCACTTAAAACATACAATGAAAAAGTATCCTCACAATGCAGAACAGATGCAATGACACACTTTTATAATGCTCTGAAGGGAAAGATTTCTGAAAAGAATATAGATTCACTTGGAAACAGTCACCCTATTGTTTCGAACCTCCAGCCGGAGTAGATAAATGCGACTCTGTGGCTCATCCTAATAAAATGTATGGCATCAGTTTATGTAATAATGACGATATACTGGTAAGTCTCATTATATATATGCATGCATATAGAATTGTGACAATTTAGGCCATGTTTACACAACGTATGTTTTGCATAAATCATGGCTGTTGCGGCAATTTATGCAAAACAAATATTGTATTTGAATGAATGGAATTCCAATGGAATTTCATTGAATAACGGCCGCACAGGCATGTCAGTTCACACAATGGAGAGTGTGGCTCCGGCTAACTCTCTATTGTGAGCAATAGTGAATTGGGATGTGGGCGCACAGCGTGTGCGCCTGCATCCGAATTTAACAGACCAGCCAGGTCACAGAACGGCTGGTATTTCACGTAGTGTGAACCCACCCTTAGGCTGGGTTCACACTATGTATATTTGAGGCTGTATTTGTGAGGCTGTATAGCAACCAAAACCAGGAGTGGATTGAAAACACAGAAAGGCTCTGTTCACATAATGTTGTAATTGAGTGGATGGCCATCATTTAATGGCAAATATTTGCTGTTATTTTAAAACAACGGCTGTGGTATTGAAATAATGGCCGTTATTTACTGTTATATGGCGGCCATCCACTCAATTTCAACATTATGTGAACAGATCCTTTCTGTGTTTTCAATCCACTCCTGGTTTTGGTTGCTATGAGGACCTGACATGAGAACCAAATACAGCCTCAAATATACATAGTGTGAACCCAGCCTTAGGCTGCGTTCACACTACGTATATTTTAGTCAGTGTATGTATATTTCAGTCAGTATATTTCAGTCAGTATTGCAACCAAAACCAGGAGTGGATTAAAAACACAGAAAGGCCGCCATTTAATGGCAAATATTTGCTGTTATTTTAAAACAACGGCTGTTGTATTGATATAATGGCAGTTATATACCGTTATATGGCAGCCATCCACTCAATTTCAACATTGTGTGGACAGAGCCTTTCTGTGTTTTTTAATCCACTCCTGGTTTTGGTTGCAATACTGACTGAAATATACGTAGTGTGAACGCAGCCTATGGCAGCCTATGGCGGATTTCTCTTTGGGATTGTGAATACAGGCCTGGATTTCTATTCCAGCAGGCCCACTGATGCGTGATGTGTGTTTAATTCCATTAATAATACAAAATAACAGAAACAATCTACGATCTAGTCAACAGTTTCTAAAACAATGAGACGCGTGAGCTTACAATCTATGGGGTATCAGAGATAAAATACACCAGAAAACGTTGGCATGGTGACTGGTTTGCTATATTACATTGGGAATCAGTATTCATTAATTTACTTCGGGCTGCTCCTAAATGAAAGTCATTATAATTCCGCATAGTAATAAGGAATCTCAGGAGGAGCAGGTTTAGCGTCTCTATAATCAGAACCATGGACAGAGCCGAGTGGAGCACAGAGTACAACACATTTGCAAATAAGCTCTTAAAGGGACACTAAACCTTAATGAGGCGGCTAAAAGAAGAAGAATACCATTCACAGTCATCCAAGTGTAAGAGAGTCAAGTGTGCTAGGTTAGACTTGTCGTCACCAATTACGTATATAATATTGAATATATTCAGATTTCTAGCAATCAGCTGAGGTAGTTTTTTATACCCTCTTCCTGCTAGAAGAGGCACCTGCACCTCTGGAAGGCCAGCTTGCTTTTCATTCAATAGCTAACCCTGTGTACAAGATACACTGTTAACATGAACACAATATAATTTCTTCACTCAAAAACCGTTGGGGTACTTTTTCTTGGACTTTCCCATCTGATGAGATGAAAAATTATTATATCTCTCTCAAGGGTGAATGTAGCACTGCCTACTGGAAGACGGAATACAGGAACTGGAGGTCCTGTAATGTGCTTTTCAGCCATGTGGCATTATAGCAAGATATGGTGACGTCAGTTACAGAGGAGCAGGGGTGAGTGAACACAAAAACTCACAGGGATCTGAATTCTGCCACAAGCACAGTTTTAGTCTTTTTCCTGAACTTTGTGTAATATGACTCCTACAACAAGACTGAATACATGAAGATGTTCTACTCCATATATTTTGTATATTATACCTCCCACATATACCCACAAAAGCATAGTGGCAGCTATCATACATAGACTCCAACATGGGGGGGGGGGTTGGCTGCATGGTTTATGCTATTTTCCACTGTAAAGTGTTTTACAGAATATTGTAGCAGCCTGCACTATTCCATATGGCAAATAGGCATAAGCCACAATGTAAACTACCTGAACAAAGGTCTATGTAAGGATACATTATCATTTATACATATGGCAAACATTCACCAAAAACATGGTGTAAAAAGGCCGCAATTAGGGCCCGTTTACACTACGGAATCAGCGCGGAGGTTCCACTCAGAAGCCCCGCCCTCAAACTCTGCACCAAATCCCGCCTGCTTTGTCTTTCAATGAGAGGTCTCGCGCACCTCCGCTCAAAGAATTGACTTGTCAATTCTTTGAGTGGAAAGGTGCGTGGCTTCCCATTGGAAGTGACAGCAGACAGGATTTGGCATGGAGTCTGCAGGCTAGGCTTCCGATCGGAATCTCTGCCACGATTCCGTTGTGTAAATAGGCTCTTAGAGTTCTTTCTGTTTCTTAATGCGGAACGCGGCTACTGAAAGCATTTGTTGGCTATAACCACTCTAACAGCTCAGCTGAGATTCTATAAATGCCAAGCTCTGACTATTTCTTCCATCAATAACTATATGCTGCCTGCTGTATTTTACAGACTACTCCCACCAGAAGATAAATTAGTAAAGAGAAGTCCCCTGTATAATGTAGTTAAACCCCAAGTGTTGCAGATTTTGTAACAACCTGTGTGGGAGTTGTTACCATATGCCATTTACCTCATACAGCATGCCTGTGCTGTCACACCTTTACAACTGACATGAATAAACCAAGCAAATATATAAAGAGTCATTGAAATAAATAAGACCCCATTCATATCATGTTTTGTATGCACATTGAGAGTCTCCATGGGGTTCAGTGTCAGACGGAGGACCACAGCTACCTGGCATACATTAATATACTGACAAAAAGGAAGTATTAAAAAAAAAAAAAAAAAACATGTACATTCTTAGTCTATGGGTGACAGATGCTTAAGTATGGTATCCATTACAGTTATCTATTTAATGTTTACTTAGGGAAACCACATCATTGTCATTGATGGACACTATTATTGGAGGACCCCAAATAAAGATACAGTGACCTTTTTTTCTCTTCTGCTCTTAAAGCAGAAGTCCGGTGTAAATTTTTATTGAAGCATTCTATTGCCCCCCAAAAGTTATACATATCACCAATATACACTTATTACGGGAAATGCACATAAAGTGCTTTTTCCCTGCACTTACTACTGCATCAAGGCTTCACTTCCTGGATAACATGGTGATGTCACTTCCTGGATAAAATGGTGATGTCATGACCAGACTCCCAGAGCTGTGCGGGCTGTGGCTGCTGGAGAGGATGATGGCAGGGGGGACACTGAGGGACACAGGGCACTGGAGGGACACTGAACATCCCTCTGCGTTAATCCTCTCCAACAGTCAAAGCTCACACAGCTCTGGGAGTTGGGTCGTTTGCCAGACTTCTCCTTTAAGCCCCCCTTGATGTATATGCCTAGGGGCTGTCAGCAGCACCAGTACTCTGGAGGGAGCTCAGGGGGAGAGGAAGACTGACTGGCACCAATACTGTAGCTATCCATGTATCAACAGTTTGCCCGGGGTTTGGTCTGGTATGAAGTGAACTATACTACTTTATGTCTTTATAGTGGAATACACTTCAGTCTTCTATCAGGGGTATGGATCAGGTATTCAATGTATACCTCCAACCAAAACGTTATGTGAGGTTTAAAAAGAAAGTTTTAAGTGCCGTGTTGGGATTAGCTATAGAGCCAGTATTTGGCTATTTTTAGTGCATACCTGCCCCTGTAAACCTGACTGACAATCTCCTACTCACTTCTGACTATATTACAGCTGCGTCCACCATTATTGTGAATATAATGTGGAAGAAAAGAATGTCCAGTCCAAAAAGCAGAACAGGGTGAACTGTAGCCGATTGTTTTGAGAGCGGTGCGGGGTCTGATTTGTTTATTGAACACAGTATATGACTTCATTGTGGAAGATGCTTTCTATATCTATACAGTACTCAGCAAAGGCAGAAATGTCAGAAATGCTGAGCCCATTATGCTGGCTGCTCTCGTTCTGAATGAAGTCAGATCTTTATTATAGCCTGAAATGGCTATAAAATATGCCTTATTAAATGCCGGCTGTGTTTGGTATTGTCATAATGTGTGTTAGGTATACAGGCCAGCCTTGTGCCTGGTGACTAGCCCTGTGCATGCATAATGGTCGGCTGTTCTGTATTGTGGCCACCTCTGCATCATCTACTTTTTATCACGTTGCTATGTTTATTGTGAAGAAATCTGAAGAAAGGAAAACTGCAAATCGTCTATACACATGGACACATAGAGTAGCACTACAGCGACAGGGATTATAATAGGATATCTTTATTACGTAGCACTGTTAATAGATGTACAATAACTCAATGTGAGAGTTGGATACACATCCCATAATGGACACTGGCTGTCCCAGTAACTTGGAATGCCACCTATTCCTCCATGTAACTACATGACTGTATACAAGTATCTTACATGAATTAGCACAATTATGATTAAGGGAGTCTGTCAGTAGTTTCCAGCCCTCAACACTAACAGCTCTATATAGAGGATGGGAATAGCAGTGCAAACATACTTCTGGTGGTGGTCATGCAGGGTACACAGTGAGGCGCGGCCTTTATGTTAGGTGCCCAAATCTCTCTGCACTTAAGGTCCTATTACACAAAGCGATTATTGTCCGTATTCAGCCGTTACAGACAATGATGGTCTCAAGTCTTTCAACATGGTCTTTCAACATGTTGAAAGCTTAAGGATCTAGATAGCAGCAATATGCTGCCATCTCTCCGTGTAGGAGCGGCCACAGCAGACCTCTGCTATCTTTTATGGGTTGCCCGGACGATCTAGCGATCACCTAGGCAGCCCCCCAACAGCTCCTTGTGCCCTCCTCGGCTCTTACCCGCTCGCTGCCGATGCGCGTAATAGCACCGGCAGCAAACAGGGAACGAGGAGCAAGCGAGCGCTGACCTGACAGGTTGACGCTTGCTTGCTCTAGCTGACCGCCTTCTGTAAAAGACTTTAGTGCCACCCCAGCCCCTCCTCTCAGCTTTATGTGATGGCTCTAGTGGTCTCCTGATTGGACACGAGCACTTCACAACAAAGTTTGCTGTCATAAAGGCCTGTCAGCAGTAGCAGATTATAATAGGCCCTTTTCGGGCGGTAGCCCCGGGCCCTGAGCTTTTGGGGGGCCCATGGCCACCCGAACAGACATACTTTCAGTGGTGTATTGTCTCCTAGCCACAGTTCTGCCATGATTTGCAAAAAAAAAATCTCTTTTTTTACTTCAATTTTGCACAAAAACAGGCATCATGACATTATGTATCCTGTACTATACACACTACGCTAGTGCTGTCAAAGTTACAGTGGGGTGGGGGTGGGGGGCCCAAGCTTGGTCAACAGCCCCGGGCCTATGGAAAAGTTAATCTGCCCCTGCCTGTCAGTATTTCATTCAGTAAGTCTAGGGCAGGGCAGGTTCCTCACCATAGTGGACACTGGCATGGCAGCTCAGGTGGAAGCCAGGACCAAGTTTGGCTTTTCCTAAGCTCTGGCCCACCTCTTAAGAGTGATGTGTGATAGACCACATCCTTGTGCGCTTTTTGTATGGCACATTGTACTTTATGCACATGGGTAATGGCACGATTGAGCGGTATTCTAGGTTATGTGGCCCTTTAATTTAGCATCTTCTTATCATGTTTTTCATACACAGGAAGCTGACACCCATATTCTATTTATTCATTTCACACATGAAGCAGGCATCACACGTTGTGCTCATTATCAGTGTTTACATAATCAGTATCGGCACTACCGCGCGTACGGCGACACACACAGCAACGCCGTAAATGCAGGCTGCACTTTGTAATTGGAAGAGCCGCAGCTAATTTTTCACATAATCTGTTATTAGAGATCAATAAAATAAATGAGCTGTCAAAGCTGGGACAAAAAAAATCTAGAAATTGTGCTGGATTAATAGGAGCTGTAGATGTATAGTGACAGCTTATAAACGTGCCTCTATAGAGCAGGTTACAGGAAGCATCTTCTCAGCCTGAACCATAATAGCTGGTAACAGCAGGACTGTATACCTCCCAAGTGTCCCTCTTTTGGAGGGACAGTTCCTACTTTTCACCCACGTCCCTTTGTCCCTTTTTGCCCCTTACATGTCCCTCTTTTTGGCCTAGGAATAAGATTTGCATTAATAAACTTTTTATGTTGCTCTAGAAAGTGTCTGGTTTCTTACATAGACCCAAACTTGCATATTATTATATTATGTGGTGCAAGTTGGATCCTAATAATTGTTATATTCAGATGAATCATGTGACATTATGGCCCTTTTCACACATTATTTCACAGATGCTGTTCATATGGCTCCATACACACATCTGTATGTGTTAGGGATCCATTTTGGGGACATGATTCGTGCCACAAAAAAAAACAGTAAGGCCATTGTACGTCCATGTCACCTATTTGACAGTGGGTCCGTGAAAATGCAGACAGTTACTAAAACATTCGTAAACCTAAGGATGCAGTCACACATACAGGATCTGCTGCAGATTTGCAGATATCAGTGTAACTAAATGCATCAATCTGCAGCAGATCCTGTATGTGTGGAAGCATCTTGAATTAAAAAGTTAGATATGTCTTTAAATTTTTCCTAAAGTGAACCACAAGTGTCCCTCTTTGGCCATCCAAAAAGTTGGGAGGTATGGGACTGTACCTGCCATTAGGCCCTCGTGGTCCTGGGCCCAGGGCAGCAGTACTGAGAGGCACATATTGTATATATACACAGACACTTTATATATATATATATATATATATATACATACCAGTAGCAGAAAAAAATTGAGAAAAAGAAACAGAGGTAGAAACAAAATTCAAAAAAAGAAAAGAGGAACAGGGGATAAAAAGGGAGGGGGCATGGGGAAATGGGCAACGGAAGACGCCAGTAAACTGCAGACCAGTATCTATACCAAGGGGTCATCAAAAGCAGAGGCAACCACTGCGGGAACACAGAAACAGTATAGGTAGTCCATGTATTTTCTACTTTGCGAACCCTATATTCGTCAACCGCCATCAAGGATTCCATACGATACAGGTGATCGACCTCCGCTACCCATTCTGTAACTGAAGGAGGCTCCACTAGCTTCCAGTGCCTCGGGATGACAGATCTCGCTGCCGCCAGAAAATGGTGTAGCAAGCCTTTTCGCAGAAGTGATAGATCAACAGGAAGAAGGGAACGCAAAGAGATCTTTGGAGTGGGGGTAATGTTGGAGGCAGTCACCTGTCAATAGATCTGGAAAACTGCCTCACAGACACACTTTTAATGTAGTTGCTGCCGCCATGGTGTGGTAGAAAAAGAAATCACTTTTTCCCTTAGGTTTAATCCACATGGATCAGAAGTGATGCAAAATGGACCTGCAGATTTGCAGCCGCTCATTATATTTTGGATTTGTGATAGATTTTTCGACTTTCTGTGTATACTGATGAGATCTATGAGAAATCTGCCACAAGATACACACATAAAAGGTGCAGGATTTCTTTCGGAGGTTTTCTTTACTTAATGTAGTTTTCTCTCTACCAAACCATTATGTCTTTCCCCTCCATCCTACACTTTGTTCTCTCGCTTCCTTAAGCCCCAGCCAAACCCTGTTACCTTGTGGTTGTCTTATTCATGCAGGAAGTTGTAGTTGTGTCATAGCTGGAAAACCACATTTTGCTTTATGCTTTTGTCCCTTTCTATTCCCAGAGCGACATTTTGCACACAGCATGGTGACCTTTTCAATTCACAAGGACTATGTGATGAGCTAATCATAAAGAAGTCCCTTTGTAATGAGGAAAGCTGGGGTCCGCACAAACACTTTATAAGACACAGAGGCTGCTCCATATAATAAGCAGGCCGTGTAGACGGTGGCCTTTCTATTTCTGAAAAAGAGCAATACGTGATTTTAGAATCCTGAATTTAAGGGCTGGTTTCGAACAGTAGATGCCAGATTTAATAGGGATAGCTTTTCTTTTTACTAAGAGACACACGCGAGTAACAGTACGAGTGAGCCTTTTTCTTCTTTTCATCCCTCTGAATAGTATACACCTAACATCTAAAGTAAAACATAGTGTAACTTTTATAATGTATTACTTCACATGAAATACCTAATTACTCATAAGGCGCTGTCCTGTCCCGAGTGCAGATGAAACAAAATATAGTTTTAACTGTGCATATGTAGCAATTTTAAACATTAAACCTCTATGTGTAGTTATAGATGGCAAATCTTACTCTACAGATCTATTCCAAGCATGGATTTGAAAACTCTGCTTTATTGTCCATACAGGATAATATTCTGTCCATATGCGCCCTCCTTTCCTTCTGAAGACACTTCAGTGTGCCCATTCAATGGCTTAAACTCACTACCTTGAAAAAAAATCCAAAAAGCTTCCTATGTGTTTCTGAGAATTTTGTCCCCCTTCATCAGGGCTGTACAAAAATACAAAAAGTGTCTTCAGAAGTAAGGGATACCAAGGACACATATGGACTGAATATTATCCTTTATGAACAACACAGCCTCACTCAGTGGCTGCCTGGTGGCAACAATATTTTTCTGGGGCTGGTTATTTCCCCTTTAATAGCATAACTACATCTACATAAGCACATCTAAGTGCATGCCGGCTGTTATATGTGTATAAGAGAATTAAAACAGCACACTACCACTAACATATTGGTTACAGGGACCTAGAAATATATTCTCCCCTGATGATGTCTCCCCCATTGAACAGAAACATGTTGGGAGGATACTATACAATCTATTTAGCAGAACAATACCCATTTTCTGTGTGCCCATCATACATTTTTGTGTGAAAAATCTTGCTATTGTGTGTGTATATCATACTAATCTGTTACAACTATACCTATTTTTTTGTTCTGTGTGTATATTATTCATACCTGTGTGAGAAGAATGTAAAATTTTTATGTGTATACTGTTCTACCTATATGCAAATTGGTGGGAATATACTGTACTAGAACTGTACTTAGTAGATTGGTGCTCACCCTTTTATGCCTTGTCCACACAGTATATTCTGTCCATAAATCAGGATCTTGATATACGGACAGGAAAAAGACCCATGAATTTGATTTCCAATGTGGATCTGTTTGTTGACGCCAATCCGTGATGCAAAAAACTGGACCTATGGTCAATATGTACATTTTAAAACGAACGACATATGGATGTACCATCCATGTGCCATTCATATTTACTGATGCTTTGCCTAGGAGGATCCTCATAGTGGCAAATTCGCAAAATGAAAGCATCTCAGATGCCGTAAGGATGGTTTCTCCAGGACATCAGTGATCCTGATTTGTGATGACTGAAAAGAAGCTACTTTTGTCCTAGTGGCCACGATGTTGATCTTGTTCATTATTTTCATTACAAGTTACAATACATTTCTATTACATCGCCTGACTCCTGCATAATGCCTATGAATGAATATTCATCCAGCCCTCTGTAGTGAACGGAGGAAGAGAGTGACCTCACTGCAGAGGGCCGGATGAATATTCAGGAGGCGGTGATATACAGGAGTCGGTGGGCGTACGGGCGTATTGGTGCACAGAGGGCAGAAGGTTATATTCCATATTGTAAATCCCCATCACCAAAGCCATCCCTATTCTAATAAAGACTGACCAAACTGTGACAGTGACAGTGCAGCATTTGGGGGTCTTAGGGCAGTCATTTCTATCTCATGTGGCTGTGTATATGAAAGTATGCAGGAAATTGTGTTATGGATAAAATTGAAGGCGGCCATGGCCCATATGTATGACTGTATCTGCCCAGCTTATAACAAATCGCAGAGCTTTTACAATACCACACAGCTCATTTAGAAATGCTTATCTGGAAAACAAACTAATATCAAATGCATTCCATTCCCAGGAGGCAAATTGTGGCTTAAATTTGATTTAAAAACAGCTGTTTTCCTAATCTAGCAGGTACATCTCCGAGCATGAAATTGGAATTCACTATTACCCATGCCAGACAACTCTTTCTTCAGGCTGCAGACACTCTTCCTGTCTCTTTTCTTTAATCTAATAGCTTCCTTTCAAACAATAAAGACATTTCCTGAAGGACATTTGTACAGTATTTCACTACACTGCCTAAAGACTATCTGCACAGGAATAAGCCCGAAACAATGAGCTGAAGGCAACTTCAAATTATCATGTCTCTGCCAACATCTAGCGCCTAATCCACATTGGTGCCAGGTACTGTATATCTCCCATACTTAGCAATGGTGAAACCCATTTATTGTAGGATTATGTGTCAATACAGCCCAGTCTGTACTTCCTCCTAGTGGTTTCTGAGCAAGAACAGAATCCTAGGAGACCCCATCAACGCAGATTGATTTGTTATATCTCTGCAACACAGTCTACAACTTATTTTAGTGGTTTAAGGTCCAAATGCACCTAGAAGCTCTATGCTGAGGAGGGGAAAAGGAGAAAGCTGGGGGGAGGGGTTGGTTCGATGTGCTGCCACCATTCCTATTGCATGGGGCAATGCGCATCAGAACGTCGCTGTGCTGATCTGTTTGTTTCAGCATGTTGAAAAATCACGATCAGCTGACATTGTGCATTTCTGCTGATCTGACCTTTCAACAAGCCCGATTATACCAATCGATTATCGTCCTAGTGTGGACAAGTATGGTCGATAATCGCTTTGTGTAATAGGGCCTTTGGACTTATGTTAGACCTGAATACAAGCTAGAAGTAATTAAAAAGGTTTGTAGAGATGGTCATTTGTTCAGAAACTGTTTGTTAAAGCGATGTACATGATGGTACATTCACTTTAAGTTTTTTACATGAATGGATCGGCACCGGTGTCACAGACTTTTTTTTTTTTTTAACCCTTGCTCAGTTCCCGCACACGGCGTCGGTCTATTCCCAGGTACAAGCCTGGCATGAAGCACTGGAGGTGGGCCCCAGTGTGGCAAAATACCCTCTCCTCCTTGGTTCTTATAGATTCTTAGTGCCCAGGAATAGACCAATCCATTCATGTAAAGACCTTAAAGCGATGTACTTGATGGTACATGTTTTATTTAAAACAACTTTTATAAAGAAAAAAAATGGAATGCTTCTTTAAAGAAGTTTTCCATGGCCTTCTCATTAATTAGAATCAATTGGCCATCATTAAATATCTATTGATATTGATATCGATTGACACCCAGGACCCCACTAATCAGCTGCGTGTATGCTTACAAAGTGAATAGATCTGGTACAGACAGCTCCATACACTGTATAGTGGTCATGCTGGGTTACTGCATCTCATTTCTGTTTGAAGTGAATGAGAGCTGAACTGCAGTAACACAGCACAGCCATAACACAGCGTGGAGTTGTCTGGCTCCATTTACTGAGCCATCAATGTGCGAGTCTAACAAATCCCTTTAAGTTGTATTTTATAATACAGCAGGAAGATTGTCTCTAAAGCTGAAACTAGTAATCATGTTGAATAAGAGAAAAAAACTTTCAAGAGCCAACATTTTGGGATAAAAAGTATTCTAATTAATTTGTTTGAATGACTCACCTAATAAAGACATAAAGAGCCATAGAAAAAAGCGCTTTCATTATCCATTACAGCTCTAAAAGAAATCATGCATATCAACCATTACAAGAGTTGACCTTGCTAGAGTGAAACACAGCGCTCCACAGGCAGCAGGTTACCTGCACATCCATCGACTCCACTGTCTCCCAAGCGTATATTAGTAAACAGCAAAGTTCATTGAGCTCGCACATCACTCTCTGATTACTTCACACATTACACACTAACAGGCACATTACTGTAATACAAGATATTCATGATCCTCAGCCTTCCTTCTAAATAATGTAGGTTAGAAAAATATCAGACCATAAAATAAATGAACTCATAGGAGGTAAAATACAATAAACAGCGTATCACAAAAGAAATACGTATTATTAAATATATTACAGCTGTACATGAACACAATAGCTGGCCATAGGGTCTGCTGTACAATGCAAGTCTCGTACATGGGAAGGTTATAATGCATTCCTATAGGATTCAACACTGCACAGGGAAACTTGCGGCATAGCCAGAGCCTGAAAATGCTTGGTTTTGATTCTAGTTACATAAAAAAAGCTGGATTTCTATTAGGCACATGTTCTATCTGACTTGGGCCAAAAGCTATGAAAAGCAATAGGCAAGCAGCCTGGCAGCTACAATGCAGAATGGGAAACATGATTAGAAGCCATTACAATGGAGACTAAAACACTGATAAACATAGGAAAAAGTTGGCCAAAGCTGCTGATTTCCGTAAGACTGGCTGAGTGTCTAACGTGTAAAAGGTTTCCCAACTGTCCCCATCAGATGAAGGCAGGGGAGAAGAATCAGGAATGTTGAAAGTCAGCTGCCTAGTACCTTTGTTCTTAGCCGAACGTCTGACTATAATAATAAATCACATGTGTATGGGTATCTTTGGCTCAAGGATTCCTTAATAGTGTAAGATCATAGAGGTCCAACTCCAGGGAACGCTATTTAACAAAAATCTATGAATTATTGTGGTTTCATCTATATTTATCAATTTATTTAAAAAAAAGAAAAACAACATGGATGTGTAGAATGTCCTCTCTGTCACAATTTTCACAATTTTTCACTTAATGTAATGTAGAGAGATGTCTCTCATCAGTGTACTGCCCACTCCGCAGCTTCAGTGCCCACTGTGGCCTTAGCAAGGGGTCCCAACCAGTAAACTGTTACCCATTGCTAGTATCTACTCTGTGCCCCAATCTCTATAGGCCACTGCCTATCCTGCTTTAGCCTATAGGGGCCAGCTGTGCCCTCTTCAAAATATTAAAAAGGCCAGAGCACACTGATCTAAGTCTCACCTATCCCTGTTGAGTTTTTGAGAGACTGTCAATCATAGATGGGGGGGGGGAGGGGTTAAGAGGGCAGTGCAAGGGAGCAGGGAGAGTCGACGCAACCTAGGGAACTTAAAACGCCCAGGTGACACCTCTGTGACTCTTCAAATGGACGGACAAAGGTTTTTTTTGCAAGTATTGTAGCTACAGACCAGCAAAGTTAATATATTGTTACCCTATGGGCTATGATCAGCACTTTCACAGTAATGTTTCAGGTGACTGTTTCCCTTTAACAACAGTACATCGAAGCCGTGGTGACAGAGAACAGCTGAGTGCAGATATTACAACACAGGCTGTTTATTGCAATATCTTCAAAGTTTGGCACAAACAGACATTAATGCAAATCTCTGGAGTATTTCTGGTGTAAACCATGCCCTTTCTCAAGGTAATCCCTAAATCCATGCTCAGTCACAGACTGCTGATAAAGTTTACCTACCTGACCCATTTGGCTCACTTGGCCAGCAGCTACCCATACCGGGACCACATCTGTAGAACCACTTGGTACCATCTGACAGCAGACCAGCCTCCATATCTCTCAGCAGGATAAAATGGTGTAGATCTAGAGGGTACTTAGGGTCCCATTAGACAAAGTGATTTTTACCTTTCACCGATTAGCGATAAATAATTGAAAACAAGAATTTTTGAGAATAACCTAAAGTGATTCACTATAATACACAAAACTATAGTGTTTATTTATGATGCTTTTTATTCTCTGTTATACGAATGTTCATAACTATGAACGAACGATGTGTACACACACCAAAAGCTTTGCGAACAATTAACAATGATTTTATGGCCAGCTCAAAAGATGCGATCAGCGACAGACAAACTAATTTTCCTTCGTTGTTTGATCATTGCCTGCATTTACACGGAAAGATTATCGCTTACATTGGAAGGATAGAACGATTTTTCTCATGATAATCTTTCCATGTAATAAAGCCCAAAGACTTTGCTTCTAAGCATGGCCCTGTATAGCTGGCTGCTGGCTGCTGGCTAATTTTCAGGGTTTTTAGGGGCCAGAAACATTGACCACTAGAAATGAGCGAACCTCGAGCATGCTCGAGTCGATCCGAACCCGAACTTTCGGCATTTGATTAGCGGTGGCTGCTGAACTTGGATAAAGCCCTAAGGCTATATGGAAAACATGGATATAGTCATTGGCTGTATCCATGTTTTCCAGACAACCTTAGAGCTTTATCCAAGTTCAGCAGCCCCAGCTAATCAAATACCGAACGTTCGGGTTCACTCATCTCTATTGACCACTGAATACAGACCAATAAATACCTAGTTCAACTGAGTCATTTACCACCTTAAAGCTTCAAATTATCAGCTCAGACCATTCACCTGCAGTCCTATGTAAAACCACAACTACTACAGTGCAATATCCTGATGAGTTTTACCACAACAAACTTGTATTACTATACATCTCTAGCCACTGTGTTCAGATGTCCTGATGGTCGTTCACCTTGTGGATCCCTCTGTGTACCACACCATATAGGCACACGGGGCAGGAGGCCCTCCCTGTTCTGTTATCACCAGCAATGCTTAACACTGCTTAATATCCACATCACAGCCAGAGTTAACAAACAAGCGGATTCACGCAGAGGTGAACAAGACACTGAGAAGGATAAAGACAACACGCGCACTCACAGAGCACACTGTCTCACAGGGACGTAGCGGCTTGTTAAGCAAACAGGGAGCTTATTTACCAACAGGAAACTCCATGAGCTTCATCACAGGGCACAATCTATACATATAGCTCCTCCGTGTCACTGTCCCCTGCCTCGGGCAGTTAGATTATAAGCTTGCGAGCAGGGCCCTTACTCCTCATGTATGGTTCGGTAATTACATATGTATGTCTGAAATGTCTGATTTTCGTCTATACATGTACCCCTAGGATTGTAAAGTGCTGTCGTATATGTTGGCGCTATAGAAATAAAAAATTATTATTATTATTATTATTATTATTGATCTGATGTAGATTTGTCCTCTGTTAACTGACTTTGCATTTTGTTAAAAGGGGAACTTTAAAGAAAAAGGGGTTTTAAATAAACAATTGGTGTCAGACAATTATCCAGATTTATAAATTACTTCTATTTAAAAAGCTGAAGTTTATCAGCTGCTGTATGTCCTGCAGGAAGTGATGCTTTCTTTCCAGTCTGACAAGGTGCTCTCTGCAGTAACGGCCAGATGATCTTTTGGACGCAGGGTTCTGATGCGGGTGCATCAGCGCGCGCCCGCATCAGAACCTCCCACAGCACACAATGAAGCAAGCGGCCGGAGCCGCTCGCTTAATTGTGTGAACATAGGCCGCAATTCATTGAATTGTGGCCGCAGAAAACTGACATGTCAGATATTTGCGGTGCCGCACGGGATCCCGACCGGAGCATATATGATGTGAATACGCTCCGGCCAGGATCCCATAGAAGCAGAGGCAGTGTTCCACAATGTGAAAAGTACGGCCGTTGCTGCCGTTGTTTACGTAGTGTGAACATAGCCTAAAGCAGTAGCAAATCCCCACAGAAAACATCTCCTGCTTTGGACAGTTCCTGTCATAGACAGAGGTGGCAGCAGAGAGCACTGTGTCAGACTGGAAAGAATACTGCACTTCCTGCAGAACATACAGCACAAATCTGTAGAACTTTCTGGCTGATTTAAAAACAATTCTTTTTCTCAGGAGTACCCCTTTCCTTAATTGCAAAGCCAATAAAAAGAAGAAAAATCTACATCAGATAAATAATAATAATAATAATTTTAATTTATACAGCACCAATATATTCCACAGCACTTTACAATTCTCGGGGTACATAGACATTACAGACATTACAGAGATACATGAATAACCATCAAGTCAAACATGAGAAGTGAGGGCCCTGCTCGCAAGCTTAAAGTGAACCAATCAGCACAATTGTGCCGATGTGGCTCCCGGCTGCACACTATAGATCTATAGAACGTGTTTTATCGTGGGCCGTGCGAGGCCTGGGAGAGAGGCGGCAGCCAGTCATCTGGGAGGAGACTAGTCACCAGGGCCGTCTTACCCTTTGGGCATGGTAGGCGGCTGCCCGGGGGCCCTTGCGTCCTGGGGGCCCCTGCCCGCTGTGACATACCCGTATTTTTTGCTTTATAAGACGCACTTTTTTCCCCCCAAAGTGGGAGGAACAACTAAGTGCGTCCTATAAAGCGAAGACGGCTCCCAAGCAGTGCCAAGCACCGCAAGGAAGCCGTCCTGCCCGCCCGCCCCCTCTATTGCCGCTCACTATGCATATGACGGGAGTGCGCGCTGCCAGAAGACATCAGCTGCTGGGTGAGTAACTGGTTTGTTGTTTTTCTGTTCGGCAGGGGGGATTGGCTACTATGGGGGGCACTGGCTACTATGGGGGCATTGGCTACTATGGGGGGCACTGGCTACTATGGGGGGGCACTGGCTACTATGTGGGGGCACCATATGGGGGGATTGGCTACTATGGGGGCACTATATGGGGGTATTGGCTACTATGTGGGGCACTATATGGGGGCATTGGCTACTATGTGGGGCACTATATGGGGGCATTGGCTTCTATGTGGGGCACTATATGCAAAGATGGGGGGTTTTGATGGCGGCGGCTGCGGGGGGGGGGGCAATTCGCACCTCTGCCCAGGGGCCCATAATGCTGTTAAGACGGCCCTGCTAGTCACAGCTCTGTGGTGATAATTCACAGGCATAGAGATCTGTTAGTGGTCACCCGCTTGCCTCCCCATAATCTACCAGACATGGCTTCTATGGTAAGGGAGCTGCAATAAGGATCTATAGTGTGCAGCTGGGAGCCATATTGGCACAATCGTGCTGATTGGTTCCCTTTATCTATGAGGTCAATATTGGGGCTTAGTAGGAATATAATCAGGTGTATGATAAACATTTATATTCACATCATATACATATGTAGATTGAAGCATTAAAGGGGTACTCTGGGCTAGGAGTATTTTCCGTGTATGGCCGGGGAGGGGGTTGATATAGACCCCTGGTTTAAGCGTCGGGTTCCGGATTGCGCTGCCTCGTTCTCCCGTCTACGACCACTGAATGGTGGAACTGCCTTGAGACGTCACGTCTCAAGCCGTAGCTCAGACCAGGAAGCGGCAGAAGGATGGGAGAAAGGAGCAGCGCGATCTGGGACCCGACACTGGAACCAGGGAGGTAAGTGACCGGCGGCGTCTATATCCACCCCCTTTCCGTCCATACACAGAAAAAAACCCTAGCCCGGAGTACCCTTTTAAAGTGATATTGTCACCACCCCTATTGATATGTGCAGTTCTCAGCACCATTTAGTAGTTATTATGCTGCATACTTCATATTAACCTGTGTAAATCATGCCTTTGTTGTCTTTCCGGTCAAAAATGGTTTTTAGCATTGATGTACAGTGTCTGGGCGGGGCTTCATGGTCGACGGGTCTCTGTCTTCCCTCATATGTGGAGGCCGGGAATTATCCTCTGTGGTGAAGACTCGATAAGAACAGATATGCATATGGCCATGTCACTGCCCTGACAAACATTTTTGACCAGAAGGACAACAAAGACAGGTAAATATTAACCGTGCAGCATGTAAACTTCTAAATGATGCTGAGAACTGCACATATCCATAGGGGATGACAAGATCACTTTAACTGAAACAAACAGTTTTGTAGGAGGGTTAAAACAGGTTAAGGAACAGCCAAACTCAGCTACAAAGGTGAGGTTGTGGGAGATAATGTCAAGTCACAGGTAACACACCATGGAAAGACTGAGCACAGCAGCAAGACAGAAGAGACAGGAAAAGATTACAAAGAAGACCGGGGTTTCAAGATGTGCTGTTCAAGCTCTTTTGAAGAAGCACAAAGAAACAGGCAACGTGAAGGACGGTAAACGCTATATACGGCCAGGAAAAACTAGTGCAGCAGATCAAAGATACATCGTGTTTACTGCACTTCCCTTTGAAATCTGAAGATACAGCAGTGCCATCAGTTCAGAACTGGCAGAAACAAGACCCAGGTACACTAGTCTTTGGAGAAGTCTGGCTAGAAGTGGTCTTATTCTAAGAAATTTAGTCTAAAAGCCATACCTACGTGCAAAGAAGGCCAAATGACTCTATGCAGGGAGACATAGGTACTGCGCTACAGAAAAGTGGCAAAATCTGAAATATTTGGCAGTAACAGAAGGCAGATTGTTCACCAAAGGGCTGCAGGGCAGAACAAAAAAGTGTCTGCAGACAACAGAGACACATGGTGGAGGTTCCTATGCTATTCCACGGGCCGAGGAGGGCCCGATCAACGATGTAAACAAGCGGCGATCTGCTAGATCGCCGCTCGTTTACTGGGCCTATTCCACGGCCTAATGATCGTTGAGCGAGGGCTGCAAGGACATCGTTACCGATGTCCTTGAAGCCCTTGCAGCATCATACATTACCTGTCCAGGCTTCTTCTCCGCACTGTCTTCATCCCCGGGTCCCGCGCGCTCTATCTTCAGAATGGCCGTCCCGCGGCGGTCCCGGCCTGTGATTGGCTGAGCGCTCCGTCAGCTGACCGACCATTCTGAAGATAGAGCGCGCAGGACCCAGGGATGAAGAAAGCGCAGAGAAGACCTGACAGGTAATGTATGATGCTGCAGCCTGTCAAATCGTCGGTCGCCCGCCGCACACAGCTATTCAACCGTAGCGATGCGCGGTGGGGGAACGATGATTTTAGGTCTGGCCCTAAATGAACAAACAGCCGATGACACGATCATCTGCTGATCGTTCTCTCTATTTCACCAAACGATAATCGGCTGAATCGGGCCAAATAGGGCCGATCCGGCCGATTATCGTTACTGTGGAATAGGGCCCTAAAGGTGCCTTCACACACACCGGATCCGCAGCAGATCCACAGCAGATCGGCAGCAGGTTTGATGGTGCAGATTTGATGCTGTGTTCAGTTATTTGGATCAAGTCTGCTGCAGATCCTCAGCAGAAAATCCATTGCGATGCGGTGTGTGTGAAGCTACCCTAAAGCCCCTATTACACGGGACGACTGTGAGGAGCGGTGTCAGCGCTCGTTTGCTCCTCGTTCCCTACTTGCTGCCTCCACTGTTACGTGCAGTGGCAGCGAGCGGGTGAGAGCAGGGGGGAGCGCGGAGAGGTGGGGGGGGGGGGAGGCTGCTCGGATGATCCTGTTCAATGGAGCAACGGCAGAGAAATCCTTATTCCCACATACCGTCTGTGTATGGAAGACGTGCTACAGGCTGGAATCATGATTCATTATGATGCCGGGAGCTCAGAATCAGTTTAAATCTTCGCGCTACTGTACTGACACAATGAATCATTGAGAATCATAATGAATCATGAGCTTCTTACTCAGTAGCAAATCATCCATATCTATAGACCTCCCAGGGAACAGGGGAATAAGCTCTAAGTTATCTACCCCACCCCCCTGCTATATTTGTGTTGGATTTCCTTGTAATGGGGGTCACATAGAAGTCTTCCCACTTAAAGGGGTTGTTCATAAAAAAAATAAAAAATTCAAAAGGGGAGATAAGTAATGGTTTAAAGCAAAAAATTGTTACAGTCTTTAAACTTATAACGGGAAATGCTTATAAAGTGCTATTTTCCCTGCACTTACTACTGCATCAAGGTTTCACTTCCTGGATAAAATGTCACGACCCGACTCCTAGAGCTGTGCGGACTGTGACTGCTGGAGAGGATGATTGCAGAGATGTGCTCAGTGTCCCTCCAGTGCCCTGTGTCCCTTAGTGTCCACCTGCTATAATCCTGTCCAGCAGCCACAGCACGCACAGCTCTGGGAGTCGGGTCGTGACATCACCATTTTATCCAGGAAGCGAAGCATTGATGCAGTAGTAAGTGCAGGGAAAATAGCACTTTATAAGCATTTTCCGAAATAAGTGTATATTGGTGAAGTGTATAACTTTAGGGTGGCAATACAATACTTTAATAAAATATTTTTGCAGGACTTCTCCTTCAATGCTTTAATCATTACTCAAAAATAGAGAGAAAATGCAACCATCAGGCATTCCCATCAGGAAGGCCTCTGGCTCCAAAATGATTCTGCAGGAGGACAACAACCTCAGACATGCAGCCAATGTCATTAAGAACAGCGCGAAGAACAAGAAGTCCTGGATACAGAGCCGTGATCTCATCATCATCCTCGCCTGTCATCGAGTCTACCTACAAGAAGTGATGCCGCATTGATGATACCAAATATTGATCTGATTTAGATTTCTCTTCTGTTCATTCACTTTGCATTTTGTTAATTGGTACAAATAAACTATTAACCATTCTTACACTGTAGCAGTTTCTTTACACCTGCCCAAACTTTTATTGAACATTTCTCAATGTTTCTTTACCTTGAAGGAGGAAGAGTGGGGGGCTAGGTAAAGTGGCCTAGCAGTCTAGCCTGTTTGTTGTGGCACATTTATATGTGACTTAAAGGGGTACTCCCATAGGATAACCAGTTGGTCGCTGAGGGTAGGACCCCCACTGATCATGAGAATGTGGAGAAATTATCACCCTGAATAAAGAGCATCACATGTGCGTGGCCTACACATTATTTATTCTCTATGGTACTTTTAAACATTGCTGAACTTAGTGCAGCTTAGGGGATAATATAGGGAAATACACCTTTAAGCTAGGTTCACACTATGTATATTTGAGGCTGTATGTTTGAGGCTGTATAGCAACCAAAACAGGGAGTGGATTGAAAACACAGAAAGGCTCTGTTCACATAATGTTGTAATTGAGTGGATGGCCGTCATTTAATGGCAAATATGTGCTGTTATTTTAAAACAACGGTTGTTATATTGAAATAATGGAAGTTATTTACCATTATGTGGCGGCCATTCACTCAATTTCAACATTGTGTGGACAGAGCCTTTCTGTGTTTTCAATCCACTCCTGGTTTCGGTTGCTATGAGGACCTGACATGAGGACCAAATACAGCCTCAAATATACATAGTGTGAACCCAGCCTTAATTTAGTCTTCCATCTGATAGGGAGCACTATTTAAAGGGGTAGTTCACAAAAAAATTCTTTCAAATTAACTGTTGCCAGAAAGTGCAGGAGATTTGTAACTTCTATTCAAAAAAATCTCAAGTCTTCCAGTACTTACCAGCTGCTGTAAGTGCTGCAGGAAGTGATATTCTTGCCATTCTGGAAAGCAGGAGATGTTTCCTATGGGGATTTGCTACTGCTCTGGACATTTCCTGCCACAGTAGAGAGAACTGTGTCAGACTGGAAAGAATACACCACTTCCTGTAGGACATACAGCAGATGATAAGTACCGAAAGACAAGATTTTTAAAAGAGGTAAATTACAAATCTCTGGCACTAGTTAATTTGAAGGAAAAATGTTTTTGGCGAACTGCCCCTTTAATTATTGACACCAATGTGAAGAAAACAATATATAAACAAATATAACCTATATAACAAATATACCTATTAAGCCCTAGGTATATTACTTGGAAAGAATGTGTCACTGTGATTAAACTAGAGTCTGGGTAATTAAATGTAGTAATCTCTACATGCAAAGGTCTCATCAATCCAGCATGTAGTAGGCTTGGATCAGCATGTACTAGGCTTGGATCAGCATGCACTAGGCTTGGATCAGCATGTACTAGGCTTGGATCAGCATGTACAAGGCTTGGTTTAGCATGCACTAGGCTTGGATCAGCTTTATTAGGCTTGGATCAGCATGTACTAGGCTTGGATCAGCATGCACTAGGCTTGGATCAGCATGTACTAGGCTTGGATCAGCATGCACTAGGCTTGGATCAGCATGTACAAGGCTTGGTTTAGCATGTACTAGGCTTGGATCAGCTTTATTAGGCTTGGATCAGCATGTACTAGGCTTGGATCAGCATGTACTAAGCTCGGGTCAGCATGTACTAGGCTTGGATCAGCATGCACTAGGCTTGGGTCAGCATGTACTAGGCTTGGATCAGCATGCACTAGGCTTGGATCAGCATGTACTAGGCTTGGATCAGCATGTACAAGGCTTGGTTTAGCATGCACTAGGCTTGGATCAGCTTTATTAGGCTTGGATCAGCATGTACTAGGCTTGGATCAGCATGCACTAGGCTTGGATCAGCATGTACTAGGCTTGGATCAGCATGCACTAGGCTTGGATCAGCATGTACAAGGCTTGGTTTAGCATGTACTAGGCTTGGATCAGCTTTATTAGGCTTGGATCAGCATGTACTAGGCTTGGATCAGCATGTACTAAGCTCGGGTCAGCATGTACTAGGCTTGGATCAGCATGCACTAGGCTTGGGTCAGCATGTACTAGGCTTGGATCAGCTTTATTAGGCTTGGATCAGCATGCATTAGGCTTGGATCAGCATGTATTAGGCGTGGTTCACATGATATATGTGGTCCACATTTTGGCATATTTGCCAGGACAGAGTAATTGACATCTGTACAAAATAGTATTGTTGACTACACTATGAAATGCAGTGGCACTTCATACAGGAAGGTTTACTGTGCACAATCCTTTTTCTTTTTTATTATTGGAAACATACAGTAATGTGGTCCTATACAATGGCATTTGCTGGAGGCTGAAATATACCTAATAGATTCATGCGAGATATATATATATATATATATATATATATATATATATATATATATATATGTATATATTAAACTAACAGCAGGTTCGTACATACAAACCTCCCTGGATATGTACCTGGGGTCCCTTTCACGCTGACTTAAATGATATCTTTTGCTGCACAATCAGTTTTACTATCGTTTACCAAACAATATGTAAATTACGTTATTTGTTGCACTCAGACAGTGTCTTTCCAATGTCAAATATTTTTTTCTTTTTCTTCCTATTGTATAATAGATCCAAACTTATTATATTATTCCATCATGTGGTAAAAGCTGGATCCTAGATATTGTTATATTCAGATGAATCATGTGACATTATGTCTCCTTTCACACATCAGATCATATGGCCCCATACACACATCTGTAGGTTTTACTGATCCTTCCATGTTCCATGACACAAAAAAATAACAGGATCACACAGGATCTGCTGCAGATTAGCAAATTTGCAAGGTATGTATGTATAACAGTATATGATGGGGAGATGCTGATGTAGGATGGAGGGTCCGGTCAGAGATGGTGACATCACTTCAGCTCAGAAAGATTCAGACAGCAGGATGATTTATTGCTTCAGGAGAGAAGACAATGACAGAACCACATTCAAAATGAAAAGGTCTACATAACATCCTGTCAAGATTATTACAAGCAAAACCACAGTATAGTTATGTGATAACACTATATTAGTAAGTTATATATCATGGGGTGATGCTTAGGGGTTTATTTAAAGGGAACCTGTCAGCTGTAATTCTTGGTCCAGCTTGCTGCTTCTAAGAACCTACATGCCACAGTCACCACTAACAGCGACATCTAGGGGTTAAATGACTGATGCTCAGTGCAGGTTGTAATGGGCAAGAAGGTTGGTTTTGATACATAAGGCTTATATAATCACCAGTGTTGTGATGGTTTGTGGGAATATTTACTTACTGTATAGAGAGAGAGAGAGATTTATCTGAGAGATTTTTGAAACCAAAGCCAGGGACAGACTATAAACAGAGAACAGGTCATAAAGGAAAGACTAAGGTTTCTCTAATTCCCAAATCCATTCCTGGCTTTGGCTTCAAAAATCTGTCAGATAAATCTCTCTGTGTAGACACACCATTAGAAGAAAGATTATTGAGTGGTGGGATTGAAGTTTTCTTTAAAAGCCCACCTGTAAAATCTGCATGCATAAGGCAATGGAAATCTGCTGTAAATCTGCACCTACTAACTTGATGATTTATATGGGAATTTGCCATAAATCTCACCTCTCACAATACAGCAGCATTCACATGTTTTTCCTGGTGCATATGGGAGTTTTTCTTTAAACTAAAACCCACATAGTGTATTTTTTCCAGAATTAGTTGTATTTTTAGATGCATACATGCTTATTATTACAGTAATAATGGTGCGATATATATATTTATCTAGGTACATTTTTAATGATGTAGGGATACGAAATGTGTGTACAGTATTGTGTTACATTTTACTACTACTACTGCTGGTGCATAATAAAAACTACTTTTTTAAACAAATAATTCATATATTTTATTTTGTGCAGCTGTATTCCAAAATCCATAAGATCTTTATTCTCTACTGACAGAACTGTGTGAAGGATGTTTTTAATAGGATGATTTTGGTGGTGGGATGGAATAGGTATTCAGCCATTTGTTAGGGCCTTTTTTGTTTGAGATGTGATCATACTAATTATTTGGTAACAGAAAAATAGGGATTCCTTTTAGAAAGATAGAATATTGTCAGAAATAGACCACCTGTTTTATCTGATCTGCCCTTTTAGTTTTCCTTCTTATTATCTTAGAATAGATAGGTGTTTATCTCAAACATGTTAACCTTCAAGCGACTCTGTACCCACTGTCCCCCCCCCCCAACTACTTATACCTGTTTGTAGGGTATGTGAAGTCCTTTCTCCTGATATGTTTTGCCACGCTGCTTGGGCTTTCTTTCGGCTGAAAAAATAACTTTACTTGAGTAGATGCCGTGTCTAAGAGGCGGGGCGGAGAGCGTTCGTGCCCAGGTGAAGCGCCGCCTGTGTGGTCTTGGTCTCCTTTCCCCCTGCCTATCGTTCTGCCCTCTGTCCGCCCTCACAGGACTCATTGTTATTGCGCCTGCGCCGTGATTGTAACCCCTGGCACCACTGCTGTGACGTTGCCGGCTCAGCGCCACCTCTCTGGTGTGTCCACTGTGTGTCGCTCACGCCCTTTGTTAGTGAGGCGCTGATCCCAGCACCGCCTCCTATGTCTGCCTGCACCGGCTCCCATGTCTGTTTGCGGACACTACCCCCCCCCCCCCCGTGCGCTTACGCTGTTTACGTCCGCTTCCTGAGTCCTCTTTACGGCTACTGCGCACATGCGCCGCTGCTTATGTGTCCCTCACAGGCGCAGTGATGAACAGAACTTTCTGGAGAAGACCGTTCGCGTAACTGCCCCTGTGCGGGATACGTTAGCAACAGCGCACACCGGCGCATGGGAGACGGTGCAGGAATCTGGGTGTGAGCAACGCGCAGCAGACACACCACAGAGGCGATGCTGAGCTGGCAACGTCACGGCAGCAGCGCCAGTGGTTACAACCACGGCGCAGGTGCAATAACGAGTCCTGTGAGGGTGGACAGAGGGCGGAGTGGAGGGTAGGGGGAGAGGAGACCAAGATCACACAGACGGCGCTTCACCTGGGCACGAACGCTCTCGGACTTAACATACCCTAAAAACAGGTATAAGTAGTTGGAGGGGGGGTGGGGCAGTGGGTACAGAGTCAATTTCAGCTTCTCTAGATTTACCAACCACATCTGCTGGAAGTTTGTTTTAAATATGTACTACTCTTTCAGTAGAGTAATATTTTTTCGTTGTTTCTGATCTTTTCCCTCAACTAACTTCAGATTGTGTCCCTTCGTTCTGTTTTTTCTTTTTTTTTCTTTTTTATTTTAACACTTCCCTTAAATCTTATTTAGTCCTTTAACATATTAAAAGGTTTTGTTCATGCCCCCCCCTTCGCCTTTTATATTGGATTTTTTCTTATACACATGTCACTTTTTTAACACTTTTATTTGGTCTCACTGGCGGACTCCATCTTGTGATCGCTTCAATAGTGTACTGCAATACTTTTGCACCACAGTGTATAATGCCTAACAGGTGCTGGTACCAGTATACAGTGCGCACTGGAATTATACTATATTTTAAAGATTCCTATATACATAGCAGGGGCATGATTGGAATATTATCTGATAACCCCTATTGCCCTGTGGATTTTGTAGTGTCAAAGGCACAATGTTACAAATTCCCACTTTTACATTACAAATATTCTGAGAATCAGGGATCCTCTTGTGTAACATGTGTGATCTGTGTGTTCATGGCATCTCATCCCCCACTGCTTCCTGGACAATTTTATAGAAAGCGGCTAATGGGAGCGCAACTATAATGTCCTCTGCACGTCCATCCCTCCTGCTGTTTACAAGCTCTTTCACTAAGTCCCATCATTCCTGTTAATTTATGTTCCGTTTCTGCTCCTCTTTCCCAGTGTCACATCCCCTATGCCTCCACTGCTCCAAGTCTAATGGTAGCCGTGCTTTTAGTATGTCCTTTAAAGGTCCTGTCAGCTGTAAACACCTATAAATTAATCTGCGCAGAAAGCTTAAACAGGAGCCTTCATATGAAGGGAAATCGTGTCTGACAGACAGGTCCTGGTGCCGGCCCCTTTGCAGGAAAGTCGCCCTTTCTACCTGGGAAACTTGTCAGCTTGATTGAGAAACCACAGCGCAGAGGGGACAGGGCTGATAAAAGCAGTGTCAAGAGCAATAGTGACCACAGGATACAAGGAAAAAGCGGAGCGAAGAAGAGCTGTGATAACTATAATTAGGAGTACAGGGTAAAGCAACATAGAAGAGCTCACAACGTCTTTCTGCATGACAGCATGGGGCTTGCTTCGGCAGGGGGTTAAGTGATTTCCTGCAGAATACTAAGAGGGAAGGGTTTTGCGCACGGTTATGTCAGGGCTGGTGTTAATTGACAATGCTGAATGGGGACTGTGACACTGTGTAAGGGCTGTGGCATCACAGTGTGCAATCTCCAACCTTGTCAAACATGTCTCCAGCACCCTGATGACTCTAGACTAGGGTGTGATGAAAGACGATCCCATTGTAATTGTTACCTCTACCAATAACTGCAAACATTTTACTCCTGAAAGGTATTGTGCTTTATATGATACCCAATGGAGATGGATCACGACTACATTAGATTCTGGGCAAGGTACATGCTTAGGGCATCTTTAGTTTTCAATGAATGTCCATAGTTCATCTAATCTTTTGTTAAAATATGAGCCAAGGGTGACCGCTAATCCCCCTTAAAAAATTGACATCCACAAGCACAACCTTGCAGTCATGTGAACCTATAATGACATCATATGCTACAGGGGGGTTGGTGTAGCATGTGGCCCCTAAAATGTTCACGTGTACCTTTGGGCACAATAGCCAGCAGAGATCTAGGAAATACTCACAGTGCCATAAATGTCACTCAGCGCTCTATACCGTACATTGAGGAGCTGAGGCAGGCGGAATTCTGAGCGGATTCCGCTTAGAATTTTGGCGCTGATTCCTCAGTGTGAACTGACCTTTATCATGGAAAGAAATGAGATTTTAATCAATAAATTACAAGCTATACTAAATATTTTCCCTTAAAAGATATACATCAATCTGCTCAGTTCTTCCTGCTCTATAACATGATGTCGATAGCTTAGGTAGCATTTTAATGGGGACAGGTTCCCTTTAATGACTATGCGCTTTGCACATATAAATTCCATACAAGAATTTACCCACTATAATTTATATAATTTTCCATGATTAGCAATAAGCATAGAATAATCACAGGCACTGAGCATCTGCCTAGGTTGTTTGCAGGTACTTCAGTCCTGATGTGAAGAGTCTACAGAGGATGTGCTTTTAGCATTTCCAAATAAATCATTTAATAGTTGACATATGATAATGGATGCTGCAGATCTGTATAGAGAATACTATATAGTATATTACTATTCTATGATTACTGTTCTTCACTGCAGAAATGATAAGTTACTTTAAAATAGTTATCCAACATATGTAGGTCGCAGATGTCCAGTTTTTTATTTTCTTTATAAACAAATTTAATAACCAAGAATGTGTCAAGTAGATTTCTTAATGTGGATGGGTCCTGCAGACTATGCAGAAAGTACAACAGACAATGCAGTTGTGTCTCCCACCTTGTCAGGACCTGATGAAGAGTGATGACACCCTTGAAACCCATTGTATTCAATAAAACTTCTTTTTATTAAGTGTACTAATTGTCCATGTGTAGTCTTTCAATCTCTATGGGCCGCAGTATTCTAATAGGTTTGCACCAGAGGTTTCACCAACCTTTTCTGTATAGTCTCTAGAACCTAATAACGTGTCCTAGACCAGGCATCCTGGAGTCGTGGATGCGGCATCCTGTGACAAACTGGACTAAAGGCAATGGGCGGTTGCCATGCCTGAAGCATGGTTACAAAATATAAGACTCCACCTTGCATCGCCCTTACCATTGATCACATTACCATTTATTTATTTTTATTGAAGGTGTATGGCCACTTTAACGATGCTAATAATCCAAGATTTTTTTAAAAAAATCACTGTCTACAGTGGTTAAAAGCCTACCATTTATGCAAGCTCCATTATTGGATCTTAAGAGTTGGTGGAGGTCCAATGCAACACTATTAGGGGGCTGGAATGAACTTGCATATGGTAGGTTATGCTGTGACATATATGTTTGTTATCCTTAACGCAAACACCTCTCTCAGGTGTGATTGTTATTGGCTTCATTGTAATGCACTGTTAAGTGCACACTGTTTGTATACCTTGAGAGTTCTTAAAGGAGAGTCCAGCGGCAGCCGGGAAATTGATTACAAGTACTCATTAGCTGAGCGGCCAGTCCATCAGCCGGGACAGAACTTTTCCCCCGAGTCGTGACGTCATCACAACTCGGGGGAAAATGCCTTCCAGTGAGGGTCCCGAGGCTGGTCCTGACGCTCATCGCGGGCACATGGAGAAGTTAGTTAGTACTTGTAATCAATTTCCCCCCTGCTGGCTGCCGCATTTTATAATTGTCCGGACTTCTCCTTTAATGAAAACAGATTATACATAAAAGCTTAACCAATGTAAGCAGCGCTTCTATAGACAGTGACCTTTGAAATTTCTAGATTCATAGTTTTACCTATTGAAAACCTACTTGGGATGTCATAGCAGTTATCTAATGATGTCGCAGCACTTTAACTAATTAAAAGAAAAGTGTGATGTCAAAGTGGCCTATCAAAGTTGTAATATCCTAGTAGCATACCTGTTGCAACATCACTAGTGTGATTTATTCAACAGCTTACCACATACCACATGTCATGGCTAGAGATAAGCGAACCTTGAGCATGCTCGAGTCGATCCGAACCCGAACTTTCGGCATTTGATTAGCGGTGGCTGCTGAACTTGGATAAAGCCCTAAGGCTATGTGGAAAACATGGATATAGTCATTGGCTGTATCCATGTTTTCCAGACAACCTTAGAGCTTTATCCAAGTTCAGCAGCCCCCGCTAATCAAATACCGAACGTTCGGGTTCGGATGGACTCCAACCCAAACCTGGTTCGCTCATCTTTAGCATGGCAGCTTATAAAGGGTCACATGGGACTCAAAAACTACAGATTTCCTGTAGAATTCCCCCACTAGCCTTCAATAGGGAAGTCAAAATCTGCAACAAATCTATCACTCTTCCTTTTGCAAAGACAATGAAACCCATTGTGTGCACTGGAGAGCTGTAATGAAGCTATGTGTACCTATTCCCATTGCTGACTGTAGCGCTCATTGAGGCTGTGTACAGTGTGTGCTCATGAAACAACACAAAAGTGCATCCCCACTTTAAATTCAGGACCACACGAGTGTCCGTGACAAGGCCATTTGTCATCATTATCGATATGACAAGCAGTTGCGTCCTGTTGATTATTAAGTGCTGTCATCTTCCTCTGTGTCCACGCTCCGTGCCCCCACCTGTTGTACGGCTCTCCTATAATACAGAATTGAATCTGAAGGCCCAATGTCCATGTCTGAGTTAATCAGAAATGAATGACTATTAATCTTTTATAATAAGCTCAATATTATAGAACTATTTTATCATCACCTGGTCTACAACAATACAATGAACTGCTAATTTGGTTGTGGTAACCGCACATTCCCCACCAGTACTGTACAAAACTATTCCTTGTGTAATGGGAATGAAGAAAGACACTGAGAGGAGAACACAAAGGCGAAAAGAACATTGAAAAAAAAGAAGACTTGTTTTCTCAGCCACAGTGAATCTGAGAGCAGACTCTCTCCATGGGGTGATTAGTACATGAACACACAGCTTCTCTTTCAAGAATGAAGAAGGGAGATCTCCCTTTTATCCCAGAAGAGGAAGCTGCAATGTGCAGACATGCAGATAAGTATCCCTTGCTTAACTTTACTTTATTCCATATTATTTGCTGTAGGAACCCGCCTCTGTTTCTAGATGCATTTCATTAGCGGTTATGAGGGAGAGGATCAATGCTGGAGTGTTAATCCCACTATCTTTTCTCTTGCAGATGATGTTTTAAAGGCAATACCATTTATATTTACTTTCTTTCATTTGTGTTCAGGACTGCTGGAGACTATATATGTTATATATTATGCTGTACTATATGCAGGCGTTCTGCAACAACATGGCAGCCAGGCAAAATACGAATGCTGCTCTTAAGAAGATAGACTCCTAGAAGGTCATTTTTACCGGTCACTGGTAACAAAGGGTAATGGGATGGAAGAATGTATATACTAGAGGAATGCACCATAAACAAGAGGTAAGCCATAAAATATGTATATTGTCAGGTTTTTTCCAACTAGGGTCAATAAAATGTGAAATGTCTAAGGGATCTAAAATATGACTTGAAAGGGAAGTCTTCATTAGACCATACTCTTACTAATCGGGAATATGAAGAAAGGTTCATCCAAAGGGGACTCTCCACCACTTATCCAGAGTGCAGGGCCTCTACAAAGAGATGTGAAGAGTCAAGAGTACCCACGCATGGACAACTTACTGATTTTTATGTTTTACTGTGTTATTTATGCTTTCATTTCAAAGTAAATCATCATTCGGCAGGCTTAAAAAAAAAAAGATTGCAGAATTCACCCAAAAGTAAATAAAAAACAGCAGAAATGGGCATTGACAAAGACAATATTCCCATGAACCCATTCCAAATAAAGTAAAGAGGCATATCAGTGGTCCATCGGTCATTGCATATAGGGTGGGCTTAAGAGCTGAGCCTGCGCAATATGCAGTGGGTGTCAGCTGTCTGCAATTACTGGCAGCGGAACTGCAGTTTGTTTTTTTAACCCAGAAATATTTTTTTCTATTTTGCAGTATGTTTTAGGATGAAACAAAGGATGTTATCAAAAAGGTCTATTTGTCCCGCAAAAAATAAGCCCTCACATCAGTTAGACCCCCAACAGTCAGCATGTTATCCCCTATACATGCTTAGTTGGGAATACTCTTCTATGGTGAGAGACTGCTAGCTATGGATACACTACCTAATTGCTATGAACTTTTGTATGGGAAGAAATGTGGTCCTAACAACCAATTTCAGTTTGAGGCTATGTTCCCACAATGTCTTTTTCTGGCTGTTTTAAAGGGGTTATCCAGCGCTACAAAAACAGGGCCACTTTTCCCCCTACTGTTGTCTCCAGTTCAGGTGCAGTTTGCAATTAAGCTCCATTTACTTCAATGGAACAGAGTTCAAAACCCCACCCAAAATGGAGAAAACAGTAGGGGGAAAGTGCCCATATTTTTGTAGCACTGGATAACCCCTTTAAACCCTAGACGACTTAGGACGTACCGATACGTCCTAGAAGTCTGTGCCCAGATGACAAAGGACATACTGGTACGTCCTGAGCTATGAAGCTTCATAGCAGGTGGGGGGCCGGCTGCAATCAGCAGCCAGAACCTCACCGTTAATGACACGCTGCAGCGTGCCATTAACTCCTTAAACGCCACGATCGCAGCGAGGCTGCGGCATTTAAGTGTAAGTGACAGGGAGAGTCCCCTGTCACTTACCGATCGGGACCCCCGATGTAAAAGTCCCCCAAAGGGACTTCAAATGTGTAAAAAGTTAAATTCACTAATACACTACCCCAAAGCCCCTCCCCCAATAAAAGTTGAAATCACCCCCCTTTCCCATTATATAAATAAAACATATAAAAATAAATAAATAAACATATAATATACCGTAGCGTGGGTAATTGTCTGATCTATTAAAATATAACAAGCGTCATTGCACGAAAAGAGGGGAAAAAGTGCGCGGATTACTGATTTTGTTACATTATATAAAAAATAAATAAATAAAAAGTGATCAAAACGTCCGATCTTCACAAATATGGTATTAATAAAAACTAGAGATCATGGCGGAAAAAATGACACCCCATACAGCCCCATAGGTGTAAAAATAAAAGCGCTATAAGCGTCACAATAGGCCCATTTTATTAATAATTAATTGCCAAAAAAAAGGATTTCATTAAAACAAAATATATAACATTAGAGAATCTGTGTGTAACCTGCATATGGTTGTGTTCGGGCTGACCTATAGAATAATGGTATTATGTCGCTTTTACCATATAATGCATTACGTAGACACAGGAACCCCCCAAAAGTTACCATATTGCATTCTTTTTTACGATTTCACCAATTTATATCTTCATAAATAATAATTTTGGGGTTCTATCATACATGTTATGGTAGAATGAAAGACGCCATTACCAAGTACAACTATTCCTGTAAAAAACAAGCAGTTACATGGCATTGTAGATAGAAAACTGAAAGTGCTAGAGCTCTTAGAAGGGGAGGAGGGAAAAACAAAAGCACATAGAACAAAATTTGCGCGGTCCACTGAGTCATTTTGGGCCTGGTCCTCAAAGGGTTAAGGCCACCTTTTTGGCCGTTGCTTTGGTGACAAAATACAAAATTTACAGCCGAAATGTGCAAAATGATGGATGGCTGAAAAATAACCAAAAACGTTGTGGGAATAGCCTATGTATGCAGGAGGATGAGGATGGTAAATGGGCAATGAGACTTTGCATCAATCAGACTATGTTTTCTTTGCGCTCTACTTCCATATAAATCAGATTTTGTAAAAATACATTTAGATGGAAAACCTCTTTGAAGATACACATTTTATTTATGGTATATGTTAGTCATGCACTTGCCTTTGAAAAAATATGAATATCACTCTGCTTGAGAAGTAGCAGTTGGCACATTTATATATATTACAACTACAAAACTAGATGAAGAATCAAGCATAAAAAACACATGCTTAAACCTAAAAGAAAAATTCAACTGGAGGAGCTACAGAGAAAAGCGAGGAAGAAAAGCTCACCTATAAAAGTAATTATACAATATTGCCTACAAATTGGGCAGCGATTGCTCTTTGTGAAGACATCCAGCTTCATTAGGCTTCTAGGAATAGATTTAGCAGTGGCTGTCTCCATTAGGAATAAAAGTCAGACAAAACAAGACATATCAAGGCATAAAATAAACAGGAAGACATGGAAATTATAATCAGGAAAATTGATGGACTATTTGAGAGGGAGGAGATCAGGTCAAGGTCACTGCTATGAAATGTTTGGCTCACGTATCCGGTTCTCCTAGTGAGACAACTTTAAAGGAATATTGATGTGTAAATAATTAATTTTGCTATTAATGCAACATAAATAGGAATGACCACCTCAGATCACTTGACTCATATCCATTTCAAATCTCAACCAAATAATTATCCGTCCATGGCTGACAGATTTATTCCCTCTTCGCTTGCGTTAACCCATTACAGAACCTTACATAGTACCTTAACATGACCATATTCCAGTTTAAGCCAACAGACGAAGGAGAGAGGGTCAAAGCCCCCTGAATAACAAGAGGGGCCCCAGTAGAGGGAGCCTGGTCCATCAATATCTGAGGTGGTCCCTGAGAATTCAGAGAGCAATTTTTAAATCCCGTAACCTTCCTGTTAAGAAAAATCTGGCAACAATATTTTGGCTAGTTGGACTATGGATCTTACCCTGCCTAATACAATTAGCAATTAAATAATGGCTGCTCATAGAGGGCTTTAGACGTTGCTTGCTTTGTCCTGTGAAACGTAAAAAAAAATCCGAAAGGCAGAGAAGTACGGAAAAAATAATAAAGTAAACTTGCATGTCCTCGTACCCAGTAGCACCACTCCTGGGTCCAGCTGACGGCTTTTGGCCTCCTCCAGCTGTAATGTCACATACCCAGCTGAGGGATTGACCGCTCAGTGAATCAGTGTCCTGCCCAAGTCACTGACTGGCTGAGCAGCCAATCACTCAGCAGGGTTGCACCGTTGCAGCTGGAAGAGCAAGGTACATTATGTACCTGGTTTCCAGCTAAAAATGACATATGGCGTCCATCTGCGAAACCCAGGAGCAGCACTACGGAGGTATAGGGACGGGTATGTTTACTTTGTTTATTATTTTTCCACACACCCCTGCCAGCCTTGCTTTTTTTATTTCATGGCACTTCTCCTTTAAGACTCTCTAAAGCAAAGGTATTCTCAGGCTGCACATTGTATTTTGTAATTTTGTCCCTGAATTACTTAATGGAAACTCATACTGATAAGAGCAGCTGCAGTAAATCAGTTGTAGGATTGTATGAGTTATTAATCTTGCGAATCATACACTTGAAACAAATCATCTTCACTAGAAAGGACAGGCCTGGTGCTACAGACAATGACATACCGTGGACATCAAAACAGTTTGGAATCAACAAGAACTTTCTCTAAACCGTGTTCCCAATTTGTGGCTCTTTAATGGTGGTAAAACTAGAGCCACTCTGTCAACCAGCCAACCTAGGCTGTCAGGGCATGATGAGAGTTGGTGTCTTATAATAGCAGGAGAGACACAGACTGGGGAACAATGTTCAAAACCGCCTGTAGGCACTGCCTGTCTGAAGGAGTGTTGTCTTTCTATAGTGCAAGGACCCACCAAGTGTAATGACAAGCTTTGGGACCAGGGTATATGCGTTCTGCCATTGCTCAGGGAAATCAGACAAAATGCTTTATTTATTGTATAACTGATTTATTTTATCAACGTTTAAACAGATGGGGGGTGTCCTATTATGTAATGCAGTGTTCCATACCCTAGAAGAGAGCAACAGCAAGAGTAGTCACTGGGGTAGTTGTAGTTCCTCAACAGGAGAAAAGCTTCCAGGAGTCTCCCTTGGTAAAAGCTGAGACGGCTGAAAGGAATGCTCCAGTATTAGGAAGGCTTTCTAGTCAGTTCTAGAAAATAAAAACTGGTATGGCTACAAATACTGACCAAGATTAGAGATGATCGAACAGGGCCGAAGTTCAGGTTCGTACAAACCCGAACCATCGGCATTTGACTCCCGCTGTCTTCCCGTTCCGTGGGGAAGGTGGAGACAGCCCAAGTACAGACCTAGGAAATAGGCTGTATCCCTGTTTTCCAGGCGGTACTCGGGCTGTCTCCACCTTCCCCACGGAATGGGAAGGCAGCGGGAGTCAAATGCCGATGGTTCGGGTTCGTATTAACCTGAACTTTGGCCCTGTTCGATCATCTCTAACCAAGATAAGGCCCAAATACTGACCAAAATAAGCTTCAAGATGAGGACCAAAATACTGTGTGTGTGCACCGAGGAGCCCCATAGGGAATTTCCAGTGAATGAGGGGGGTCCTACAATTGGGATCTCTCTTTGCAAAAGTAGAGAGAGGTTACAATCAGCTTCTTCCCTGCATTACACAGACAGGTGCTACAGGTGAACTGGGCACTCTCAGATTCCTCCACAGAATCAAGGTTCCAATAATTCAATTACTATTAAAGGCCTCGAAGACGTAGGGAACGTCCCATGAAGTCACAGTCCCCTAACCACATGGGTATGGAGAACCGTCATTTACTAGGCAATCTAGGAATGGTTGGCACATTTAGGAAAGGATCTTTTTAACTGAAACCATGGCCTTCTATCAAACCCTATGGAAAACTATGTAAAACTCATAGTAAATGTGGCACAAGTCACGTACATTGGCATTTACATGCCAGTGCCAATGGATCTTATTATGGTGGATTCACAGAGTGGCACAATGTTGGGGAGACACCAGTCGTACACTGCACTAGAATTAACACACATCTAACAGGTCTATTTGCTATGTCAGCTGCAGATGGATGAAGATGTTGAATGGATGAAAGTTCATTTGTCCAATATAAAATCCAAAATGCCGTGTGATCTGATCATCCTTGTCTTGCGGCCAAGTTGCTCAACATTAATATTTCACTGAAACATAAAGCCTTTTTTATTAACTATGTTCTATGTTTCATGGGTTTCTCCAGGCAATATGAAAAGGCTAATACTGGCTGCAATACTGGAAAGTAGAGGGATATTACGCTACCTGTAGGACAGATCTTAACCTTAGATTTCCTACATCTATGCAATTGTACAAGGATAATCGGTATACTGTATGCTCTTTATCGTCACCCACACACGTACAGTAAATGTCCATAGTATTGTATACTCCACATCTGAAAAGAAAAAAAAATCACTAAAAGCTTTGGAATTATGCAGCCTAATGGATCCGATTATCATTTTAATAATCCTGCCCGCAGCACTAAGTTCTAAGACCAATAAATTTAATAGACCTATGGATAATTTGATCTTATTAATGACTCAACACAATGTAGAACTTTTGTATGCTGCTTTTTCTCCTTTTGTTGGCCAGGTATTTAGCCGAACAATGCAGTAAACCAATAATGTAGTGTGTTGTCGGTATAAATAATAAGCTCTTAAATATAGATTAGATATACAATAATTTACAACCGTATTCGACCACAAAGTATGAATAAAACTTACTTTTTAATGAATATGAATAGAAATCATGGGAAATCAAAACGATCATTTAAAAATCAACACAGCCACGGTTATTTTTTTATAAGGCCCATGTGGGTAGGTATAAAATAAAGTATACTAGGCCCTAGTTAGTCCCTGCCAGGAAATTAGGGACCACCTGGTACAGGCTTCCCCTTGGCCAAGTGGGACTGACCCTACGTATCCTGAGAGCGTAGTGTTTGGATGTGTGAACACTTTTCCACTAGACTTCCAGTGTGTTAAAAGGTATGAAAATGTGGCATATAATATTGCGTCCCTAAAAGCAAAAGGTAATGGTCGAATATGCTTCCCGCCACAGTGTCAATCCAGTCCAGGTATCGGCTTCATTGGGACCCTGTTTCGTCTTCCGACATGTTTCACCTAGTAGATACTTCTAAGTTCCTCAGGGAATTGATGGGTCAACTAGCATGCAATATATTAAGGGCCCTATTACACTAACAGATATCTGACAGATTTTTGCAACCAAGCCAGGAACAGACTATAAACAGAGAACAGGTCATAAGGAAAGACTGGATCTGTCAGAAATGTGTTGTTGTAATAGGGCCCTAAGGCTCATCAAGAGTGGTTAAGAACAGTCCCATGTATAAGGATACTGTAGTCCCTCCATTTTGAATGGTGTATAACATCCAAATGAGCTGGGAGGCAGATAAGAGGAGCTTTGTCTGTCTGGTTAATATTACCTATAGATGCTGTGGACCAATGTCTATACACAATATCTACAGCACATCCAAGGTGTGCTGATGTAGCATACTGTGTATGTTCCTCCTGATATGGATGCAGTATGGACCAACATCTGTGTAAAGAGGTTTGACGTCCTCGATAGGATAATCGAGAGCATGGGTGTCAAATTAAGGCCCTCCAGTAGTTGCCAAACTACAATTTCCATCATGCCTGGACAGTCAAAGCTTTAGCTTGGTTGTCTAAGCAGTTTGAGACCTATGATTTAGTGTGTCCCAAACAAAGGTAACCCCCAGGTTAGAATTCAGAGACAACGACTCACAACAGCACCAGGTATTATATAAGATAAAATAACTTGCAACCAGAGAGTTAAGCTTGCAGATTGGGAGTAATAACCCAATCCCTGAACTAGCCATCAGGTGGGTTAGACAGCTGGATCTGCTTATTGGTTGTTTGGCAAAATGCCCTTTTACCAGCGCCACCAATATGTTGGCAAGTTGAAAAAGCTGCAGAAACTAAAATTTAGCCCATACACCTCCATTTCATCCACATCTCTCTTCCCTGTGTTGAACATGATGGACATGTCTCTTTTTTTTTTTTTTAACTATAACAATGGACAGTAGAAAGTATTCTGCAAAAAATATTGTCTTGAAATGTTTTAAAGCTCCCTCTATAGCCGCATCCCTGGATTAAATCGTATATTGGGAACTAGAATTGTGAAGTGCTGCGGAATCTGGTGAGCTATATAAATAAAAATTATTATTTTTATCTGTAACAATTTTTGGTTGTGGTTTCTGGCCCTGCAGGCTACACTACGTTCACACATAGCATTTACTGCGTGTTTAGCTAATTAGTACTGTTTTCCAATGAATTAGCATTTTTGTGGTAAAATATCAATATTTTTGCCACAACTTTGACGAAATTGCTGCGAATGGCAAAATATCACAAATTAACGCTAATTATACATTAAATACTGTGTTTGAACATAGCCTAAACAAGTGCTAATGGCATATTGGTAACCAATCCTATAAGACATTGATAAACCAGGCTACTGAGACTATGTTTCCACACATACAGCTGTATACAACGCTGAGGAAAATTGCCTTTATATTACTAGGACTGATGGTAAGCAGGAACAAAATCCCTTTAAGATTTCATTGCAAGTGTGGCTTGCTCTGCCCCACATGTTCAGGAAAAAAGACAGCTGTAGGAGCTTAGAGGCAATCTCTTATTTGCAATGAAGATATCTTGCAAACTATATAGAGACTATGTTCTTCCATATCTGCAGTAAGAGAGGCAGGGTTGTACAGCAGCACTGATATAATGCACATTTATCCCTTTTCGGTTAGGTTATTTGGAAGCTGCTGGCGGACAATACTTCTTAATTCATGCTGTGGCTTAATGTGATGCCTAAGTCAATTGGAAACCTCTCAGAATCACATCAAGCACTGGGTAAGATCTGAGGAATAGAATGTCCAGTGAGCGTTATTTAGAAAAGGCGGTGTAGCACAAAGGGCGAACAAGAAGAGAGAACCTATATGATCTCCAAGAGCAAATCTGTTGAAAATTGGTTAGCAGTAACATCATACCCTAATAGCACAATACTAGAATGTTCCAATCTGCCATTTTTCTCACCATCGCTGTAAATTCTTTAGACTGTATAGATCTCGAGCTTATACCGAAATGTTCTTTGAAGGCTGGTTTAAACAAACACATATTACCAACTATTCCTTTTCTCACCCAGGAACCTTAGAGCTTAGTAATTTTTATTCCATTTCACATACGGGTCAGGTAAGGGCTCCCGCGTGGCTCATTTACTGTCTCCATCCTCCTTTTCTCTCGCTCACCATTAGAATCATAATGCGCTCAGCATACATGATTCTCTGGTAATGGATAGTACGGGCAGCACAATATGCAAAGCCCAAATGTTTTTAACACTTTCATTTTGAGAATACAGGGAAATTCTATTCATTTGAATACTAATAAGTCATCACAATGTTCCAATAAATGCATTGCAGCTCTTACAAATGTCGCCAGCTCAGTACCATTGCACAATAACCTTTCAACTATAGTTGTTCATAAGGAAAATTATTATCTCGTAGCCTGAATCAAATATCAGTATTTGTTGTGCACATGTAGTGTTTTCCTTCTATTGTGCATAGTATTCATGCATCCCATAGAAATTCATGCTTCTAAGCATACCAAAACCTAAGAATCTATTGTTTCATTGTTTGCGGCGCTTTCTCATGTCTCTTTTTTTTCCTCTCTTTTTTTTTTGCAGTTTTTGAAGCCAAAACTAGAAGTGGAATCAAAAAAGAAAGAAACAGAAACTTCCCTATTGTCCTTTTTTCCCTTTACAATCCACTCCAGGCGCTGGCTTCAAAAACTGCATGGAAATGGCAATTGAGAAGGCATCCTTGGACGGGTTTTTAATTAATAATTGGTCTCAGCTGTTTAGTCATGAAATGTATTTGCCATTTTGAAAGTCATGACTGACTGTGACGGCACAATGAACATAATAGTCATGAATTTTCAGTAAACAATCCAGGATGTCAGAATTGTCTTCATTGTTGTGATTAAAGGGGTTTTCTGGGGAGCTGCAAATGAGATAACATAAGCCGCTGCACTATTCCAGTGTTTTCTTTGCTGAAGCAATGATGTGCTGTACTGAAAAGCCAAAGAAATCCCTTTAAACTCTTCCTGACATTTGATGTATATACATGTCATAATGCTATGAAGAAAGTAGTCAGAAGTCCCCTCTGTAAACTGCATGCTTTGGCAGCATTATATAGCTCAATCCAATCACTGCCATGTAATCCCTTCGATGCAGCAGGCAATAGTGACCACATCATCCAGGTATTAGACAGGTGGAGCCTCCACCTGATTGAAAGCAAAGTATACTAGAAGACCAGGCTTATGGATGAGGTGTATACATCAATATTCACTGGCAATGGCTGAGATCAGAAATACAAGGTTACACAAAATATAAAAACATGCATCCATCTAGAGCAGCCTATTACCTTAAGGTGTTAAAGCGACTCTGTACCCACAATCTGTACCTTCGGATAGCTGCTTTTAATTCAAGATCTGTCCTGGAGTCCATTTGGCAGGTGATGTAGTTATTGTCCTAAAAAACAACTTTTAATCTTAGAGCACTGTGTTAAATTGGTGTGGCCTAGAGTGTGTATGCCCTAGAATTGCAACACCCCTCCATCCCTCCACATCACTAGGAATGCCCCGGACAGGATTTTTCATATTCATCACCTGTCTGAACACTGCACAGGTGCCTTAATGATCCAGCTCATGTGCAGTGTTCACACAGGTGATGAATAGGAGAAATTATTCTAGGGGCATTCCTAATGATGAAGAAAGCAGGGAGGAGGGACGGAGGAGTGTTGCAATCCTAGGGCATGGGTACGCTAATTTGAAACAGGGTTGCAAGTTTAAAAGTTGTTTTTTAGGACAATAATTGCATCACCTGCCGAATGGACCTCGGGACAGATCTTGGAAATAAAGCAGCTAAACAAAGGCAAAAGCAGTTTGGAGGGGGGGGGGGGGGGAGAGCAGATAAAGGAATGCAAAAAACAAAAAAACAACATGAGAAAAATAAATCCCCGGATCAACCACCCTTCTCCAGAATCTAGTGATCTTTAATATTATCCCGCACCAGAAATGCACCTAGGCCACTTTTGGACTCTTTTTTTGAGTTCATAATGACCACTTACTATGGCAGAGAGTTCCATACTCTTATTGCTCTTACTGTAAAGAATCCCCATCTGTGCTGGTGTAGAAACTTTGTTGTTCCCTTGTTATAGATATAGTCCTGGGCATAAACAGATAGATGGGAGAGGTGACTGTGCTTTCCACTGATCAGCAAAACATGGCCTGTTGGTAGTTCTTGAGGACTGGAGTTGAGGAACACTGCCTTATGCTGGGTTTACACGTAGCGATAATTCACCCGATCGTATGATTAACGATTCCGAAGTAATGATTTTTTTTTTATAACGATCAGTGTTTAGACGGAACGATATATCGTATGGAAAAATCGTTTTGCGATCGCGTAAGCCTATCTTGCACATAGGTTAAATCGGTGAACTACTGTTTAGACGGAATGATCTGCAAATTTTTTGCGAACAATGAACGACGATTTAAGAACATGTTGTAAGATCAAAATGAACGATTTCATCGTTTGATCGTTAGCTGCGTTTACACGTACGATTATCGTTCAAATTCGATCGTTATCGTGCAAATACGAACAATAATCCTTCCATGTAAACGCAGCATTAGATGCTGCAATCATTGAGGATGTAGACAAAGGGAGCACCGTTGAATGAAGACAGAGGGTACTAGGAGAGCTATTTAAATGCAATATATTGCAGTGCAGCATACCAGTAATCATTTCTGGACTAAAAGAATAACTAAAAAAAAATAAAAAAATTCAAAAACATATAAACACCCCCTATTTTATCATGTATAAAATAAATAAATAAATGGTATTGTTATGTTTAGAAATGTTAGAACTGTTACGATATAACATTATTTATCCTGCCTCGCAAACACCATAACAAAAAAATGAGCCCAATGCTAGGACTGCTGTTTTGAACTCCTAAAAACATTGATTAAAACACAGTCAGAAAGTCACATCTTTTTATCGTTGTAGATCTAAGAGGTTTCTTTTCCTTTAGAGAATAAGACATGCGAATGGTATTCTGAGAATAACAGAAACCTGATAGAGAAAATAACAGAAAACCATCCCCAATGTAAGGATATCCAATAAAAGCATCCTGTAAGACTGGACCCAGCACCAGAATAAATTGTTCCACGTACAATAAACCTAATCACCAACGATTACGTCTATAGACTTTCATACATTTACTTTGTGTAAATGTGGCTCCATGTACACGGCTACATCACAGCTCCTCAGATGTCCATGCTGTCAGAGCGTTTATCTGGACTACATCCCATTAGAGCCCTGCACTAAAGATGTGTGATAATCTTTGATGGTGGTGAAGTGGAGATGTAATTATTATCTTTTTTTCAAGAGCTACAATTGAAAGTCAGGTTGACAGTGAAAATGTATTCTTACCTGCTCGCTTCATGCCTGAAAGCTTTAGTGGAGACATATAAATCCTTTCAATCTGAAACACTTTGAAATCATATTCATAATTTCATGATTATCCTTCACCAAATATATATAAGGAACAAGTTACCCTCAATATGGTCTGCTTATTACATTTTGGAGAAATTGGATTGACATTCATAGAAGTGGTGTCCTACAGCAAAAAAAAATGTATTATGATACTGGGGTTGCCAGAAGGGCCTTGCGGTGTTCGGTACAGTAATAACCTTATTATGACCCCCGTTCAGCTGTTTGCAGGGATTAGCGTTATATGACCATCCTATTAACGTTCTTAATAACAATTTTTTGTAGTGACTTATCATGTCGCCTACATGTCTATTGTTTAAAGCAACTCTGTACCCAATCTCCCCCCCCCCCCAAACCACTTGTACCTTCGGATAGCTGCTTTTAATCCGAGATCTGTCCTAGGGTCCGTTCGGCAGCTGATGCAGTTATTGTCCTAAAAAACTACTTTTAAACTTGCAGCCTTGTGTCATATGGACTACCGGTGCCCAACCCTCCGTCTCTCCTCCCCACCCTCTTCATCATTAGGAATGCCCCTTGGCAGGATTTCTCCTTTTCATTACTTACTTACATCACTGTACATGGGCTGGATTGTTAAGGCCCATGTGTAATGTAGTAACAAGTAATGATTAGAGAAATTCTGCCTGGGGCATTCCTAATAGTGAAGGACGGACGGAGGGGCGCCCTAGGCCTAGGGCAGGGGTACTCTAGGCCACACTAATTTGACGCAGGGCTGTAAGTTTATGTATAATCAGTTTTTATTCAACATTTTTCAATAAAAACATAAAACATAAGTACAAAGAGGAGTCCATCTCAACAGACATAGGACCCAAAGTTTACATAGCACAATAAACCAAAATTCGCTGAAGATAAGAGACGGAGTGATAGGGGCTCACTCAGAACTGCGTAGCGTCCATATGTAGCGATATGCCTATGGGGTAGGAACACATCCAATGAGTCCCCCAGCCCACATGACAGCTGAACGCTGAGAACTGTGACTCACATGAGGAGCATACCGTATAACAAAAACATTTCAACTTCCAGCGAAGAAACTTATCAGAAAAGGAGAGTAGAAGGAGATATAGAAAGAAGTATACTATTAGAGGGGTGAACAGGGAAGTCAAGAAAGGGAAGGCGGGAAGCGGGGGGGGGGGGGAAGGGGTGTTTGCCCTGACCAAGGGGGCCACCTCCCCACGGAGGAGAGAGCGGTGGATAATTAATTAGGCATCTCAGAAGGTACCCCCTCAGAAAACAGTGCCTGAAAGGCAGGAGAATCCCGGAACAACAGCCAAGACAACCATACCGTCTTGTACCGTTTGTTGCATCCCGAGGCTTCAGCAGACAATTCCTCCATACGATGGAGGTGTGACATTTCGGCCTGCCACTCCGCTAGGGTGGGGACCTGCGTGGAGCGCCAATGGCGAGGAATAACTGTCCGAGCTGCAGACAGACAGAAACGCAGGATACTCTTTTTCTGTCGGCCTATAGCACCGGGGAGTATAGAGAGAAGCGCCACCTGGGGCGTCCTAGGCGCCGACTGCCCCGAAATTGCCCGGTAAGCATCAAAGACACCTGACCAGAACGAAGTTAGCCTGTCACACCCCCACCATACGTGTAGCATAGTGCCCTTCTTATTGCTGCACCGCCAACAAAGATCAGGCACTGACGGTATCATGGAATGAACTCTTGTTGGGACCCGGTACCATCGGGAAAGAACTTTATAGTTCCGTTCCTGGGCGGAACAGGCCGTGGACAGTTTATGTGTAAAGATGCATGCTTTCAGCCTGTCCTCTGGGGAGATTATGGCCGACAAGTCTTTCTCCCATGCGGCCCAAAACGCAGGAGGGTCGTCTCCCCCGTCCTGCTGAAGGAGGCGGTATATCACAGAGATGGAGTGCTCAGGAGGAGAGTCCAAAAGGAACAGGGATTCAAAGGAAGTAGGGGTAGATGATACAGAGCTGTGGCCCCCACGAGGGCCAAGGTAAGAGCTAAGCTGAGAATATTCGAGCCAAGAGAGGTTGGCGGAGCCGGCACGCATCTGCAAATCCCCAAGGGGGGGTAGGGAGTTGCCCTCAAGCACTACTCCGAGGCTAGGGTTGTCCTTGGCCTTCCAGAGCAAAAACGTGTCCTTCCTGTACGCCGGGGGGGAGTCAGTATTATGGAATAAAGGAGTGAGCGGGCTGAAGGGTCTGGACAAAATGTTACTACGTACCAGACGACGCCATAGGTTAATTGCCACCCTAGGAAAGAGGGAGTCCGCAGAGAACGGAGAGGCGACGGAAAGGGGGAGCCAAGGGACATTAGACAGGGGGTAATGGACCTCTTGTTGATCAAGCCTGACCCATTGCTTTGAAGCAGCATTGTACCGCCAATCCAGCAGGCGCTGAAGGACCGCAGCCCTATGGTACATGCGAAGGTCGGGCAAACCCACACCCCCGTCCGACTTATGCCTAGATAGTGTGGCATATTTGATCCTTGGGCGTGAACTATTCCAGATAAACTTAAGGAATGCTGTACGCAATTGGCGAAAGAAAATGGCGGGAGGCATGAGGATAGTTTGTAATATGTATAGGAACCTGGGAAGGATGTCCATTTTTATGACATTGATTCTGCCAAACCAGGATAGGGGTCTCTTATTATATGTCAGGAGGTCTTTTAGTGTGCGGACTAAGAGGGGTTGGTGGTTAAGAGAATACAGGCGGGAAAGGTCGGCAGACACATTTACTCCAAGGTACGTGAGATGGTCCCTGCGCCATTTGAAGGGGAAATTTTGTGCAATGGAGGAGGCAGTGTTGGTAGGGAGGGAAATGTTCAGCACTTCAGATTTTGTGTAGTTTACCTTAAAGTTAGATACCTTACTAAAACGTTGGAACTCCGAAATAATAGACGGGAAGGAGACATGGGGTTGGGTAACACACAGGAGAAGGTCATCCGCATATAGGGCGGCCTTATATTGGGTCCCCTGCAGCGAGAGCCCGTGGATGTTAGGGTTGTCTCGTATGGCTGTCGCTAGGTGCTCCATAACCAAAACATACAGGAGGGGGGAGAGGGGGCACCCCTGTCTCGTGCCGTTGGATACAGAAATAGGAGCAGATAATGCCCCATTGACACGCACTCTCGCCGTGGGACCCGCGTACAACGACAGGATTCTGCTGAGGAAGCGAGGGCCAACACCAACTTGCCGCAAAGCGGCCTGGAGAAAACCCCAATGAACACGATCAAAGGCCTTCTCTGCGTCAACCTAGAGGAGGCAGAATGGTAAGGCGTGGGATTTGGCCTTTGCTATGAGAGCCAGAATCTTGTTGGTGTTGTCCCTCGCCTCCCGCCCCTGTACAAATCCAACTTGGTCCGTGTGCGTAATCCCAGGCAAGAGCGGTGTCAGGCGATTGGCTAAGGTCTTGGAGAACAATTTAATATCGACATTAATAAGCGATATGGGTCTGTAATTGGTAACCTGTGTGTGGTCCTTACCCGGTTTAGGCAAGACACTAATGTGAGCCTCCAAGGATTGAGGCACCCAGCAAGAGCCATCCGAGACACAGGGCTGTAAGTTTAAACGTTGTTTTTTAGCGCAATAACTGCGTCACGGAGTAAAAGTAAGGCAGCTCACTGAACCTCCACTGGGAAGCCTGGATGGTGCACGGGACAGCTGTATGGCACACAGCAAATGCAAAGACGAAGAAAGAAGATTGTCCGGCTCCAGATATCCAGTTCCATAAAAGCAAACTTTTATTTGAAGATGAAACAGATACTCCTAGTCCAAAGGATCGACATGTTTCGGGCTACATGCCCTTAAACTTGATACACATTCACAATGACAAACCCCATTTAAAAATCTGTCCAGGTGGGATCAAGTGAGTAGACACCCCTCCCCCAATTAAAACGTGGAGAAATAATCCATGTGCTATACAAAAAAAAAAAAAAATTCTGCATGTTTTGGAGTTGCTGACACAAACAGAGCATAAAGGACGCATTTGAACAGCAACCAACAAATTTGTCTTCAAAAAGCCAAAACATGCAGATTTACAAATACTGGTAACATGATTATAATAGATGCAATGAATGTAATCACCTACTGACAAAAAAAAAAAAAAAAAAAAAACACATTTAGCATATAATGCATCCACCAACTATATAAATATTCAGTAAGTGAGGATAAGATCATGTTGCTGATTCAGTCCATTAGGGACTCTGGTGGCTAGAACGAAAATCCAGTAACTTTCTCTATTCAGGAGTTTCCGTTTGTATTCTCCCCCTCTTATTGGACGGGTGACTTTTTCAATGCCCGTAACACGTAATGACTCTTTGGACCCTGAATGGACAGTACAAAAATGCCTTGTTAGCATGGATACATTCCCTGTCAGGCTAGATACATCTGAGATATGGCGCCGAATGCGTTCTTTGAGAGGCCGTGTAGTGCAGCCCACGTACTGAATCTGACACACATTGCAGGCTGCCAGATACACCACATGTGATGTGTTACAGTTAATGTATGGGCGTATACTGTGTTCCTTGCTAGTTACAAAAGACTGAAAACTGGCCCCAGTTTTTAGATAGCCACATGTAATGCATCTGCCATGACCACACTTGTGACAACCCTTGTGTCGTATCCAAGCACTTCCTTCTTCATGCTGCTTACTGGAAAATAGACTTGGTGATAGTTTAGAGCCAAGGGTGGGGCCCCGTCTGGATACCACTCGTACTCCCCCACTGACTATCTTGTCTAACAAGGGATCCTGCCTGAGAACTGGTAAATATTTGTTAATAATTTTTCTGATGTCATTAAATTGGCGACTAAAGGTGGTAACAAATGTGGTTATGGAGGCAGATGCTTGTTTGTGCTTTCTGTGACTAACCGCAGCGTTATCTATCAGATCATTTCTGTTTAAAGAGGCTGCTCTGTTATGTGCCTGTTCACACTGTTCAACTGTGTAACCTCTAGACAACAAACGTTTTTGTAGCTTCTCTGATACCGCAGCAAAAACTGTGTCATCTGAGCAGTTACGCCGAAAACGGTTCCATTCCCCATATGGGATGTTGTTCACCACATTGGGAAGGAGGGGGGGGGGTGGCAGGATGTGGCTAGTAGCAGTGAGTTTCCTGCATTTTCCTTTCTATAGGGGGAGATGTCAAATCTATTATTCCCTATCTGGATATTAATATCCAGAAAGGAAATCTTATCTCCGCCGAAGGTGGAAGTGAAGCTCAATATCATGTCATTTGAATAAACATACCGTAGAAATTCCTAAAATCTGTTTTCTGACCCACGCCAGACGATCAGCAGATCATCTATGTACCTGCCCAGCCAGACTATCTCTTGGAAAAAAGGATTTTGCGGTGAAAAAATGTATCACGATTCCCATACCGACATATAAATGCCCGCTAGGGATGGGGAGAACTTAGCCCCCATAGAAGCTCCCTGCGTCTGCAGATAGAAAGCGCCATCGAACATAAAAAAAATTGTTATTCAAGAGATAGTCTGTAGCTAGGACAAGGTACTCCTGCAGAACTTGGCTATATGGGCTATGCATGTGAAGAAAATCTTTCAGTGCCCGTAAGCCCAGGTTTATGGGGATCGACAAGTACAGTGCAGTCATGTCACATGCGGCTACACTGTAATTCGATTCCACAGTCATCATTTCCAAAAGGCCCAAAACATGCTTGGTGTCACGAATATATGTAGGAGTGACCTGTGTGAGTGGTTGTAAGAAATGGTCAACCCAGTCACCCAATCGTTCACCCAAGGAACCTATACCCGCCACAATAGGACGGGGAGGAAAAAACCCCTAGAGTGAAAAATTGGGGTGACTGGTTCCAATACTCTCAAGTAATCATGTGTCCTCTGGTTTAAGACGCCTCTGTGCAGACCCTCAAGTAAGACTTTGTCCAGAGCCTTCTGGCAAGATTTTGTAGGATTACCAGGCAGCTTCCTATAGCTCAAAGGATCATTTAAAAGTTTTTTATTCATTATTTCATACAGGCCAGCGTCGAGAAGAACGACCATACCTCCCTAGTCCGCACTGCGGATTATGAGGTCTGGGTTCGCTCGAAGATGGTCCATGGCAAGACGTTCTGCCCTAGGTAAGTTGCCTGTGTGAACTGTGTCCGATACCTGATCAGTGTGCAATTGAACTAGTTCTTGTTCAACCAAATCCTGGAATCTGTCCAGTGCCTCAGGACGAGAGGAGACTGGATAGAAATCTGGATTAGCCGTTTTGAATATTTTGCTCATATTGTCGGACACTGAAGAGGATTCATTTTCAAGTGCACGCAAATTGAACAATGTAACCTGGTCTTGTATTGAATTGCACATATTAACATAACCTCCCTCTGGCACATGTACAACATCAGCTGCACCCATGGAATCATCATCATCAAAAAAATGCTTTTTTAAGGTAAGAGTTCTAGCAAACCTGTTGGTATCTAGTATGGTAGAAAACAAATTGAAATTACATGTGGGGACAAAATTCAGCCCTTTACTTAACAATGACAATTGTGCTTCACTTATTATATAGCTAGAAAGGTTCATTACCGGAGAAGTCTTTAAGCCCTGTTCACACTGGTCATTACGGCGCAGCTTCTGGTGTTTGCGTCCAGCACATCTAGTCCTCTTTCTGTAACACATCACGTGTGGTGTATCTGGCAGCCTGCATTGTGTGTCAGGTTCAGTACGTGGGCTTCACTACACGGCCTCTCAAAGAACGCATTCGGCGCCATATCTCAGATGTATCTAGCCTGACAGCGAATGTATCCATGCTAACAAGGCATTTTCGTACTGTCCATTCAGGGTCCACAGAGTCATTACGTGTTACGGGCGTTGAAAAAGTCACCCGTCCAATAAGAGGGGGAGAATACAAACGGAAACTCCTGAATAGAGAAAGTTACTGGATTTTCATTCTAGCCACCAGAGTCCCTAATGGACTGAATCTGCAACATGATCTTATCCTCACTTACTGAATATTTATATAGTTGGTGGATGCATTATATGCTGAATGTGGGGTTTTTTGTTTTGTTTTTTTGTCAGTAGGTGATTACATTCATTGCATCTATCATAATCATGTTACCAATATTTGTAAATTTGCATGTTTGTACGATTACATTTATTATAATCATGTTATCAGTATTTGTAAATCTGCATGTTTTGGCTTTTTGAAGACAAATTTGTTGGTTGCTGTTTACATGCGTCCTTTATGCTCTGTTTGTGTCAGAAACTCCAAAACATGCAGAATTTTTTTTTTGTATAGCACATGGATTATTTCTCCACATTTTAATTGTATCCTGGGGGAGGGGTGTCTAACTCACTTGATCCCACCTGGACAGATTTTTAAATGGGGTTTGTCATTGTGAATGTGTATCAAGTTTAAGGGCATGTAGCCCGAAACATGTCGATCCTTTGGATGAGGAGTATCTGTTTCATCTTCAAATAAAAGTTTGCTTTTATGGGACTGGATATCTGGAGCCGGACAATCTTCTTTCTTCAATAACTGCATCACCTGCTGAACGGACCCCAGGACAGATCTTGGATTAAAAGCAGCTATCTGATGGTACAAGCAGATTGTGGGTACAGAGTTGCTTTGAAAGAAAAAAACACTCTAAACATCTGCTAAACAATCTCTCCAAGGACTGCTTAGTAGACAATTGGCCAGCCAACTATAGTATGTAGACCTATGTATGTATATACGTACGTATGGTAAAAAGTAAAGGGGTTTTCCTGGCAAAATTGATCTATGGCCTATCATCAGGATAGATTGTCAATAAATAATTGGTGGGGTACCAACACTGACCACCCCTGCTGGTCAGACCAACCAAAGCACCTGGATATAAACAGTATATGCAGCTAGAAGCTGTGGCTGTGCTGGGATAAGCTTTACTGATCTGATTGGCTGGATGGTGGGTGGTCGTTAGTTAATTTTGTCTAGAAAACCCCATTAAGAGAAATTAGGCAGCTGTAAACAGACTCAGTATGAGATTTGGCAAGAACAGCACCAAAAAAAGAGTTAATTTGACCCTAGCATGAACCATAAACTATAAGTAAAGTGTTATTCCATGCAGAACATTTTTACATTTAACTTCTAAAACAAACTCAAGAATATTTTTTTTTATCTACATAATAAGAATGATGATCTTAACCACTGTGCTGGCTCAGTGATTAAGACCACTGACTGTAAAACATTTATGCTAATAGGTTGCAAAGCCTTTGGCTCAAGTCCCAGTTTGAACCTTATAGTCCTATACCAAGTATACAGTGCACATAAACAGCAAATTGTAAGCTTTTATTGTATGTAATAATTATAAATAGGGAACCAACAGTAAGACTGAGTTAACAGTGTTTTGGCCACACGACCATTGTAATAATGAATGTATATAGAGTCAAAAATAAAAGACTTGGTAGAAGCCTAACTTTGTCTCCAATAGCTATCCTACAGTATAAAGTAAATTTTATACTTTATTTTCATAACTATGACTAAGGCTGGTTTTACATATATCGGGTAGGTCGGCATCCTTTTTTTTAACAACTGATGCCACAACTGTTTGCAGAAATGCATCAGTTGTCCTATCCTTTTTTACATCCAACATCAAGGACATATGGCAGAAAGTGGGTGCTTTAAACTGTCCCATTGAAATCAATAGGATAAGTTCAAAGATGCGTTTCCCACCAATGCTTTTCTACTGCACTGGAGGGAAATGCCGCCAGATCACCGGATAAATTTAAACCATCATTTGCTAAAAAAAATGCTGTTTTTTTACAGCAATTTTGCACACATCAGAGCATCATGACCTTATCTATTCTGTACTATTAACACTACGATAGTGCTGCCATAGTTACAGCGGGCTGGGGGGGGCAGGCTTGGTGAACAGCCCGGGGCCTATGGTAAAGTTAATCTGCCCCCGGCCTAACTACTCCTGGAGTTTCAAATGGAGTTTTACATTTTACAATAGTGTCTGGACTCTAGGCCTCCATCCAATTGAAGACTTTGGAGCGCCTAGAGGGGCATGATTACAGCACTGACGCCACCCGGGACTGATACTATTTGGAAGAATAACAACACCGAGATGACTAGTCGGGGGCTCAGTTACATACAGCGTGGGTCTTTACTAAAGTAAGTTCACGGATTTACAGGCAGGAACGGAGGCTATAAGCATATGTTAGCAAAGTGTGCTGGGTGATTTATCAGCACGTTTACGCACGCGGGGGCTGGGTTCACACTATGTATATTTGAGGCTGTATTTGGTCCTCATGTCAGGTCCTCATAGCAACCAAAACCAGGAGTGGATTGAAAACACAGAAAGGATCTGTTCACACAATGTTGAAATTGAGTGGATGGCCGCCATATAACAGTAAATAACGGCCATTATTTCAATACCACAGCCGTTGTTTTAAAATAACAGCAAATATTTGCCATTAAATGATGGCCATCCACTCAATTACAACATTATGTGAACAGAGCCTTTCTGTGTTTTCAATCCACTCCTGGTTTTGGTTGCTATACAGCCTCACAAATACAGCCTCAAATATACATAGTGTGAACCCAGCCTTTATATGCATAATTGTTTTACTGATTGCTTCCCTTTAAAATCACACCATTCAAATATTTTCATCCATCATAATGAAAACACAAAGAAAATACAGTGAAAAATTTCCAAAAGGCCACATACTGGAGAAGACCACCACCTTATCTAGAACAGATTTAATTTTAAATGACAAGGCCAACACCCATAGTGGTCTTCTCAAAGAGATTTCACATATGGCATGAGGCATCTGAGGTATCAAGGTCCCCCTCTGGGCTGCCAGTTGGGTATCATTGAGATGGCTTTGCCTTCTAGCAAGTCACTTTCACCTCACATAACGTTACAGAGCATCCTCACCAATGGAATCCATGTAAAACCTCATATTACCATAATTCCTTTCCAAATCCCATCTTCATGGATAAACAAAAAAAAATGTCAACTATTAAGAACAAGACCAAGACTCTTTCTTCTCAACACATGTACTAAAAGTGTAATAATGAATAAATGCTTAGTCTGCAAGAGGTTATTACCATAGATCATTATATTGCTAATACAGAGCAAAATCATCACACAGCACTTTGCCAACTACAATTACAATTTCTTTATGATTTTGCTCTCCATGTCGTCATCTTTTCTTATTGCTCCTCTGTCCCTAGTTCTCTGGAGATACTTTATTCTCAGTCCTGTCACATCTGATGAGCCCTGGAGACAAATCTCTTGGTTATGCTGAACTCAGCCTTCAGAATGAAAGGACCGGCCTCGCTCCAATGATTTAACTTGATGTGGCATCTCTAGAGATGCCTTTTTACAATCTCATCTCTCTGCTACCCTCAAGGGGACATCTGTCCTGATCTTCCAAGGAGTTTGGGATCTGTCCTTCCCTGGTGTGCAGCAGCTTCTGGATTTCCTGCCTGCTGGGTTAATGGAAAACTCCCCTATGATATCTAGTGAGTAATCAGAGATCCTTGTATCCTAAACAGATCCAATATAACTACAACCCATACATCAGCACTTGGACCTGGAGATTCTAAACTACATCATTAATGCTCAATAGTTTGAGACCCCTGGTCAAAGATCTGTTCGTTAATATTAATATCTCACAGGAAAAACTATTTATACTCCGGTATTATATTTACCAGACCATCACTTTGAGATCCGTGGGGGTCCGACTCATCTGATCAGCTGTTTGAAGCAGCCATGGCCTCCTTACTTGCACTCTTCCTTGTATCGCCATACCAGTAGTAGATGCTTGGAACAAACTTCCAGCAGGTGTGGTTGGTAAATCTACAATAACAGAATTTATACATGCCTGGGATAAACATATATCTATCCCAGGTGTGTGAAACTCAAATACATAGTAGGCCAAAATAAAAAATTGGACAAAGTCGCGGGCCAACCTTGATAATTATTGAAGCGCGAATGTGGTGTTCCTGGCACTGTCAGTGGTGTGCGTCTCCCAGCGCTGTGCACTATGATAAAAAACAAAACCCATGTAATAGCCAACTCCCCAATATTACCCCATGTAGTAGCCAACCCAACCAAAATTGCTCCACATATTAGCCAGCCCTAAGTGTCCCATATAGTAGCCAGCCCTCCCCAATAGTCTCATATAGTTGCCAGCCCTCCTCAATAGTCTTATATAGTAGCCAGCCCTTCCCCATAGTCTTATATAGTAACCAGTTATCCACAATAGTCTCATATAGTAGCCAGCCCTCCTCATAGTCTCTAATATAGTAGCCAACCCTCCCCAGTAGTCTCATATAGTAGCCAGCCCTCCCCAATAGTCTCATATAGTAGCCAGCCCTTCCCCATAGTCTCATATAGTAGCCAGCCCTCCCCAATAGTCTAATATAGTAGTGAGCCCTCCCCCATAGAGTCTCATATAGTTGCCAGCCCTCCCCAATAGTCTCATATAGTAGCCATCCCTCCCCAGTAGTCTTATATAGTAGCCATCCCTCCCCAGTAGTCTCATATAGTAGCCAGCCCTCCCCAGTAGTCTCTTATATAGTGGCCATGGTGGGCCAGATGTAATTCAAACTCTTAATTGCCTGACGGGCCAAAAATAATGGCCCCATAGGCCAGATTTGGCCCGCGAGCCAGAGTTTGACATGACTGATCTATCCTAAGATAATAAGAAAGGGAATACTAGAAGGTCAGACTAGATGGACCAAGTGGTCTTTTTCTGCTGACAATCTTCTATGTTTCTAGAATGCTTTTTTTTTAATGAAAATGATGATAAAATATTTTGTAATTTAATTGTTTGACCATAAAGAACACAATTCACTTATCTATAATCCATGAGGACACTTGACCAAATGTACAACCAGTACAGTACAGCCAGTCATACTGACAATATCACCACCTTTGCCCTTAGCCTGGTTACACGCAAACCAACCTGTATATCCTTTTATTTCCTAAACTTACCAGGATCACATCAGGGCCCAAAACATAGGAGGGTCAACACAACCCCCTACTTATGAGCTGAGATAGCTGGCTTTTAAGCACAACTAAGAACAAGAAGCTAACCTTCATTTCACAGTGGTTCAGTACCTTGGAGAGCTCCTAAAAAGACAAACGGGGCCGTAGAACAAAGCAAAAACTGTCACATAAGCAAAAAAAGGTAACATAAAGATTTCTGGTCCTTATGCAAAATCTATATCTAGATGCACGAGTCACCTGTTTAGTGATGTAGGGCACCAGAGGAGCTAACAATTCACTGAAACCATTGGCACCATTTTTAAATGGAAACCCAAAAGTACTACAGAGTAAATCTTGAACAGATTTCAGTAATATCCCCATGTAGCACACAGAAAGGAAGAATTATGAGGCAAAGGGAAGCAATGCAGCTGAAACACTTTAAGGACTTTTCAAGTCATTAACTTTGTATTAGATATTGAAAAACAAGAACATTTTGCAGATTTGCAAAAATAATTTCCACACCCTCAATTATTTTGCCTTAAATCCTACATATTCAGTGTAGCACGATCGGCTATTTGTTCATGAACCTGCATATACAGCATCAATACCAGGAACCTACAGGATGAGGTTGTTCCATGGAGCAAAACTTTTTTATTAGGAATTTTAAAAAAATTGCTGAATTTTATTATGATCATCACAAATGGATATTTTCTGAAAATTAACTTCTCATACAAAAAAGGTGAATGTCATGCAGCTTCAACATTTTTTTATGGACAAAGATATAGTTATATTCAGCATTGCATGTCATCAGAGACTCCGTCCCTACATCCCTATAATCAAAAGTCTGATACCCTAAGCTTTAGAGTGGGTGCAAAGAGTGTTGCTTGTGTTGGAAGACCCAATGAGCCTTAAACGACTGTACCCACAATCTGCCCTGCCAAACCGCTTGTACCATCGGATAAAGGTTGTGCTTAGGTCTGTTTGGCAATTATTGTCCTAAAAAACAACTTTTAAACTTGCAGCCCTATGTCAAACTGGCATGGCCTAGAGCATGGGTCTCCAAAACTTGGCTCTCCAGCTGCTGCAAAACTACATTTCCCATCATGCATGGACAGCCAAATCCAAAGCTTTAGCCGTCCAGGCATGATGGGAGTTATAGTTTTGCAACAGCTGGAGGGCCGCAGTTTGGAGACCCATGGCCTAGAGTGTCTGCGCCCTAGGATTGTGATGTCTCTTCATCCCTTCTCCCCACCCTCTTTAGCATTAGGAACGTACCTGGGCAGGATTTCTCCTAATCATCACTTGTCTGAACACTGCACAGGGACCTGCCCAAAGGCACTCCTAATGGTAAGGAGGGTGGGAAGGAGGGATGGAGAGGCGTTGCAAGTCTAGGGCACGGGTACTCTGCATCACTTGCCGAACAGACCCCAAGAAAGAATTAAAAGCAGCTATTTGACAGTAGTCGTTTTAGGGGGGCAGATTGTGGGTACAGATTTGCTTTAAAGGGGTACTCCAGCAAAAAATGTTTTCTTTCAAATCAACTGGTGACAAAAAGTTATAAAGATTTGTAATGCACTTCTGTTTAAAAGTCACAAGCCTTCAAATACTTATCAGTTGCTGTATGTCTTGCAGGAAGTTGTGTTTTCTTTCCATTGGGACACAGTGCTCTCTGGTTCCACCTTTGTCTGTGTCCAGAGCAGGAGAGGTTTCCTATGGGGATTTGCTTCTCCTCTGGACAGTTCCTGACATGGACAGAGGTGGCAGCAGAGAGCACTGTGTCACAATGGAAAGAATACACTACTTTACTACACTAGACTAATACACTACATCAGAGTACCCCCTTTAATTCAAGTGAGAACTGTGCAATGCTTCTATTCCTCCCTTTTTCAGGCAGTGATTTGCCTGAGTTTCCGGCCCTATGGCAAAAGAACAGCAGATCAGATTCTTCTAACCTGCTGCTACTTTCCCTTTAACTAAATCTCTATTTCTGTATTCCTCTCTAAAGCACATTATACTGTATTGCATACAAATGTTAAAGGTATTAGGCTTACACTTACAATATATTTTACACAACTCTAGCCTGTGTTCTTGTAAATCTCCTTGCAACAAACTAGAATTGCAGGCAATGTAGTTTTACAATTTAAAGGCTTAAATACTATTATGGGGAAAAAAAACAGGCTTTCTGCGTTTCACGACCATAGGCACTGAAGCTGAACTCACCATATCAATGACAATTGTATCCATCAAGAGCCTTTCACAAACTCCAAACACGTAGCAAAAGGAGTCCATTACTCTATAACAAGAGCTAGAAAAAATCTATATGGAGAGAATTAGGCCGGAATAAAACCAACCACAGAGATTATCAGATTTGTTAATTTTGACAGTGATGGTAATACAGGAATGTAGTGCATAAATATATAATCATACATTTGCCACAGGATATCATTATGCATATTATATATAAGTTACTCTCTGTACATAATGCAAGTGCAATCTCTAGAAATAAATGAGACAATTAGGCAAAGAGATATCTATAAGGCTGCTGGCTGTCAGCTGAAAACAAAATCAAAATTCATCTCTAACATGACAGTCCTGGGTCTAAAATGTATGTGAATAGGCACAAATACTATAAGAAAGCATTGCAAGAAGGGCAAGAAGATAAACATACCACTTATACCATATGAGTCCACAACAGGGGGTAAAGGATTTAAAATATAGGGGAATCTGTGGAAAGCACTTTTTATGGGGTATGTGTAACAGACACGTAGTAACATAGATAAAGACAAGAAAAAACAAGGGCGCCGGTGCCTCGTGTCTCACCGTGATGGAACCAGGAATAAAAGAAGTGTAATGGTTACACTCACCTTCAAGCCCCTTGGGCTGTGTGCATATCACCCCGATGGGGTAGTTTGGAATCCGTGTGAGTCTGGTGATGGACAGGATGAGGGACTGCAAGCCACAGGTACCGGGAACGTGATTCTCCCAAAAAATGGGGCCCGTGTGACAGAGTAGGCAAAATTTTAAAAAGAATAGTACTCACAAGTTAGCGCTGTCCCAAAAGTCCAAAAATAGCCAGGAAATTAAATCAATGTTATAATTTATTGTAAGAGCACAAAGTTTACGCGTTTCAGGAGTTTTAACATTCTCCCTTCATCAGAACAGTGCAGCACTGTGCCGGCATTTTGGGGGTGTCTGTAGCAGCTACTAGGAAGCAAAATCTGTAGTTGGGATTCGGGTGCAAATCTCCAGTAAGCATTGGGCATCTGAAACAGAGGTCTTGCTGAGGGCATACTGTATGAGGCTAAGCACACTTGTGACTGACACATGCTTTCAAGGAAACGTCTATTGCCTACTGTCAGGAATATTGGGGTCATTGCACATAGTAAATAAACTACAACTTGGAAACATATACCTCTTCTATCTGTTTTCTATATTAGAATGGCAAAAATTGTGACTTTTTTTTACACATTTTCTACTAAACTACAACCTAAAAAAAATATATGGCTATTTATTCCTTAAATGAGCACAAGAGAATGAAATATTCTAAATAATATTGTATCTACTAATACCCCCTGTTCTACATGTGTTAGAAATCAGGTACAGACTTTAAAAAGGATTGTCGACAAAAATAATTGTTAGCATCCATTCATAATCTAAGGGAGGGGGCAGGAGAGCAGTGATATAGTAGGTGACTCCATACAGTGATTATCTGCAGTTGTATAACTCATCTGATCACACTGTCTGTACCTTCCCTGTGCAGTAGTATGTTTTTTAGTACGCTCTATGAGATGCAGCTTTAGTTGATCCCCTGCTTCTTACTAACAAAAGCTGACTGGGAAAAAAAAACATCCTAAGGCTAGGTTCACACTGCGTTTTCAGCATCCGTTTAACGGATCCGTTTTTTTTAACGTCCAGAAAAATAGGGTCAGCAACGTTTTTTGGTCCGTTTTGGTCCGCCCAAAAAAAACGGATCCGTTTTTTTATAATGGAAGTCAATGGAAAAACGGATGCACACAAATGAATCCGTTTTTTGCAATCCGTTTTTCATGCATTTTTTGCAAAAAACGGATGCGTTAAACGGATGCTGAAAACGCAGTGTGAACCTAGCCTAAGGAGCCACACGAAGAGAGAAGCTGCATCTTATATGAATACAGTGAGACTCTGCACAATGAGATAGGAGACTGACTTAACTTTCTGTACATATAGTCAGAGGCTCTATTGGAAATATAGGCCCTATATAATATGGAAGTCACATTAGAAGGAAAAGGGAATCAAGATGGCAGACAATCCATAAATGGCTCCTCAACTAAGATAGGTATATACAAGCAATACAAAGCAGCCTCCATGTTATCCTCTGATAATGGCGAACACTGCCTTATTGATGTCATAATAATTCTATGCTGGCCCTACAAAGCCACCAGAACGCAATTAGAAAATATGGATATAGCACTCCGACCCTGCTACATCTGTCATGAAGCTGAAATAATACTATATGCCAGTACATAAGCAAAAGTTATTATTTGGTAAAGGTTACAAGCATTTTTATTATTCTATCTTAGTTATTGAAGGGCCTGACCCAAAGGACTTTGTGGATGCTATTTCATCTCATTTTCTACTACCTCTTTCTGTATAGTATCATTTTCCTGAATTTCTATAACATGTATAGGAAATGCGCACAATTTCCAATATTACAGATCAGCCATATTTATCTCTGATTTATCACCCTGTCTGTGGTTCTACCCACTCATAAAGTGTGTTTGGGATACTGTTCTTCATTATTAGAAGTCCAGCTTAACATAACATATTCCTTTGCTCCCGGAACAGGCCTGTTTAGCGACACAAGATCGCAAACCATTTTACCGAAACTTGACAAAATATTGGCTGGAGTTCTAGTTCCTGCTGCCAGGAAATCTACATTGCAAATGTGGATTCATCAAACACCACTAAGCTTAGATTTACTGCAAAACAAACTGATATTTTTGTTCGGGCAGGGTGGGCTGGAGGCCATTGTGCAGGAAAAAGAGATATAGAAATGATTTAGTGTCCTAATAAAAAAATTCTATGTCAACACATGAGAAAAGACATTATGTGAACTACACCTATCAATCACTTTATCCCCATAAAGACACACATATCGGGTCAGTATTCTATAGAAGTACATGAGCTGCACAGACTGCACCTGTCAGGGATCCAGCAGTCCCATCCAATTCCAGTCTCCATGGAGCTAGAGCCCAGATTCGGCCTGGAGAAGCAGAGTGGGTTCTGTATGATGTCTATGCTGTGTGATCTTTCAGTATTTTCAAGTACCACTACCACTGAGGTCTTCTGACTGAAAGCACTCCGGATTTTCTGTGCCTTCTGCAGCGGTCTCCTATCAATCATACACTGCTGGCAGATGCGGAGTACAGTCATGACCAGAGCGTCAGGGGCCAAGAGGTGAGAGCAGCATCGTTTCTTACCCGGCCTAAATATAGCTTTTCTCAACCAACCCCCCCAGAAGTACAAGAAAAATCCTCCCAGATATCAGTGCGATGAATAATACTATGTTTTTTTATGTGATTCACAGGGCACAATCTAACTAACAAAGGAAGTGGAATAAGAAATAATAAAATCCTGCTGTGGTTTTGCATCTAAAGTGCCATGTGCGGAATTTATGGAGCACATTATCCTGCAGAAGGAGGCCACTGCTATTAGGGAATACTATCACTATGAAGGGGTATAACTGGTCGACAACAATGCTTAGGCGGATGGTATGTATCAAAGGAAAATCTACACAACTGTCAGGACCAAAGCAGAAGATTGCGTAGATCACAACATTGCCTGTGCCAGCTTGCAGTCTTTCCATAGTGCATCCTGGGACCACCTCATCTGCAGAAAAAATACACACACACCTGGCCATCTATGTGACAGAAGAGAAAATATGAGTTATGAGGCCAGGCCATCTTCTTCAGATGCTTCATGGTTTAGCTCTGATGCTTATTGTAGGCGCCTTCAGTGGTGTCTGGGGGGCAGCATTGGTACCCTTAATGGTGGTTAGCTAGGGGTGGATTTATCATTCCCTGTCACACTAGAGCACTGTGGAGCAAATAGCCTCGTCATTGTGCAAACTCCCACTTTGTATATAAAATTGTGCACGCAGGTAAAGCTTTCAGAAGTATTTTGCGCAATTCTGCCTCTCTGTGCTAGGGCAGGGACTGAAACATTCTCCTCTGTGCGATTTAACATCTTTCAAGTACCGACCATTTACTTTCGGCCTCATATATCCCACCCTCTGACATGTGGTGTTCACACACATGGTGTACTTCACTATCAGTTGTTTTATTGTCATGTTTAATAAATATCTATTTGTAAAGTTACTTATTTGCAATATGACTTTATGCCATTACTTGTCATCGGGAAGGAACAGAGAAAAGAAAATAACACTAGCAGATACCAGCAGCAGATTTCAGCTACAAATAATAGGGTTATCACATACCTTTGCAGCAATGAGTATGTCTGGACCTGTAGAACTATACCAGCAACAAACAGAGACTGACTTCATAAAGTGTTAGTATATAAAACTTATTCCCAAAGCAGACTCCAGAGTACATGTAGATCTCAGTCCTCCTGAGTTTGGCAACCTATGAGACGTGTGTATATATATATATATATATATATATATATATATATATATATATATATATAGTATATATATATTTATTTATTTTTTTTTTCAATAATTTGCCCTATGATATTTCAGGTCCTGCAATAATCATGATTTCATATGAAATGTTATGGTATTTTAGACCCCACATTAGAGATGTGTAGCTAGTTCTGACCATATAGGTATAGATCAGTAAAGACCGCTTTTATTCCTCCCCTGGTGACTGCTATTTAGAGTGACAGAAGACATTATGTGTACAGTGGCTGCTGGTCTACTAGGCAGTAGAAAAAATGCAGCTGTGATATATTGCCCATACGAGCTGGAAATTAAAAGTAACCCGACATCATGAAAATGCTACCTAAGCTATCAGCATCATGTTATAGAGCAGAAGAAGCTGAGTGGAATGATATATATCTTTATGGGAAAAGATTCGATAAAAAGTGTAATTTATTGATTAAAAATCTCTGATGTTTTCATGCTAAAGAGTCCAGTCCATTGACTGACACCGCCTACTGGACTCCTCAACAGAATAGTCAGGGTTTTCAATCCATAAATTACAAGTTATACTGAATCGTTTCTCACAAACTTATATATCAATCTGCTCAGTTCTTTTTGCTCTATAACATGATGGCGATAGATTAGATAGTATAGTCTTGGGGACAGGTTCCCTTTAAATATATATTTACATAATTGTAAATAGCATAAATAGCAATGAGCATAATTGTATTAATGCCTTTAATGGGCACAGTGATTTCTAATTACTTCCCTTCATTTGATAACCTACATTATTCCTTTTCAACTTATTTTTTAATGACAAAGTTTTCACATATATACAGAAAACAAATGCTACAGATGCAACATAGTGTCACTGAATCATCACATATACATACAAGTATTATATCAAAAGATATTAACCTGTCCTTCTTGCGTGGCTTTTACCCATAGAAGAGGACATCTAAAGGAAGTCCTTGGGTAAGTGACACCAGTTGTCAATTATAACAGAACAAGAACAAAAACAGGCAAAAACAACTGCAAACAAGTATAGTCCAACAAATCAACTTGTAGAATAAACAAAAAATTATGAAGCAATACGGCTAATCATAATAAAGAAAAGGTTACCTAAGTCTACAACATGGTGTATAGAAGGATTGTAGAGGTAATACATAAGCTTTAAAAAGGTAAGATTTAATTTGGATGTGATTTCCTATAATCTACCTTCTTTTTCTAGGTGTGAGTGAATTTAAGTAGGTGGTTAAGTCTGCTAGCTATGGGCTGTTCCATAACACAGTTATGTTGAACTATGTTTAAAATTTCTGGTAAAGTCTGCAATCAAACCACTAAATCTTAAAAAGGTGGTGAGACGTGAAGTACCATCTGTACAGGAGCATACTCGCGGACAACCTACATTCCTAATATATTTCTAAATCACTTCATACGTTCACATTTGTAAATTACATACCCCATGAAAAGAGCTCTGAAATCCTGGCCAATAGGTTTCTCTTCTCCCTAAGAACTGTTGTTCACTGCTGTTTGTTAGGCTGTAGGAACAGCACTGATGCGGCATCAGAGAAAGGAAAGTACAAAAGTTTTGTACAAATTTTGTTTTGTCTTTTATTTTTATCCAAATCTCTTTTAAAGGAGTAGTCCTCTTTCATAGTTACAAAGATAAAACTAAGTTGACCTCTACCCAAAGAATAGGGGGCAAGGACGAGATTCGAGGTTGGGGGGTGCACAATCCAGCCTCCGTACCCCCACCTACCTCCGTATTGGGCCCCTGGCTCCTTTGTTATGAATACAACCATAAATATGGCACACGACCTGTGGCTTATATTTTTGCAAGTACATTCATTAGTAACATGTATATATACGTTCCTACTGCACATACTCTGGAATGTATATTTACGTTCCTGCACTGATGGGCTTCTGATGTTTGTGGGATCGCTGCAGTGAGAGCGATCCCGCTCACATCAGTGTGTCTGGGGCTGGAGGTAATGAGAGGCAGCTACGATCCCGCAGCTACTTCTCATTTACCCCTTAAATGCCGCGATCTATAGAGATCGGGGCGTTTAAGGAACTCCGTGACAGAACAAGCATCTGTCACTGAATGATCGGGGGCCTTGATCACTTGTGCCGAAAGATGGGGGTAAGTCACTTACCTCTACTCTCAGGCAGGCTCTATACATTAATCGCCGATAACACTGATCTATGCTATGCTATGGCATAGCATAGATCAGTACATGCAATCTATTGATTGCATGTTTTACAGAAATAAAAAGTGTAAAAAATTGTAATAAAAAAAGTTTTTAAAAGTATTAAAAAACCCTTATAAACCCCCTCCCAATAAAAGTTTAAAATACCCCCTTGCCCATTATAAAAATAAAAATATAAAAAAATAAATAAACATATTACATATCGCAGCATGTGAAATTGTCCGATCTATTAAAATATAACATTATTGTTCCCGCACGGTGAACGGCGTAAACGAAGAAAAAAAAAAGCACCAGGATTGCTGATTTTAATAAATTATATATCAGAAAAACAATTAATAAAAAGCGATCTAAATTTTTCTGTTACACCAATATGATATTAATAAAAACTAGAGATCATGGCGCAAGAAATGACACCCCAACCGGCCCTGTAGGTGGAAAAATAAAAGCGCTATGGCTCTTAGAAGGTGGGGAGGAACATTGCATTAATCTGACCCAGACTTTTGTGCATCAAAGGGCTCTGTCTTGAAGAGATTAAAGGGGTTGTCCGGCGATAAAAATTATTCACAGAATAACACACATTACAAAGTTATACAACTTTGTAATGTATGTTATGTCTGTGAATGGCCCCCTTCCCCGTGTTTCCCCCCACCCACGCTAGACCCGGAAGTGTGGTGCATTATACTCACCGCATCTCGTGTCGTCCACGGTCTCCGATCGTCAGCAGTGACGTCTTCTTCGGGAGGCCAGCGGATCTTCCCGAGTGCCGGCCGCCCTCTGCAGCGTCATCCGAAGCTCAGCCGCGATTGGCTGAGCATAACTGTGCTTAGCCAATCGCGGCTGAGCGGCTGATGACGCGGCCACGTCATCAGCTGCTCAGCCGCGATTGGCTGAGCACAGTTATGCTCAGCCAATCGCGGCTGAGCTTCGGATGACGCTGCAGAGGGCGGCCGGCACTTGGGAAGATCCGCTGGCCTCCCGAAGAAGACGTCACTGCTGAGGATCGGAGACCGTGGTCGGCACGTGACAGGTAATGTATAGCGCACCACACTTCCGGGTACACGGGTGGGGGTGGTGGGACACGGGGAAGGGGGCCATTCACAGACATAACATACATTACAAAGTTGTATAACTTTGTAATGTATGTTATTCTGTGAATAATTTTTTATCGCCGGACAACCCCTTTAAGCAAACTTGCCTCCTTTTGATATGTTCACTCTTTATAGCTACGGTATGCATATGATACAGTGTACATACAAACACACTATTCCTTTATGGATAGATATATATATATGCAAAAAAGGGGTCCATGGAGCCTCAGTTACGAGTCTCAAAACATGGGAATAGCCAGATATCCCTCTCTCCAGAGAAGGAAGCCCATTGCAACATAGTAAGGACCTGAGGGACTACGCATCCACTAGGAGGCACCCCTTGACATTGGGCTTCCTTCTAGTGGAGAGAGGGATATCTGGCTATTCCCGTGTTTTGAGACTCGAAACTGAGGCTCCACGGACCCCTTTTTTGCATATTCAAATTTTGTATGGGACAATCAATGGAGACTCGTAAATCAGTACTCCATTGGAATTTTTCACTGTTCTCCCTGAGTTCAGTGATTGTTGTGTTTTGTTGTTCTATTTATCATTGCCCCAGTAGCCAGAATCCTGCTCCACACTGACGAGGGGCAAATAACCTGAAACTGCAGTCTGTGGATGGATGCCTAGCCTTGGTAACCCTTGTCTTATGTCGTTGTACTCGCCACAGAGTTAGACTTACAGGGGCCAATCTGGTGTTTCCCTATTTAGGTTCCAAAGCTCGCAACAGAGTGAGGACTTGAGGGACTACATATCAGGGTGGTTTGGTGTTCTCCCCACTAGGAGGCACCCCTTGGCAATGGGCTTCCTTCTCTGGAGAGAGGGATATCTGGCTATTCCCGTGTTTTGAGACTCGTAACTGAGGCTCCACGGACCCCTTTTTTGCATATTCAAATTTTGTATGGGACAATCAATGGAGACTCGTAAATGAGTACTCCATTGGAATTTTTTCACTGTTCTCCCTGAGTTCAGTGATTGTTGTGTTTTGTTATATATATATATATATATATATATATATATATATATATACTAATATATATATATTTATATATAATATATATTTCTAACCTATGACATACAGTTATGGCATGGATTGGGTGAGTAATTACAAAAATGGGGGATCACTCTGATGGCGGACATTTAACTGTTGGATACCCCGATCAAGGCTTCTAAACAGTTTTGACAGATTGGTGTGCAGTGGGTCACATCACCACCCCCGCAATGTAAAGTCTTGGAGCTTACAGTGACTGATCTGTTCATAAGGCCTGCCTATGGCAAACTGTACCAGCAAAGCGTCAATCTAATAGATCAATGCAATGCATATGCATTACATTGATCTATGTAAGTAATCAAAAGACTATTTATAATAGGACTCTAGACAAGGCTAAAAAATGTTTTTAAATATTTAAAAAAAAATCCTCTCCTACCAACAATTTAAATTCCTGATTTCACATGGTCAACAGCATAAATAAAAACAAACAAACAACTGAATAGAAAAAATGAAAAAAGAAAAAAAATCACATATTTTATATATTTGAAAAAGTCCTTTTTTATAGTAAAAAAAAAAACACAGAATACTACACAAATTTAGTAACATTGCATTTTTTTTTGACATGTAGAAAAAAAAATTATATGTCAATATATAGGCACCAGTAAAAAGTGGAACTTGTCCTAAAAAAAAACAATAGGGCTCTGTTATTGGAAAAAATTATGGGTCCTAGAAGGTGAGGAGGGAAAAAACAATGGAAAAGGGTTTAGAGAGTGGTGCCAAATACTTTCCCACCTTAGGCTCAGTTTCCGCATATGTGTTTGGAATGCCGCCTATTCCTTCCAAATGGCTAGTAACATTGTACAGTTATATGCATATATGTATGTTCCCATGTTTTTACCATGATACCAGTAATTTGTGGGAAACCCACAGCAGTGAACACAGCCTAATGCCTTATTCACACATTTCGTAAATATATCCATAATTAGGAATCAGCAATTACGGAAAGTTAGGGCACATTGATTTCTATTGGGCTATTCACTGTGTCCATAGTTTTCAGATCCTCAAATCGTCACGCAAAAAAATAGCACATGTCCTAGTATGCATAGAAGTCTATGGACAAATTGGTAAATTTTGCAGATTGTATACATCTAACTTTCACAAAAGATCCGAAACACCTTACTTTAATCAGCTTTCCATTTCTTGTGGGTAAAATGCAGATTACAGTTTAATACAGATACACTATGGACAATTTTTTTGCCGATTGAAGACGATGATTGTGGACATAATTTACAGTCCTGAAAAACTACTGAACATGTGAATGGGGCCTTACACTCAGAATTAGGCTACATTCACATGTTCAGTAAATTTTCACAACTGTTTAGGATGTCCACAAAAAATCTGTCATGTATATTTTTTGCGGATCAGCAAAAAAGGGGAAGGTGGTAGTTTACTACGTGCTTTAAAATGATCGCTCATCATCACTTTTACGGATTTGCAGACGTTACGGAAGTTTCTTCTGTAAAAATTACAGATCTGCAAAAATGATGGCGGCTCCCTTAGACTTCTATGGGACAATCTGTGCCACAATTACAGTCCGTATTTGAGTTTGTCAGCGACAGCAATTTTTGCTAAATATGGTTCCGTAAAATTACGGACAGTGTGAACAGCTCAACTGAAATCAATGGGCCCTAAGTTTGTCCATAATTAAACTTACAGAACATGTGAATGTAGTCTTAATCTAAAAGCCAGATATAAGGGCGACAAGTCACATGTAAATGCACTTACTATGTGTTAGGAGTTTTTTCCGTGCTGCATTTTAACAAGGCTTCTAGTGATTTACACATTTCACATCACATTGGGCACTGTTCACACTGCTGTCAAGGACTCCAATTGTCATTGATCTATGATGGATCTATTTTAAACAGATCAAAACAAAAGCCTAATGGATGCCATTGACACAAATTGATTTATTTATTTTTTTTTATAATTGGGTACAGTAGCGCAGCAGGCTAGAAATATTAGAAATATTAATGCACCGTATTTTCCGGTGTATAAGATGACTTTTTAATTCCAAAAAATATTTTAAGAAGTCGGGGGTCGTCTTATACGCTGGTATGGTCGTCCCATTCGGCAGGGGAGATCAAAAATGGCCGCATCCCCACCATATGGGGCGACCACTGTAAAACAAACAAAACAAAGTTAACTCACCTGTTACCCGTTCCTGGTAGCCAAGTGTCTCCTGTCCCATTCCCGAAACAGGCAGTGTGACTTACAGAGGCGCCCAAAGAAGTTCCCGAAGCCTCTGTCATGCTCCCAAAGCTCTCCTGCTAGCTTAGCAATTCCGAGCTTCTCCGATGGGACGCTCAGCTGCCCAGGAGAGCCTCGGAGATCTTCAGCGCAGACAGTGTACGTCACACTGCCTGTGCCGGGAACGGGACAAGAGACACCGGGATGCCAGGAACGGGTCACAGGTGAGTTAAGGGCTGCGGTCAGGCAGGGGTTAACATTTTCCGGCGTATAAGGCAAACCCCTGACAATCTTCTTAAAAGTCAGGGATCGCCTGAAAAGTATTTCAGTAAAAATGCCACAACACAAATGCAGAGAAAAACCTGAGTATGAACAGAGCCTAAAATTCATTATAGCACTGGTACTCGTATCATCAAAGTGATCAAATAAAGGGTATTGTGATGGCATAGGCCTGGGCCTAAACATGTCATCAGTAATGATACTTTGTAATTGTGACAATAGGACAAGGGTGGATTCATTACATTCAACCCAAAAATACTGCAACATTTCTACACTGTGTAATCCTCCTACTTCTATTAAAGGAGAAGTCCGATGGGGAACTAAAAAATCATTAAAGTCAGGGATGGGGGGGGGGGGGGGAAACAACATATAGTCACCTGTCTCAATGCCCGCGCAGAGCCGCATCCCGTTCCTGGACCCCGTCGGCTGTCTTCTGAGCTCCCAGCCAGCTACGCCACAACCCAGCTGATAGATGCCCCGCTCAGCCAGTCAGTGACTGTGGTGGAACACTGCTGCAGTCACTTATTGGCTGAGTGGGCTAAATCCCACCAGTCTGTGACGTGGATACCGGAAACGGGGAGAAAATGAAAGCCGGCAGGGTCCGGGAGCTCTGTGATGCGGCACAGCGCAGGCTCCAGGAACGGTAAGCGAAGTGTGTTTTTTATTCTCCCCCGACCCCTGCCCATAAGGATTTTTTTGTACCCTGCAGTGCTTCTTCTTTAAATGTCAATGTACAACATGCTAAAACAGATAATGTATTCAACCAAAAGTAAAAGAGCTTTAATAAAACAATACTTTTATTCCTTATTCTGTATAGTTAATATTACTAGTTATATTGTGCAGCCCCCATAACACTATAGGGACTATAACACTCTACCCCTGCCATTACATTAGCAGCAAAACATATTATAAGAGCTGTGAGTGCTCTCCCAGCCAGTATATCAATACCAGGCTCAGGGGTAGTCATGTCCTTATACAAGTGACACAGACGCTATCAGTATTTCTTTCACAGAGGTTCACGATGAGGATGTTGCCTGGAGCTGTTGGCATTGCAAATATCGCTGTCCCTGTCAGTATGTAAATGTATGGTCTGCGGGCACTGGCAATCCAATACAGCTCAGGTTATGTTATTGTGAGATATACACTGAAGAAGACTAAGCAAATGTCCTTCCTGTAAAGTAAGGTACACCTCTGTGACCGTCACCCCATCAGTATAAAGGAGTCTGTAATGGGGGACTGTGGTGGGGGCTGTGCTGTCTCCATCTTCAAGCTATAATTAGCGTTTAGTGAGGGATATGCAAAGAAGCCATATATTTTGGCATTGACATGCTATAGCTACATGAAATCATGAAAGGTGAGCCAGGACTCCCTAGGTAGTAGAATCTCTATGTGCCATAGTGGCATCACTAACATTAGATGCAAGCGAGCACTAGCTCAGGTATTGGACAGTTTTCCAGCTTCTTTCTGCTTGCAAGCACTGTACAAGAAATTCCACCAGATGTAAGGCCCAAGCAAATTTTATAAAACATCTAGTATGAAACCGTAGAAACGGTCGGCTGAGCGCTTCCCTCCCCAGCTTACTGCTCTCACCATGTGACTGCAGGATATGGGCCCCCGTAGACTTTGTATAAAACCCGTTTTCCCCAATGAGACAAAGAGGGCAATGAGCTGGGGAAAGAACAATTCAGCTGAGCGATTCTCCAGGCTCGTTCTAGTGACACGTCAAAACATTTTTGAAATGATAGTAATGCTTTAAAGGTAGCCATACGCATCAGTGTAAAGTTGATCAAAACTGATAAGTTTAACCAAAACTATTGTACACTGTGTGACTGCTGCAACTAGTAAGTAGGCACATCTTTCTGTTCGGCTGTTTGTAATTAAGCTCCATTCACTTTAATGGAACCGAGTTGCAGAACTCCACCTGAAATGGAGACAAGAGTCGTGTTGTCTGTGGAAGAAAGTGGCCATGTTTTTCGAATGCTGGATAACTCCCCCTTTAAGTTGTCCCCTATCTTGTGGTTAAGCTTATCAATGGTGGTACGACTGCTGGAACCACCACCAATCAGCTTTTTATCCATTATCCTGTGGATGGGGATAGCTTACTGAGATGGGAATGTGATACATTTTTATGATGTCAAAAACGGATACAATGTAAGATTAATCATTCCACACCAATGTATATTGGCAAAATGATTTTTGTGCAAACCAAGAATGTGCAACTTTTTACCAATGTACACCCATGCTCGCTTGATGGTTGGAGTTTGGGGGGGCATCTAGTTTACCATGACTTATGCCTGCGTAAATCATGGTGAAAATCTATACCAGCTCACAGCTGATGCATATTTTGGAGAAGGCCACACAGCAGTCTCATATTCACTAGATTTATTGAGAGGTGTGAGGGTTTAGGTAAGACCAGCTACCCCCCCAATACACACACACATTGGAGGGGCATCTAGTACTCAGGCTAACCCTTACTAAGGGATCACTATTCTGTAACAATAGGATATAGATGCCCCTATTCTGCAGATATTCTAGTTGTGTTAATCAATAAGGTCCCTTGTCTCCAGGAAAAATGGAGATCAGACCATAAGACTGGACGAGAGCCCTCGCCTATTAAGTTCCATTTATAACACTGGTGTCTTCCTATATGGCAAACAGACTTTAGGATCCCTAAAGCTACACCCCTGATTTAGACTGAGAAATATAATGTTTTTATATTGTTTATGGTACAGTCTATTAAACAGCAACAGAAGAAAAGGAGGGGATATACAGAAGTAGAGCCATTGTTAGTGTTTTCTTATAAAGTGTGAAAGCTTAATAAACACTTTCAAAAAGTGCTAAAAAAACAACAATAACAATGTAACAAATGGGCAGATAAAACATTCTTTTTCTTTGTACAGAACAGAAAACATTTATAACATTTGTAGACTAACAAATGTGTTTTGAAAGAGTCTACGGAATCAGATAATTCTGAATGCGGCTAATGTATGGAAGCAGCAATACTCAGGAGGTAGCCAAACATCCTGGGTAAAAAGTAGCAAATATTAATATAGAGGAGAATGTACAGCCAAGCAGATACCTGATCATAAATACATCATCTGAATTTCATAAACTACCGAGCCGACTTTCACCTGTGGATCAAACTGTGAGCTCTGGTCCTGGGAGTACGGAGAGGCTTCACAACGCAGGGACTCCGATTACTTATGTAAATATATAAATGTCAACAAGCCGCTCTAGAACAGCTCCGAAATCTAAACAATCGATGTAGAGAGGCGAACGCAGGTGCCTGAGGGGAGTAATGGGTTAATTATCTCTCCGCATGGTTGCATTTTCCAGTCCTTCACAATTCACCTCGTCCCCTTTTCTGAATACACATCTCTTTTTCTACTATTGCATTTTCTATTTTCCTCTCTAAGCTGCCATCATCTGTATTGTTATTCTAAGCAAGGCCTGCTCTCTCTGATCTGATATTGCTGCATTAAGATGCAGAGAAGGGGGTTTGGGACCGAGAGAACGCTCTGCGCTTCAGGAAGAAAGGGGAAAAGGTGGGAGCAAAGAAACGAACACCGCCTGGCATCCCAGCTGCTGCCCCAGCCATGAGGGAGAAGAGATGCTGAGCTCCCGGAGGTGACACAGCTAGGGGACTGGAGGAACACTAGTGGCCAGCCAGACAGCTAGGAGAGGAGGAGTGGGGTAGATAGTTGCAGGGGTGTAACTAGGATTCACAGGGACCCATAGCAAAAAAACTGTAAGGGCTCCCCCTCCCCTATGCACAACTCAAAAGACTGTGCATAAAAATGAAACAAAAAGTGAACATTGGCAGTGCAGTACATAAGGGGTTAACGCGACTCTGTACCCACAATCTGACCCCCCCCCCTTTCCCAAACCGCTTGTACCTTTGGATAGCTGCTTTTAATCCAAGATCTGTCCTGCGGTCCGTTCGGCAGGTCATGCAGCTATTGTCCTAAAAAAATACTTTTAAACTTGAAGCCCGTGCCAAACGGGAGTATCTGTGCCCTAACTTTGCACCACCCCTCCGTCCCTCCTCCCCACCCTCTTCATCATTAGGAATGCCACTGAGACATTTTCTCCATGCTGAACACTGCACAGGTGCCTAACGATCCAGCCCATGTGCCGGGCTGCCACAGGTGGGGAATAGGAAGCAATCTGCCTGGAGCATCCCTAATGATGAAGAGGGTGGGGAGGAAGGACGGAGGGGTGGTGCAAATTTAGGGCACAGATACTCCTGTTTGGCACAGGCTTCAAGTTTAAGGCTGGGTTCACACACAGTATATTTCAGGCAGTATTTGGTCTTTATGTCAGGTCCTCATAGCAACCAAAACCAGGAGTGGATTGAAAGCACAGAAAGGATCTGTTCACATAATGTCAGATTGTGGGTACAGAGTCGCTTTAAAGCAGAAGGACACAAGGTGGTTCTTACCTTCTCCCCGGGCCCCCCTGCTGCATAGTAGCTGCCAACTCGGCCTCTATGGTAGCTACGCCACTAGACAGTTGTGTCTGCAAGACCCAGTAAGTGCTGGTAGATGAAACCTACCCAAACAAACGACTAGTATTGCTGTGTATTATTCACGTTTCACATTACTACTACATTTGAAGCGACTCTGTACCCCCAATCTGCTAAAACCACTTGTACAGTCTGATAGCTGCTTTTAATCCAAGATCTGTCCTGGGGTCCATTCAGCAGATGATGCAGTTATTGTCCTAGAAATTAACTTTTAAACTTGCAGCCCTGTGTTATATTAGCATGGCCTAGAGTGTCTGTGTCCTAGGCCAGCGACGCCTCTTTGTCCCTCCTCATCATTCCCAACACCCACCATTAGCAATGCCCCAGGATTTCTCCTATTCATTACTTGTCTGAACACTGCACATGTGATGGATAGTTAACCCACATGTGCAGTGTTCAGAGAAGTAATGAATAGGAGAAATCCTGCCTGGGGCATTGCTGATGGCGAAGAGGGCAGGGAGGAGGGACGGAGAGTCGTTGCAGGCCTAGGGCATAGATACTCTAGGCCACGCCAATCTGACAAAGGGCTGCAAGTTTAAAAATTATTTTTTAGGACAATAACTGCATCATCTGCTGAATGGACCCCAGGAAAGATCTTGGATTAAAAGCAGCTATCCGATGGTACAAGCAGTTTTGGGGGGAGGGGGGGGGGATTGTGGGTACAGAGTCGCTTTAAAGGAGTATTTAAACTACCAATACTAATAAAGTGTCTGATCGCAGGGGGTCAGAATGAGACCCCGCGCAATCTCAATAACGGGGGGCCTGTTTCTCCCTTCAAAATATAGTAACAGTCACACATGCCCACTGCTATGCACACTCTCTTTGAGAGCTGCTGGAAATAGCCAAGTAGAAAAGACAAGACAATTCAGAGCAGCCCAACAGCTTTAATAAAGGCTGAACTATTTCAGCTTGGTGCTGTACCCAGCACTGGGGGGATACAATGGGAGGAATTTAGAAGTGCCACGCCTGACCTACACCAGGGAAAAGGTGCAGATTTTTTCACAAACAACCCCTGGCGTACAGCCCCTGGGCAGGAGGTGGGCAGGGTGAGGAGGTGGTGTGGCCTCCTCCCCTGCCTGATTTATCATGATTTACACCCCCGCTCTCGGAAGCATAAATTATGGCAAAAAAGTCTACACCTGCGCCGGAGCACCAGTCAGGCGACTTATTGCACCTCTTCCAGTGTGGGGCATGGGTATGCTGGTCTTGATAACTTCCCCATATTCTGTGTAGATGTTTGGAATGTCTGGCATCATTCTTCTGGAGTCAAGTCTGCAATGCTTCATACATTATTGTTCTTCCTATCCTCACCAGAGTATCTGGTGGTAACCAGCCATGCTTTTCTTCTATGTAGGAAGGGCTGCACAGCTGATCAAGAAGAAGAAAAGGATATAACTTACTATTCATTTATTTCCCTCGCTGTGTGCAAGAAAACAATTTGTCCAACCATCAGTCAATTTTCCGTGACATGTCATGTAGTTTAAGCATTACCACCGATCCTCTGTCGCTCACCATCTTACACAGGTGGTAAGTTTCGGATGAGCTAAGCTTTGCCGTCATCCCTTCTTTTATTATTCATACCGCTATTTATTTATATAGTGCCATCATCTTCTGTGCTACATTACTGAAATAAAACATTTATAGCGAGTAAATAGAGACAATGCAGCATCAAACAAATGAAAACACGGCATATAGAAGATGCATGAGTCTAGCACACCGCGTATATGATCTCGCAATCTATAAAACATAGCGGAGGTGGAAGCAGTATTCACAGTAGCACAGACTAGCTAAAGCTGTATTCGGGGACTTTAAAGGGGCTCTCCCGTTAAAACTTAACGTTAACCCTTTTCTTTACTTCTTCCTGATCTTTACCCTGACCCTGTCTGATTTTGCGCTTACTAAGGGGACGAGGGACAATACTATCAGAGCTCTTAATGCATTATGTACAGCATAATGCATATGCATACCACCTGCAGGCCTAGAAACAGTTTGATAAAAGCATTTGATAGGGTCAAATAACCATTCTTAAAGGGGTTGGCCACTTTATAGTAAAATTGCTCAGTGTACAGTATTAGTAAGTGTACTCACTGTATACTGTATACTGACAGCAGCTCCCTGTGTACCTCATAAAGCTAATATCAGACTCTCCTCCTCCAAGCAGTGCTGCCCTGCTCTGTGGTGTTTTAGGCCATAAGATTGCTTACATGGAGGAGCATGTGGCCCTGCCCCGCCCCCCAGTGTCCACCACTGAGCCTGTATATGTCTATGGAGAACACAGTGGACAGGGCATTGTCTCTTGCTCCTCCATGTCGGCCATTTTATTGACTGAAACAAAACAGAGCAGGGCAGCCCAGCCTGGTTAAGGGGAGTCTGATTTTAGCTCTATGGGGTACACAGGGAGCTGCTGTCAGTATATACTTTGTCAGTATCCTCCTCCACTCCAAGGCGGGTAAAACAGGTGCAGGTCCAAGAGGTAACAGTGATATAAAATATCATAAAATTTATTAAAAGAATTATGCCAGCGACGCAACGCGTTTCGAGACCGGTCCAGTCTCTTTATCAAGTGTCTAATGATTAGACACTTGATAAAGAGACCGGACCGGTCTCGAAACGCGTTGTGTATCACTAGTTAGTTATCACTATTACCTCATGGACCTGCGCCTGTTTTATCCGCCTTGGAGTGGAGGAGGATACTGACTGTCTTTAATCCCTGTGGGGATTAGTCGGGAGTGGCTGCGGTTCATTCACATGTTATCAGTAAGAGTTGTGCCTTACATCAGCACAACCTACTCAGGTGAGAGTTCTATGTGCTTACTTTCACCACTTCAGCCCTGTCTGAGTTACGCTATGGAGCGCTGTCTTATATTTTGTTTCTAGTATATACATTGAGCACACTTACTAATACTTTGTACTGACCTATTTTACTATAAAGTGGCCAACCCCTTTAAGTACTGTACTCAACACATTGGTCTGAGACCTTCCACACAGACCTGGATCCTTGCTCTGTATTCCTCTCCCCCAGCTTTCCATATGAAGTGGGACAAGGCAGGGGAGCACGTTACCCACTGTTTATACCTATCTTAAAGGGGTTGGATAAAATAAATACATGTTGATCTCCTTATGACACCCCTACCATCACTGGCAACACTCATTTTTTCTCAGTCATGTAGCTTATATCAGTATTGATAAACTTTATTACTTTTGCTAATTCATAATTGGATCATGATTAGAGATGAGCGAACCTGGAGCATGCTCGAGTCCATCCGAACCCCAACTTTCGGCATTTGATTAGCGGTGGCTGCTGAACTTGGATAAAGCCCTAAGGCTATGTGGAAATCATGGATATAGTCATTGGCTGTATCCATGTTTTCTAGACAACCTTAGAGCTTTATCCAAGTTCAGCAGCCCCAGCTAATCAAATACCGAATGTTCGGGTTCAGATCGACTCGAACCCGAGCCCGGTTCGCTGATCTCTAATCATGATATGTCAGACGTAACTCCATTCCAAAGGAGAATGTTGGGGTGTGCCCGGTAGTGGCATTTGTGACCAATCTAGTAGAGTGCATCAAGGTCTACCATTTTCTTAATCACATCTCAATGTGTAAAAACACCTGCTGACAGAAGTAGCTGTAGTCGAAAGTCAAAGCTTGAAACAATAGAGAGAACACTGTCAAATTGTAGCCACAAAAATATATCTTGTAAATTGCACAGCTGACACTTCTCAGTGATACAGTTGGCCCTATTTTTTTTCAGGGGGGGGGGATTTTTTTTATATGATTTATTAACGTGAGTACTTTATGGGTTTTATGTACTGAGACGTGATTAAGGACACAGTAGACCATGTCACTCCCATCAACTTGGGTCATAGACACCCCACAATCACACCCTTGGGAATGCTGTTATCCTATCCATAAAACAAAGTACCCCGATTTTCCCCCTGAGGAAGCGCCACTGCGCGAAACGTTTGTTGGGGAGACACAGATTTTAAGACAGCACAATTAGTACATTTTATGAACAGCGGTGGATCTAAGGTATGTTACTGAGATGGCGAGTGTGTCAGGATGGCATTTTTACTACGTAAAAATAGGTGGTGTTCTAGTAATTTTGTCCAGCTCCTGCAGAACCTCTTCTATGCAGCATCAGATCACATCCGGGCTTACCTGTATCCAGAATAAGTCACAAGGTGTGCCAGGTATGCCACTTATTATTATTATTTTAACAAATCAGTTCAGTTCCTTCCCAACCTCATTACAGTCTTAGGGGTCTTCTTCCGTTGTCTTCTAGTTTAAAATGAATTCCCATAAATCATGAGTGTTTAATGTCACACCTCTAGCTGATCCGGCTGAAGGCATCCTTTCCTTTTAGATTAGCCAACACTGCCCTTATATATTTAGTAATCCGCCTTTAATGAGACCTACTGGAGATATTGTGGCCAGAAAGTGCTAGAAATTTGTAATTTACTTCTATTAAAAAATCTCAAGTCTTTCAGTGCTTATCAGCTGCTGTATGTCCTGCAGAAAGTGGTGTATTCTTTCCAGTCTGGAGAGCCGGAGAGATTTTTTTATGGGGATTTGCTACTGCTTTGGACAGATCCTGACATGGACAGAGGTGACAACAGACAGCACTGTGTCAGACTGGAAGGAATATGCCACTTCCTGCAGGACATACAGCAGCTAAGTATTGGAAGATGAGATTTTTTTAAAGTAAGGAAGTAACTTATGGTGTGTTTACACTGAATGATTATTGTTCGAATTTTCGCAATAACAATCGCATTTGAGCGATAATCGGCTCGTGTAAACACAGCGAACGATCAAGCGACGAGCGAGAATTCGTTCATTGGGATCTTTCAACATGTTCTCAAATAATCATTGGTCCTTCGCTAAAAATTTGCAGATCGCTTCAAAGATTCACTGTGTGTGAGATGGACTTAAGCGATCTTAAAAACTATCACAATAACGATTTTTCTAACCATTTATTCGTCTAAACGCTGATCGTTATAAAAACTAAATTGTTGCTTCAAAATCGTTAAACAATCGATTGGGCAATTCTCGCTTTGTTTAAACGGACCATTACAAATGGAACCAGTTGATTTGAAAAAAAAAATAAATAAAATTGTGAACTTCTCCTTTAATACTACTACTCTACTCCTGTACAGAGGAACTACCCCTAAATTCCTACAGAAATCGATAGCTCACACGACAATTAAATAAATAATGTAAACTTTATTGAAAATTCATACAGTATACATGTTATGTTATGTATATGTTTTTATATATACTACATGAATTTTCAATAAAGTTTACATTATTTATTCAATTGTCGTGTGAGCTATCGATTTCTGTAGGAATTTATCGTTTCATAGCTAGCCCTGTATTTTTATAGTGGTCTGTGTAGGAGAAAAAAGAGGAACTACTCCTGTAGTTAGCAGGGTAAATTCAACATATAATGAGAGCCTTACCTCATCTTCTCTACACCTTAGGCCCTCCCTATTAGAATCCTTGATGCATTTTTAAAGGATTTTAATTCTCGGCTTCTTAGATTCATTTGGGCAACCAAACCCTCAAGGCTGATATTTGCTACAATATCTCAATAAAAATCAGCTGCAGTACTGGGTGTGCCAGTTTAACCTTCATACTATAGGGCAATGAATCTAAATTCAATTATAGGTTGATGTAGAAATGAAAAATATATATACTTATGGGTTTCCCTAGAGTAGTAGAAAAGCTGTACAATGCTGCTGCAGGGACTTCCATGGCTGGACTAGGGCAGACCTTGTTCAGCATATACTACACCTGCTGAGTCCCCTTCTCCTTTCCCTTTGTTTCTTTCCCTGAGAGCTAGGAAGCTTAAAAGCAGAAGCCGAGCCAACAGTTCAAGGCAACTATTGACTTTTACTGGAGTTGTGAAAATAGCTTTCTGTGAGCCCCACTGTTTTACTTGTATGTAACTTGAGGACTAATGGAAACATCATAACTTGTGGTGCTATGCTGTTTATGCAACTCCCATTAAAGTCAATGCCTGTTTTCAGCCTCAAAGCCACCTCCATTGCTTGCAAGTAGGCTAGAGGGGGGCCAAGAAAGAGGTGGGACGCTCATCTATTGAACAATAATATGTCCTATGGATATGCCATAAATGCCCCAGATGGTGTCCAAATGAAGGCTATATTTACACACAGTTTTTTTAGCAATTTTTTTTTGGGGGGGGGGCTTTAAGAAAGTGACCCAAAAAATGCCATTTGTTTTTTTAACTTGTTTTGCTTTTGTCCCATATTTTGGTCTGTTGTTTGAGGCTCACAAAAACAATTTAAATCACACATGGGCACATAAAAAACAAGAATGAAGGACAAGGCACTACTATATCTGTAAAGTGGGGTGCTCAACCCAATATGACATGAAAAAAATCATATAAATCAACAAACAAAGAAAAAGCCATGTCACACATACAGGGGTGGCACATCCCCAGAAAAAATGATGGAATAGACTGTATGTGAAAGTGAAAAATGATACAGATTTTATTAGTACACAAAAACTACAAAGTGCAAAACATACATGATAAAATCAATTAAAACCACAGCATACAAAGGCCCATGTTGAATGGACATGGAACCAGGACATACCGACATGTATAAATATTATGATCCCCCTATGGCTAATGATATTGACTCGCAACAAACATGGTGCAAAGATGTCAGAGTATAAGCAATGATGTCTGTATAAATGACTAAACTCTATGGACACAAAACAACAAATAATAACAAAAAAGGGGTAGGGAAAAATATGGGAGCCAAATAAATAAATCAAATATCACCAGGGGGGAAATCCATGTCAGGGTCCGAGAAACCCCACGCGTTCCGTCTCTGTCACGGGACTTTCTCAAGGGGTGGAGGGGGAAAAAGACAAGGAAGGGAGGCAGATAGGTGATTGAAGCGTGATTACAGAGTTACATAACTTTGTAATGTGCTTCAATTACTGGGAAAAAGTTTTTCATGGCACTTGTCCTTTAAGGCAAGAGCTGCACGGACATCGATATACTATGAAATAAATATATATATATATATATATATATGTACACAAACATACAGCCCTTGCTGCACAATTATCAAGCTGTGCAAGCTCAGTAAGTGATTGCCGATCTAGCAAATGAGTGCTTGCTGGAATATCAGGCTACGTAATACAGCCCTAAGTCTACCCATCCTCTCCTGTTTTAGAGAGAAAAAACAGACCTGGAAATTCAGCTGACCACTGCAGAAATGGATGGGATCCTGGATAAGGTGCAGACAAACTCTGTGTGTTCCAAATGCAGAAAATAAAAATCACACTCAGTGGTGCAGGGTCTAAACCCGTCTTATATAAATTGTTTTCCTCTGTGATCTTCCAGTGCTGAAGCATGACAGATACATATTTCCTGGTCTCGTACAAAACCTACAAGGTAAATAACAAGCCATCTGATAGGATTTTATGGGAAATACCACAAATGAGTTTTAGAAAATATGGTTCTATCTGTTTTTTTTGAGGAATACATATCGAAATGTCAGGTGATTGCTTATCTGGTATATCATTTTGCAGTCCCACAAATCACTACTTTTCCTTTTATGCTTCCCTGCCATATTTTCTGTGCTATTTTTCTATTGGATCTTTCACCTTCTCTTTTTCCCTGTTTAAGTACAATAGGAAGATATTGGGGGGGTCACCGGTGAAAATAACTGGAATATGCAGTAATGATTGTCTCCATATCTGTTGTATACCTATTAGATTAACTTTGTACAACTATGTGTAATGTCCTGGGGAAATTAACTTGACCGCTATCCACAGGATAGGGGAAAAGTAAGAGATCACAGGGGCTCCGACCTCTGTACACCTAACTGTCCCCGGCTTCTTTGTTTTGAATAGAGCAGAAATATGGCCTAAGACCCGGGGATATTTTCATTCCTATGGAGCCGCTGGAAAAAACAGAGTTAGCCGGAAAGCTCTTTCCAGCGGTTCTATTCATTCCTATGGAGCCGCCAGATAGAGCCAAGTAAACTGAAAAGTGCTTACTCGGCTCTTTCTGGTGGCTCCATAGGAATGAATAGAGCCACAGGTCACGTGCCGTACGTAGTCAGGAACCCGATATGGAGAATGGCGAGGGGTATGGAGGTTGGACCTCCGCAATCTCTTACTTGTCCCCTATTCTGTGGCTAGGGGACAAGTTAATTTTCCCTGGACATCCTCTTTAATACTGATATTTCTCAAATAAAGAACAAAAAAATTACGAAAAAGTCTGCCATAATTTACCAAGTCAAAGATTTTATCGGCATATACACTCACGCACAACATTGCACAGAAAAAAGTCAAAGATATGACTGGAAAATTTATTGATGATTCTCTCCATATATGTTGTAGACCTATCTTTGGCTTGCTTCTCTTTTTCTCTTCCAAGACATTTCCATAAAACCCTCTAATAGATGACAAGGACCCCTTCTATTAAAGGATTGCTGCTCTTGAGGCTTGTTGACATCTGTGCTGTATACAGTTACCCCGTTAACTTCACCGCAGGGAAGCTGATCAATCAGCCAGCAGCCCCCAGTGATAGCAGCTTATCTTAGAGGTTCCCCGCAGCAGAAGTTTCTATGATAATCTAGTCGCCTGGGGGACATTCTTATTGAAAATGACTCTACAAATAGAAATATGGGAATAAGATTAACAAATCGGTTCTCTATTTTTACTCTTTTCTCAGCTTTTACTCTTAATTTATGTCACATGTCCCACTGCCTTCAATATTCTCTAAATAAGAGCTGTACCCGCTGCGCCTCTTCTAGAGCGTGCTAATCTGGCACCCGAGGGAGACACCTCAGCGATCAGGAGAGTTGCATGACCTTCATTTCAGGGTGAAAAGCTTCAGTCTCACTATCTACGAGCTAGTGATCTTCATATTATGGGAAGAGAGGTAAATGCAGCTGCAACTATTGCCTTTGGCTGATACAACCCATTGCTTTAATCTCTTTCAGTCAGATGTATCACAAGTAACAACGCTGGCCGCTGACTGGTTCCCCAAAATGTCAATGTAAACATTTGCTAAAGAGAAGGTTTTCCCGCAATGTGTTCTCTTCTGTACTGTTAAAAGTAAATTGGGAATAATGCCTGACCTGCAGTATGCCTTGGAGGGCAATGTGAATTCGAGCTATGAATTGCTGAACTGCTCTCTTACCTTCGAGAAAATAAATATAAAATAGCCAGATAGAAATGGCTCGAAAATGTTCTAAACGGTAAACGATAAAGAATCATTTCCAGGATCTCCAGTCCTCTCAGATAGATAATGTGCATATCAAGCCAGGGCAGCAACAAATAAATAATTAAATAAAGCCGATCCCAATCTTTTGCAGCAGAAAAGCAATTTCCAGAGTGGCTAGGAGGTCACTTCGACAGCACAAATTACCAGGTCCTGCAGGTTAAGACAGAGGGACAGCAGACGCTGGTAAAGCAATCAGTAGTCCTGCAGTTCGGCTGCTTTATCCAGGCCTCATAGTGCTTGCATACAAAGGCGGACAAAACGTTTCATTCTCACTAGTTCCTGGGCTGGCTAACACATCAAATAATGGGGGGCTATTTGGTATTGTGCAATCGGTTGCCACAGGGAACAAATGTCAAACAGAATTTGACAGCCATTTTATTTTCTGTTTCTTCAGGGTTCTGGGCACTGGCCATAGCTCCGTTCAGCTGCTGGAATAATATCTACCACTTCAAACAATCAATGTTATAATGAGCCATCTCCGCGGGCTCTTGTTGCATGAACTGTGAATGTCTGGGACTTGTAAATTATTAAATATAGTGCTGAAAGCATTGAACATTCATCTAAGGCCCTGCTCACTGTTCACACTAACGCTCGACTTTGGAGAGCATAATCCATGAAAACTAATGCTTTGCGTTTCAATACATTTTTAAAAATGACTTTAATGCTAAAACTGTGGAAAATCAGGTTTCCTTTTTTTTAGTGGGTAGAAAAGCATAGCGGACTGTGCAAATATGCGTAGAGGGTAGCATAACCTAGTGACAGAGACACTGAACCGAACAATGGCTTACTTACACTGTTTTGTGCTGCTGTTTTAAAGATATACTCCTCATTATTGAGGACTTTAAGCACAGTGCACTAGTCCTCTCCATTATGTAGGCACACTCAGTAGTCCTTGATATTCATGAGGACTTGCTCCGTCTGCCCTGTAGCTGCTGTTTAACAGATGTCACAGTACAGGTACACAGCAGCCAATCAGCTGCCAGTGGGCAGAGAAAGTCGTGCAGCACAGCAATAAGCAATATAAGTAATACATTGTTTTATTCAGGGTCTCTGTTATTAGTTTATGCTGCATTCAGATAGGGCAGCATAAACCTATTGACTGCTGTTGTTTAAGAATTGAAGACCTACCCTTATGCTGCGTTTACACGGAACGATTATCCTGCGAATTTTCACATAAACGATCGCATATGAGCAATAATCGTACTGTGTAAACACAGCAAACGATCAGACAATGAGCGGGAAACCGTTCATTTTGATCTTTCAACATGTTCTTAAAACGTTGTTCGTCGTTCGCTGAAAATTCGCAGATCGCTTCGTGTAAACAGTCTTTCACCGATTTACCCTGTGTAATCGATGGGCTTAAGCAATCTTAAAAACGATCGCAATAACGATTTTCCTCACAAATTTTCAAAGATTTTTCTAACGATTTATTCGTCTAAACGCTGATCGTTATAAAAACCAAATTGTTGCTTCAAAATCGTTAAACAATCGATTGGGCGAATTATCGCTCCGTGTAAACGTAGCATAAGAATAGGCAGTTAGTACAAGAGGTCTGCCTCCTGACACTCCTTACAGTTAGCTGTTTCAAGAGGCCTATGCAGGTGCTAAAACATCTTCAATGTGTACAATGACTGCAAAGTGGATTGGACTTGGAAATGCTACAGTAATGGTAGTTGTGGTGTAAGATACAGCAACACTGTCCCACACACTTGAAAGGGCCAACAATGCGGCTACAACCTGAATGACATATGAAAGTATGAATAAGCATGCAGTCAATATTAACACTATAGAGTCTACCTTTAATATTTAATATTTAGTATTAAAGGGCACAGTGGCCTTTTCCAACTACTGTTTGAGTTGGTCTCCCACTAATCATATATTGATAACCTATCCTGAGAGTAGAGTATATAGTTATAGGCTTTGTTCACACTGGGTTTGTCTCTGTATACATTAACAGACTGATTTTTTTTTTTTACTTCATAATAACCTCTCTAAGGGCCGAGGACACATTTGCACTCATGTTTTTTATTATATGAATGTTAGGCAACTTAAACAATTTCAACAGTTTTCCCTACCAATTTCCCTACCATCCAGCTGCTAACCTGAGAAAGGTAAGACTGTTTGATGGACTTCCTGCCTTCACAGTTAGAGATAACACCAGGGATGGGGAGGGGGTTACACAGCAGCTCAAAGAGTAAACAGAAGGTAGAGAGTCCTTCAAGGGCAGCTCACAGAGGCTAAAGAAAAGAAACCAGTGAAGAGTCATATAGACAGTGTTTAGAAAGTAAACACAACAATAGAAAGGAAACGCAGCTGCAGAAGCTGTACAAAAAATATGGAAAATAATTTTTTTTGCCCCATAAGTATGAAGCAAGAATAAAGGATATGCTTTATAAAAGGTGTCCATAGCCTACATGTTGTATTAAACATGAGACATTTTTTATGGCCCTCAAATAAATACTCTGATGGAATAACTTTTAGATGAGATTCTCTCACAGGTTCACAAACACACAGGCAGCCATTTATAAGGGAGCCCCCTTGTAAAGATTGGCTACATGGAGTTTATCATTCTGGAGGAAAAAAGCTGTGATATTAAAGGGAGACACATATTGCTTGATTTCTAATAATGTGGTACTGTAGGGAAACACAACACTTGCTGCCAGTCCCCCACAGATTACAAGTGACTATTGGGGGTCACCACAGTCACATACCCTATAATCACTTGATCATCAGGAACCGGATTGTTCCTAGTGAACAGTATACAAAGAGTGAGGGAATAAAATGAAGTTACACCTTGAAAGCAATTTCAGGATTATAGTAGAGATTAGCTATATAAGCAGTTCCCACAGACAATATCTGATTTGCTTGTTCTGCAGACAGAAATTACACCATAAAATATATGGCTGTAGAAACGATAACATTACGGCTATGTTCACACAGAGTAAAATTAAATTAAAATACACTCATAAAATAATGGGGGAAAATCAGTTTTTCTTATCTAATAATTTGCTACATTAAAGGGGTTATCCAGCGCTACAAAAACATGGCCACTTTCCCCCTACTGTTGTCTCCAGTTTGGGTGGGGTTCTGAAACTCAGTTCCATTGAAGTAAATGGAGCTTAATTGCAAACTGCACCTGAACTGGAGACAACAGTAGGGGGAAAAGTGGCCATGTTTTTGTAGTGCTGGATAACCCCTTTAAAGTTTATAGAAAACTGTCAGTCTCTGTACACCTTGTAAATATATATATACCGTTATTTTCTGGTGTATAAGACGACCCCTGACTTTTAAGATGATTTTCAGGGATTTGTCTTATACACCGGAAAATGTTAACACCTGCCTGACGGCAGCAGGGTTTACCAGGGTTAACTTAAGCAGGAGGTAGGAACCTGGAGACACTTGGCTGCCGGAAGAGCTTCAGGAGAATAGCAAAGGCGCTGGAAGTCCTGTGACTTCTGCCATTCTCCCAAAGTGCTCCTGGCAGCCGAGTGTCTCCGAGCTTCTCTGATGAGACGCTCATCTGCCCGGGAGAGCTTTGGGGACCTCTGACGCAGGCAGGCAGTGGGAACATAACGGAGACAGGTGAGTTGATTGGTTTGTTTTTTTCATAGTAGTCACGGGATACGGTGGGGATGCGGCCCTTTTTAAGCTTATAAGACAACCCCGACTTCTCTGCAGATTTTTCGGGGGTTAAAAAGTCGTCTTATACAGAAAGTTTTTACAATGAGTGCACATTTTCCTGCACAATTCACGACCCCATACACATGTACGGATGTCTGAAAGAGGCCATTGAACTCTATTGGTCGTACGTTATGTCTGCAATTATGGGTCCGGAATTGCGGACAGATCTACAGACGTATAAATAGGGCCATGGTGTCAAACCTCTTTGTTCTGAGAGGAGTTGTATACTTCATTGGCAGTTATTTGTATTATGTATATTGTATTGAGAAATTGTTATTTTTGTCAACGTCCATTCTCTATTTCAATTCTCAGCAACTGCAGCAGGCTGTTAGTTACATGCCAGCAGAGTCTGTGCCATCAATGACTGTGTGTGTATATAATTATATATATATATCATAAAGATACCGATATAGAAAAGAGGGTTATTACATCCCCCGATGGAGTTATAACAGGGTGTCTATCTCTCTCAATGTCAGGACTGATTGGACACTATGAGACTATGCAGAATAATCCATTGACAAGGGGAATGGTAACACCCAGATCCGTTTATTCAAGCATTTCCAATAAGAATACTGGCGGTACGGCATAAAGCGGAGTTCTGCAGATTCTACGGATAATCCAGGGTTGTTATTTTATGACGGATGCAGGAATTTACTAAAGCAGACATGTCGGGAGGGCGGACAGCTGCTCTTTAACAGAGTGTTAACCAGCCTAAGATGACCTATAATTGTCTTAACCTCAGGTGCCCCCGAGAGTACCTGCCACACATACACTCACTTTTTATAGCTAAATACCTGGCAGTGCAAACAGATTATAGACAGAAATATAATAACACAGCTCTTCCTCAAATCTCTCTCATCTATTATGTGTGCATCTTGACATTACAGCTGTCTACCACAGCTTGGACACTGGCAGGCCTAAGCATTTCACTCAATAAATCTCCGGCTATCAGGTTCAGCTTCACTGTGGACAGTAGGCAGATGAGCCGTGCCTCATTCTATAAACTACCTTACTGTTTGCGGTATGATGGGGGAATATGTTGACCAAAAAAAAATAGGGAATACATTGTGTTAATAGTAAAGAGGGAAATTGCTAATTTTTATGCTAAAGTTTTCATAGCAAACAATTGAGAAAAGAACAAACCAATAACTTCTGTAAATCCCTCATACTGGATTACTATTACAATTCCCCATAATTGGAGCCCAGCACTCACATATAATCACAACATTTGTGTTTATTGCTCCTGTTCGGCTGGGGTTATTTGTGTGACGTCCTCAGAGACCTGTCTAACCAGGTGGCCACATGCTAAGGCACTTATACACATAATGACACACATCAGAATGGCTGGAAAGGATGATCGGTCAATAGCAATTGGAATTTATTCCATGGGTTGTAAACCTTTCCTGCGTGCTATATCTACAAAGGGGCAGCATATATAAAGGATACTTGCAACAATCAGAATAACTTAGAGGGGTTTTCTGGATCTATATTATTGATAGCCTATCCGCAGGATAATTTCTGATCAGCGGGATGCCAGCTCCAATTACTGAAGCTCAGCTCCCATTTAATTCAGATCAAGTAAGATCTAAGTTGCAGTAATCCAGGCCACCATTACCTAGTAGACGCTGCAAGGCTTCTGGCACCTTTTGCTGTGTATGGAAACCAAGGCAGCGGCTCCCTAAACAACTGATCAGTGGGGGTTCCAAGTGCCAACACCCTGCCTTTTGGACATTGATGGCCTATCTAGTGGATAGACAATTAAAGTTAAAAAAAACTCTTTAAAAGCTCTTTAACCTCACAACCAGCCTTTCAGGATAAGCTATTGTGTGTTTTTTTACTTTTTTTTTTTAATATTATATATAGTATATGACATTGTTCACCAGATTTCTACTTTAATCTCCGTTGTCCCTGAGCTAGTACAGTCAGTGAAGGCTATGCTCTATGATTTCTCCCATACACTGCATACAGACAGGAGAATGGATCCTGCTTTTCTACGTATTTATAGCACACCCACAGAACCTGCAGCATGGAGCAGTTTTTGAAGACATTTAGGAGGGAGAAGAAGGGGAAAAAGATGTACACATTTTACTTATAGGATGCATTAAATATTAAATTTCTTATATACCCTTGTACTACTGATTTAATGTTTTTTTGTCAAAGATATCTTGCAATGTAAGTATGCAGCCTAAAAGTCCCCATACACCTTGTAGTTTTGTCACTTGCAGCGAGTTTGATCACCAGTATAAGGTGTATAGGGCTACCCGGCAGTCCACTGAAAGATGATGTCAGTGGAGATAGGGGTTAAGGTGTGACGGAAAATCACTGCCTGATCCCTTTGTTGTTGGAAAGATAAGCTGCAGTAAGAGCGAACTGGCTGCGGCTTACCAATCCCCACACAGAATACAAGAATGCCTGTCGTGCTGAAAGGTATATTATAGGAGGTGAATGGCTACCTTTAGATTGACATGCAAGAAAACAACTTCATCAGACAGAGAAGAGCCACAATAAAAATCTTTAATGCTACACAATAGAACTTTACACCCTATCAATGGATGCATAAATAAATAAATAGCAAAAGTCAGGTCCATATGCGATAGTAGAGATATAGTTAAATGGCACTAATGCTTCATTTAATATTGAAGTTTTACAATCTTTGTTTATTCGATAAATGTTAGCCATGCCGCTATCGAATACAAACTACAGAATGAACCGCTCTGGATGTTTTATGGCTGCAGAGTATAAGCAATATATCATGTGCTCAGAATATAAATCAGATATTTGGTAACATAATTTATAAAATGTGAGCTAAGGAGCAAGGCAAGGATGGGATTGTGCAACAAGAACATTCACAAGAAAAGGTTTCAACACAAAAAAGACTTTGAATGCTGCCAGTATAGCAGAGGCAACATGGAAATGATCATGTTATGGAATGGGAAATAATGGGATCCAGGCAAAGATGCGAGTTCTTTTACAGCTTCATGCACACCAAGTACATGCGCAGACCTGTGCGCACATAACAAGCGATGCACATAACATGCTACTGCAAATGGACCCTGTATATTTGAATGATAGACTTCTTCACAAAGGTTTGTCTTTACTGTGCATTGCAAGCAGGTATATAGCTTCAGTATGGGTACTATTACACGGGCCGATAAAGGCCCCATAATAAATGTAAACGAGGGCCGATCTGCTAGATCAGCGCTCGTTTCCTGGGCCTATTACACGGCCTGATAATCGTTTAACAAGAGCTGCAGGGACACGATGTCCTTGCAGCCCTTGTTTAAACTTTATACATTACCTGTCCAGGCTGCAGGGCTCCTCACGTTCAGTGCTACTCTTTGGGTCCACACTCTCCAGCTTCAGTGCGGCCTGTCTCAGCTGACAGGCCGCTCAGACATCACTGGCCGCGGCGGTCCCGGCCAGTGATTGGCTGAGCGGCCTGTCAGCTGACACAGGGCGCTCTGAAGCTGGAACGCTCGGGACCTGGGAAGAAGCACAGAGCAAGAGGAGCCCTGCAGCCTGGATAGGTAATATATTCTTCTTTGCTTCTTTGCTAATCGTCAGCGCCGGTCACGCACCATTATTACACGTAACAATGCGCGATCGTCGCACGACAATTATAGGTCAGAACCTATATCAACGATCAGTCGATAACAACAATCAACTGATCATTGTCTTTAATACATGGAACGATAATTGGCCAGATAGGGCCGATTTGGCCGATTATCGTTCCGTGTAATAGTACCCTATGACTGTGTAGACTTGTGGAGTCAGCAGAGGTATTGTACTAGAGACACAGGGTGTCAAAATTCATTGTTCCATTGTTCATTCATCCATTGTTCACTCTTTCTTATAGATTTATGGAAGTCTCTGGGGAACTTCTAATAGTATCTCCACTGCTATACACATATCGCATTAGGTCTGCCAAGGACAATGCTCATGGGCCCTATTTATTCAGCCCCCCGTCAGGTAAATAATGTAATGTCTATGCATAGAGGCAATGATGAGGCCTGTCCTCCTTTAGCTTTCTCTGTGATTCATGATACCGTATGTATTTTGAAGCTCTCTCCGGTGTTGACATTGAACAGAATAAGGATGCGGTATTTTGCAGAGATCTCTGAAATTGACTGTAATTTGTTTTGCAGTCTTAGATCTCTCACTTCCTCATCATGTAGGCGGTGCTGTCTGCTGCTTAAGATGACTTTCTTTTATATTTTGCTCTATAAAACCATAATATTTTCTTAGTCACTGAAAGTAAAATGACAAACATACCAAACAAAATACTGCGCACAACTCCATTACGGGGCTCTATCCTGAAAGATCTATTATCGTGATGCCGTAAAAGTGCCTATAAGGTAACAGCCATCTTTATTATTAACCCCTTTAATACACAGCAGAATTTATCACAGGGGCTTAGGCTGCTACATTAGGCACCTTTACATTGTCTAGTCTAGGTTTAGGCCATCTATTGGCTCGCTCATTTTATGCCAAAAGTTGCTTGCACTTTGTGGTGCAAGGCACTGCATTCACACGGCAGGGCCCCCATTACCCACATGGTTGTCACATAGGTCATGGGAATGGAGGTACCCTGCCCCCTTATGAGCGGAGCAGCAGTGTGCTCGCTTAGTCAACGCTTCATTCACTATCAATATGATTTATAAACGAAAAGAGGTTCAGCGCAGACAATATTTGTAACATTTCCTTTTCTTGTTAATGGGACAGGTCCTGTCTATTGGTGTCTATACCCATGGGGCTTGCTGTAAAGCATATTGGAATAGGCCCCTTAACTCCTTGTTTATTGAGCCTCATTTTCCTAATAACACAAAAGAGCTTATATTTCATCAATGCAAAGGACTGTGGAGGTTTATAAAAAAAAGGGGAGACATTAATAGAACTTTGATGGGAAGCCCTATAAATCAATGAGCTTATTTACACCCCTGTTTTCTTGCTGACAGGTCCACTTTAAGGTTGGGCAGCAGGGGATAGAAAAGTGTTCCCGTCCCCTTAAGGTAAAGCAGCATGATGCATCCTGTGCAATAGTACAGGTTGCACAACTTTGAAGTCAGCCCTTTAAGTGCAAACATCTACTAGATGTCCATGACTGCTATCACCTTTGAACCTTGTGTTAATATAAATTAAGAGACAAATTCAGAATGAGGAGAATTTACCTATACAAAGATACATGATACCATTGTCCCCACAGTAGTATCTACCTCCTATACTCTGGCGTGCGCTGCTCTTTATACTGTTCTCCATTGACAAAGTAGTGATTGTAAAACTCTGCCTCTTTAACAAGAAGGTTATAGCCTTATTGAATCCTCCTAATAGTCCACTGTACAAACAAGACATAAATCATAAGTATTGATTATAGACTTTTTTTTTCCTTTTTGTTTCGGGATGACCTAGGACTCTAGGGAGGGAGAAGAATATACTGAGCGTTGTCCAGTAAATGAAAGAACCTATTATTACCGAATGCTTTTCCAGGACTCTGACTGTAATTGACTAATAGATGATGGCTAGTAAGAGGTACTGAAGGCACACAAATACACCATGAGTAAGTGGGGCCACATTTTCACAAATATATATATATATATATATATATATATATATATATATATATATATATATATATAAAAATAATTTAAATTCTCTAAATAAACTTTTTGTTATTGCTTGTAACCCAGATTATATTAGTAGACATCATGTCCGACAGACAATATTGTGCAGAATTTACTGTATACCAGCTGTGCATACAGGGTTACACAGGGAAAGGGAAGCTCGGCTTTGGAGCTTATATTTCCTACACTGGCATCATTTAACCTCTGATTCATATATCTATGATGCTATCTTTTTATAGCAAGACTGAGAATTTTAACAGTTTAGGTCACAGATGTAGGCATTATGACCCATCTGCTACTAAAGGACTATATTTCCCAGGACATTTAGCAAACTGGTGGTTGATTAGTGTTACAGCATGTTCTTAGGAGTAAAAGAAGAAAATACTACAGAGACTAAGAAAAGAGACCACAGTGCTGCTTTTCATCTAAAGCTTATTGCTTGTACATGTGAGTAGAGATGAGCAAATCTCGAGCATGATCGGTATTGCCCAAACGCTCTGCATTTGACTACTGTGGCTGAAGAATTGGATGCAGTCCTAAGGCTGCCTAGAAAACATGGATACAGCCAACTTCATCCAACTTTAGCCATCTGTAATCAAACGTAGAGTGTTGGGATTTGGACGAACCTGAGCAAGCCTAAAGGAGAAGTCCGGAGAAAAATTTTATTAAAGTATGGTCGCCCCCCAAAAGTTATACAAATCACCAATATACACATATTACGGAAAATGCTTATAAAGTGCTTTTTCCTCTGCACTTACTACTGCATCAAGGCTTCACTTCCTGGATAAAATGGTGATGTCACGACCCGACTCCCAGAGCTGTGCGGGCTGTGGCTACTGGAGAGGATGATGGCAGAGGGATGCTCAGTGTCCCTCCCAGTGCCCTGTGTCCCTCAGTGTCCCCCTGCCATCATCCTCTCCAGCAGCCACAGCCGCACAGCTCTGGGAGTCGGGTCGTGACATCACCATTTTATCCAGGAAGTGACATCACCATGTTATCCAGGAAGTGAAGCCTTAATGTAGTAGTAAGTGCAGGGAAAAAGCACTTTATAAGCATTTCCCATAATAAGTGTATATTGGAGATTTGTATAACTTTTGGGGAATGAAAATCGGTAGCCAATCACTTGAAGCATTCCTTAAAGTGTCAGAGCTTTAGTAATATACAACCTACAAATAACAAGCTACAAATAAGTTCAAACTGCAATATCACCAAAATTTTTAAACAAGTCTCAGAATTATCTGCAAAACCCGCAGAATATCTAGTCATACCAATCCTTGAAATGGCACAGAAAAAGCAAGTTACGTTTATACCAAAAGGAACATACTGGATACTAAGAACCACTAAAACTAACACTACAAACAGCAATTTGTATAAAAAACATAATTTCCTCCAGAACTCATTACAAGCTCTCATCACGGAAACCAGCTCAGTAGCTTATGCATCTTAGGTGTAGTCTTACAGATGCTGCTGCTGTCAGTGGTGTAGCGTAGTATGTACATAGAGCATAGAGCATGTACAAGAGCAGGGGTTGGTGTAAAGCCCAAACTCCTTGCTACTGTGCATTGAGCGGTGACGCATTCAGTACTGTATGCATCGCTGCTTACTTAACAGTCATCAGGCCAAGAGGTGTCTGGTGAGCTGCAATGCTGCACTGCCCTAATGTATCTCCGTGCTAATGTTGGCATTGAGCAAGAGTAAAAGGGCGGAGGGCTCAATCTAGTGCAGTACCCTCAGATCCTATATGTAACTAAAAAAAAAAAAAAAAAAAACTTGTATGTTCTGTAGTAATATAGCACGTGGAAGCAAAGAATTTAGATCCTCGGTTACAGGGAAAGCCTACCCTATAAAACAACATTTAGACTGTTCAGCGCCATATGGGAGTCACCTGTTACAATGAGATTGTGGCCTTCAGTATATAGGCCAGACCATGCAGCCGCTTCATAAGGACATAAATACCCACAGACATAATGTGAATAGGGGCTATCGAAAAAAGAGTTTTCAGACATGTCACATGAACATGATAAAAAAAATGGCTGCACTAAAGATCTTTCCATTGGAACAGATCGCTGAGAGAACTGTAGATAGATGGTCCTAGGTGGTCCCTCCAGACCAAGAGGGAATCTTTTTGGATATATAAGATCCAAACACTTGCTCCAGAGGAACTAAATGAATGAACAGAGCATGCCTGATATACATGGTGGAATATTTCTCCGCCTGGTATACACTAAGTTGTGAAGACATTTAGGTGCTATGTGCGTAATGCAGGTTAGGCACAATGGAATTTATGTGCTGCTGTAAAAATTTAATAGAATTGGGCTTGCGATCCTTGTGTTCGTATGAAAGATTGCTAAGTGAGGTAAGTGAGGTAAGTACATTGAGATACAGTACTTGCACACTTTTCTTAGCCCTACGCCCATCATCATATCCCGTTTGAATGTTACTGCTAACATACCACCACTGCTATGAATGACTTTATGTAATCTGAGGCATCAGAAAAGATTTTTTCCTCCCTTTTCGGAGGCATTGGGTGAGAGGAGTCCTGTTTTTTTTCCCTAGAGTGATTCTGTGGAGGACAAACTGTATAAGATATTATAGTGTCTGACTTTATGGGTATATATTAAATTGAAACTTTAATTATGATACTTTTTTATGCTATCCTAGAAAGGTTAAAGGTTTTTTTTGTATATTGTATATAGAAGTGTTAGTAGTGAAACACTATACTTGAGAAAGGTCCTAGAGTACTGAGGAGCTGAAACACACTGTGTTCTTTTAATAAAACATGTTTCTTGATACTGCTGTATTTCGTTGTGGCCTACACGCTACTGATGGTTGAAGTGATACCTATTTTGTTCATCACCTTCGCTCACGTTGTGCCTGATGGGAAGTCCTTGAGCTGGCTGGATCCAAACCAGTTTTCTTTGCATGTTGGCTTTGGTTACTTCTATCTATACTCCAGACATACATGTACTTCTGGATGTATATGTAAAAAGACTTCTTGTTTGGCAACGGCTTTGAGGAAGGCAATCTTTGGTTGCACATACAAAGATCACAAGGTTACATGGTAACATCATAAGTAATGTTGTAGAATGTGATTGTGTAACTAAATGCAGTGTGACTCAATTGTGACTCATTTGTGACATGGTGGCATTCTTCTTTTTTAAATTACCATTGAATGTCACAAGTTCTATATCGTACACAACTCACGCCTTTAAAACGGTTGTTCACTTGTTGCTGATAAATCTCCCACATTTTGTTGTTTAGTATCTTCTTGTCATGCAACCACAGTTGTTGTGTAGCCCTAGTCTTACTATGGTAGATGTTATAGCTGTCTATATTTTTTTATGTGTATGTGTCTAAAATTGGCAACAGATATATATTTTTTGCTGCTCCTGGAATAATCTGACATTCTTTCATTATGTAAGTGATGGCATAGGCCTGGACAGTTGGACAACAAATTGGTTGTCCATCTGTTGGCCACTTAATAACACAGGTCTACAGCCAGCAGACCCACAAACCCATTTTGTCATTAATACTCACTGCCTTCTAGTGGTAATAAGGCCATAAAACGCAATATCACTGCAGGCTGTAAAGGCGAATGCTTTGGGACAAATTTGCAGTGGAGCCAATCTTGTCACTAGATGTCACCACGAGTGAAAACAGCATTATTTTTTCTTTTATTTTTCGTTGAATTGACATGAGAAATAAAAAAATAAAATTTTTATATATTCCCTAAACGGCTTACAAAAAACGTAATTTTCTGAAGGCAGGGCACAGTCACTACTAAGGACTTATTTTCCCGCTCCGTAATCCATAGAGGTTATGGAGCGTGAAGCTGTACAGTGGAATCACAGTTCTCCCGGTGCCAAGTATCAATATAATGTCAGGAGAGCTGAAAGATTTATCTGACAGATCATTAAAGCCAAAGACAGGAACAGACTATAAACAGAGAACAGGTCATAAGGAAAGATTTCTTCTCTTTTCAAGTACATTACTGGCTTTGGCTTCAATAATCTGTCAGATTATCTGTGTGTAATAGGGCCTTTAATCTAAACGGGATTATACTGATACAGGCAGGCGGTAGGGTAAGTAGTGCTCATAAAAGGAACCCCAAGATTTGGTCAGGTTATCAGTTTCACAGTCCCAAAGAACTATCTAAGAATATCTGGGCGTTAAAGAGAACCAATCATGATTGTGCTAATATGGTTCCCAGCTGCAAAGTATAGATCTACTGTGCAGATCCCTGAGGCTACCAGCCGCCTCTGCAGCAGTAGCTTTACATGGGGGAAAAAGCAGTTCTATGCCGGCGTGCAAGGCCAGGAGAAGGGTGGCAACTAGTCATCTGGGCGGGGAGGCCACTAACCGTTGCCTGCTATCATCCCTGCACTGCGTGAGAAAGGTGACTAGGGCGGTTTCCCACCCAGATGACTAGTTGTCGCCCTTCTCCCTGTCTCGCGCACTGTAATAAAACTACTTTTTCCCCCAATGTAAAGCTGTGCCTGGTGGCCTCAGGGGGCTGCAGAGTAGATCTATACAGTGCAAAAGCTAAATCCCAATTTATTATTTCATTTCATCTTTAGCCTCTTGAGATGACAGAAGTTGTCATGTATGTTGAAGTGGTCAGCTAGGTTGCTCTCCTCGGTTGGAGTGACAGTTTCAAGGGATGTAACTACCAGTTAAGTTTTATGGTTTCAACACTCCAATGATTGCTCATAAAGTTGTCGGAGTAAGGGTAGGCTCACACTAAGATAAGTTTCGGCGGATTCCATGGCTCGTACCAGTTCCCGGCCATAGAATCTGCCCGGCCATAGAATGGTGTCTATGGAGCCAGCGGACATGCGCGCCGCCGTGAACAGGTAGGAGCCACAGAATCTGTTGGATCTTATCCATGCGGATTCCGTAGTGTGAACCCACCCTAAGAGTGGTTTCACTTAGTTAGTGTGTGTTCCAGAAGGCACACTAAGTAAAATGGATGGGTGACACTTCTAGAACACTGTAAATTTGTGATATGTTGTGTAGACAGAAGAACTAGAAACCATTGGGGTATACAAGAGTTAGGAAGACACCGAGAACACAGCCCATCTTAGTTTGTGTAGGCTGAAATGCTGACAGCATGTCCAGCAGGAATTACTTGTACTCTTATTGTCATTCACTAGGTGCTGATGCACAGAGCACTGGGCTTCTTACATTGGCAGCAGAATATCTCGTAGTTCACGCAGATAACAGGGTTCCCTCAGGATTGTGGAAGCTAAGGGATTGCTTAGTTCCTTTTCTATGTTTACTCTGTATCTGTTGATATTTTATCTTGTTAATATACTCACTTAGGTGAACTGTTTTAGGGTATTCTATACAGGGCAAATTATGGTTGAACAAGCCAACTATTACCATTCATTCAGCTGATCTCTGGGATTATGAGAATCCAAAAAAAAAAAAAAAGAAAATTGCTGGTCAGCCACCCATCTACCCATCATTGAGTTGTGCATACGGCTAAAAGGAGCCATTTGTTTGTGTGTGAACCTACATGAACGCTCACAATCACTGAGATGTCCATAAGGCTAAAAGGACACTTGGTGATTGTGCGTGAATCTACATACACTCTCACAATCATTGAATCCACTGTATAATGGCTGTTTCACAGGCGGAAACAGTGTATTAGAGAGTGCTTCAGTACTAGGTAGTATAGGTTATGTACACACACTGTCAAAACAACGGCCGTCATTTTTCGGCAAATACTTCAAAACAATAGCTGGTATTATGCGAATAAAGCTGGGTTTACACTATGTTCTTGCAATCCGTTTTTTTTTCCATCCGTTTTTGCAAAAAAACTGATGAAAAGAAGGATGGAAAAACGTATGCATTTGTTTGCATCTGTTGATCCATTATAAAAAAAAAAAAACGATCAAAACGGATGCAAACAAATGCATACTTTTTTTTTACGTACACAAAAGTGTAGTTAACCTCATTTTTGTGTACGTTAAAAAAAAGATCCGTTTTGGGATGGGTTTTTTTTGTTTTTTTTTATAATGGAAGTCAATGAAAGAAACGGATCAAAACGGATCAAAACAAATGCGTTTTTTCATCCGTTGCTTGCAAAAACGGTTGAAAAAATGGATTGCAAAAATTTGAACCCAGCCTAACAGTCATTGTTTAAAATACTACCCGTTTTTTGCCTTTAAATGACGACCATACAATAAAAAGAGCTGGCATTTTGATGGTGAGTGAACATAGCCATAAAGTGTACAAGGTAGTATACAAAGCTCCATTACAAGATAAGACAGGCTGCATGCTAAACCTAAACATTGTGGTTATCAAGGGCCCATCTTTTGGATGGTGCCAAATGTGTTCTATAAAAACTGGATGTACCTTTTCTGTTGACACGTTTCATCTAGACAATTGAGTCCCCAGCATACTCTACTTATTGGCTTTTCAGAGCGACTTACAAGAATGGCCTTATTTACTCACCACACAGACAGATGTGAAATAGTTTCCCCAATTCTCTGTGGGCCAGTGCAAGCAAATCATGCCTAGTAATGTGCCAATCAGCAATAAACACAAAGCTTCCGAATATAGCGCCATAGCTGACCAGGAGCCAATTTAATTAAACATCTAAAACTCTTATAAAAGATATACAGTTTTCCAGAGACCAAAATACATCCCAGAAGAAAACAGCCAAAAATACTGTATCCAAATTTACACAGTATTTATACTCATATGTACAGTAAAAGATCTTCGTGGCAGCCACCCAAATAGTCTGAGTGTGTGGTCAGAAGAAGCAGCCAGCATACACAAAAATAGGGAAATTGTTAATCTGTCACAAAAATCCAGTGAAGATGGAGTGGTTTCTTCAAAGGTGCACACTAATGAGAGATTACACTATAAGCATACTGCTACCAAAAAATGTGCTGGACAAAATGTATATACAAAAATACTTATAGGCTAGGTTCACACTATGTAAAAATGACAGCTGTCATTGTGCAAATAACGGACGCCTTTTTAAATAAAAGATGCCATTTTTTAAATAACGGATATTATATGTACAATAACAGAGTGTTCTGAAAGACAGCCATTGTTTTTACATAGTGTGAACCTAGTCATACTGTATCTTGCATGTCATTTATTTTATTCATTTTGTTTTCTTGATTTTATGATATACCATATACCATAAGTATAGCGCTCTGGAATCAAGGGTGCTTTAAATGTAAATAATACTAATTATGCAAAAAAATATAACACTATAGATATGCAAAAAAATATAGCACTATAGATAGGCAAAAAAAAAAAATAACAATGGAATAAAACAAAATATGCAAAAAGACCAAAACAATGTAGCGGGTAAAAACATAGAAAACTATAAATGATATCAATCCAGACAAGCATTCTAATCTAGGCACATCAACATACAAGTCACAAATTGAAAAAGAAAATCCACACCGCTAGAAATACAGCCGTTTTAGGGCTCGTTCCCACTGAGCAAAAGCAGCTGAATTTCTGCGCTGAATCAGCGCTGAAATTTCAGCCGTTAAAATAGGTGCAGAGCTAATTTCCATTGTGTTGAATGGAAATTCTGCTCTGCAGTTCACACAGTGGAATTTCCACACTGAACTAATCCGCTTTCCGCCAGAAGAATGAACATGTTCATTCTTCCGCTAGCGGAAGCCTATACAAATCAATGGGGCTCTGATTTTCTGTTTCAGCGCGGATTCAGCGCGGAATACAAGCGTAATACAAGCGGAAATTACTCGCTGAATCAGCGCGGAAATGGGGAAAAGGGGGGGGGGAGGATTCTAGTATATGTTCTGGTATAGTCTAGTTTACTCGCCAAATACTCGCTGAATTTCAGCGCTGAATGCATGCGGATTCAGCGCGGATTCCTCGAGTATTCCGCGCTGAATTTGTCATGAGCTGATTACGAGCTGAACACTTTCCTAGCAGAATACGCAGGGATTCTGCTTACATTCTGCTTATATTCTGCTCGGAATTCAGCGTCAGTTGATTTCAGGCGGAAATATTTCCTTGCGTAATCCGCTCCTTTTGCTCTGTGTGAACGTAGCCTTAATTGGACAGCAGGGATTTAATGGCAAGTAACAGCCGTTAATTTACAGCTATGGCCGTAATTTCACTATATCCTAGGGATACAACAGTTTTCCGGTGTCACTTTTTTCCCCATAGCACCAAGTTCACAAGCCCAATAATGTATGACTATTTGGGTCTTTACACCATAAGGCTAAGCAAAGGGACGTGACTCCCATAGCCTGCCACATTTATCGCCATTTATTCTAAAAACTTACGTGAATTATAGCTGAAATGTGCACATGCTTAGGACCTGTGTGGGTTTCGATGTGTGGCCTACGAATAGTCACTAATGCACTACATTTATAAACAGGATAACACACCAAATAAAACTGGTACATAATACACTATCACATATCTCCGTACAACCCTTATGTTAAAAAATTTGCTCTTCATGTTTCTGATGATTGTTCCTCCAACTATTTTATTTTCAGATATAAAATTCTAAGCTTATTCATTTACAGAGAAATCTGCATAAAGGAAGCTCATCATTCTATTACAGTTCTAAAAAAAAATGATAAAAATTCACACTGCCTTCAGCTGCCATCAGGGGAGCTAACGTAGTTACACAGGGCCCATAGAACTTGCATAGAAATCTGTAAGCATACAGTAGCTATGGCTAGATGAAGGAAAGAAGAGTTTTTGAGACCTGCTTCTATTGACTGGTTGAGGTCCCTGGGATCATACATTTGTCACCTAGGTTATGTAATTTATGGGAGAAGCCCTTTAAATGTGACAAATACAAGCGCTATGCTTCCAGCCATCTTTGGATCATAAATAATCAGTAAGTTTTCCGCATACAGTAAGGCCTCTAGCGGTGTGTCATCTTACCATCATCTCCATATTAGTACAAAGCATTGTTAATTTCTTTGGTCAGCATAGAGACCACTAAAAATGTAATGGGGTAGCTGAAGCATGGTGGTAATCTGCATGAGAGACGCATCACTTGTCTGTCGGGAGATAAGATAATAGACTTCTACGCTCCATTTTTTAGCCAGCAATTTCATCTGTTAAATATAATGCTTCCTTTATAATGACAATTAAACTAGAACAGCTTTCTCTTCATGTTTAACATCACAAAGTCAGGCAGTAATAAATGTATGTGTTTTTCAAGAATATAAATCCTATCGCAGCCATTAACCTGGATCACCCGGTGGTGGCCGCAGTGAAGGGGAAATTATATTCCATGAGGCCACGATCTTCTGCTGAAGATGTTCAGTTGCAGCCGCTAACGCTTAAGATGAACAAGAGCTGAATGTTTATAGCAGGTAAACATAAAAGGCAGATAAATGCCCACAGACGACAATTGTTGGGACCACTCTTGGGTCGGACATGTTTAATTTTCTCAGCTAATTTTGTTCCTGGCTGCCATGCAGTTAACCCTAGCTCAACATAGCCTTGTGTCACCAAGATTTTTTTTCTATGTAGCTTATTATGAGTGTTCTATAATGATTTAAAGTAAATTTTAAAAATAAACTCACAATACGAAGAATGAATGTGTCATTGCCATACTTAATGATGACCTCTCTACAGCACTGTTTACATACTTTACATATTGTGGCATGATGGGGCTGTAAGAGGCAGTTCTATGTCTCTGGAGTGGGAATTGGAGTTCAGGTGAAGCTCCTGGTCCAGATACTCCACTCCAGCCTCAGAGCTAATGAGGCTCTGAAACCCACCTGGTGGAGCTCGATTAGAGACTCCAGAGCTTCCCAGGTGATGGCTCCCAGGGTGGGAAAACACAGGCAGTGCTAGGCCTGTGGGAGCTGCAGACAAGAAGTCTGGGTAAGACCAGTGGAGCTGGTAATATTGAACATTAGGCTCATAAGTGACAGCTAGGGAAGCTGTGGTGTTAGTCAGTGGCTAGACAGCCCAGGTTTTATTTTATTGGCAGTGTTGCCTATGTCTTGTGTTTTTTGAACGGATAAATAAAGCTGACTGAGGTCAGTATAAAGCATACAGCGCTGACTGGAGTGCAATTTGTGATGTGCCAACCGTCTCAGACCCAGGAGATGGCGATCCCAGCGAGTAAGTAACCCCCAGATTGTCACATATGGTGGAGGATTGCTTTGGGCAGAAAAATGGCACATGAAGTTTGTGGCTGGATTTAAAGTGCATGAAGCCTTATAAGAGGTTGTGTCTCTGTGGAGCAAGAGATATACAGAGACTGTGTTTCTGCTGGATTTAAAGGGGCAGAAGCCTTAAGAGATTGAGTCTCCGTGGAGAGACACATACAGAGACTGTGTTGTCTGGATAAGGCCAGTATTGCTTACGGTTAAAGCTGTTGTTTCTGCTGCTTAAAGAATATAGTTGCCATGGGTCTAGCAGAGGACTTTGTCAGACGCATATGGGACATAAAGCACCTACACTGCGTCCTTACAGTGAGCGAGGCAAGAAGTGCTGCTATAGTAATAAGGTCTTCCATCACAGCTGTGCTAGCCTGGTGCCCAAAAAGTATCACAAAAATAAAAGAAGGGTAAAAAGTGGCCAGTGTGAATATGGTTGTAGGCAGAAATGTTGCATGGAGATAGCCAGGTGTGCTTGGCCTGGTAGGAAGCCGTATGCACGTGGCTTGACTGAGAGCGCCCCCTATGTCTATGACAGTAAGCCTGGTGTGGATGACTTTGTTACAATGCAAAGCAAGATAGACGTGAGTGATGCATCCAGTGAGGTTAGTGGTGGTCACACTGTAGTAGGTCACACTGTAGTAGAAGAGCCACCAGAGGCTGTTCCTGTGGCTAATGTGAACATGCCTCAAGTAGCAGGTGATGAGATGGTGGCCAGAAAAGGTCAGGCTGAAGAGCTTGTGTTGGGTCCCACATTACCTCTTACAGGGTGTCTTGAAGTTGCTGAGGCTGAACTAAATGGTGAAGAGGTATCTTTGGGGGAACTGTGTCCTCAATACACAGATGTGCATGAAGGAGCTGGTGTGAAAACTGTCACTTTGGAGTCTGAAAGTGTCTGCAGTCTGCAGGGTAACATACCCTGCCCTGACTGAGAGGCAGTGAGGCCCTATCAATCAATGTCTGAGCCGAGTGTCACTCATACAGTTCCATACAATATACGTGAAAGGTTTCATGTTGCCAAGGGTAACAACCTGGAAGTTACCAATAAGGGAACCCAAAGGGCATATGAGAATGGAGACTGTGTACATGATGAGAATGGTTCTCAGTACAGCCGTCCAATGCATGTCTCCTCTAGTGGTCATGAAAGAAATGAACAGGTACGGTGTTTCTGTGCTATGGAAAATGTGGGGAAAACAAAAATCTCATGAAAAGTGTGGGGTGTGTCCTCAGAAAAAGAAAATGAGAAGCGAATGGTGTCATATCTTACCCCAATGTAGGACCTTTGACCCAGGAGGGGGTGTTAAAGTGACAAGTCCTACGGCCTTTGTCAGGGGGGGAGGATATGTGGCATGGTGGGGCTGTAAGAGACAGTTCTATGTCTCTGGAGTGGGAATTGGAGTTCAGGTGAAGCTCCTGGTCCAGATACTCCACTCCAGCCTCAGAGCTAATGAGGCTCTGAAACCCACCTGGTGGAGCTCTCTTAGAGACTCCAGAGCTTCCCAGGTGATGGCTCCCAGGTGAAGACTCCCAGGGTGGGAGAACACAGGCAGTGCTAGGCCTGTGGGAGCTGCAGACAAGAAGTCTGGGTGAGACCAATGGAGCTGGTGATATTGAGCATTAGGCTCATAAGTGACAGCTAAGGAAGCTGTGTTCTGTTAGTCAGTGGCTAGACAGCCCAGGTTTTATTTTATTGGCAGTGTTGCCTATGTCTTGTGTTTTTTGAAGGGATAAATAAAGCCAACTGAGGTCAGTATAAAAAGCATACAGCGCTGACTGGACTGCAATTTGTGATGTGCCAACCGTCTCAGACCCAGGAGATGGCGATCCCAGCGAGTGAGTAACCCCCAGATTGTCACAATATGCTTCCTGTTGTAGTTGATGGCCGGTATAAATTAGAAAGAGTTTAATTTAAAACTCTAACACCGCTTGTGAAACCTGTTCCATCATTGCCTATGATGCCGCTATCTGTACTGGGGTCTTACATCACTTGTGACAACATCTTGTCAACATCTACAATGTCCCCACTTGTATCTTCATAATTTGTTAAGGTTACCACCCATCTGGCTGACCTTAACCACTCCTTTGTCCTCCCCCTCACTTCTGAGACAGAGGTCACATGATCTCTGTCTCATCTATTGCCAGGAAAGCAGTAACACCTCACTTTTAACCCCTCCCACCACTGACATCTCACAGTGATCACTTGGCCAAGGGAGCAACAGCAGCTTCTCCTGAGTAGTATAGGGGAAAGGAGACACTGTTGTTTCATCTCTCTCACTCTCTAATCTACTGTATATAAGAAGACGTAAAGACAGAAAAAAAAAAGAGAGTTACTGTGCAAAACAGAAGCAGACTGAGCCAGTGGTGGACAGATACTACAAGAAAGAGGTAGGTACCCAGCAGTTGCCTCTGAGGTGTTATGCATGCTGGGAGATGTAGTTTCCCGGCCAGGTGCCTTAATGTAAAACTGGGATTTTTTTTTTTAAGTGTGAATCTGGGGTAAGGAACAGGCGTAGACAAGTGGGAAAGGTGTCAAACCATTTGGGGGGGGGGGGGGGGGATCTGTGTGTGACCTAATAATAAGAGCTTCCAGTCATCAGAAGTTTTTGATATCATTTAAGACAGACCTTAACAACACCATTTCTCAAAGAGAAGCAGAGGTTTTAATGCTTACTATGCCAGTGGTGCCGCTGGCGCATCAAGAACTCTATTGATGGGCAGACTATTTGATCTTGGCTTGACATCTGACCATCTATGGCCCTCTAAACTACATATTTTTCTTCTATATGAAATGTAGGTAATACAAACATTTCTACTTGAGAATAACAAATGTAAAACTAAAGCTAACCGAGAATAGATGAGAGGTTCCGGTAATATCAAATAATGAAAAAAATGTAAAGAATGACAATAAAAGCGATAGAAGGAATACAACCTTGGGCAAATAAGCATGTGAGATCAGCTTTGCTGAGGCCACTCCACAATTCATGTATATATTTTTACATCACCATATACTACATAATCCATCAATATTCAGATGTGCGCCTATGATGGCAAGTATTGAACATAACCCTTGGTCTTCAAAACTGAGATTACAGGGAAGCAAAGTGAGTCTGTTTTCATCCATCACTCCTGAACACATATCTGCCAACAGAAAAATAGTCAATCTAAACAGGAGAGGCATAGATGATAGCAACTCCAACGTGTATGTTGTGTTAGTACAGAGCTATCTATCTATCTATCTATCTATCTATCTATCTATCTATCTATCTGTAGAGTTTTAAACAATGGAGGTAGACAGACACAAGTGAAAATGTTTAATATCCTGAAGGAATAAACAGTGGCACAAGGGGTGTTTGAATCAAACCAGCCCTGGAGTATATGTGGGAAAAAAAATCTTTTGTCCAGATATAAACCAATAATCAAAAATATAATAAGTCAGATCAGACATCAAGTATGTAAAAGATGCATGTGCTATATTTACTATTTAACATACACAGGGTTGGTCTGATCCATCAGAGTCCATGTAGGTTCATTGGTAGTAGGGATGGTCCGAACCGAGTTCGGTTCGGGTTCGTACGAACCCGAACCCTCGGTAATGATTCCCGCTGTCTGCCCGCTCTGTGGAGCGGGCGGATCTAGCGGAGGATTGCCTGGAAAACTGGGATATAGCCATAGGCTGTATCCCAGTTTTCAGGGCTTTACTCCTGCTGGATCCGCCCGCTCCACGGAGCGGGCAGGCAGCGGGAATCTGCTGCCGAGCGTTCGGGTTCATACGAACCCGAACCTCGGCAGGTTCGGACCATCCCTAATTGGTAGGCCCAGGCTGTACCACAATAATGGGATCTTGGCAGAAGAAAAGTTCAAATGGAGCTCATTATGGAGCCACTGGCTTTTTACCATTGCACCATGTACGACATAGTCACTTGTCACAACTCAGGTCTACAATATCTTGTGGAGTTAGTTCTGGGTGAATTATATCAATGTCACCTTTGGCTTCAAATAAAAATCCTAAATATTAATCATTTATAATTCATTTATTGTAGACCCATTTCCCAAAAAAAAGTTGGAACGCCTTTCAAAAATATAAATGCAGACTTACAAATTTTATAGACCCGTATTTTATTTAAGGTACGACATAGAACACATCAGGTGTTGAAATAATTACTACAAAAAAATAAAAATTTCTCATAATTATTTATTAGCTATCTATGTATATGTTGGAGCCAAAGTTGGAGTAGGATTGTAAAAACACAGACGAGTTGGATGCTTGGTTTACTGACCCCAACAGCCTTAGAAGCAACTTCTTGGGCCTGTTCATACTGGGCAAAAGTGGTGGAATTTCCAGCAGAGCCCGTGCCGCGAATAGCGCTTGAAATTCAGCCTGTCCTTGTTTTAATGGGATTTCTTGTGCGCCTCCGCTCTCCACCTAAAGCATTAGCGGGTCAATTCTTTTGGCGAAAAGCGGAGGCACGCGAGAAATCCCACTGAATCAACAGGACACGCGGAATTTCAAGCACCATCTGTGGCACGGGCTCCGCTTGAAATTCCGCCTTTTTTGCTCAGTGTTAACAGGCACTTACAATTCCCATGCAAACAGGAGCTTTGCCAGAAAATTATGCCATGAGCAGTAGAGGGTAAATGTAATAACATATGTGCTAATAAAAATTAATGTCCATCCTTACATTGGCAGCTAAAACCAGTGTTTTCTAATATTTGGATATTCTGGTTTATAGTTTTGAATGATGTCCCGATGTTATGTCGTTCATATGACCTTATGAATATTTTAGCTCCAGAAAAAACTTCTAAGTGATTTAGAGTTAAAAAGAAACTACTCACTCATGACGATTCTACACTTCTGAGCTCCTATGATGCATGGACCCTGTAAGAACTGATTGTTTCGCCACTCACTAGCCATAGTTGTTCTCCTCACCAACTGATTAAGCTGGATGTTCCTGTTTGGTGTCACAGTACCCTGGGGTTAGTGTCGGGGGCCAGGAGACATCATATCCGCATATGCAAGGGAATAAGGTAGGTAAGTATTTTTGTTTTTTAAATTTTTATGGGTTAGAATGAGGCACATAAAATGTACGTTGTAAAAGCCCTACTAGAACTTTGCTTTCATGGACATAACTATGGTTTTTACCTTGTCTCTATTTTAGGACAAACATATAGAATTTTTTTTAGTAAGCCTTTAAATATTTATGCAATTTTCTCACCTAAGAGAATTCATGCTGTGCATTTTTCCTAAAACCATGCCCCTGTATCATGGGACTCAGTGCTAGAACATATACAAATTATACATTAGACTGCTGTTACGGAGTCTTACAGGACAGCTAAAGTGTAGGTTTCAGACCGCCTGTGACAGTAAAAAAGCTTTTTGAAAAGCACATGGTCCTCTTGGGATGCTCACATCTTTTATTATATTAAATTGCTTTAATATGGTTAGAAACTCCAGAAAAAAAATGGGTCACACTATGTAAGAGTTAGAGAGCGCCATGGAATGTATTTGTTCTTTGGAGCTGTGAATTAAACATAATCAATTCTATTTATTTATATGTTTAATTGTGTTTGCATTTGATTCCATTGCCGCGTTGAGCCGTATTTCACATCCTGACACCGCCTTGCTGTATTTTATAATGAAATATTTAAATCTTCCTTTGGTGCCTAGAGCCCCCTCTCTTCTGTCCCCTATAGTGGGATGCAGACTTCTTCCTATGATAGATAGTGGCGTGGTTGTTTCTTCTGCGCATGCAATATAAAGATGCGAATTCCTGCAGGTCTCTAGATATCTAGATTCCAGAATATAAATTTATAGAAAAATGAAATATTGACCTCTAACCTTGAAAATAAAAGGCTGATGGGGGAAAAAAAACTGACCGATGGTAATTAATATCCAGGCCAAGGCATCTTAACAGCTGTGCTATGCATAAACATGTTGCCATCTATCTGCAGAGAAAATTGCTTAATTTTCATTGTGAATCAATAAGGCTCCTGAGGATTTATCGGATAAGCATTTGTAAGGTCTGATGGAGGGAATGTTAGTTGGTATAAATTAAAAGTCTGAGGAATTCTCGGTACACTATGTGCTAGCTCTGCATCTGGGTTACGTGTGTGCTGTTGGCTGCAGAAGAAATATCTAGTGTGGATTTATTAGTCTGATGGAGATTGTTGTATATATTCTTCAAATAGCTTTTCAAGATTTTAAAAATGCCCCATGCACAACTGAGTCATCTATATCCCAGAACTATAAAATACCCCGGGTGCCTTCACACACATAGCGGGTTTAGCAGTAAAAGCTGCAATACTGCCCACCATTACAGTCTATGGTCATGCATTCTTGCTGTGGATTTCTATTCCACTGTGAGAATGTAGTGATGGCCATATTTAACTGATTCGTTGCCAGGCTGTCTGCTTACCTGTCTGCACTTCCTCTGTGTGTTCCTGCTTAAGTCTCCTGGTACAGTCTCACTGACATCCCGCTCAGCCAATCATTGCCTGCGGCAGGGCAGCTCCGTGATTGGCTTAGCCAGCCATCAGTGAGCCGGGACCAGGAGACTGAAGCAGGAGTGGACTGGAAGAGCACAGGCAGGTAAGCATTTGCTGTTTATAATTTTTACCATCCCAGCACCGACCCCTTTACAGACACCGCCCCCTCAGGCCCTGTAAGGTAGTAAAACACATTCTGACAACTTTCCCAAAAAGCCTCTCGCTCAGCTTGTTAATAAAGTCAGACTAGGAGAGAAGATAGTGCATCAAGCTTGACTAGAAGTAACCTTGTATACGTCCCCATGACTAGTCGGCAGGAATTAGCCAATGACATGAGCCATTAAAGGTGGTGGGGGGATTTCCCACTAGTTATGGCATTACATGAAACACATCTATGCAGCGTCAGAGCTGGGGGAAGTCTGTGGGCCACAAGGGACCCGACAGGCTTTCTGTAAATATTATTACTAAGTACTGAGGAGGAATAATAGCTGTGTTTCCCATGTAAATAACATGACCATATGTTTAGGTTTGTTTGGATATTATTATGCACTACTGTGGTAACACATATGCTATGTGACAATAATGTGTGAGCACAGTGCAACACAACCGCCTATACACCACTATTACGTTTTATTACTAATATTTCTAGTCAATCTGTTTAACCCTATTATTGATACGGTTGGTTGCAAATTAAGTCTAATAGCTACCTGATTATACTGGCATTATGGTGTTAGGTACAACTATATTGTATTGGGTGTGTGGAAACATGCATTTAGTTTCTATAGCTGAAACTGTGGATGTTCTATCTGAAGTATAAATTCCTGTATGAAGCAGCACATCCTGAATGCTACATCCATATAACTAGGTTTATTATTTATTTCTCTTACCAAGGACTAGTAGGACTGAGTCTATGGATGTAAAGGAGAACTGCCAAATATTACAGTGGTCTTCTGTATGCAGCTAAACTACTGTATACTGGCTCTAGAACTAAATGCAAGTACAGCATGTTGTTGCCCAGAAAAATCATTATGTTGCCATTAGGGATGGTCCGAACCTGCCGAGGTTCGGGTTCGTATGAACCTGAACGCTTGGCAGCAGATTCCTGCTGTCTGCCCGCTCCGTGGAGCGGGTGGATCCAGCGGGAGGAACGCCTGGAAAACTTGGATACAGCCTATGGCTATGGCTGTATCCCAGTTTTCCAGGCGGTCCTCCCGCTGGATCCGCCCGCTCCACAGAGCGGGCAGACAGCAGAAATCATTACCGGGGGTTCGGACCATCCCTAGTTGCCATACCCCATAACATGCCCCCTGTCTAACTGCTAGTGCTAAGGGAAGAGACTAGCAATCCCCATTACCCTACAGGAATGATGTAGGTGAAATGACGCATTAAACATCCAAGTGATGCTCGGCCAATGGCTCCCGACCTTGTCAAACACAGCACCACAGCAGCTAGATGCAGCCCTAAGGCTGCCCGGAAAAAACATGTATAAAGCCATAGCCATGTTCCGGGACTCTCTAGGGCTGTATCCAACTTCTTCAGCCACCGGAAATGAAATGCTGAGCATTCTAGTTTGGACAAAAAAACGAGGTTCACTCATTGCTAGCTTTAAGGTCGCCCTCCTTCACTGTAACATTACCCGGCTCCCTAACCACTCCGATCAGTAGCTGCCAAACCTTATAGAGAACACTGCATATAAGACCATTTCTCTGTGCAATTCTGGCGGTCGGCTCCAAGAGGTTTCACTGTACTTCTAAAAGTGTAGCGCACGCGTTCTTGTCATATTTTCACATCAATGTACATAGAGCTTCAGTGTAATGGATTCCCCTCCCCCTCACAAGAAATAAACCGCTATGGTTAGCAGTAATTGCCAGTTCTCTAGTTCATTAGCTTTGGATAAAAGATCTAGAATATAATGATCACAAAGCTATCATCCCATCAAAGTGGTAACTGCAATAGATCTCAGATGAATGCTAAATTCCTCCCAAGTTCAGCGGGGCTTCAGGCCTAACACACCATCTAATTATTGTACCCGGATTTGATATCAAGCAGGAAATAAATATTTTATGTTACATATATTTTCACAACCAAGAATACACATTAAACTGCAATGTAGACTCATATAAAGATTTTATTTTAACATCAGCAGCTAATAAAGTCATGTTTTCATTGCATCAATGATACAACTGGGCCCACTTAGAATTTGGCTCCATTTTTCAGATTTTTTGCATAGTAGTAGTTCCTGACACAGCATTCACTGGACTAGACTGGCTGTAGAAAAGCCTCAGATATAAAGTTTTTTTTTAGCCTATATGTAAGAGTTTTAGAAAGTGCTACAATCCTGTAGAATATATTTAGATTGCAATTGACCACACATTCCACTAAACAAGTAATGGTGACGGGATAAGTTCTCCTTTAAGACCAGTCAATGTTTAATGTATTCACATATTCTGTCAAGTTCTTGCTTCCCTACCTAATTTTCATATATTTTAATATTACTACAATAAAATATTCTTTGACCATTTTTCAACATGTAAATGGTACATGACCAGACAATATTAAGGAAGCTGGACTGCAGCATAGCCCAAACACAAAGAGGGAGTTATAAGGAGAAAAATACACAAATTCTGCAAAGGCATGTAATAATAATTGAATAGAGATGAGCGAACCAGGTTCGGGTTCGAGTCAATCGGAACCCGAACGTTCGGCATTTGATTAGCGGGGGCTGCTGAACTTGGATAAAGCTCTAAGGTTGTCTGGAAAACATGGATACAGCCAATGACTATATCCATGATTTCCACATAGCCTTAGGGCTTTATCCAACTTCAGCAGCCACCGATAATCAAATGCCGAAAGTTCGGGTTCGGATCGACTCGAGCATGCTCGAGGTTCGCTCATCTCTATAATTGAACTATACATAGTTACTTAAAAGAGTTCTGTGGTGTACAGACTTGGGCTAGTATAAAGATGAACAAACACAAAAAGACACAAAAATTTTATATCCTCCACCACATTCATTCCAATGGTCGCCAATTACTGGCCATAGTGGTGATGCCCTTTATTTTATCCCTGTACAAGTCTGTATGCTACAATCATGTGACCCCTCTAGCATCCAACAACCTGGACATCTAACAACCAAGACACCCACCGACCCACCTGTGTGGAGTGATAGTGTGCCGCTCCAGTTACCATCAATAGGACTGCCAGACATAACATACTATTACAGCTGTCCTGCAGGCACACTAATACTCCATTCTGTTCTTGTGATCAGTGAGGGACCCAGCAGTTGGGCCCTTAGGCATCATAGGCTTATCGCCTATTCTGCGCACAGGTGATAAACGTTGGTAGTGGGAACATCCTTTCTAATGAAGTACGTAGCGGAAGGTATTTCTTGCTCTATTTCTCTATAAATATGAAAATCCAATGAATTGAGTGTGCATCTTCATATCAATAAGGACAGGAATCAAGCCACTGCCATATACCTCTGATGACAATTCTCTCCATGCAGGATTTCAGATGCTGAGGACCACTGGGCACGAAAAGAAAAAATGGGACTCTCAGCAGAATGCAATGTTCCCAATTTTAAGGTTTCTGTACCATGGTCCCTTAGATTGACCAGACACAGCACCACTCTTGTCCGTGCAGAGTACCCAACACTGGACTCTACTAAACAATTATATCGGACCACCAATGAAATATTGATAGCAAACACTCATAATAAGTATGACCTTACATATACAGAACTAGACTATATTCACTTACAAATAATAATGCAATATTCCAAACTAATGTACAGACTATTTTTACACATTTTGAACAATATTGAAAATGAACAAGCGCTAAAATAGGACATGGCTTGTTTAAAGGTGCTAACACGCTGTCAGAGGCCACTAAGTACAGTATTATTGACATCAGTTGCACGGGCCTAACCGCTGGGCTCATATGCTTTTAACACCATTGTGTAGAGTGGGGTTAGTGTTACAGTGTTTTGTGTGTACACATGTAATACCATTAGCTCAGATAGCAGAGCATGAAATCACAAGGGGATTTGAATGTATCGCAGCAAAATACCAAGAGTAATCTTGTTAATGGTTAGAAGCCCTGGAGATTTCTTTGCAATCCAACACTACGGGAAAGACCTGTTTGATATCACAGCTCGGACCCTATGAAGTGGACAAGAGCAAGGAAATAAAAATGTTTTCCATGAAACAAAAGCAGCCTGACAACTTTTTCCATAACAATTTAGCAGGACAAAGAGCCTAGATTCTCTGATTCTCGGATTTCACTTCTATTTTTTAAAAACAATGTTTATTGAGCGTCTTGTATGTATATATATATATATATATATATATATATATATATATATATATACACACACACACACATATATACACACACACAGATGCAGTCAGGGTTAACATAATCCCTGATGCAACAATTGTGTCAGGGAGATACTGTATGTTAAGTCAATTAGAATGTCGAGTTAAATGCGTCATTGTGATTAAGTTAACATTGCATTAAAAAAGGACCATAAGTATAGCACATGAGCAGACTATACGACAATACCAAAAAATCTCAAATAGCAGTACAGCATCCAATCCAAATAAAAGATTGGCAGGTCACAGATCACAAGAGGAAGAACCTTGTAAGGCATTGAAAAGGAGGGGTAAAGAGGTCCATAGACAAAATGGGTGTAGGGTGCAGGGGCCTAGGAAATCATTAAAAAGTGTAATATTGTTAGGTGTCATAGGCAAAACTTACAGCTTAGCCAAGCTGTAAAACACCATGGAACCATAATACTGTGCACAATTGAAACTGATATCTACAAAGCATTTAAGGAGTATTTAGCTCAAATGTAACTTGTTGCTGCCCATGGAAAGACTAGCAATTCATTCCATACTTGTTGTTATCTATTTAGTCTCCTTCCCCAGTTCTGAGCTGCTGTTTTCTGCTAAAGACACTAAAGTCTCCCCTGTATATCCCCCATAGATGGCCCCCTGTATATCCCCCATAGATGCTCCCCCTGTATTATCCCCCTTTGCAAAGCAGATAGAAAATAAAAAAAACACAACTCACCTAACACCCCCGTCGGCTGTCTTCTCTTCTTCTCCCGGGGCGATCCTGTGGGGGCGTCCTGGGGATTCCCGGGCAGTACAGGTGTCGTGCTCAGCGTGGCTCACTGTCTGCCGGGGCAAGTACTTCCGGTGCCGGGTGCATTTCTAACAAGCGCTCCTGTGTCGGAAGTACTGGCTGGGGGCGGACGCTGAGCTCACTGGTACCTGTACCTCCCCGGCAGCACAGGTACCAGTGAGCTCAGCGTACGCCCCTAGCCTGTACACAGGAGCGCTTGTTAGAGTGCTGGAAGTCCCTGCGATGGAAGTACTGACCCCGGCCCCCGGAGGACGCCAAGCCACTCCGAGCCTGTCACCTGCGCTGCCGGGAATCCCCGGGACACCCCCGGACCGAAACAGCTGTAGCACCAGGGAGGCTTGCTTGGCCGCTGGGTGCTACAGGCTATGTGAGCTCCGGGGCCTCGTAGCGGCCGCTACGGCTGTAGTTCCGCCACTGGGTAAGGCCGTTTTACACATCCGGATATTCCGGATAAGCAATTGCCAATTTTCTAGATCGGCACTCACTCACAGAACCTATTACATGGCTCAACTATTGTGCAGCAAGGGCTACACCGACATCGTTAGCAATGTCTGTGTAGCCCTTGCTGTATATAGAAAATAAAAATGTTTTTTACTTACCTTATCATACTTCCCTGTGACTTTCAAACTTTTCCCACTGTCAGGTGCTGCTGCCAAAGCTTCTACACTGGTCTCTTCAGTGACAGGCCACTAACTGGCCGAGATGGGACAGTGATTACTTGAGCGGCCTGTCACTTCAGCGCTGGCTGTGAAGTTCCAGTGGCAGCAATGCAAGGTCGCCGGCCAATGATTTGTTGAATGTTGAAAGACAACAGCCAATGATCTTTTCTTCGGCTGATTGCTGTTGTTATTACACAAAGTGATAATCTGCTGAATGGACTTGACTGAGCGTATTATTGTTCTGTGTAATAGTCTTACCATGGGCAACAACATATGAAAAGTTATGTTTGAGTGGAATACCCCTTTAAAGAGGTTATCCAGTTGGGACTGCCCAGGACTAAAGGATTACTGGTGAAGGTCAGGGAACTGATCAATATTGTTCTGTCGGTGATTCTTCTTCTTAAGGTGGGCACATACTTACCTAATATTCCTCCTAAGACCTTGTGAAAACTGGCAGCTAAGCTGTTGCTTCACGTCCTGATGGCTGTGAAATGTCTGTCAATCACTGGGAAAGTACTAGGGCTCTGACTTAATCAATGCTGAAGCATAACATAGTGGATATTTGTAGGTTGGAGCATTTGTCGGCCCTGGACAAAAGTTTGGAAAAGTTCAAGGCGGTGTGATACCCGTGGGATGCAGCCTATGGTACACATACACCTTCCTAGTGTTTTTTCTCTTTTGTTTATTAGCTTTATGTAACAGGTCTGTGTATGTTTATAATGCACCAGTATACCTTCTGCAAAATTATGTAAGTACCCTTATTTTTTGGTATTCTTGACACCTACTGTATGTACGTGACCTCCCTATATAATATTTAGTCTGATTGTCAAAATACTGAAAAAAATATTTAAATAACCAGTTTATTTTAAAAAGTTTTTTATGAGCCTGGCTAACACGCTGCCTAGGTCTGCTATTCAGTACTGCAAAAAGGGTATGTGGTTGGAGAACACTAAGTACAGAGCTGTACACAGTACAAGTCAGTGCTTTATGGATTTGGCTGTGTAGTATGGTCATGTGATTATAAATCAGCCAGTCACTACCACTACTAGAGGTACAGGTGGTTTTGAAAGTGTCATGGTAAGAATATGACATGGGGGGAGGGGGATACTAGAAGATTGGGACAGTATTCTCTATAGTCTTTTGTAAGTAGTGAGCAGGGCAAGTGAGGGACCTGGAGATGGTAAGCCAAGCAATATATAGCCACATTAAATATTAACTTAAATGCCCTAAGAAATAGCGTTAGGGTGACGTAGCATCTGGGCAAGTGGTGATAAACAGCATGGAAGTCCAGCTCAGTGAGTGAGGATGAAGGTCTTCATTCCTGGTGAGCAAAAAAGAGCTACAATCCATGGTGGAGTACATCAGTTAAAGAGCTTGTCCAGCTCAGGCTGCCTTACATATATACATGAGCCATACCTACCTTCCCTGAGTCCTTGCTCCTGCCATTACATCTGTGAAATGGCCGCTTACAGTCCGCAGAAGTGCCCCACCTCAGCCACATACACAAGCTCCCCCTCAAGTGGATGGCTTCTAAGCTGCGATGCCATGATGCAGTTTGAACAAACAATCCTCTGATGAACAATCTTGAACAAAGGTGCTCAAACTGCCCATACATTACTAATGACATCAGCAGGGGACAAGAGATCTTTCTGAGAACATTCTGGAAATATCCCTGAATATGCTTTCTTGAATGAACAATCCTTAGTCAAACTAGTCCACATTTAGTCCATTTTCCCATTTATACCACAGGATGAGCAGTCAACTAACATTGATTTTGAAGCCTGGAGAAAAAATGTGATCAGCTGACACACACCGTATACGCAGCATATTTACTGCTGCGATACGCAGCAAATACGCAACAAATACGCAGTAGATGAGATCTAAATAACTGAACACAGCATCAAATCTGCACCATCAAATCTGCTGCAGATCTACTGCGTATTTGCTGCGTATCTGCTGCGTATACGGTGTGTGTGTTTGTACCCTTAAGAGCTTTTTCATTTGACAGCTGATCACCGGTCCTTTTACACAGGCTGATTATCAGCAATGAGTGTTCCTGCAAGCTGATAATCAGCCATGTAATGCCAATGATGTAATGCCTTATCTTTATCCACTTTAGCTGCACACCTACAGGGGGAGACAAAGAAGGGACGAGAGGCCATAAAGCTCTGTTGCCTATTTACACCAATGGTAGGCTCTGCCACAAATTTCATTCTGTTTTAAAGCCATCCCATTGCCTTTAACCCCTTAACGACATCGGGCGTACCCATACGCCCCCGTTGCCTGGGCTTTAACGCAAACGGGCGTATAGGTACGCCCGATGTTTCCCCGATCGCTGTGTGTTCACACACAGCGGTCGGGGAAGATGGCCTGCTATAAATCATAGCAGGCCATCTTAGCTTCACGGCACGGGGGGTGGTTAACACCCCCCGTGCTTACGATCGCCGCTATAGGCTGATCAATTCAGGACGAATCCGATCAATTCGAATCCGAGGACGGCACCGACCGACATTACTGTAAAAAGTAATGGTGGTCACCGTGCCACCGGCCCGATCGCCGTGAACGGCCGGCCGGCCGTTCACGGCGATCGGGCCGGTGGCACGGCGATCAGAGTCCCACAAAATAGTAAATACCTGCCCTGGACCCCTCAGCTAGGTAGCCGAGGGGTCCAGAGCAGGTATTTGTACATTACTCACCTGTCCCGGGCTCCTGATCGGCGTCTTCCGGGTTCGCGGCGTCCTCGTCTTCGTTTGGGTCTTCGGCTTCCTCCGTGACGTCACGTTCGGCTTCTCTCGGCTATTTTCGGCTCCAGCGTCGGCTTCTTCCGTATTTTGCGCTCTGCTGCCCTCTAGCGGCTGATATGTGTAATACACTTATCAGCAGCTACAGGGATGTTCAGAATATAGAAAAAGTTTTTTTTTTTTTTTTTCAAATTTTTTTTTTTCTATTTTCCACACCCTATCGCCGCTGAGTGTTGATCAGCATCGCACGAAAGTGCGCTGCTAATCAGCAACTCCTCCTTTTTGGCGTAGGGTGTTTTTTTTCTATATTCTACTGCCACGGTCTGCTTATAAGTGCGGCATTTATCAGCAACTCCTTTGTTGGCGTAGGTTTTTTTTTATACTTACTGTAAAAAAACACGTAAAAAAACACTACATTACACCACACTACATTGAATAAAGTTTGACACTACACCACTACATACCCCATATACTAGTCCCCGTATAAAGATGGCCCCTAGGGTATTTTCGGTGTCGGACGCATACGTTATTGCCTCCGACACCGAAACAGCCAGTAAGGATGAATGGGGGGATCCTTCTTTCCTCCATTCATCCACATCATCCTCATCATCCAGTGACGTGTCTGGGGGTAGCGTAGCGTACGCTGCCCCCCAGACACGTCTTTTCCGCCAGTACCGTCCCAATAAGAGATGGCGGTATGGTGTGAAATTCTACAAACTGTGTGAGCGTACCTCAGGGTACACTTACAGATTTAGGGTACGTGCACACTGCGGAATGGCGAAGGATAACTCTTTGTGCATTCCACAGCTGGCACCCGCCGGCGTACTGATGCAGGCGTGTGTCTCCACCCGTGTCATAGACTCCATGTTATGCATGGGCGGATTCCATCGTCCGTCCAAAGAATGAACACGTTGGACGGAGAGCGGAATCCGCCCGTGCATAGAATGGAGTCTATGACACGGACGGAGACGTGCGCCTGCATCAGTCCGCCGGTGGGTGCCAACTGCTGAATGCACGAAGGGTTATCTGTCGTGATTCCGCAGTGTGCACGTACCCTTAGAGTGTATGTAGGAAGGGACACCCGAATGCAGCCCCCAGATGCCCCCTCCTCCCCCCATCCTCGGAGTTAGTGGGAAGATCGTCCGGGAACTGATCTTCCCACTGCTGGATAAAGGTCACCACCGGTACGGGGATAACCTTTATACCAGCACCCCCTCTTCCGGTCCCTCGCTGCCCGAGCTACTGTAGCTTGCGGCATGATCCGAACATATCAGAAGCAGTAATAGTGCCCTAATATTTAGCAGCCATGGAGCGGACCCAGCGCTTCTGGATATGAAGGACCCCGTATCGCACCAGGGCAACATTTTCCAGGTGACGTCCCCCACACTGGAGAACGGGAAACCCCAGAAGAAGTACATTGTGTGGCGTAACAGGGGGATCAGGAAGGACACCATTTACCAGTGTGACACTTGTCCTGATCACCCCGGCCTCTGCATACTGGATCGCTCCAAGGCGCACCACACGTCACTGGGGTTCTACATTATCTAAATTCTGTCCCTTATTCCTATTTCAGGGGTCACCCTGATCCAGGGTTATTCTGATCGCCATTATGGAGTCGGGAAGGGATTTTTCCCCTGTGATGAGGCTACTGTTGTCTGCCTCACGAGGGGTTTTTGCCTTCCTCTGGATCAACACAGATTGGGTTTGATGGACACCTGTCATATTCCAACCTTATAAACTAATAGTTGCCCTAATACCCCCAAATAAATTAGAATTGTCCCTTTTCCCCAGCTAAGTAGGTATGGCCGCCATTCCCATTAGAGGATGCCATGATGCAATTACAAAGCCTCTGTGCGGCCAGGACAGTAGAAACCCCCCACAAGTGACCCCATTCTGGAAACTACACCCCATAAGGAATCTAACAAGGGGGGCAGCGGGGATATGGCCCCCTGGTGACGCCCACATTTGGGACGTGAATATGAAAAAAATTGTATTTTTTATTTTCTCGGCACATGTTCTACGTAAGTGCCCGTCACCAGTGGGGTCCATATCCTTACTGCACCCCTTGTTAGATTCCTTATGGGGTGTAGTTCCCAGAATGGGGTCACTTGTCGGGGGTTTCTACTGTCCTGGCAGCACAGGAGCTTTGTAATTGCGACATGGCCTCTATCCTCCATTCCAGCCTCTAAATGGCGCTCTGTCCCTTTGGTGACTTGCCCTGTGCCCATATGGCACATTATGTCCACATGTGGGGTATTTTCGTACTCAGGGGAAACTACCCTACACGTTTTGTGTTCATTTTCTTTTTTAACCCCTTGTGGAAATGGAAAAAAATCAAGACCAACATTTAGTGTAATTTTTGTAAAATTTTTACTCTAAATCATTAATCTTGTCATGACTTTTTCATTTTCACAAGGGGTTAAAAGATAAAAAAAAACATTTATTGTGTAGCGCAATTTCCCCTGAGTACGGAAATACCCCACATGTGTACATAAAGCGCCATTCGGGTGCAGGGTAAGCCTCCGAAGGGACGGAGCGCCATTTGGTTTTTGAAGGCTGGATTTGGATGGAATGGATTTCGAAGGGCCATGTTGCATTCAAAAGGCCCCTGTGTTGCCAAGACAGTTGAAACCCCCCACAAGTGACCCCATTATGGAAACTACACCCCTCAGGGAATGTAACAAGGGGTGTAGTGAGCATATGGACCCCACTGGTGACGGGCACAAATGTGGAACAATGTGGCGTGAAAATGAAATATTACATTTTTTACACTATAATGTTGGTTTAGCCTTGAATTTATCATTTTCACAAGGGGTTAAAAGAGGAAAAACAAAATGTGTAGAGCAATTTCCCCCGAGTCCGTAAATACCCCACATGTGGACATAAAGCGCCATGTGGGCGCAGGGCAAGCCTCCCAAGGGAAGGAGCGCCATTTGGATTTTGGAGGTTGGATTTGGCTAGAATGGATGATGAAAGCCATGTCGCATTTACAGAGCCCTCGTGCTGCCAAAACACTGGAAACCCCCCACAAGTGACCCCATTCTGGAAACTGCACCCCTCAAGGAATCTAACAAGGGGTGCAGTGAGGATATGGATCCCTTGATGACGGGCACATTTGTGCCATGAAAGTGAAAAAATGAAATTTTTTACTTTTACGTCACATTGTTCCACATTTGTGCCCGTCACCAGTGGGGTCCATATGCTCACTGCCCCCCTTGTTAAATTCCTTGAGGGGTGTAGTTTCCAGAATGGGGTCACTTGCGGGGGGTTTCCAGTGTCTTGGCAGCACAAGGGCTCTGTAAATGCGACATGGCGCTTGAAATCCTTTTCAGTGAAATTCAGCTTCCAAAAGCCAATTGGCGCTCCTTCCCTTTGGAGGCTCGTCCTGCGCCCCCTTGGCACTTTATCGCCACATGTGGGGTATTTCCGTACTCGGGAGAAACTGCGCTACACATTTTGTGTCTTTTTTTGCCTCTTATCCCTTTAAGAAAATGAAAAATTGAAGGCTAGAACAACGTTTTAGTGTAAAAAATAAAAAAAAATTTTTTCACGCCATATTGTTCGGAAAATCTGTGAAGCACATATGTTACATTCCTTGAGGGGTGTAGTTTTCTAAATGGTGTCCCTTTAGGGGTGTTTTTTAGGTTTTGGCACCCCAGAGCCTCTGCCAACCTGAAGTGGTACAGTCAAAAATTACCAAATATAACGGAGGCGTTGAAAATCACTAGGCGCTCCCTTATATCTGAGGCTTGTGGTTGCGTCAAATAGCGCAATAGGGTCACATATGGGGTATTTCTATAAACTGCAGAAACGGGACAATAATTATTGGGGTGCATTTCTCTGGTAATAGGTTTATAATTATGAAAAATATTGGATTACAATAAAATCTCTGCACAGAAAATTAAAATTTTCAAATTCCTTACACACTTAGCTTTTATTTCTGTGACTCCCCTAAAGGGTTAAAACACTTTCTGGATATGCTTTTGCAGAGTTTGGGGGGTGCAGTTTCTGAAATGGGGTGCTTTGTGGGGCTTTCTAACATACAGGCCCCTCAAATACACTTTAAGTATGGCTGGGTTCACACACAGTATATTTCAGGCTGTATTTGGTCCTCAAGTCAGGTCCTCATAGCAACCAAAACCAGGAGTGGATTGAAAACACAGAAAGGATCTGTTCACACAATGTTGAAATTGAGTGGATGGCCGCCATATAACGGTAAATAACTGCCATTATTTCAATATAACAGCCGTTGTTTTAAAATAACAGCAAATATTTGCCATTAAATGACGGCCATCCACTCAATTACAACATTATGTGAACATAGCCTTTCTGTGTTTTCAATCCACTCCTTGTTTTGGTTGCTATACAGCCTCACAAATACAGCCTCAAATATACATAGTGTGAACCCAGCCTAAACCTGAACAGGTCCCTAAAAATATCAGATTTTGAAATTTGACTGAAAATTTGGAAATTTGCTGCTAATGTTTTAAGCTCCCTATCGTCTAAAAAAATGAAAGATCGTTTAATAAATGCCGCCAACATAAAGTAGACATGTTGCTAATGCTATTTAATATATAATTTATGTGGTATAACCACTTTCTGTATACGCAAAAAAGTTTCAAAGTTGGAAAAATGCATTTTTTCACATTTTTTCACATTATTTGGGATTTTTTCATAAAGATTTGTTATGAGTATCGACTCCAATTTACCAGAAATGTAAAGTACAATATGTCACAAGAAAACAATCTCAGAATCAGCCGGATAGGTAAAAGCATCCCGAAGTTATTAATGACTAAAGTGACACAGGTCATATTCATAAAATTTGTCTCTGTCATTAAGGCCATTTCAGGCTCTGTCCTTAAGGGGTTAAAGCCAAACCCTTCCCTGAGATTACATTTACAAATATATAATATTAATTGAAGGCTATTTGATATTTTTTCTACATCCCTTCCTGCTATAATAATTGTTTTAACAAACCACACATTGCCTATGACCTAGCGTTATTGTTTCAATAATTGTATTTAGATAAAGTCAAAGAAATCCAAGGAAAGAGTAATGTTTGGAAGATTAAAGGGTCAATCTTTTATCAAATGCAATGGTTTGGTAATGAAAATTTAATAACAGTCACATTTAATGCAGGGAATTGTTTAGTAGGGTATGGCATTAAAAAGCGATGACATTGAACTTCATATAATGGAATAAAATTAACATCCAGAAATGCTACATAGCAAAACAAAGACCAAGTTAATGGTTTCATATGACTCGGTGTACCAATTCTGTTCTCAGTCATCTACCTCCCACGCAAGGTATTGAAGTAAACAGTGATAGATCAACCTGAGAAGATCAAAATGTTCATGACAATGTATAGTATTAATTATTAGGATTTGTGTAGGTGGCCACAACCTATCTATTATAGACCAGACTGTGAGAAGGGAAAGCATTCGGTTTGGAGTCTGCTATATAAACCCATCTAATGTATGTATACAAATGTATGTTCCCTATCATTTACCTTAATTTACCACTGCAGTTAACTGGAAATTAACAGCAAGAAATGCTTCCAGCAAAACAAAGGCCAAACTAATAGAGTCATCTGGGAAAGGTAATGGATTCTAAGGACTCGGGATACCTATTTTCTTCTCATCTACCTCCCACACATGAGTAGCACATTGGAGAAAACAGGAATAGATGAACTATAATAAAATATATAGCAAGAATGAGTGGAATGTGTTTAGGTGGCCACGACCTATCCATTATAGAACAGCAGGTGACAATGGAAGAGATTCCATTTGAAAACTGGAAACATACACAGTTTTTTCAAAAAACTCCTACTACATTTTTTTGTGCCATAAAGTACAAGTTCTCCCGTTATATTCTCCATCCCATTTTAATCCGCTTCTCTTTGTGGCACAAAAACTGCCGTGTGTGTTTCCAGCCTAAATGATCCCAAAGAACAGGGGTAGGGAACCATGGCTCTCCAGCTGTTGCAAAACTACCACGCTCATCGTGCCCCGACATCTAAAGCTTTGTCTGTCCAGGCATGATGGTAGTGTATTTTTGCAACAGCTGGAGAGCCAAGGTTCCCTATCCCTGCCATAGTGTATGTGCATGGTTATGGTGGTGTTAAGCACACATGGAGAGAATTCAGGAACTGAGCTTTTTATACCTGGGCCCACTCCTACTCCAGAGGGCAAAACTAGTATTGAAGTCCAGTGGAAGGTTTGGCAGTAAGAAAAGCATTATATGGAGCAGACCAGGGGCTGATCACTTCCTAGTGGGTGGCACGGTGGCTCAGTGGTTAGCACTGTCACCTTGCAGTGCTAAACTCCTAGCGTCAAATCGCACCAAAAAGGACATATACTAGGAATTATTCTCTTTGTGCTTGCATTGGTTTTATCCCACAGTCCAAAACATACCGGAGTTTGGATTGCGAAAAGCACAGCTCACCAAGCTTCTGAATCTGAGTAAACAGATGCACACATGTGGGCAGATTCACAAGGTGGATGAACCAATTTTCGCTCACAATCAAAAAAATATGCCTGTTTCTGATTAAAGGGATTATCCAGCGCTACAAAAACATGGCCACTTTCTTCCAGAGACAGCAACACTCTTCTCCAGTTTGGTTGTAGGTTTTCTTACTCGGAGCTTAATTGCAAACCGCACCTGAACTGTAGACAATAGTGGCCATGTTTTTGTAGTGCTGGATAACCCCTTTAACATCTGTATACTGCTCTCTGTAATATGTTGGCTCTACAGAAGCAATAGAAAAGAAACATATATAGATCCACAATGCTAACTTATGATTTTACATCACACCGTCGAGGATCATGTACTTCCTTCAAGTAGACCAAGCTGCAGATTCCTCTCCAGAAAACTGCTGTGTTTTTTCTTTCTGTAAGGAGGGCATAGAGGGCCAAAGACGAGACAGATTACATAATAACATATTCCTTTTGGTAGTAACCAGACAGATGAAGCGTTGAATTAAACACGAGCAGAGGACTCACTAACATTATTAATGAACCTTGCTGCTACAACACAAACATTTGTCAAAGTCAGCAAAAACCTTGAGACAAATAAAAAAGAAAAGGAAAAAACATTCTCTCTCTTACGCAGTGTTCTCTGCTGGGTTATCCAATTAACCATTAGTGGCTCACATTTCTTTATTGCATATTGGCTGTTAATGTTCTATTGAGTTAATGGAATCTGACTGGTTGTTCATGCAGGGCTTAGCTATAGTACATTGGAATATATGACAATAATGACTTTATATTGCTTTGCTCCTAAAACATACCTTCTGGGAGGGAAATATTGGAGCATAACATGTCTTCCTGCAAAACAAAGTTTCAACTTTAAATTCAAAGACACAATTAACTTTAATTAGAGAAGAAGAATCAGGGAAGCTTCAGAATAGAGTCAGGTTAAGATTATCCTTTTCTGGAACCAAAGGAATATTCTTATCAAAGCAAAGAACTTTAAGGGTTTAAATATTTCCCCCGTTTGTCACCGATACTGGAGGGCAGGTATAGAGCATGTTTCTATTAGCCTTGTCAGCTGCTCTTGTCAAAAGTTGTGTCAAAGGAGACTCGAGGATTGGCACTTCTTTGCTATGCCTTTACACGCCACAATTAAGTGAGAGGCTGGGCTGCACAAACGATCCTTGTATTGTTTGTGCAGCCATGACAACTGACAGCCCTCATATGTATATATCCTTTCTGTCGGTTTCCAGATAAGAAGCAGTGTATTCTTACCATCCGCACTGCTTGCGATCCAGCATTCCGCTCTCCACATCCTGCTTTCCTGGCGACCTGAAGATATAGTAGTGGCCAGAGGACAGGAGAGTGGGATGCCGGATTACAAGGAACGTAGAAGGTAATTATGCACTGCTTTTGATCTGGAAACTGACAGCATGGATATATTTGTACATCTGTGCTGTCAGTTTCCTCTTGCTGTTTGCTGCACACCTCCTGTTCACACAGGAGACCAGGTAAAGTCAAATCGATCATCAACCATCTTAACCCAATGTTGAGTGGTCCCAATATTTGTTGCAGAATGATTGCTGTAATTTGAAATCCTGCATCCTGAGACTGTAACCCAATGGAAAACCAATAAATGAATACAAAAAAAAAGCTTTGCAGAAAACACAGATATAGAAAGCCCTTACATGTAAAGTATTACATATAAATGTCATAAGTGGATGCTGTGAATCACTTTCTGTGTTTAGGACAGAAACTTCATCAAGATCTCGTACAGTTTATACAATGTACTAGAAAAATATATTGAAGCTGCATGCTCCAATACAGCAGCTCAACCAAGCACAGACAAAGTAGACTACAGAACATGTCTTACCCCTTCCCATGACTTTCATGATCATTTATCAGTCATTTGTTCAAGGACTGTTCAGCCATCAACCTATATCTATCTAACGTGTAAGGAACTCATCACTTCTCATCACTAGCTCACACGAGGATCTTCTCTTTAACACCCCAATTCTTGGGAAAAAGCCTGAAGAGACTTTAGTACTTTAATAATGACAGAAACCAGACTCCGCTGTCAGTAATCTTTTCATCAGCCAGAAGCTCCTTCCTCTAATGCCAGACACTCATTGGGGTGGGGGTGTTTGTCTTCAATATATCGACAGTGTATTCCAATGTTTCCCCAAGGACAGAAGGAGACAGCTGCACCCTATGAAGTCTCCTCTTTAGCCTACGCATTGATTCGAGCCACGATCCGTATAGTTTAATTTGTATAAGGTATTCATCTAGCAGGCCTGCGCTGAACACTCTGAAATGACTGAACTTCATGCTGTCGAAAATTAGCTTAAAATGCGTCTGTAAGCGCCAGCAGATTTGCAAGATATTTTCACACCCCCACAAGTCAAACTGAGGCCTGGCAGCAGCATAAAAGGTAACTAGATTGGTAATTAGGTTTTAACTACTGCAAACATAAGGCAAGCATTTATCCTAGTTCTCTGCATATGAGGAACAATCTAAAGTATAGCCACAGACCTGGACTAGAAGACTTGTAGCATGTAATTGCTTATTGCAGACAGAATTGAAATGCGACTGAAGATGTGCTAAGAGCGGAACTGAGGAGGACAGAATAGGAGCCATAATCAGCGTCTTGATTGAAAGGTGGCTCTATCAAGAGACTGGTGTCAAGACCTCTCTCCATCTCCCATAGGAGAAACAGGTCTTTGCTGCAGGCTACCAGTCTTTGAATAGGGGACAGTACAAAAGCAGACAGGAGATATTAACTCCCAGGCAGGGTCACAAGCTGTCACTATTTTCTACCTTTTGAAACGTATACAAGCAGCTTATATACAAGCATCTGTATAATATTGCACAGGAAGATACACAGATGAATGTTCACAATTTAGAGTTTTATAGAATATAGCTTTGTGATTTCTAATATCAATAATGACACCTTAAACTCAACTGAAAGCTTTTGTTACTTCAGCCTGTCATTATTGTATAGAAATGATAAAGAATAGGGACAGTTGCATTGAGGATGAGTTTATATGGATATATAGACAAGCATGTGTGGCACTGCAATACAAACTCTATAGCGGTTCTAGATACAGCACTTAGTTGTGTCCCTATTTCCCATAGACAATGTATGACTGCCACTCTATACCAACCCTATCTCCTGCCATCATGCAGTTGGCGTCCTTGAGGATCTCAGCTGTCAGGTCCCACCAATCTAATGCTTCTGTAATATTCCTTAATAACTACCCTTAATACCTTATGCAATTATTTGGTATTCATATGTGTATCACACTTACAGGTATTCATGAGCATTGGGCATTTATGTGCTATTGTGTCTGCTCACGGTATTCACACAATTCATAATTATGAGAGAATAGCGGTAGGAACAAAGACCACAAATAAATAAGAAATTAGACTGAAAAAAAAAAAAACACACATCTTACAGATTATAGATGCTAGAAGTAATGCAAAGGTAGAGCTTTACTCTAGAATATACTATAGGGCAGCTTCACATAGATGTACAAATGTGTCTGTAATACATCTGTGAAAATGGCCTTAAAGTCCCAATGCACTTTAGACTTTGGCCGCATTCACATGTTCCATGTTCCGCATGGAACACGGACGTGGAATGTCTGTTACGGAGTCCCACCCTGTGATAAGATGCTGGGAGTGGGGAGCTGTATGGATATGCACCACGCTGTAATGGAGTAGCCGTGCGCCGTTGTCATTACAGCGCGGCACTTATTCCATGTGGAACACGGAACAAGTGAATGCGGCCTTTAGTGGGCCATACCCGCCAATCTAAGGTGTATGGGGCTCTCCCGAACAACCACTGACAGATGATGTCGTTGGTGATAGGAGTTGGGCGTGATGGAAAATCAAGGTCCACCCCTTTGTTTAGGGAGAGATAAGCCATAGCAAGTATTCTCTCCACGGTTTACCCCTCCACGCAGAGAACACAGAATGCTCGGCTGTGCTGAACGTTTCTGTGTATGGGCAGGACGGGTGGCAGGTGGGAGAGAAAACTGACAGCTGAATGTTTGAGATGTGAGATTCACACATTTTAGTCAGTATTTTCAACCAAGAGAAGATTCAAGACAGAGAAAAGTACAAATTTTCTGCTATTTTTTTCTCTGTTTCATTTCCACTCTTGGTTTTGGTTAAAAATATGGGGCAAAATAAAGACCACAATACTAGGTGTGAACCCGGGGTAATACGACAAATCACAATTCAAATCACTTATCCATAGGTAGCTTCTCTAGAGATACCCGGTGATCTGCATCTGATGTACTCACACATAAAAATCACCACATTACAGAAACTGGATTGCTCACTTACCTATAAGAAGTCCACATGATATGCATGCAACATAAAGCACAAATGTATTATGCAATAAATAGCTCTATAACAAAGGTAAAAACATTGACAGTTAGAAGCCGATGCAGGACAACAGTGGAATCACAGAGACGTCCCCCGAGGCTGGCGAGATTCATCTCCAGCCAAAAATCAAAGATAAGACGGAATAAGTAAAAAGAACACAAACTTTATCTCCAAACTCACACCCTGAATATAAAGTTGGTCAATGTGTGTCAGTGGTTGACAATGTCATCTGCTTAAACAAGCCATAATCTTAAGATAAGAAACTCTAGACCACAAAAGTCTCCACTCTGGCTGGATAGACGGATAAACCCTTCGGACATCTTCCGGGGGAGCAGCTTCCAGGTGACACTTAGCTGGGGATAGACAACTTGGAATAATCATATTTGTGGCAATGGAAGCATTTGCGAGGTTAATAATTTTATTTGTATCTAGTCATCATGGGGGCCATGTACTATAGAGTGACTACTCAGTAGCATTTATTATTTTATTTCAGGTGATTGACAGATCTGCTTTTAAAGAGTTTCTGCAGCAGCTGCCATTCATGCAGAGTTCTGATTTTTAATGCTGTGATCATCCAGCACATGATCTCTGTACCTGGATGGTGTCTTCCCTCTATCCTGCTCCTCTTGTTGTACTTCTGCTGTGTATTTTCAAAGATGTTCTGCAGCCGCTGGTAACAATGCTGGACTCATTTTCAATTACAGTCCCCACCGCACACTGAAGAAACCATAAATCTTGTCCCTTCATGTTACAATTTAGTTGAATATAGCTTATCTCCTGTGGGCCCCTAAGTGATGTGCTGCACTGCAGTGGCACCTAGGGACATGTTTGTGCCCCTTTAAGCAGTGCTGACGTGCCTCCAGGACTTCGAGTGCAAGCAGTACATGCAACGCACAATGCCTGAGCAAGAACACTTAAAGGGGTTATCCTGCTCAGTTCCATTGAAGTGAATGGAGCTTAATTGCAAACTGCACCTGAACTGGAGACAAGAGTCGTGTTGTCTCTGAAAGAAAGTGACCAAGTTTTTGTAGCAACAGATAACCCCTTTAGGGTGCGTTCACACCTAAAGGATCCGCAGCGGATTTTCCTGCTGCGAGTTTGCAGCGAAACCAGCTGCAGATCCTGTACTGTGAAGCTCAATGGGTCCCAATGGAGCGGCGATCGGGGGTGCCGGGGCGGCGAGCGAGCGGGGGGGCCAGGGCGGCAATCGGGTGTGAGGGGGGTGCGGGGGTTTAAGGGGGCCGGGGCTGTAAGCTGCGGACAGCCGGCGGCGCAGGGGTTAAAGGGGCCGGGTCCCATGCAGGCAGCGGATCTGCTGCGTGTATGGGACCCATTGAGCTTCACAGTATCCGCAGCTGATTTCGCTGCAAACTCGCAGCAAGAAAATCCGCTGCGGATCCGGTAGGTGTGAAGGCACCCTTAAGGGGAGAGCGGAGAGGAGCAGTATTGGGGGGTTCATTTGGGAGGTGAGTTTGTTAGTTTTTTTTATTATTATTATTTAATTTTTTTTCTAGTCATCATGGGGGCCATCAACTATAGAGTGACTACTCACAGGAGACAGCAGCAGAGGGGGCTCTCTACTATAGGGAGCAGAAGAACAGGGGGTCATCTGCTATAGGGGGCAGCAACACATGGGGCCATCTACTAAAGGGGCATAAGCTATTAAAAAAGGGCACATGGATAGGGGGCCAGCAGCACAGGGGCAGCAGCACAGGGAGCCATCTACTAAATGGGGCAGAAGCACAGGGGGCCATCTACTATAGGGGGTAGAAGCACAGGGGGCAGCAGCATATTGTGCCATCTTTTATAGAGGCAGCAGCACAGGGGGCCATCTATTATAGGAGGCAGCAGCGCAGGGGGCCATCTAGTAAATGGGGCAGTAGCACAGTGTGCTATCTATTATAGGGGGTAGCAGCACAGGATGCCAATTACTATGGGGGCAGCAGCACAGGAGGCCAATTACTATGGGGGCAGCAGCACAAGGGGCCATCTACTATACTGGGCAGCAGCACAGGGGACCATCTTCTATAGAGGGCAGCAGCACAGGGGTCCATCTATTATAGGGGCAGCAGCACAGGGGGCCATCTAATAAAGGGAGCAGCAGCACGGTGTGCAATCTATTATAAGAGATAGCAGCAGCTCAAGGGACCATCTACTATACGGGCCAGCAGCAGCACAGGGGACCATCTTATATAGAGGTCAGCAGCACAGGGGGCCATCTATTTTAGGGGCAGCAGCACAGGGGGCCATCTAATAAAGGGGGCAGCAGCACGGTGTGCAATCTATTATAAAAAAAAGCAGCACAGGAGTCATCTACTATATGGAGCATCAGCAACACAGGGGAGCATCTTCTATAGGGGGCAGAAGCACAGGGGGCCATCTATAATAGGGGCAGCAGCACAGGGGGCCATCTAGTAAAGGGGCAGCAGCACGGTGTGCAATCTATTATAAGAGATAGCAGCACAGGAGGCCATCTACTATATGGGGCAGCAGCAACACAGGGGACCATCTTCTATAGGGGGCAGCAGCACAGGGAGCCATCTACTAAAGGGGGCAGCAGCACAGGGGACCATCTTCTAAAGGGGGCAGCAGCACAGTCTTATATGGGACTACACAGGGGGCCATCTTCTTGTTAATCTAGGGTCCCGTAGGGGGAGGGGCTTTAAGAATTTTAGGTTAGTCAAACATTACATGAAAGGAAAGTTACCTCCAGAAGGTGGCATCACAGACCTACTTGCATATCTAATATGATACAGAGTTTGGGAGACAAATGAAAAGTGGACTACGCAAGATCTCTAATCGCTGTAAGACTCAGGCATCCCCTATCCCATTGGTTTGTTGAGTGAGACCTCAGTAGAAGTAGCTTGAGAAGTGCTGGACTATTCTAGTATGTTTGGGATCACTACATTGGAACAATGAGTATATAAGAAAGCCATTGGCCTTAGCCATAATTTAGTGAGCCTCGAAACATCCTTATAACTCCAATAGAGGGAATATGCATGTGACAATGACCAGTTTTGGCAAACTCCTTTCTTTTAGCCTCCACAGGGGGCAGAAAAGTGCCTTCAGCATTCATGTCATGACTACTTAGTGATTTTTAGATAAGGAAGCAGGACGGGCTTTTAGACATAAAGCCTAGAATATAGAATTACCATATGGGCCCATATAAACAATATATAGGCACATATGGCCAGTTTGTAGCCTTGTAGTAACAGTCCTATTCATATGTATGGAACTTCCATATAGGAATATTCCCCAACAGGCCTATATCTACGTTTCATTCTGCCTTAAACATTGAAGGAATTTTGCCTAATATAATAGAGGCCCATTTCCAGTTATCCAGCACATTCTCACATGAATTGGTGTGTAAGAATAAAAAGAAACTACAGAACAGTACACAATGTCAGTCAGCTGCTTCTAAGGCCAGCAGGATATTGTCATGCATTAAAACAGGCATGGACTCTCGGGACAGGGATATAATATTACCGCTTTATAAAGCTTTGGTGCGGCCTCATCTGGAGTATGCTGTCCAGTTTTGGAATGAGATTCATAAAAAGGATATCCTAGAGCTGGAGAGGGTACAAAGACGGGCAACTAAACTAATAAGGGGAATAGAGCATCTTAGTTATGATTTGTTTAAATTTGTTTAGTCTGGAGAAGAGACGTTTAAGGAGAGATATGATTAATTAATTTATTTAAATATATAAATGGCTCCTACAAGAAATATGGGGAAAAGATGTTCCAGGTAAAACCCCCTCAAAGGACAAGGGGGCACTGCCTCCGCCTGGAGAAAAAAAGGTTCAATCTCTGGAGGCGACAAGCCTTCTTTACTATGAGAACTGTGAATCTGTGGAACAGTCTACCACAGGATCTGGTCACAACAAAAACAGTAGAGGGCTTCAAAACCGGCCTAGACAAGTTCTTAGACCAAAATAATATAAATGCATATGTATAAAACCTATCTCCCCCTTCCCTGTATCCATCCCCTCCTTGGTTGAATTTGATGGACATGTGTCTTTTTTCAACCGTATTAACTATGTAACTATGTAACTATGAAACAACAAAATAACCAATACCAAGACAGAAAAACAAAAGGAAAATACTCCATGAATACGTAATTCTGAAATGATAGGATTAGTAACTTTACTAAAGAGAAATCCATGGGAATGCACTATGCTGGTAAAGAACAAGGCAGAATGCCATCTTTGCTCATGTTAGTGTCCAAAATGAAGAAATGTGGAAAAATCTAGATTTACATTTACATATAAATCATAGAACAGCAATTGTAGTGTGTTAAATCTGATTTGTCAACAAAGTGATAAGTCGTGTGTCAGAAGGGGAACGATTTACCAGTTAGAAAGAATATAAGTGACTACGTGGGTTGTCGGGGCCAGAGCTAGCACTAAGGCACTCTACATAAAATAACCCAGCAAAGTGAACCTGCTAAGGTCATTACTCCGGTTCTTGTTTACGGTCATAAAGCCCCACAAAAATGAATTTTTAACCAGTCCTTCCATGCTTGCCTCTAACACATAAATACTGCATGGACTGCTAAAAATACATCCACCGAGCGCTGGCTTCAGGCCTGTAGCGAGCCACTCGCAATGTCACTAGTCATTGCACTCTGGAAATTATTTCTGATCTCTTGTATAGAGGTTACATCTTTCCACTTTGCCTACTTAAACAGTAAAGCATCAAATGTACTTGGCTGCAAAAAGTATAGTAGCAGGACACTATTAGGGTGACCACATCAGCCTTGTAGCTCAGTATGCTTACAAATTGTGCATCTTATAACAGTACTGTAGCCAAAACAAGTGCATACTTTATTTCTGCCCTGAAAAGCCTTAAAGGGTATTTTCTTTTGCCATTAAATAAATTTAAACATAAACATATCTGCTTTCTTCCAAACACAGCACCACCCCTGTTCACTGGTTGCGTGTGGTATTGCATCTCAACCCTATACACTGCAATACTACACACGCACCAGGTTGTGGTGCTGTTTTTGGAAGATGTCGGCCATGTTTAAACAACCACTTTACAGTAGAGATATGGACACCAACTAATGGCAACAACTATCTCCTTTGGTGTCCCACCACGGGTGTTTCTGCTTAGAACACCCCTCGCAAAAGCCTGGTGCCTCAAAAGCAAAGTGGTGATGAAGTATTGTATAAGTTTGCCACTAGATGTCAGTAGTATGTATGTTTATGTATATATGTTGCACAGCTGTAGTCATGTAAGGGTTACTGTATTGTATGATTCTGTACACCAATGAGAGTTACTCTTTTCTTCTTCCTATCTCTATCCTCCTTTCTTCTCACACTCTCTTTTCCACCACTCACAGGAGCTGTTATATACACCCTGTAGGAAGTCATCACATGGGGGGAGGAAGTGTAGACCCACACTTAGTCTGTTCTTTTCTGTTTCTCTGAGGAGCAAGACACACAGATCAGGCATCCCTGCTGAGCTTAGCCAGGAGCCAGGTTCCCTGTCCGGGACAGACCAGCTGTAGTGGACACCTATGGAGAACACAGAGACTTTCTTTTCTAAAGCAACACTTATACCTACAATGCAGTGATAAACACCTACAGAGAGGACAAGTCAGGGATCACCCCAACCCAGCACAGTACTACATTGGGTTGGGACTCTCATGACCTACTCCTCTCCACTCCTCTGAACCCTCTCTACTCTTCTCAGCATGCAACCAAGTCAGCACTGCTAAGCTATTCTACTCTCTACCTCAACATCTCTCAGTACAGATCTAGTGAAGGCAAGTCTGTATCAGTCAAGTATAATTCATCTGTATTCTTGAAGATTTATCAGGAAAAGGAAAAGTTTATTTTATTGGGACTCAGTGATCATTGCACAAGCACCTACACACCTTTCTGTAGGTGGCGGTACTGACAGTCTGGGTGGGTCATTACTCGCCTCTGGACCACCATCATAAGCACCCAAGGCATCCATCACAACCCGGTAGGTCACCGACCATCAGGAAAAAGTATAGCCAACAAAAAAAAAAAAAACTAAAAGCAGGTGTGCCTTCATACCTGTGTGCTGAGTTAGCACTGGCATAACAACAACCTACCACCTGGCTGAGCTATACTCCACTGACCAACCACCACAGTAGTGGGGTCAAACAGTACCATGTAGCAAGTGACCGGTCGCAGCTACCCAGCGTAGCCCCGGGGCAGCACCACACTCCCATAGTTAATTCACCCACCCCTGCTGCTCCCGTGTCCCCACAAGAAGTGCCATGATGATGTCATGTACATTTTACTTATGACTTTGCAGCCAATATGTAACTATTAATGTGGGTGGCATTGCTGCCCTCTCTACCATGAAGTGTACATACTGTAGTTCTAAACCATTGACCTCTTATACCCCAATTTCTACATGAGGCATACAGTAAATCAGTATAAAGACACAGTGGTGAAACATATAAACCAAACCTAGCACAATATTAGCAGTTTTAGTGAACATTTACAAAAAAAACTTACTTGTAGTCAAGGATTTAATATAAATGATATCTACAGCCACTGCAATATTACTGTTATAGGGGTTTTCTATGACGTTGTCATTGATCAGTATCTGACACCAAGCACCCCTGGCAACAATAAAAAGTGCACAGAACCATAAGCTTGCATTGTGCAGTGGTTGTGCTGGGTAACACAGCTCAGCCCCAATTGAAGTAAAAGGGAGCTGCAGTAACCCAGAATGGCCACTACTTAATGTAGGGAGCTGTCTGCTTCTCACACTGTTCTCTGTATATCTTAGCACAGCAGTTTTGGCAAACAGCTGATTAGTGTGGGTTTAGGGTTTTGGTACCCCATCTATCTTATACTGAGGTCATTTATTTAAAATAATAATAATAATAATAAATCCAGAAAACTCCTTTAAATGTACTAAAAGAGAACTGCTGCTGAAGCCACGTAAGTAAAAGCTTGGGTTCAAGTTTGTGCCAAGGTTGAACTAAGGATATGATAGAGAAAGCTTTATAAATTCATGATACTACATCCCATTTATAATGCAGGACTACTGCTATCTTAAATTCTCGGATTGTAACACGCTTTTATCTGACAAAAAAAAAAATCAGGACTGAATATAGACCACGGACACATAAAGGCGAACTAAAATAGCTCTGCTGTGCTGTGGTTGTGCAGTGCTGTGTTATAGTCCTCTCATCTGGTGGATGTGATCGGGAACATTTCAGCACCAGTTGTGTTTCCTATACATTAAACCTTGGGCAAGCACTTTGTAATATTTGCTATCCATCAAGTCCCTGTTTACTTGCTGCAGCAGAGAGGTGTAATTACTGGCTGGGCCGCCTGCACGCCAGCCGCTCTGCTTAGCATATCCCCGGGGTACTTGCACTGAGACAGCGTGTGCAGCAAGTTTCATTTACATTTGAGTGAAATTGAAGAGAACGCAGTGACCCCCAAGCTGAAAACACCAATATACAAAGGTTAAAGAAATACAGGAATCTATTATTATAACCACTGCTCATTCTCTGACCCTTCTTGATACTATAGCCGGGTAATTATATTCCAGGTCGGCCTCATGCATTTTCTTATGGAGATACTTATTTGTTTAGGAAAGATTTCTTGACCATGAAGCCAGCCAGAAGAGTGGCGCTTGGCTGGTTCAATGCCAGGCCTGACGTACAGATCTACGGGATACAGACATCTCTTGGCATTGCAGCACATTTATGATGAGACACTGGCATACTTCTGCAAAGCTAAGGATTTATATACAAATCTGCCATGGAATAATAAACTAACCAAAGGTAACTGCTTAAATTTCGGTCTGAATGTAAGTATAGTTACACATTATAGCCTCTAGATTATTAAAGTACACTTAAACCAATTGAATCCTGAAAATCCTGAAATATGCCTGACTGGTTATAATGGAATACTGCCAGAGCCACCCAGTAGGGGTGCAGCAAGTAACCATGGTGCCACACAAAACTCAGAATGGGGCCCCATTCCACCATGACGCAAGAACGGAAAATGGAATATGAGTATTATGGTCCTGATAAAGTACACAATGAGGAGGTGTCATACTACATCCTAACCAGCAGGGGATCACTGAAGCTATCTATCAGGAGCAGAGGGGACAGGTTTAGCAAAGGAGGAGACTTGGGGATGATTTAGAAATGACAGCTCCTTAGTATGCGGTAAATAAGTGACGTAAATAATTAATCCTAGTAGGACAGTCATGGATATTATTAAACTTGATTCCTCTGAACCATTGACGGCCTGATCAATAATGTAAATGAGTGTCGATCTGCTAGATAGTTGCTTGTTTACTGAGCCCATTATAAGGCTCGATTATCGTTAAGCAAGGGCTGCACGGACATCGCTAGTGATGCCCATGCCGCCCTTGCCCTTAACTGTTCATACACTCCTTCTCTGTGCTCCCGATCTTCTTCTGCCCTTTGCTTGCTTCCCAAAACCGCACGCTGCAGCTTCTCTGAGCTGACAGGCCGCTCAGCCAATTACTGTCCGGGACTGTTGCGGCCAGTGATTGGCTAAGCGTTTATTCAATCGTTGAGTGTAAGTTGAATTTATTCAATCGTTAGCTGATAATTGCAGGCCTGGACCTAAAGAAACGATCAGCCAATGATGGTTGTCATCGGCTGATCGTTGTCTTTATTACACAGAGCTAAAGTCACTTTCTGTGAATCCACGTCTCAGAAATAAGCCTTTCCGGACATGGAGGGCGTACATCACGATCATCTTTGCAGTGACATTGTGCGGCTATTGGACGTTGTGTGTGTGCATGATTTCTCCCGTACACGACGATCAGGAATTCACAAGGAATCCACAGGGAATGTCTTTGGGTCCCAAGACGACTCCTTTTCTATAATGTTCTATGGTTTTCAGCATTAGAGTAACTCTAAGGGTTCCAACTTTATAAAGGTTCATCACATGACACGAGGCAGCGAGAGAATGCGGTTAGCGCACACTTCTCCCTGATTCTTCTGCTAAACACTTAGACCATGAGCGACGAAAAGTTTAGACACGTCGCCATGTAATACAAGCTATTTTCCTTTATTTTTTATTAGCCCAGACAGCCCTTTGGTAGCAGATTACAGAATAGCACTGCCATTACTTTTTTTAATCCCTCCATTGCTTATGTCCCTGAATAGCAAATTACAAAAGGAATAAACCCTGAGTGATAAAATAGTAATGCTAAAGTAAAGTTTAAGGTGAACTGGATGCCAGACTCAATGATTACAAGCAATACCCAGCGATCAAACGTGGCAATCCTTAGAGTTATTAGTGAGTCAGTGTATCCAGGTCTCTCGGGCAGCATTCATCATCTGGTGATGGCTGTGTGCAGCGTGTCAGACTGTCTGTTGGATGCTTCCTTACTAATGGCTAAACATAATTGACAAGCCTTGTTTTCCAGGATCCGCAGGAATACTACACCCGGTATAGTCGCTCTAATCAGCTGCTTTTTCTACAGCAATCAATTTGCAATTAATATTTTCCAGGCACTTGCACTGATCTTTCGGAGGGTTCTGTATGCTTGGTGTGAAGCAGATATCCATTATGGAACTTGACCCTTCCAGGTTCTTTTGTACCTGATCCCTAAGTGTTTGGTTGGTAATTGGTTCATTTAATGAAGCTTCTATGGTGCACTTTTTTTCCATTTACTGAACACTTGTCCAAAGATAATAGCTTTTCGGTTAGAAGTAGCGAGGGATGCTCAGAATATTCCACAAACAAAAGTCTTTATTCAGCAATGAAAGAAGATTCTCAGCAGATTCAACAAGCAGAGTGCTAAAGGTACAGACTACAGAGAAGTTTTATGTATTCAATGCATGAGGAACATAGACCTGGACGTGTGGAGGACATAACCTTCTATACGAAAAAACGTATAGCATATAGTGATAAGGTACAGGGGCCATATAGACACAGAGAGGGAGAGTTATCTAAGGGTGTAAAACATAGACTGGTATAAACTGCCCACAGCACCCAATCACAGCTCAGCTTTCTGCTCAGTTAAAATGAAAGCTGAGCTGTGATTGGTTGCTGTGGACAGTTCTCACCAGTCTATATTTTACGCCCTTTGATAAATTTGGTCATACTAATTCAGGGTAGCTTCACACACATCGTATCGCAGATTTTCTGCAGCAGATCCGCAGCTGATTTAATCTAAATAACTAACACAGCATCAAATCTGCTGCAGATCCAGTGTGTGTGAAGGCACCATTAGAGTGTTTTCAGTGGACAAGCCACGTCTATGTACCATACTAGATCTTATGGACATCACTGCTAGATCTGAGAGGTGTTCCTCGGAGTATATACCTGAAAAACATGCACTTATTGCTGCAGTACCGGTAAGAACGCCCTTGTTGCTGCAGTACCTATAAGAACACCCTTGTTGCTGCAGTACCAGTAAGAGCACCCTTATTGCTGCAGTACCTGTAAGAACAACCTTATTGCTGCAGTACCTATAAAACCACACTTATTGCTGCAGTAACTGTAAGAACACCCTTGTTGCTGCCGTACCTATAAGAACACCCTTGTTGCTGCAGTACCAGTAAGAACACCCTGATTGCTGTAGTACCTATAAGAACACCCTTATTGCTGCAGTTCCGGGAAGAATGCATTAATTGCTGCAGTACCTGTAAGAACAACATTATTGCTGCATTACCTATAACACCACACTTATTGCTGCAGTACCTATAAGAACACCCTTGATGCTGCAGTACCTATAGGAATACCCTTATTGCTGCAGTTCTGGGAAAAATGCATTAATTGCTGCAGTACCTGTAAGAACAACCTTATTGCTGCATTACCTATAACACCACACTTATTGCTGCAGTACTTGTAAGAACACCCTTGTTGCTGCAGTACCAGTAAGAGCACCCTTATTGCTGCAGTACCTATAAGAACACCATTATTACTGAAGTTCCGGGAAGAATGCACTTATTGTTGCAGTACCTGTAAGAACAACCTTATTGCTGCATTACCTATAACACCACATTTATTGCTGCAGTACATATAAGAACACCCTTGTTGCTGCAGTACCAGTAAGAGCACCCTTATTGCTGCAGTTCCGGGAAGAATGCACTAATTGCTGCAGTACCTGTAAGAATACACTAATTGCTGCAGTACCTATAACACCACACTTATTGCTGCAGTACCTATAACAATACACATATTGCTGCAGTACCTATAACAATACTTGCTAATGTACCTACTAGAAGGAGGTTTCCAAATAGTCTGGTTTATTTCCAGGCTAACATAAGTTATGGCAAATAGATGAAGCTGGAATATTGTGTGGGGCCATCAAATACTATTTTCATACACATTTTAGTGATGAAAATTTCAAGCACATCCAATATACTGTGCCTACCAGGGATGAGCGAATCTTGAATACACTAAGGTTTGTCCGAACTCAAGCATGAGGCATTTGATTACCGGTGGCTGAAGCCCTAGGGAGTCCTGAAAAACATGGATACAGCCTTTGGCCTATGGCTGTATAAATGTTTCCAGAAAGCCTTAGGGCTGCATCACACTGTTTCAGACACCAGTAATCAAATGCTGCACCCTCAGGTTCAGATGAACCCAAAACTGTTTGAGGTTCGCTCATCTCTAAAACCTACTATAACTAATTTTTAGCCCTGGGCGACCACTGAAAATAAATAATTAGGGTGCAGATGGTGGGTACTGAGATTTTATTTTTTCTGACAACTTACAGAATGAGAGATATGTCGCTGGCTTGGTGCAATTCCCTTGGTGCACCAGGTCCTTCGCCCCTGTTTGCTGACATACTTGTATTGTCCTTGTACAGCAGTAGATCTGAATTAATGTTTTCTATATGCTTCTAAGCATGTGATCTAAATATGCTCTCTGTATGATGAATTAGCTATATATTATATAATCAAAACTGACATTCTTCACTTTCTGGAGTCAAACCAGCAGCTAAAAGCCTGATCACAGCGGTGGTCACAGCTGTCATTATGACTATTGCTTCTCAGCATTGTCAAAGTGAGGGCAGAGGTTGTTTGTGACGCTCCTTAGACTCTGCTAGCGCCTAGTCATTAATGTCAGGACAATCTTTCCTGAGTGGAAAGGAGTGGGTGGGCACATGCTGGAGCCACTTTGCTCAGCAGCAGTGGGCAGGAAAGGAACCCCCCCCCCCCCCCCCCCCCCCAAGAGGCCCAGTGCATTTATATGTAAAGTTTTATTTATTTTTTTTTAGTTATTTTTTTCTTTTATGGCCAGAAATCTTATCAAATTTAGGGCACAAGAATTGTCTCTTCAGAGAACTGACCGTCGCAATAATTTTGCTGCATCCTGTATATACTTCCAGAACAGGAATCTGGATCTATCATTCAGGGCATGTAGTGTATGCAGGTAATAACTTGTCAGTTCAGTGTAAATCCTACAGCTGAATATTGTAGGGAGACATGAACAATGGGGCCGATATAAAAAAATCAGACACTACTTGACAAGAATACTATTTAAAGCGTGGCCGTCTGTTGTTCAAAGCAGACAAGCCCATATGCATTGCCAGACAGGTCAGTACATCAATACTAGTAAAATACAGCATGCCTCATACACTCACATGCCCTAGATAGCCACGGAAATAATTTTTGTGCGAGTGTGAGTGTCAGACTTTATTGCCTTTCTTGGCGTCTCCAGATGTAACACGGAGGACCGTCTGGTTGGTATCAATATTATTGATTGTTATGTACTGTACATTGTTTTAACGGTGATAGTAATGACTGGTGGGAGACGGCAGACAGAGATCTTTCACAAATTAGTACACTGCTTTGTGTAGTAAGGAAATGAATTGCACTGTTATTGCCAGAAGAGCTCATTGATTAAACAAGATTAACATATCTAAATCCAAAGCCTAAGATTAACACAGGCTATATACATTTCTCTTAGGTGTCATGGAGCCCAACAAAGTGCATTTATTAGAAAAGTATTTTCTATAGAGAAAAAGCAATTGTATTTCGTTGCTAAATGGAGCAGACGATGTCACGAGGGACGCTCAGTTTTTTAGCCAATGTGTCTTCACACTCAAATCTTTGGTGCTTGTACCAATGATTTATATAAATGGCTTCACCTTTATAATAAGCGATATAATAATGTCTGCAGGCTGATTTAAAGTGACTCTGTACAAACAATCTGCCCCCCCCCTCCAACAATTTGTAGTTTAGGATAGCTGCTTTTAATCCAAGGTCTGTCCTGGGTCCGGTCAGCAGGTGATGCAGTTATTGTCCTAAAAAACAACTTGCAGGGGGCGGAGCTAGCCACTGATGTGACCGGACGTGTGCAGGCTGAGCTCCCGTCCCACACAGCTTCTTTATAGACCCCAGGCCTCACAAAATTAGCTGGGCTGATGAGAAAGAGGTCCAGGACGACCCCCAGACACCCCTCACCCGTTGGAGACACTTCCCGGACTCCCCGGACGCTGGACCGCTATTTTGGGAGCGGAGCCGTCACAGCCCCTGCCCGGGCCCGTACCTCCATAGCAACATCTCCTCCCGGACCGCACCGGAGTCCCCCTGCAGAGTCCAGGTCCCTCGGTCTCCCCCCGCGCGGGTCACGGAGCCCCCGGGAGCCGTGGGCGGCGGAGAACGAGACCCCCGCGGCCGCACTTCCGTCTGTGACGCAGCTTGAAGACGGCGCGGCGCCATCTTGGAAGGGAGAAGAAGGGAGGCAGCTGCAGCAGCCAGACGCTTTAACCCCTCCTGCTCCGGACATCTGTGAGTCTGAGCCCTTGGGCTCCCTCCCGGTCAGTGATCATACTCCCCTAACCCAGAGATACCCAGGAGAGGGTAGTGTGCAAGGGGGCAGTGACTGTATTAGTGGCTTTGAGGGGCCCCTACTCTACAAAATGGCATCTGTGACTAAGTCACAAAAGGGGGACAAATCTAAAACAGGGAAGGGAGTTCAGGGCTCCTCTGCGGCCAAATCCTCATCCCGGCATACCAAGGATCCTCCTGAGCAGGGTCAGTCCGCTACCTACCACACTGAGTCTGACTCAGATACCTCCATTACTAGTGCAACTTCCCAGCGCAGTCTCAGGAGGCTACTATCCCAGTTACCTACGAAGCAAGACCTCCAATCTCTGATCTCTGAGGTCAAAGAGACTTTCCGAACTGAACTTGCTGGGGTTAGGGAGGACCTGCAGAGTATTAATGCCAGGGTTGACTCACTGGAAACTGAACATGATGCCACACGTACTTATATAAGCTCATTACAGACTGCCATCTCCACTCAGAATGCTGCTATGGATGACATGCAGCGGCATATTGAGGATCTGGACAATAGGGGACGCCGTAATAACATCCGCATTAGGGGCCTTCCGGAGGCGACCCGTGACGACGACCTTATAGCTACATTGGAGGGCATGTTCAATATGCTGTTGGGTGAACCGACATCTCACAAGATCAAATTCGACAGAGCACACAGGGCCCTCAAACCTCGTCCCACTTCGGGTGCCCCTAGAGATGTTATATGCTGCTTGCATGATCATACAGTGAAAGAGGCTATTATGGCAAAAGCACGTGCTTCTCGAGATTTTGAGTTTGATGGGGTCCCTGTCCAGCTGTACCCAGATCTGTCCTGGATTACTTTGCAGAAAAGACGTCTCTTGCGACCGTTGCTTACGATACTGAGAGATCATGATGCCACATATAGATGGAACTTCCCATTTGCTCTCTCGGCTCGCAGGGATGGACGCTCAGCTGTCTTACGTAACCTCTCTGACCTCACCAAGTTTTGTGAGACTCTTGATCTTCCGGTCCCGAAAATCTCAGATTGGACACTGGCTGCCCCTCCACCGCCTCCACCTACGGTTTGGCAGTCGGTACATCATAAGAGGCGACGCCGAGGCTCTCCTGACTCCTCTCCGGGTGGTTCGCCGCAGCACATACCGGGATGACCGTGTGGATGTTGCATCTGAGTTTCGCTTTTCCTCCATGGATGTTCTACATGTGATGTGATTACTTTCCTGGTTCCTCTTTTTCAGTTTATTCTATGAGTGCCTGGGTCTTTTTCTGAGCTGAATGTTTTCATAGCTGTGTGGACGAGCTCTTTGCTCGATCATGTTACTGCTCATGTTTAGTTGGTTTCTCCTTTTTCCCCTCTGGGATAGACCCTCTCTAACCATAGGTCCACTAGGTTGGGCCCAACTGTGTGTAGTTTGGTTGGAGAGTAGTGGGTCTCCCCCTCCTGTCACTGGTTGGCAGGGGAATTGGTCAAGTGCCTTAAAACTATGTTTGTCATATGTGTTGTCTTTTGTTTTTCCCCCCCGGTCCTCTCTCCCCTCTTGTTTTTTCCTGCAGCTTCAGCCTGTTCTTGGGACGTTCCTGACACCGTGGGTTGTATCCCGGGAGACCTGCTATCCCTTCTCGAGATGGGTGAGTGGCTACATTGGAGTGTTCCCCACACCTCACTGCTCTTATGGTTAACTGTGTAACCCTCAATGTCAAGGGCCTCAATTCAAATTTAAAACGCCGACTGCTCCTGAGAGAGCTTCGGACCTTAAAGGCGGATATTGCCTTTTTGCAAGAGACGCACTTTGATTCTGACGCCACCTTCCATTTTGCCAGACATTCCTTTCCTACTGTCTACTCAGCTTCCAGGGGTAATAAAACAGCGGGAGTAGCTATCCTATTTGCGAGGGAGTGCCCGTTTCAGGCTCTCTCCTCCTGCTCGGACCCTGGAGGACGATTTGTATTGGTAGAGGGTACACTGAGAGGCACCCCAGTGGTTTTCTGCAACATCTATGCCCCCAATAAGGCCCAAATTCCTTTCCTCCGTAGAGTCCTCTCCCGCCTTGCAAAGTATCCCCCTTCCTCGAGAATCTTGGGAGGGGACTTTAATATCCCCTTCTCAGAGTCTTGTGACCGGCAGTCTGTTGTGGGTCGGCCATTCTCCTCTGATCAAGCCAGAGTGTCGGCAGAGTTTCGTAAGCTGATCCGATTACATAAATTATATGATCTGTGGAGAATTGACCACCCCACGGAAAAGTCTTTCACGTTCTATTCACATCCTCATAAATCTCACTCACGAATAGACTATTTTTTTGGCAATGTCCCAGCGGTTCGCCTCTTGCGGGCAGCCCGCATAGAACCTATCTCCTGGTCCGATCATGGTCCTGTTCTCATAGAACTAGCAGACTTTGCTACTCCTGTCAGGCACTGCCATTGGCGCCTGAATGAAAGTCTCATTAAAAACCAATCCACACGTGATTCTATCAAAGCATGTATCTCTGCCTACTTCCTTGAGAACGAGGGCTCCGTTTCTTCTAGCTCGCTACTATGGGAAGCGCATAAAGCAGTAGTGCGGGGCCATTGTATAGCCCTGGGATCTCGCCAGAAAAAAGATGCGCAGGCGGCCTTGTTACTAGCCAAACAAACTGTTAAAGATCTAGAGCGCTCACTAGCGGTGCGGCCCTCCTTGCGGACACTGAGTAGACTGGTGGAGGCTAGGGCTCGCCTGAAGGACTTGTCTTTAGCTAAGGTGGAACGTCTCCTCCTCTACTCTAGACAACGCTTCTACGAGAAGGGTAATAAGGCCCACACTCTTTTAGCCCGTATGCTCAATGACCGCTCTGCTGCTCGGTCCCCGCAGGTTATTAAGGACTGCCAGGGGAACCTTAAATACCACCCCAAGGACATCTCAGATGTCTTCCAGAAGTACTACGCTAAATTATATTCCCTTTCCTCAGCCTTACCCTCGGACCCGGTGGCGCGTAGCGAACGCATCAATACCTTTCTGGCGACATGTGCCCTGCCGACCTTATCCCCCAAGGCTGTGGAGGAGCTTAATGCGCCAATTACGGCTGAGGAGTTGTCGGAGGTGCTTAAAGAGTTGCCTTCGGGACGGTCCCCGGGCCCTGATGGTTTCACGTACTTATACTATAAAACCTTCTCTTCTGAGCTTTGCCCCAAACTTCTGTCTCTCTTTAACTCTTTCTTGCAGGGTAACTCTGTCCCCCCTACCATGCTACACTCTTATATTACCCTTATCCCTAAACCAGACAGGGACCCTCAGGAATGTGGCAATTATAGACCAATCGCTCTTTTGAACTCAGATCTTAAGATCTTTACCAAGATCTTGGCGACCCGTCTGGGCTACTGGCTCCCGTCGCTAGTGGACAAGGATCAGGTGGGTTTTGTGTTGGCTCGGCAGGGTGGGGACAACACCAGGAGAGCAATAGACGTTATTGATGCTGTCAACCAGCAGTCGGGGAGGGGCCTTTTATTGAGTTTAGACGCTGAAAAGGCCTTTGACAGGCTTGGCTGGCCCTTCCTGTTTGAGACGTTGAAACGCTTTGGTTTCATGGGCTCCTTCCTGACTGCTGTGCAGGGTCTTTACACCAAACCCACAGCGGCGCTCAAATTTCCCCACATGGTCTCTGGTTCCTTCCCCCTTTCGAATGGCACGAGACAGGGTTGTCCGCTTTCTCCGCTGCTTTTTGTTCTTTGTATAGAACCCTTGGCAGCAGCCATTCGGGAGAACCCGGACGTTAAAGGGGTGTCGATACGGGGAAAGGAGTCTAAAATAATGTTGTTCGCGGACGACGTTCTCCTCACCCTGTCGGAGCCAATCACTACTCTGCCGGTCCTTCACAATATACTAACCACATTTGGAACCCTGTCAGGGTATAAGGTCAATTCTTCTAAATCTGAGGCGATGTCTCTAAATCTCCCTTGCTCTGTAGTGACCCAACTGAAATCTAACTTTCCTTACCGCTGGACGAGGACGTCCCTTAAATATCTGGGTATCCGTCTTACCCCCACCTACGCTGCTTTATACTCAGCTAATTATCCTGGACTGTTTCGGGACATTAAGGCTTTGCTGGCCAAGTGGTCTTCCCACTATATTTCCCTCCTGGGTCGTATTGCCTCAGTTAAAATGACCATTCTGCCAAAGCTTCTCTACCATTTTGAGACTTTGCCAGTGCGTATACCCATGCATGAGCTCAAGGCCATACAGACAGCCGTGTTCAAATTTATATGGCAGTCTGGTAGGCATCGAATTCCAAGGTCTGTCATGATGAGCGGTAGGACCCAGGGGGGATTGGCAGTCCCGAATATTCTAAATTATTATTGGGCGACGCACTTGCGGCAAATAGTAGCGTGGTCTAAGTACCATGCATATAAGAAATGGGTGGAGGTGGAGCGGATATGGTTTGCACCCTTTCATCCTAATTCTTTCCTTTGGCACTCGTCTCCTCCTTCTTATTCCCATCTTTCTCTATTGGGACCTATGCGCTTCAGCCTTTCAATCTGGTCAACGTGTTCTTCTAAATTTGGGTTGTTCTCTCAGATCTCTCCCCTCAATTCCTTTCTGTTATACCCGGATTTCCCTCCTGGCTTGGACTCCTCCACAGTGAGGACGTGGTCTTCCAGGAACCTCTTTCAGTTTGCGGACATAGTGGACCCCCTGTCCCGTACATTGCTTCCCTTCGAGAAGTTGGTGGAGAGGCGTGACCTGGCCCCTACTGAACGCTTTTCTTATATGAAAATCCGTCATTTTATGCTGGTGCGTTTGGGGTCGCTCACAGTCTCTAAACCAACTGCCTTTGAGCAACTAGTGCGTATGGGAACATCCACTACTGGGCTAATCTCGGCTCTATACAATATCCTCAACTCCCCGATAGGTGAAACTCCTACCCGACATAAGTACATGGATAGGTGGGAGGAAATACTGGGAAGGAACCTTTCTCCTGAATGCTGGGAGATAATCTGGGATAGGGCTGCCACGTCATCAATATGCACAACTTATAAAGAAGCTAACTACAAAGTTATGATGATGTGGTACCATACCCCAGAGCTTCTCCATAAGCTGAACAACTCTATCTCCCCGCTCTGTTGGCGATGTCTGGGTGCGGTGGGATCCCTATTCCATATTTTCTGGTCCTGCCCCCTCATTACAGGTTTCTGGTCTGAGGTCTGCGGACTAGCCACCAGGGTCTTCGGGAAAAGTGTTTCCCCTGACCCGGTTCTCTGTCTCCTCAGCCTACCCCCTAAAACCTTCGGGAAAAAAGCCTCTAAACTACTTTTGGTCATGTTGACTGCGGCCAAGTCGCTAATAGCTAGGTCCTGGAAGCAAACTACCCCCCCGTCCCTCAACTGTTTAGTGGTCAGAATCAAAGAGCTGCGCTCTCTTGAGCGCTGGACGGCCTCCTTAAACAATACTTTGGATGCCTTTGACCTAATTTGGTCCCCGTGGGATAATCACACTCTCCCTACGTCCCTTTGAACTTGCTGGCTTTGCTTCTCCTGGCTGTACTCCCTTATACCTTCCCCTCCCCCCCCCCAACCCTCCCCATGTCTTCTCTTTCTTTGCCCTTATGTTACTCCACTAGAACTTTTTGTCTGCGTCTTTTGTGTCTTGGAGGCTTACTGTTATGCCTCTCTTGGTTAGGTCTCTGCACCACTTGGTTTTCATAACTGTAGTCATATGGAATTTTGCCTATTATGTTTTTTGACGGAGACTTGATTTTGTATTATCTGACCGATCCTTTCTTTACTGCCTGTGTATTGTTTGTACTGTTAAAAAACCGAAAACTTTCAATAAAAATACATTTATTATAAAAAAAAAAAAAAAAACAACTTGCAGCCCTGTGTCAAATGGCGTATAGTGTTTGTACCCTAGACCCGCACCTTCTCTCCGTCCCTCCTCCCCACCCTCTTTACCATTAGAAATGCCCTAGGCAGGATTTCTCCTATTCATCACTTGTCTGAACACTGCACATGGGCCTTAACTATCCAGCACATGTGCAATGTTTAGATAAAGTGATGAATAGAAAAAAATCCTGCCTGTGGCCGTTCCTAAAGATAAGGCAGGCGGGGAGAAGGGACAGAGGGGCATTGCAGACCTAAGGCACAGACACTCTAGGCCACGCAAATTTGACACAGGGCTGCAAGTTTAAAAGTTGTCTTTTAGGACAAAAACTGCATTACCGGCTGAACGGAACCAGGACAGATCTTGGATTAAAAGCAGCTATCCAATGGTACAAGCGGTTTAGGGGGACAGATTGTGGGTACAGAGTCGCTTTAAAGGAGTTCACCTATCTCATTTAAAATAATACTTTCCAGCAGGCTATATATATATATATATATATATATATATTACACTCACCGGCCACTTTATTAGGTACACCTGTCCCAACTGCACGTTACCACTTAATTACTAATCAGCCAATCACATGGCGGCAACTCAGTGCATTTAGGCATGTAGACATGGTCAAGACAATCTCCTGCAGTTCAAACCGAGCATCAGTATGGGGAAGAAAGGTGATTTGAGTGCCTTTGAACATGGCATGGTTGTTGGTGCCAGAAGGGCTGGTCTGAGTATTTCAGAAACTGCTGATCTACTGGGATTTTCATGCACAATTATCTCTAGCGTTTACAGAGAATGGTCCGAAAAAGAAAAAACATCCAGTGAGCGGCAGTTCTGTGGGCAGAAATGCGTTGTTGATGCCAGAGGTCAGAGGAGAATGGGCAGACTGGTTCGAGCTGATAGAAAGGCAACAGTGACTCAAATAGCCAACCGTTACAACCAAGGTAGGCAGAAGAGCATCTCTGAACGCACAGTACATCGAACTTTGAGGCAGATGGGCTACAGCAGCAGAAGACCACCAGTTACTAGCATGGCGTACCTAATAAAGTGGCCGGTGAGATTATATATATATATATATATATATATATATAGAGAGAGAGAGAGAGAGAGAGAGAGAGAGCCTTTAGGATTTGGAATCAGCCATCCCCTAAAACATGGCTACAATAGATATTATTTATAATAGATTTCTATTGTAAAGTGTGTGGATCTCTTCTGATGTGGATATATCAACACTGACTGGTTACAGGACGGAGGCAGAACTAGACTTCATCAATTGCAGTCACCTTTCCCAGGTCCTCACAGTAGCTTGCAGTACTCAGATACCCTCAGAACTTACAGCAGAGCAGAATTATGTAAAAATGATGCAGTCACAAGAATATATGAAGCGGGTAGAAAATAAAAAGAATAAGACGACAAGGGAGCTCAAATAAACAATGGGAACTGCAGTCAAGATTTAGAGCCACAATTGCATAGGTAGACTCAGAACATTAGTTTCCAGATGCTATAACAGTATTTCTCTAAAAAATAAGGGTGGGATGCTTGTTTCTCATTCTTAAGTATATGTAAGTGAACCCCACCACTTACTAATCTTCATGCAAATGATGGGTTTCTTAATTATTAAATGAAAGCCAAAGGGCCATGCAAAACTGGCAAGGAAAGCTTTAATGGAGCAGGACACATATGGATTACAAGTAGAACAAGGAAAGAACATTGCCATTCCTTAAACATTTCCAGCAACTGCAAATCCTGCCTTTTTTGAGATATAGGACATCTCCTATATTTCAGGAAAGCCAAACAGAAATGCATTGATGTGCCTTTAAATCTATTACAGGGTAAAGCACAGCATACACAGAGTAACATGTATGAGGATTACAGGTGTAAATACAGTATTTCGAGCATTGGTCCTGTGAATTCTAATACATGAAGAGAAGGGAAGAGAGCGAGCTTCTTTTAATAACATGCGTCAGGGTTTAGTTCCAGGTCAGTGGCTCTGACATCAGATGTTCACTTTATGTATAAAGATGAAGACAGAAGGACTCAGGGACAGAGACGCTGCATAAATCCTAAGGGACAGACCTTTAAAAGAATGCATTGTTCAGGGGCAGTGAAGTCCACAAGAATCCCTGCAGGAAGCTGCAGATTGCCAGGGCCTCCATTTTACATTTATAATAGAAGTGCTTGAAGGTGCACATGAAACCTACATCATCTCAGCCAGCTTTCTCTCTCTCGGCTGCAGGCTGAATCAGCTTATCATTTGTGTTACTAGCGGATAGTTAAACCATAATCAACTATATATCAGGCAAAGACTCCTCATTGGGATAACATCATATTTGCTGCACCCTCATCATTAACACAAAGCTCTTCAGTAGTGTGAAACTTGGAGGGAATTTAGATGGAATTGAACTAAACCTCTCAGACCGCAGGGTAGGAATGGGGCCAGGAATCCACAATTCACCGTGGCAGCTTTGACCTGACACCAGAACAGACTGTTACAACACAACTAATCAGAAGGCAAAGAAGTAGACTTCACCTACAGTAGTTGCTTTTTCTGGGTCCTAAATGTGGCTCAAAATTTCTGACAGGCTCCCTTTAAGTGGTTTCCTGCTGAAGCTAAGTTAACTCATTAAAGGGGAACTCCACATAAGTAAAATTTGTTTTCTATTAAAAGTTATATAGATGTGTCTATATAATGTATTACCGTATCTGTACAGTTCTGCCACACTGGTAGCTGATAAAAATCCAGGAAGTGAAGAAAAATGGCCTCTGTGCCAATTCACATTGTCTCCTGCTCCCACTGCTCTCCCACCTTAGGAGACAAAGATTACATGCCTCTCTCTTACATTGTGTGTGTTTGCTGAGGACAGGCTGATGATGCAGACAGGGGGCAGGGTGTGATGTCACAGGAGGCTTGGCTGGATCCACCAATCCCCTCAGTGATTCACCATCTCTGACCCTCCAGAAGCAGGTGCAGCAACTTCTCTGGCACTGTGGTGAACAGCTGAGGGAAAGCATTGCATTCTGGAACCAGTACTGCATTCTGGGAACTGCTCAACCAGGAAGTACAGAAACACAACACAGAACAACCCCCCCCACCCCCAAAACTGGGATAGATAGGTTAGTAATGCGTTATGCTTCTGCAGAAGTTTAATGTTTTTTAATCTCTACCTGGAGTTCCCCTTTAACTAAGTGCCTGACATGTTTATAGGACTATAATGGGCATTTATCATTTGCGCAATATTTTTTGCACATGCGCACTTTTCATCATGTACCGTGCAAAAATCTTGCGTCCATGCACAAAATTTATTAGAAGCTCGGGCCTTAATAAATCTTCCGCAATTTTTGCGTTTTTTTTTTTATTGGGGGGGGGAGATAAAAACAAATCACACATTGTAAAGCTGATTAAAAAAGTAGCCAACCAAAACTAAGCCCCATCCAAGCAAAAAAATTTGCACAGCTGTCACAAACTGCTCAGTAATAGCGCAAAAGCCTTTATAATTGTTGCTGAAAATGTTTATGTTGTGCGCAAAAACACTAAATTAGGCAAAATAATGGCGCAAAGCCGATGATAAATGTGCCCCTATATATACACTCACCGGCCACTTTATTAGGTACACCATACTAGTAATGGGTTGGACGCCCTTTTGCCTTCAGAACTGCCTCAATTCTTCGTCTCATAGATGCAACAAGGTGCTGGAAGCATTCCTCAGAGATTTTGGTCCATATTGACATGATGGCATCACACAGTTGCCGCAGATTTGTCGGCTGCACATCCATGATGCGAATCTCTCGTTCCACCACATCCCAAAGATGCTCTATTGGATTGAGATCTGGTGACTGTGGAGGCCATTTGAGTACAGTGAACTCATTGTCATGTTCAAGCAGAAATCGAGACTCATCAGACCAGGCAACGTTTTTCCAATCTTCTACTGTCTAATTTCGATGAGCTTGTGCAAATTGTAGCCTCAGTTTCCTGTTCTTAGCTAAAAGGAGTGGCACCCGGTGTGGTCTTCTGCTGCTGTAGCCCATCTGCCTCAAGTTCGACGTACTGTGCGTTCAGAGATGCTCTTCTGCCTACCTTGGTTGTAACGGTTGGCTATTTCAGTCACTGTTGCCTTTATCAGCTCGAACCAGTCTGCCCATTCTCCTCTGACCTCTGGCATCAACAAGGCATTTCCGCCCACAGAACTGCCGCTCACTGGATGTTTTTTCTTTTTCGGACCATTCTCTGTAAACCCTAGAGATGGTTGTGTGTGAAAATCCCAGTAGATCAGCCATTTCTGAAATACTCAGACCAGCCCTTCTGGCACCAACAACCATGCCACGTTCAAAGGCACTCAAATCACCTTTCTTCCCCATACTGATGCTCGGTTTGAACTGCAGGAGATTGTCTTGACCATGTCTACATGCCTAAATGCACTGAGTTGCCACCATGTGATTGGCTGATTAGAAATTAAGTGGTAACGTGCAGTTGGACAGGTGTACCTAATAAAGTGGCCGGTGAGTGTACACTAAACGCAAATTTACCTTCTGTTCTTTACATGTGGATTATGCGCTGACAAAGTATGCATCACAGCCTCCCACTGGAAGTATACATTTTCCGAGTTATACCTCAGAGGGAGACAAGACCTTGAAAAACAATACATGCCACTACGGTTAACGCAAAGCTTTTATAGAAGTGATTTTTTTCACCCATATAATTTACCATTTTAAGTTGATAATACCTTTTGAAATGTGACAATAGAACACATCCAGCTACCTAATGAACTATGTTAAATAATATGTCAAAACTCAAACATTAACACAGGAAAATGAACCTATGAATTATTTTTTATTAAATATTGATGATATCATTTGCAGGTTTCACTATACATTGAATTTCATCACCTCATGGCCAGGTAGAAGATTTCAGCCTTGATAATATTGTATCCAATATAATCTCTCAAGAGCGTACAGCATGCCTTGCAGTGTGTTTATGGCACAATTCCATCTTCCACCATTGTATTCACTGAGCACTGATGGAAGTACAGGGTCATATTATACCCACATCACTATTTCCTAATGGGTTGGTATGGTTTCATTTCCTTAGTGCACCACGTGTTAATCATGCTGATGTGAAATCCATAGAAGAGGCCACTGAGAACTGTCTGCTCCTGAAATAAATGTTAACAACAGTACATCCATTGTTTCTGACAATACATCTGTTATAGCAGGGAAGCACAGAGGTGTAAGGGAAATCTATGGCGTTAGATGTGCTTCACCTCACATCAAAATGTCTGCTGACATATTCATGGTCAGTGTCAGTGTTATAAAGAAGGAAAATGGTTCTGATAACTCTAAATTTTTGGTTTAAATTTCCTATTTTGCTGAAAATATGCAGTGGTTACGTGATCTAGACTAGAACACTGGGCTGTCCAAGCATGCCAACTCTTGGCACACACTCTGCTGGTGCACTTCTAAAGATATGTTAAATCTATAGGCCAGATGAATACCCGTCGAATGTGGCAAGCAGTGCCAAGTAAGGTGTGACTTTGCACCGCCCCCAGATTGACATGTAACCAGACAGACTCCCTGCCGCAGAAATAAAAATAGCATCGGGAGAAAGGCTGACCCGTGCCATGAGGACCTCTGCAACACAGTAACGGAGGTTTGGGGTCGCCTACATAATGGTACAGAGTTGCTTTAACCTTGCACTGCCGTCGTTGAATGCCACACATAGGTATCCATGATATCCCGCACAGATAAAATGAATGTATAAAAATGGCATCTCCTAAACAGTTCTAATAATCATCTGGACTCTAACATGAATGGTGATGTCTGTTATTTAACCATCAGGATACTTGCAATCCGTTAACACAACAACAATTGGTATTACTAAAGCTAAAGCTTTTCATCAAATTAAAAGTAACTTGCAGTACATATCATAGGTAATCAACTGGTAGACCCCCTTGTGAATCCAGACTATAAATTCTGGTGCTCCAACATCGTTCAGATCCTACTGACGCTCATGTGGCCTCTCCTCTGGCCGTCTCGAATCTACAGAGGCGGGAGCTCACTATCCTTTCTCATGGAGATGCACAGGAGACAGTGTTTTACTGTTCTTCAAAAGTGTTGTAGATTTAAGAAAATGAAAAGTGGTCATATGGGCTTCAGGGGATCTAGCCCTGGGAAAATGATCAGCCTGGGTGAGTATACGCACAAGCCTGCTGTCGGAGTCACAAAAAAAAAAAAACGGATTGCTTCTTTAAAGCAAATGTACCACTAGTACATCTTTTTTTTGTTTCTTCCATGAATGGCGCCTATGCCACTGTCCTTTTTTAAACCGCTGCCTGGTTCCCGCACACGACGTCTATTACGCATGTATTACCGAGCATCGGCCCAGTATGTAGCACTGGAGGCGGGATGACCGCACCCCAGTGTGATGATCTGAACTCCCCTTTGTGACGGGGCTCCTTTAAAATTAATGGAGCCACGTCACAGAGGAGAGATCGTCACACTGGGGCTGGCCGGTCCGCCTCCAGTGCTTCCTGCCTGGCCGGTGCTCGGTATTAGACCGGCGCCATGTAGGGGAATCAGAGGGCAGTTCGAAAAAAGGACCACAGCACCAGCATCCCTGCACCAGCCCCATTCATGGAAAAATGAAAAAAGCAATGTACTAGTGATACATTCACCTTAATGAAGTTAGAGGTCTTGGGTGGTCTTAATATTTTTAGGGGTCTGATTTTATTTTATAGCTCTGGTCTGGTGTCTGAATTAATTTTAGGACCTGGTCTGAGGTCTGAATTTATTTTAGGGGGAGGTCTTATGTTCCAGAGTATGAATTTATTTAAAAGAGAACTGTGAGTGGGAGGACTCTTTTCACTATGGACATCCACTTACCTCTCCGGTTCCAACGCTGGGTTCTGCATCGCGCTGCTCTGGTCTCTGGCCGCTTCCTGGTCTATGATGTGGCTTGAGACGTGACGTTTAAAGCCTGCTCAGCCATTCAGCAGCTTCAGCAGTCATGCCACATCATAGACCAGGAAGCTGCCGGGGACCAGAGACCAAAGCAACACGATGTGGTACCCAACGCTGGGGTAAGTGGACATTGTTGCTTTTGTCCATCCCCTCCCCGGCCATAGTAAAAAAATAAATAAAAAAAAAGCCCTCACGCCCAGAGTACCCTTTTAAAGAGACTAAAAGGGGTCTGAATGAGAAAAGATCTGAATATGTTTCTGGGAAGTCAATTCCAGGCCCTGGTCTGGGGGTCTGAATTTATTTTAGGGGTCTGGTGAGTTTATTAATTGATAGTTGAGGTCTGGTTTGGCTTTCCAAATAACAACTTATAATTCTTCCTGTAAACAGTTACCAAACTTCACAAAATGTTACCAAAATGACATCTTTACTGTTTAGTCCTGACCTTTACTCAACAAAAACCCAGAAAAATTGGTTCTGTGCTGAAACCCTTTACGTACAACTCATCTACAGTGGTTTCCAAATCTGTAAATACTCTGATTCAAACAATAGAGGATGGCGTTGTAATTGGCATGACTATGTCCCACAGCATGAAGATACAATGTCTTTGTAAGCAGACATTTAATTATTATATATCAAACGCTAACTCCACACATACGCCCCTTGTTGTAGCCATGGAAGCCAGCAAGCACACCTCCATCGCTATTATTGCTGGCCTGTCTTCTGAATATGGTGTTTTATTGTAAATAGGACAATATTACTGTTGTTGTGTTGCATGGATCTTTTTACACCACACTTTGCAGTGTACACCTGATTTTTCTATATACATTTAAATGATCCACCCAAAGTCCCCAAGTAAAAAAAGAAACTATTTAGCCCTCTGTCTAGTGAATGGGGATATATATCCCTTTGTATATCCATTTGTCGTATGCGTCGAAGCTTTACTGACCTATATGGAAAACAGTGCATCGAAATACAAAGTAAAAACAGCTGTTTAAAGTGTGCGCTATTATGTAGTAAGCTAGATAAAAGACACATGTCCCTCAAGTTCAACCACGACTATAGCGGAGCTTTTAATTTTCACAATCACTTGCCATAGTCGTGGACCTGTGGATGGCATCGCAATCCAGTCTTCCTTTTGTTTTGATACTGTTAATATATATATTCGCTTACTGCCAAATAAAACGCACATCCAGTGAATTATTATTACACTATTTGTCAGAGTGGTTTTAAATCAAGTAAACAAGTTTCTATGTGAAGCACTCTGAAGCTGGGGAAGAGAAGACGTGTTTGCCTGGAAGTGCAGACAATTCTGATGCTATAATTTACAGCTGGTGTAAAACAGGGAGAGATTGGGGCTATGATGTAGCTGAGTACATAGGTGTTTGTGCTTGTTTCCTTCGTTGACAGTCAAGGCTTCATCTTTCACGTCTCGGTAACAGATATAGACATGTGAAAAGCTACATCCTTTCATATCTCCTTTGCCATTATGATGTGTTTTATAGTAAGAGACAATGTGATGTGCATAGTAACAGCATAGACAATTTAAACTACTATCACAATGGAAAAGCGACAATGTGATTTGACACTTAACACAGTATAACATTTTAACAGGATATCATTACTGGGAGCTGTGTCAAAATTTACTTTCCACTCTTTGCGTCTTGGTTCCACCAGAGATTAGGTTATAATTGACTATTTATATACACACAGTTGTTAATGTTCCCCCTAATAATGTAATGTCCCCGGTCACTGCAGATCACTAAGCTCACGCTCTCCTCTCTGTTCACCGTCTTAAAGGGCCAGCATGCACTACGCGAACTCAGCTCAGTCTTTGGCTATGGGGAAGCTTTCAGATTAATTGTAGGATTTTTGAAAAAACCACCCCAGCTCTGACCTGATAATGTTTTTACATAATGTCAGATTTATCAGCAGGTGAAACCTGAGATTTTAGGGCGTGAATCTAGCGCATGTGATAGAGATTTCCATTATGAAAATTTTTTTCAGCCATGGTTTAAGACTTTAGGCCCAGTTCACACTGAGCAAAAACGGCAGAATTCTGGGGCGGAACTGTCCACCGCGGAATCCCACTGTGCTCAGTGTCCTGCAGTGAGTGAATGGGAGGGCATGTGCGCGTCCGCTCCCGCCGCTCTCCGCTCAAAGAAATTACATGTCCATTCTTTGAGCAGAGAGAGGAGGAAGCCGTTTTTGCTCAGTGTGAACAGGGCCTTAAAGTGGAAGTTCCAATAAAATTTTAAGTGGGAGGGTGGAGAGAAAATAATCAAGTAACTTTACCCCTCCTTGTGCCTCCGTTGCACCACTCCGGGTCCCGATGCCGCCGGCTATCATATACAGCTGTAAATCGGGTACGTCAGTGTACAGTGGGTGTCCCACCCCAGTCACTGATTGGCTGAGCGGGCAATCACTCAGCCAAGCATGTGACGTTGCAGCTAGGAGATCTAATGGTCAATGGAACCGGGAGCAGTGCTATGGGGCAGAGGATAAACAAGTTATTATTTACTTTTTTCCTGCACCCCCCCCCCCCCCCACCTTCCCGCCTGCCTGTATTTTTGCACTTTCCCTTTAACTGCAAGAATATATGTACAATTTACTATTGACTTGATGTTTTCTATATGGTGGTGAGGATGAATTATTGTGTTTCCAGTTAAAAGTGGTGACCCAAGCAGAAACCTGCGTTAGAAACTGTGTGTATAAACAGTTATATCCAGGGAGAGGTTCCATGGAAGAGAAATCCGGACTGTTAGGCACTTTTCTGAGTATCAGAGATTCCAGGTATACAACACTCGGACCAGAGAATGAAAGCATTTTTTATTTTTTTTAAACATGGACAATGTGTTTTGGGGGACAATCCTCCCTTCATCAGGTCCTTTGAATAAACCTGACGCTCTCAAATGTGTTGTTCATGTTTCAATAAAGTAGACATTTTTAAAGGGAACCAATCAGAATTGCGCTCCCCAAGGCTATCAGACGCGCCTGCAACAGTAGCTTTACATCAGGAAAAAGTTTTATTCCGGCATGAGGCACGGAGAGGGGTGGCAACTAGTAATCTGAGTCACGGCTCTCTGCTTCTCAGCGTCTCTCTGCCTGTCACTTATCAGGCAAAGAGCCATAACTAGTCACAGGCGGCTCCCTACCCCCCTACCCAGATATCTAGTTGCCTCGTGCCGGAATAAAACACCCTTTTCCCTGAAGTAAAGCTACCGCTACAGACATAGCTAGTATGCTCCATGAGTTGCACAGTAGATCTATACTGTGCAGCTGGGAACCATATCAGCACAATCATGCTGAATGGTTCCCTTTAATTTTCCTCCTCTGGTCCAGGTTCATTGTATCCCGCGATCTCTAATACTTAGGGAAGGGAGCGCCTAACAGTGAAGAAAGGGACTTCCATGGATTCTATGGGGAAAAAAATTAGTTTGAAGGCTAAAAAAGTCAGTACATAGAAAACTACTGACCCAAACAGAAGAAAAGAAAATAACAAATATTCTGGTATTTTGTATGACAACTGGGCAACAATTTAATATTTTTCATTTTAAAAAAAAGTAAAACGTTTAGGGAGTATTCACATGATGCACACTGCGTGTGTGTGTTTGTGTGTGTGTGTGTGTGTATACTGCAGCACACCTTCATTCCATTATTCCATCCAAAGAGGTGACAGCTATGTTTCAGCTTTCACGCAGAGGCGTTACTATGCAGTTATATATATATATATATATATATATATATATATATATATATATATATATATATATATATATATACACTTAAAATAAAGCAATGCTTGGTTAAAGAAGCTTTTTAATCAAGGCTACTGATTCATGGCAAAGCTTTCATTTATTTTCTCTTCTCCTTGTAGCAAAGAACCTTCTAGGAAAGATGCTGTAGGCAAAGGAGGAGGGAAGAGTATAAGTGGTATGAGAGAGCTTTCAGGCCATGTAAGTATTTTCTTGATGTCGAAATATATTAGGTACATTAAACAAGCCCTCTGGAACAAGCAAAATATGGCACATAAAGCAAAAACGTGGGGAAACCTGAAAGTTTTGCCGCCCGGTGTTTATTTATTACTTTGTGGGGATATTTTTTGGAGCTGTAAACGCGATTCGGATCTGTTCTCAAGGAAGTATATTATTATCCTCTGTATCATTTAGAACACTGCCAGCCTGCCGCAGTAGTATACACAAATGAGACTACACACTCACACCGCGCCAGACAAGCCGCCATCCATCTCTTCTCTGCAGACCATCCATTTCAAACCAAATGAGTGAGCTGTAAGGAACATATGCAGCTAGCAAGACAATATTCTCAATTGCTCAGAATATGTTTTATGGCTTTTACGCTTTTCATCATTTATTATTGTGAAGAGATCCCAAAGGAGGAATTTGGAATTAAAGATGAAATTATTTACTCATTAAGCAAAGCATCAACAAAGAAAATTAAAGCGCTGCCTAGATCTTCTAAAAACCACCTTTACATTACAAAGAAACATATAAACTTTTGATGGGTAATATAGGGATTCCCAGTATTCCTTTGAAGCCATGCTACTTCATTTAAACACTGGAAATGGGCTGTAATGTTCGTGTATAGGAATATAGTTTGTAAGGCTAAAACAGATACATATTCTTCAGCCTGTTCTTCGTCAATGTTAATCCAGAGGCAAATTCTCCTCAATTTAGGAACAGGGCCATACTTACCATTAGGCACCCGTGGTCCGGTGCCGGGGGCAGCACTAGGGAGCAGGGAGAAGGAAAAAGGCTTTTAAAAAAATATTTTTAGTCTCCCACCTTCTGTTCAGACTTGCCAGTAAATCTGGTGTTTTTCGAGGGGAGGGAGGGGGGTATGGTGGTATTGGTTAGGTCTGGTCTGGTAGGGCAGTTTTTTACAGTCACATTATTGAGGTATTGATTAGGTCTGGTATAGCGGTGTTATCCAGTCACAGTATGGTGGTATTGGTCAGGTCTGGTATAGTGGTGTTTTTCAGTCACAGTATGGTGGTATTGGTCAGGTCTGGTGTGGCGGTGTTATCCAGTCACAGCATGGCAGTATTGGTCAGGTCTGGTATGGCGGTGTTATCCAGTCACAGTATGGGGGTATTGGTCAGGTCTGGTGTGGGGGTGTTAAATGTGATGCCTGGAGCTATTACCTACCAATCCTGTAGTCAGAATTCCTTCAAAAACTAGAAAATCATCATGCTAATTGGGGAGTGAAGATGTGGCGACAGGTACAAGACAAGGGGCGACCTACAAGAAAGAACTTCCACTCACCTGTTTGCAGGGCATATTCTACTGCTGGTATTTCCTATCCATGTTCATATATACCACAAGGTAGTTTACACCCTTGGCCTATGATAAAGTCACAGCCCACTGCAAGAAGGTGCAAAGATTTCATTGAGACAGGAGATGTAAATCAGCCTGTGACCTATGATACTATGTGGTAGGGCAGGAAACCCATGGCTCCGTGCTTCACCCTAGCTTTCAACTGTATCTGTGTCCTAAGGTTAAAAGTAGCAATGTCCAATGTGTGTGCTCTATACAGCCCAGACCACCCAAAAGCCCTGTACCTGCGGCCCCCACAGTACTGCACTTTTTCCCAGAAACATAAAATGGAGAATTTACTTTATCCCTCTGCATTTTATTTATCTGTGTGAATATAGTACAGAAAATATGATAAATAAATTCACTATCTTCTCATTACAAGCTATGATTCCTCCTTCATTGCTTTTTAAAGGGCCACCAATGTAACGTTTAACCTTTTTTATTTATATAATTAAAAAACATTATAGGGTAAGTTTCTCTTTGGCAATGAGTCTCTCTTTAGCTTGGCTCTTTATCCCTTTTTTTATTATATAATTAATTTTTTTCCTTGAAACTCTTTAGTGCATCTTCACAGCCCTCCTGTTCAGCAGTATAAATGCTTTCGTTTTGTTCTTTATTGCCCCCTTTATATTTTATTTATCCACATTGGCTTCTCCTGTTCCTAACCCAGGTATTCCGACACAATATGTACTTTAACAGTGAAATTTTAATTGTCCATGTGACTTCGAAAAAATTGACATGTCAAGAGGTTTGATCGTTCAAGATTTAAGTTCCAACCCTGACTGATTTATAATTATAATGGAACATCTGCATGATGTGTAAAAAAGTTTTTCTAAATGGCAGGGACACTTTAAAGTGGTTTTAAAACAATCCTATAAAGTATCTGTATCCTAGTTTAGGGGCGTCTCTACACTGTTAGAGCTTTGCATTCCTAAAGTTCAGTGTATCAAAAGATAAATCTATTATATTATATTATCATACCTCCCAACTTTTGGAAAGAGCAAAGAGGGACATGTGCGCCGCGGTCCCCATAGCCACGCCCCATAGCGACCCTCCATAGCCACGCCCCCATAGCGGCCCTCCATAGCCATGCCCCCATTGTGACCCTCCATAGCCACTCCCCTACAGTCACCATATCCTGCTGACTGAATAGTACCCTATACAGTATCCAATCCCCCCGAAAATGCCCTATATAGTATCCAATCCCCCATTATAGTGCCACACAAAGTATCCAATCCCCCATATAGTGCCACACATAGTATCCCATCCCCCATTATAGTGCCACACATAGTATCCCATCCCCCATATAGTGCCCCACAAAGTATTCAATCCCCCATATAGTGCCCCACATAGTAGTCAATCCCCATATAGTGCCCCACATAGTATCCAATCCCCCATATAGTGCCACACATAGTATCCAATCCCTCATATAGTGCCACACATAGTATCCCATCCCCCATTATAGTGCCCCACATAGTATTCAATCCGCCATATAGTGCCCCACATAGTAGCCAATCCCCATATAGTGCCCCACATAGTAGCCAATCCCCATATAGTGCCCCACATAGTATCCAATGCTCCATATAGTGCCCCACATAGTATCCAATCCCCCATATAGTGCCCCACATAGTAGCCAATCCCCATATAGTGCCCAACATAGTAGCCAATCCCCATATAGTGCCCACATAGTAGCTAATCCCCGCATATAGTGCCCCACATAGTATCCAATGATCCATATAGTGCCCCACATAGTATCCAATGCCCCATATAATGCGCTACATAGTAGCCAATGCCCCCATATAGTGCCCCACATAGTAGCCAATGCCCCCATATAGTGCTCCACATAGTAGCCAATCCCCATATAGTGCCCCACACAGTAGCCTATGCCCCCATATAGTGTCCTACATAGTAGCCAATGCCCCCATATAGTGCCCTACATAGTAGCCTATGCCCCCATATAGTGCCCCACATAGTAGCCAATCCCCATATAGTGCCCCACATAGTAGCCAATGTCCCCATATAGTGCCCCACAGCCCCACATAGTAGCCAATGCCCCCATATAGTGCCCACATAGTAGCCAATCCCCATATAGTGCCTCACATAGTAGCCAATGCCCCCATATAGTGCCCCACATAGTAGCCAATCCCCCATATAGTGCCCACACAGTAGCCAATCCCCCATATAGTGTCCCACATAGTAGCCTATGCCCCCATATAGTGCCCCACATAGTAGCCAATGCCCCCATATAGTGCCCCACATAGTAGCCAATGCCCCCATATAGTGCCCCACATATCCAATCCCCCATATAGTGCCCCACATATTATCCAATCCCCCATATAGTGCCCCACATATTATCCAATCCCCCATATAGTGTCCCACATAGTATCCAATCCCCCATATAGTGCCCCACATAGTAGCCTATGCCCCCATATATGCCCCACATAGTAGCCAATCCCCCATATAGTGCCCCACATAGTAGCCAATCCCCCCATATATGCCCCACATAGTATCCAATGCCCCCATATATGCCCCACATAGTAGCCAATCCCCCATATATGCCCCACATAGTAGCCAATGCCCCCAAATAGTGCCCCACATAGTAGCCAATGCCCCCATATATGCCCCATATAGTAGCCAATCCCCCCATATATGCCCCACATAGTAGCCAATGCCCCCATATAGTGCCCCACATAGTAGCCAATGCTCCCATATAGTGCCCCACATAGTAGCCAACCCCCCATATAGCGCCCCACATAGTAGCCAATCCCCCATTAGTGTGGCCCAACTAAAAAAACAATAAACCAGTAACTCACCTGTCCGCCGGTCCCAGCAGCTCCTCTCCCGGCAGAGCGCGCACTCCCGTCATCCTCCGGGGCGGGCAGCGGGGTATACAGACACTGACTGTACCGGAAGTGACCTGCAGCCTCTATATGAATCACTTCCGGTACAGTCAGTGTCTCTGTACCCCGCTGCCCGCCCCGGAGGATGACGGGAGTGCGCGCTCTGCCGGGAGAGGAGCTGCTGGGACCGGCGGACAGGTGAGTTACTGGTTTATTGTTTTTTCGGTGGGGCCACATATAATGCGGGACACGGGGGGCCGTTCCGGGACCGCGGGACAGCACCCCGAAAACGGGACTGTCCCGCGGAAACCGGGACAGTTGGGAGGTATGTATTATGGTCACTATATTAATGCTGTCCCATAACCTGCACCTTTGTTATTCTGCCACGGCCATAGAAACAATAGACTAGGGGGGACGTCTATAGGAAAATGTTCCAGGCATGCACGGTAACCAGTGCAGATGTCACTGTCAAGGCAAATAGGTGAGCCCAATCCATCACTTTTACCACCCCTAGGCAGCAAAGCAAATTTGAAACACATTCCCCCTCTACTATGTGGAATTGCTTTTAGATTTCTCAGGGGGAAAAGAAAAAAAAAAAACAGAAAAGGATGGCATACATTCGGTCTATTGAGATATCTACAGTAACTGTAGGTGTTATGGCCAGTTCCCAGGTCCAGTCTGCAGATCAGTCAGGAATTCTACAGATGTGTAAATGACCCCTTAGACCCCCTCATTGCTTTGAGAAGGCAGAGAAGCAGCAACCCCAAAGTAGAAGAAATACACTAAGAATACAGAATGTAAGTGATAAATAATTAGTTTCACTTTCTAATACACTTAGAGGGAGATTTATCAAACATGGTGTAAAGTGAGACTGGCGCAGTTGCCCCTAGCAACCATTTAGATTCCACTTTTCATACCTCACAGACTCCTTGGAGAAAGAAAGATGGAATCTGATTGGTTGCCGGGGGCAACTGAGCCAGTTTCACTTTACACCATGTTTGATAAATCTCCCCCTTAGTTTATTATTAATGTGACCCTGGAGTACACCAGGAGGAAGGCGCAGATTCGCCCCTTCTCCCTGGCGCACGCCTGCCATATCCCCCGCTCACCTGATGGCCTCCTCCCACGCCTCATTTAACATGATTTACGCCTGCCCGCAGGTGTAAATCATGATAGAAATCTACACTTTCTGGAAGCAGATGTAGATTTGTTGCACCGGACGCATGGTTCCCTATGTGGCATGCACCTCTTAGTGAGTTTGGTCGGGGAAAGGAGGCAGGGCCTAATTAAATTTGATAAATCCCCCCCCCCCCCCAATGTTAAATAAAATGAAGAGGTGGGTTACTAACAACCATCGAGGCTTCCCTATGCCTATATTGGTCTCATCTGTACTATACATTTCTCCAACTGAGACCCATTCACTAGTGCAGAATTGTTCATAGGTTTTGTACCGAAGCTACTCCATTTTCATCTATGGCACCAGTCATGACCCATGGCCAAGAGGGACATTATCTAAGGGGAAAAAATGATACAGTTTTTCTAATTAAACTTTAAAGTACAACCACTATAATTGAAACAAAAACCATACACAGGGGCAGAAGCAATAACATTATTTCCAGGGGTTAAACCTTCTCTGGACTTCCTTACACAGGCCAGATTAGTCCTTTTTCTCTGGTCCTGGCCCCTAAGCAGGTTATTGAATGTGTACCATGGCTATTGCCTTTGCATCACTTGTGCAAAAGTTGTGACGATTTTGTCTTTCCTTTAAAACTGATAAAATTAAGAAAAATTTAATAAAAAAATAAAAATTATTTCCAGGGGAAAGAATACTGCTAAAGTAGATTTAAGTATAATGCCTGTGTGCCTTTGCCATTCTGCCAGTATGGGTTTAGTAATGTGAGCAATGTGAATGTCTGACCTTAATAATCTGCATCCTGCAATTGGCTCACTCAAGCGTTTAATGGCGTCCCGTTCTTTGTGAAGGCTCAGCTTCTGAATCATATGGCTATCTCAGGAAATGTGACCCTTGCACTTCTAGTGGCTGATGTATAAATCTCCCACTGCATTATCTCAGACAGAGAACATGTTGCTGCCCTTTGAGGTCGCTGCAGTAAGGTAAAAACAGTTACACCTGGGCTAAAAAACACTGAATTATTAATGATTAGACCGACAAAACTAGGGCAACTCAAGTTATATAGTGTTAATTCCTTGGTACCACAACTCAGCCAGTCTGGGCTGAAACATTTTCAATTTACACCATTACCTCTTTTTATTTTTCCTTTGGCATACCCATATGAAGGCTTGTTTTTTGTGGGAGAGGTGTAATAAATTAAGAAAGAAATATGCACACTCTAATATATAGTATGCTTATTTTTATGTGTCTTATTTTTAAAATAGGATTGGAGGTGATCTAAAGTGTCACTTTTGTTTAGGAAAACTTTTGACATGTCATAGAGACATGTCAAAATTTTTGATGGGTCTGAGTGTTCCGACCTATACCGATCGGGTGAACGAGCAGGGAGAAGACTGCAGCTGCAGCTTGTCCTCTCCCCACTCCATGTAAGAAAAAAAGTCAGGCTCCCACTGTTTACCCAGTAATATATACTTTTTAGCCAGGGGTGTCTGCTCACTATAGCAACGATTGCAATGCTTTCACTCCATTGGTTTGCCAATGACTTCTGCACCATATATTAGCACACCTTGCAGATCTGGTCTGATCAATATGCACACATTGGTATTTAAAGCTTCAGTAAAATGATGATGATGAAACTGAGCAGGTGGTGACCAAAGTTGATGCAAACCAGTCTATTGGTTTTTAAAAGCCTTAAGTAACCCACTGGCCCATTAACCCCACTGTGTACCAGGCAGAAGTGGGCTGACCTGGACAGCACTGGCGTCAAGGTTTCCCATCATACACCTCGCATTTGTTCTCTACAAAAAATTATTGTCCAAAGGGGAACTCACTGTTCTGAGCACAGTATCCAAGCAATCACGTGTTGTTTCTAATACCAACAATATCAGTACAGATTGGGAGATATAAGGGGAGAGGAGAATGAGAGCTGGACCTAACCCATATAGTAGCCAATTCCCCCCAATAGTGACCCATTTAGTAGCCAATGTAACCTCCGTTACACCCAGCAGCATTGTCAGTCCGGGCCTAGGGTCCCCTATGAGTCACAGGCTTCCAGGCAGCTGCCTACCCTGCCCAATGGGAAAGACAGCTCTGCGTTTGACAGTGACGATTGACAGCTGTTCTTCCTTTTTCCAGCTGGGCCTGAGCAGCTGTCTTCAATCTGTCCCATGTGGAGCACACACTGATAAATCTCTCCTCCAGTTTTGTGGCCACTCAAAGTTTTGCATTATGTGATCGATCACATATACTCTTGTAGATGGATAATAAAACACACAGATCATGAACAAACTGTACAAAGAAATCCACAAATCTGGAGGTGTACTAAAACTAGCAAGCAGAAGTATAAATGTCCTGAACTATGAAGCACAAGTAAAAATACAGCTATACAGCATTCATGTTAATAATCTGTATGACCACATTCCAAATATTTCATCAAATTAAAGAGGATATTCCCAGTTAAAGTTTAGTGTCTGATTTCCTATAGATTGATGAATGACAGCACAAACACACATTTTATTAGGTACAAGTGTTACCCCTTTAAGACAGGGATTTGTTGCCTTCCACAGTTGTACATGGGAGATGAGACCTTACCAAATGTCATATTCGGGGCCATATGGGCAGAGATTAATAGGCTACAGCAAACCTTTGGCAAGGAATTTGTCTCCTGACCTCCTGCTCCCGTGAGGAGATGCTGTAATGATGTGTAAAACCTTTATGTGAAATATGGCGTGCTGGACCTCGTAAAACAGAACAAGCTGACAGCCGAGTCTCTGCTTCATATCTCGGCTGATTCGGGATGAAAAGGCATTTCTGTTTCTCCTTCCACAGGTAAATTGGAGACAACAATGATTTGTTAGGTTTGTCAGGCCTTTCCCATCTCACATAGTGCTGGACTAAATAAAAGACGGCCCAGGAATATGTACGTGTTTTCAGACTATACGTATACTTTACTTTTTTGAAACTTTACTTAGATTTTATCACATATGTCACTAACATATTAAGCAGCGCTGTACTCGTAATCCTTCACATCAGGCCGTGTCTCATTGGAGCAAACAATTTAATATCGCTATCTCAGACACACACATTCCCCAGCCAATTTCAGGGAAGCAATAAACTTATCAGTACGTTTCTTAAGTGTGAAAGAAAGTTACAGGATCCAGAGGAAACTGGCACAAACATAAGTGGAACAGGCAAACTCCATCACCGCTACAGTACTATGGCACTGTAGTTGTGCGAACAAATGAGAGCAAATTTAGCTGGCTTTCACGACTCATATGCACAGTTAGAAAAATTTATATATGAAAAAAAAAAAATACATACACACACACACACACACACACACACACACACACACACACACACACACCCCTCATTATAATAGCCCACTATATGTGTAAATAAACAATCTAAGATAAGAAATTTTAATAGGAACTGTATTTGTAAGACAAATAAAAGGTAACTAGTATAACCATGTATCCACCAATATTAAAGCAGTAACTGTAACAGCATCTGGTGCCAGGGAATCAGCTTTTTTTTTTTTTTTTACCTTAATCGATTCAGTGCCGGGATGCCAGTGGCGTGGTCCCTTTTAAGAAACATCGCCCAGTTCCCGCGCTCAGCCAGTCTATTTCCGAGCACAGTCCCGCCCCGCCCCAGAGCACCTGGTTAATGGCTCCTGCCCCCCAGTGTGACACGGCTCAATAAGAATCACACTCTTGTCACAGAGGAAAGGGGATATCACCACACAGGGGTTGGCAGGCCTGTGCCAGTGGCATCCCCGCACTGATCGATTAAGGTTAAAAAAAGGAGCGATGTACCTGATGATACACGTACATTTGCTTTAAGCAAGCCTGTAATATAATTTTATCCTTACTTTGTAATATCTCCTTTATGGGAAAGTAGCACTTTTCCCACCTTCATAATCTAGTATTTTGGACACATTTTCTTTTTCCCTGGACACTAAGAAGTATCTTGGCCTCTTCAAACAGTCAAGCAATAGGGATGCCAGGAGTCAGACCCCTGCAAATCTAATATTAATTAAGGCCTCATTTACATCTGCATTGAGAGAGTCTATAAAAAGAAAAAAAAAATTACACAGCATTTTATATAGTAAAATTCTGGACACCATTATAAAAACAATGCACCCAATTGTTGTAAAAGGGGCCTGATAGGCACTGTCTCAGCCCTGCATGCTGGGGTTCCCAGTATTACTGGTTTTATAGTTTTCCTAGTCTCCTATGATAAGACAGAACAGTGGAAAAAGCTACAATGATGGCGGCCTCATCTGATGGGACGGCAGCTTCATCAGATGGGACGGCAGCCTCATCAGATGGGACGGCAGCCTCGCCTGAATCAAAGAGCTTTGGGGAACTATTTTTGGAGGAATCAGTAAAGGTTCAGCCTGGTCTCAACCGTGTGAAGCTAAATGATAATTAACACCAAACAGTAAGTGCTAAAATATGTAATACAAGTTTTCCTGATAAATCCTGTTATGTGTAAGACGAGACATGATAAGTGTTACACATCAAAACATTTCTACTGAAAGTCACCTATATCACTGAAAAAAACCCACTTTAAAAGCCGTCAGAGAAATATTCATCACAGGTCTCCATGAGGTCAACCACACTGTTGTGTACACAATAAAAGGATGCGTTTTGATCCTTTTTTTTTATAATGGAAAAACTGATCCATTTGTATCAGTTTTTTTTGTACAATAACTGCACTACCCCTGTCCACAGGTTATGTGTGTGGTATAAAATTCACCTATTGTCTGGACATCCCGCTCAGCCAATCAGTGGCTGTGGCGGGGCAGCGCACTGATTGGCTGAGCGGGACATCCCCGAAGCAAGCCGGAGCGTAGAGCAGGTAATGTATGCTCCGGCCAGTGGGCAGTTAAGGGGGCTGTTACTTACAAACTCGCGGCAGGATGTCAATGTGTATTCTAATTCAAAATGGCCGGCAAGGGGATCTGCAGCGTATTTCGCAGCATGAAATCCACTGCGGATGTGGTGTGTGTGTGAATCATGTGTATGTATGGGGAAAACCTTGTCTATTTGAGGACATTCTGTGGATTATCTAATTTAGTCCTAGGAAATCAGCATTACAACACACAAGTACCAGCAGACAATACCTGCTGTGTGTGCACATCAAAACTTTTCTTTACTTCCCCATACCAGTATATTAGGTAGTTGCTGCCTACTGGATGTTATAATGCTGCATCACAGTAAAGGATGAGCCTATGTTATAGCATTACAGGACAAGCTGAGGAACAACTTTTTCTAAAGTTGTGGATTTTACATGTGCTCAGGTATACAACTATAGTAGAGCAGGGGATGTATTACTGCCTGGGGTCTGCCTTGGGCATGGAGGGGGCGATGATGGCAGCTACTGTATATTGGTCGCCTGCCAGCTGAATTTTTTAACAAATTGACAGAAAACAACAACCCAAGGTCTTATATTTCCTGGCCATTTTTTTGTTTCTAAGGTCAGTGACAGATGAATTGTGTGATTCCATATCCAGGCGGAACAGGTATGGCATGTGACAGAAAAAAAAAACTCATTTACCAGTCATGACATCTATGCCGCTCAGCATTTTGTGAATATGCGAGCAGCAGGTCAGATGTGACCTTTTGCGTCCACCCCTGGCTGATTTGTTATTCCATCCAGCAGGCTGCCGCTTGTCTAGATGAAGAACACATCTCCCATGCAAACATCACAAATAAACATTTTTTTTTTTTTTGTAACTTCGTGTCAACTTGCTAATCAATTCTGATAGATAGAGAAACATCACTACAGGGAAATTAATTACTGTGTACGCTCGCCTGTTGACGAGGCTTTGACTTGTTTCATTTCATACCAAGCGGCAGAATGATAACAAGGGCTCGCGCTTTCCTCTTTCTGATCTTAAACACGTTTTTACTTTTAATGATTCTCAAAAGTGAGGACTTGGGGAAAATTATAAGCCGCGGCAATTACTTGATATGAATAGTCAGGGAGTAGATCACTCCAAAATACATCAATACAATTCAAGATGCCATAACGCCGCATATGCTTAACCTCCAATTCCACACATTTTAGGATAGGTTATTAATATTTACAAATAACCAAAGAGGACACCGAAAGCTAAAGAGATCAGAAGTTGCTTTAACTTCTGTTTACAAGCCTTTCAGGTATGTGGGTGGAAGAGAAGAAACATGGCTCATTATACAAATCCCTGAGGCCCGAATCACAACAGTGCACCCATAGCCGAGCAACACTTATGTCGCACATCAAAGTGAACCGTGAAGTGAAATATTTCTAGGAAAAAATAGGATACCCACAGAGTTATGTATAGTATACCGACTAGAAAGTCAGCTATGCAGGTGTTGTCATAGAAATCTAAAGATGTGCTTTAATCTACCGTCTGCATTTTGATTTCTCTCACCAAGAGTCCTCCACACGGGCGTATTGTGGCCGCAAGGCCCTGCCAGACTATGGGTCTGATCACCTGAACTGACAGCTGTCTCCTAGCTGCAAATACTATGGGCCTTGAGGGCATTCAGGACCCATGTGGTTCTTCTAAGAGTCAGATGGGAGGTTGTGCAACTAAGAGGCTGTGAGTAACATTGAGGGACCCAGTATTAGAAAAACAGCTCCACGCCTGTCCTCTGGTTGTTAGTGGTATTACAACCGGTCTCCATTTAGTTAAATTAATCTGAGCTACAGAGAACAAGGGTAGTGCTATTTCTGGACAACCACACCTATGATAAATTTAATACTGGATACAGTTAACACTGGTAGCAGGGTTTTCCCATTTGGACTTTACAGTATATAGACTGTATATAAAAGACTGTATATAGTTTAAAGAGAATCTGTCAGTAACTTTATGCTGTCCTGTCTAAGGGTAGTGACAGAGAAACTGTACAGAATGATGGATCACTTACATTGTTTTGTGAAGCTTATCCAGAGATATCCTCTGAATAACATAGACAATAAGTAGTCCTCTTCATTATGTGCGTGGGCCCAGTAGACCTGGATATTCATGAGAAGCAGAAAAATTTGTCCGCCAGCTGCTGATTGGCAGTTATCTATCCATGCTGTGTATAGGCACTAAACTGTTAATCAGCAGCTGGAGGGCGGGGGGAGGGATGTGGCAAGAATCCTATTCTCCAGCATATCAGGAGAACGGCTGAACAGAATGATGGAAGTAGCACACACCAATCTGTTCAGCATTTCTATCACTAGTTTATGCTGCCCCCATATAAGTTAGCATAAACCTAGGGATAAATTCCCGTTAAAGATGCAGCCGCCATCCTGATGACTGTGCCATGTGGCTGTGGGGCCTGTAATTCTGTAATGTTTAAAGAGTCACTGTTGACATGTCATCAGGCATGTGAATAGTTATTGATCACATCAGGCCTCAGTGGATCATGAGATATAGCCGGAAAGAGAGTGCGGTGGCCATGCGATCAACTACCCTGCCACTTGATAATTCAGACAGTTTAGCCTCATAGACTATAATGAGGCTAAACTGTCAGAATTAGCGAGCAGTCAGGGAGTGGATCACACGGCTGCCATGCTCTCTCCCCGGCTATGTCTCCTGATTAAAGAGGACATGTCAAAAGTTATTTTTAATGACAGGTACTCTTTAAGCCAAATGTGCCCTCCTGTGGAGAGACTCTGCATAAGTGACTACATACTGGATATAATTTTGGCTGCACAGTAAAAAGTTGTCCTCGCTACATTATAACATCTTGTGTCCATCTGCTATTATTTACATGAAGCAGTGGCATCAGTGCTGATAGCAGGACGGCTATGCTACTAAAAGTATTTTGCTATACACATTGAAACACTTGTTCTCTCTGAAAAGACAACCAATTCTTGTAAGGAAGCTGGAAAACACTATGCCATGTGTGTTACCCTTTTCAGTGCTGTTGGAAGTGTATGGAGGGGCTATTATTGGATGCTATGGGCCTAATAGTTCAATAAAACATGCAAAGGTAACTGGCAAAGGTTCTCTTTAAGATGGCACAATCATTACAAAAAAGAACAGGGGAAAGCAAGGTAGCACGAACCTTCAAAAAGGCCAACTGAGGAGCAGCATCCTCTGACAGCAATGTCCATACCTGACCTCTACAATCTTTTTATCCAAAAGGGGAAATCGTAACAGGGAGATAAATCACAACCTTTCATCAGCTTAACTTGCCTGATCCTTTGCCTTCTAGAGGAAGGAACTCAGATGAAAAATGTTCTGATGTATGTCAGTATTTCACCCAGCGAGCATTATGATTAATGCAGCATTTTATGTTCAAAGAAGGCAGCATAGCCCTACCTCTGTCTCCATTTACCGCTGCGCAGATGTATAATGATGATGTTAAGAGAACATATACTTGTAATGGGGACACGGCACTATAAAATGATGTAAATTATCCCAAGGTTGGTAACAGGTATGGAGTGTAGTAGAAAGTCTTCCCACGCCAACAAACTGAAGTGGGGTACTATACAACAAAGAGCCCTGAATAAATCCACATTAAAGATGAAGTCACATCTTCAGAGTTCCCAAAATAGAAATTTGCGGGGGGAAATTGATAGCTATTTATAGTCCGAGGTGGGCACAATGCCAGATCCAAGTTGAAAAACTCGCCAATAAAAATATGCCAGGTTGCTGCATTCAGCACTATTTTCAAATCCACCTTTCAAAATGCAATTATTCATTTTACTTGTCCATACATGAATGATCATTTTCTAGCTTACATTCTAAATCGTCTTTCACTCTTAAGTTGGCTTTATACCGTGCTTAGAAATTAGAAGCATTTTCCCGTATTTTAAAATTAGAACTTTCATTCCTTATATAGATAAAACTTCAGGAAATTTCTAATTTACTTTATGTTTTAATTCTTTCCAACTGGCAAGATCCATTTGACTTGCGGTCAGAGTGGAAACATTGTTATGGCCCAGAGCTGAGAACACCCAGAGCTGAGAACATGATGGGTACATGTCCAATAGACTCAAAGGCACTTTATATGAAAGGGGCTTTGAAAATTAGGTCACTACCTTAGGGTATGTGCACACTACAGAACCCCGATGGAAAATCCGTCACTGATTTCGCAGCTCAGGTGGCCGCGCAAATCTCCGCCTGTGCCATAGACTTCATTCTATACACAGGCGGATTCCGCCGTCCGTCCAAAGAATGAACAAGCTCATTCTTTGGATGGATGGCGGAATCCGCCCGACCTTAGAATGGAGTCTATGGCACGGGCGGAGACGCGCGTGACCGCCACAGTCCACGAGCAGGTGCGAGCTGTGGAATCCGCAACGGATTTTCCATCAGGATTCCGTAGTGTGCACATACCCTAAAATGTTCAAAATCAGGACAGTATAGTCATAAAGAGCAGAATCTCCACCGAACTCACCAGGAACAGGACAGTATAGTCATAAGGAGACAAGGATGTCCACCACACTCCCCAAGAACACACATAGTACAAGCATGGTGTACAGGTATGGCATGTATCATTCAGGCACAGGCGCCCATACCCATACCATACTTGATATCGTTACACGCAGAATTGTCTAATCTATTAAAATACCCCACACGGTAAATTGCATAAATCCTCATCATAGCTCTACAAGTTCTGTCTATAGAAAGTGATGGGATTCACATGTGGTGCTAAGCTTACATAATAAAACCCAATGCAGTAAATATAAATGCGACAGTCACACTCACCAGGATTTTTCTCACTGTACTATATTGTAATAAGGCGATCATAAGAACAGTGGGTTGGAATTAGAGCAGAACAAGCTACTGACACCTGTTCTGTGTGGGTGCGTGCACACTTTTCTCACCCCATACACTATAGTGTCATCATGTCAAATTATGCAAGCTCTACACCGACACCATGGTAACTATACACAAAAAATAATAACCAAACAAAATTACAATATGACACAGGTCACTTTGATCAGTCAATCCCAGAGCACCTAAGAAGTCATATAATGTATTTTGCTTTTCTCTTCAGAAAAAGATTAGGACAATCACCGCTAGCCTCTGCTGCTTCAATGTCCACTCCCTGTAAATCGAAGAACATTAGGGTTCCCTATGTGTACTTCTCTTATATGACTAATCAACCACCTTGAATCATCCACTGTGGGAATTGATTTATAGTTCTCTGTTAACCTCTTATACCGGCAAAAAATAGCTCTGCCAATATAAAAGTGACCGCAAGATCAACAGATATCTTCATTGCCAAAGCCACAAAATGAAAGAGGATGAGCAATGAATGGGGGTTCAAATACAGAAAGCATATATTTTCATTATATTACATGTAGTGTTAAATTACATACATTTTTATTTAAATAAACAGGTTAACGTTCTGTGGTTTGCACAATAAAGGAAGCAAATGTATGTAAAAAAATAAATAAAAAAATTCTTTAATTGGTAGACGAAGGGGACTTGGAAACCTTATTAAACACCACTGAAATGAGGCCCTTGCTATAAGACCAATCTCATTTACGTACCTGGCAGATGTGGATACACTTCTCTATTGCCAAATGTGTAGATGTACATACAATTGATTTTCTGACTGAATATATGTTACCAGTCTATTTATAATCGCGTATCACAAATGGGCATACCTTTACATCCATAGGATTGACACCCACACAAAAGCAGCACCTGAGTCATCTGCGGTGGGAGACGGTGGGCACATAATGCTGCCACCAAGTCTGTCAGGAAAGCAGCTATTATCGATACAATTACCCCTTTAGATGCTGCCGTCAGTGTGACCACAACATCCAACAGTCTGACAGGGGGAGAAATCTCCCTCTGTTCTCCAATGCATCCCCACAAAGCGACTGCATGGCAGCCAGAGGCCTGGGAGTGGCCTACAGTCTGCTGGCTATTGAAGTCAATCAGGGTAACCCTAAGGAAGAGCTTGATGAACTATGCCCTTTAGTAAACCACTGAGAGGTATAATACACTGCAGCATGGATCAGTACCACAATGTGTTATAAATGTGGTCAGATTGCATAGGTTCCTTAAGAATTAGATAAAAGGGGATCAAAGTGATGCATGCACCCTAAGGCTATGTTCACACTACGTAAAAAACACGTCCGTATTTCATAACGACGGTAACTGCGAAAACAACGGCCATTATTTGTGGACGGTGTTATGAATTACGGACATGTTTTTTACGTAGTGTGAACCCGGCCTAAAATAGCAACACTAAAAACGTCACCTCAGCTCGCAAAAAATTAGCTTTCATACAGCCCCATTGGTTAAAAACAAAAACAAAACAAGAAAATAAAGCTCTTAGAATATGGCTTCATAAAATTATGTTTTTGTTTAAATAAGAGGAATTTAAATTTGCAAAAATTAAGATAAATGCTACATACACAGACTCAAAATGTACCCCTAACATTAAAATTTAAAGTTTTTATTGGTTGGGGATCTTGGTGAGGAGACTTCCACTGACTCCTAGAATGAGAAGGAGGAAGCGGTTAGTTGAGCGATCAAAACAAATCATGTCAGATATATAGAGGCAAATCTTTTTGTCAGGTTGCTGACATATAACTGTGACACATGCACGAGACGGGGTGTCTAAAGCTCTTATGAGGGGCTTGAGAGGTCTTCCCTTGTGAAAAGATTGGATTCATCAATATAGGTCTACTGTACTCCTCTTTAAGGGTCTATTCACACTATGGAATCAGCGCCGAAATCCTGTGCGGAAGCCATCCCCCCCCCCCCCCCCCCCCCCCGTACGGACTCGGCACCGAATCCTGCATTCTGTCTGTTTGCAACTCCGCTCTCCATGTCTCTCTGCTCAAAGAATTGACAGAATATAGCGGAGGTGTGCGACCCCTCCTATGCAAACAGATAGAAGGCAGGATTCTGCGCCGAGTCAGCGCAGGATTTCTGCGCCGAGTCAGTGCAGGATTTCTGCGCAGATTCTGTAGTGTGAACAGGCCCATACTCCTCTTTCAGGCCATGAATGGTGTCCTAGATGTGGTTCCGTGGTGCACAGAGGAGAAAACAAAGAATACTATACTCCACAATACTACGCTGTTAGAATGCAATATTATATAACACTCTGTAAATTTATTCTCTGATTTTGATTGGCAGGGATATGAGAAGGTTGTCTACTTTAGGGGTCCCTGATGTTAGATCACACTATTGAGCTACAGGGATTAGATTGGTGGGCTTTTTATATTATAATCAGCCATTCCACATGTACCTGAACAGTATTGCTTTGCTTTAATAATCATGTTTTATACATAAGAATTTGCATTTAAGGCGATTGTACCCACTGCATAGCAATAATCCATGTGACAACAAAGGGAATATCATTTTTGTGCGTAGGTTTTCATGCAAATGAGTCACTTTGTTAGGGGAGCAGAAGTTTTTTCCTACAAATTATTTACATATAGTACCTATTCCTCGCAGTGAGGCTGCTGCCTTTCTAATATTCATTCACATAACACTAAGTAATGAAAGCAACATTTTCCTAATAGAGAAAAGAAACATGGCTGCCATTGTAGAGCATAATCATGCGTGAATTTCCAGGTTTTTAGTGAAGCTAGGCTTGAAAGGATAATTACACTTTTGCAAACATTTGTATTTCCGCAATACATCTAAATCGCTCTACAGCAAAAACTTGGTGGCAGAAGGGTACTTATCCTTTAGGAGCCATTTAGTTCAATTAAAAGTAATTCATATTCAGTGTGCTTATAGTGAATTTTTACACAGCAAGGCTGGGTTCACACTACGTATATTTCAGTCAGTATTGTGGTCCTCATATTGCAACCAAAACCAGGAGTGGATTAAAAACACAGAAAGGCTCTGTTCACACAATGTTGAAATTGAGTGGATGGCCGCCATTTAATGGCAAATATTTGCTGTTATTTTAAAACAACGGCTGTTATATTGAAATAATGGCAGTTATTTACTGTTATATGGCGGCCATCCACTCAATTTCAACATTGTGTGAACAGATCCTTTCTGTGTTTTTAATCCACTCCTAGTTTTGGTTGCAATATGAGGACCACAATACTGACTGAAATATACGTAGTGTGAACCCAACCCAATACTGTAAACAAGAAGAGATGCAGTATAAAGCAAGAGGGAAGGACAGCGCAGGAGGAAGAGATTATGGCAAGGCAATTGGTATTTTAAAGTCTTTTCAGACCTGCAAGTAACTGGAAACACTGAACATACAACTAAAGAAAATAACTAGTGAGCATTAGCCTAAAATACTGAATGAATGTATTACCTAGAAACGTTCTAATAGATGGAAAGTGGCTCTAATGCTGACAAATGTGACGGGCCCTGGCTATCACTGAAAGCTGGTACCCATCAAGGATGACACAGGCACAGCTTCTCTGTATCAGTGTCATCCAGAGAACGCTAATTACCAGGGAAGGATGGGGGGGCAGTCTAGGGGGTCCCGGTGGCTGCTGGAGTTGCTCACCGCAAGGCTGCACTGTGGGTGCTGTTCCTGGATGTTATGGCGCTCCTTCTTCCTCTTCCCAGCTCAGTCCTCCTTCTGCTCCCCACCCTCTCTTGTCCTACTTGCGCGCTCCCTCCTCCTTCATAATGGCCCTGTCAGCGCTGTCAGGTTGTCAATTTTAACATTTAAGTCCTGCTCCTGGTCTTTTTATGGGGGTTTTCAGCTACAAAATCTGCACACAAAAGTGGTCTTTGGTGGGATCAGGGGGTGGTCTTCTTAAAGAGAGGCACTGTCCATAAGAAATAATGGCTAAAAAAAATCTGTCACAAAAAAAAAAAATAGACCTGGCAGGGGGGTGGTCTTTTCAAAGAAGTGGTCTGCTCGGTAGATGTCACTGTATATCATTTATTGCCAGTTTATAGGTACTAAGTGCTTGATGAGACAATATTTTCATGTATATCTGCACTGTAAATAAATCACACTTAAAGGAGTACTCTGGCAAAAAAAAAACTTTTTACGCCAACTAATGTCAGAATTTTATATAGATTTGTGATTTACTTCTATTTAAAAATCTCCAGTCTTCCCATACTTATCAGCAGCTGTATGTCTTGCAGGAAGTGGTGTATTCTTTCCAGTGTGACACAGTGCTCTCTGCTGCCGGCTCTGTCTGTGACAGGAACTGTCCAAAGCAGAAAAGGTTTAAACAGGGATTTGCTACTGCTCTGGACAGTTCCTTACGAGGACAGAGATAGCAGCAGAGAGCACAATGTCAGACTGGATAGAATACACCATTTCCTGCAGGACATACAGCAGCTGATAGATACTGGAAGATTTTTAAACAGAAGTAAATAACAAATCTATATAACATTCTGACACCAGATGATTTGAAGAAAAAAAATCACCAGAGTACCCCTTTAAAGCAAAGTTTTCTTATTTTTCACATTTCCTTATATTAAAAGAAACTACTAAATACCCAGCAAAAAAAAGTACTTTGCTCATACTGACCCAAAGAATAAGGTTTAATATCTAACATTTACTATTATATACATTAAATACAAGTCATCCTGTAAAAAAGTCCTCATACAGTGTATGGAAAAAAATAGGTAAAACCACCCTGTAAGCACCAATTTATCTTGTTGGTAATATACCAATTTTACTTGTGCTCCATTATCCTCACATACCAACTATACTGGATAGTCCTGGAGACAGTGACAACCTGAAGCAGGTGCAGAAGTGATGGCAAATAAAGGTTCTATTCACATTTGCAGTTAAATAGAATACTTTACTTTACTGCATCCAAATGGAATAAGTGATGTTTCTCTTGGATAAGCTTTGCCTTCCATAAAGGACAATGTAAAAATAGCACGCTGGGCTTGGCTTCCCTGTTAAAATACCACATGCTAGCAGCTCAGTTTTTTTTTACATTGTCCTCTGTGGAAGCAAGAACAAATAAATGATGATATCTGAAAGTAGTAAAATAAAAAAACCAAACTAGCTGTAACAGTAAGCTGTACGGTGCTATATCAGGAACTCATGTATAATATTCATAGATTAAAAAAAGGAAAAAAAACAAGTCACAAACTATGGAATGGACTACATGACCCTAACCTACCCAAGTGACTGATGCATGATGTAAATGTTTCCATGATTTAAATGGGCACTTTTATTATCAATAAATTAATTTAAGTTTGCAGGGGATGTAATAAACTACTATCTTTGCAATATGCTTTATTTTTTGGCCTGTTATTTTATATGAAATACAGCGCTATAAATTCAGCCACTAGGTGTCCCACTTACTGGAAAACTGCAGTTGAGGCTCCGTCACTAAGGCCATTCTGTCTTTATTAACAGCCAGTTGTCCCTCCACTCTACACAGACCCAGGCTTAGTGAAGATGAATGCTGATTGACCATCAGCCGTACACGCCCCTGTGCACTGCTGTAACTGAGTAAACTGACTGATCTTCTGGCCTTAGCGGAAACTCATTTATAGAAAAGGCCGGCCTACGGGCTCAGAGTGAAAAGCAGAAGCAAAAGCATCACAATGGGGCACAACATGGAGCACTAGAGCTGTGAAATTAAAATTAAAACCATCAGCATACATAAGGCAAGCATTATATATTTAGTTTTTTGTTTTTTTACTTTTTTGTGTCATGAAATAAACATTTTATAAGTTTTAACCTATTACCCTTCATGGATGTTACGTCTCTACGGCTGGTCACCAAGCCCCACCGTGAGCGGACACAAGGCATTTGATGAAGATGAGTTCACCACTACTTCTTTTATTTCTATAGTATATTATACATTTTTCAGTTTTGCTCTGACTAACCTGTTAAAACAAGAACGGATGTCTGTACCTGTTACTATTGCAGCATAAATAGATCGATTGTTGACTATATAGGAAGGACAATCTAGTAAATAAACTACATGTACTGTAGAACAGCTACAATTTGCTTCTCGGATAGAATCCCCTATAGCAAGTAGGGTTGAAGTGATCTATCTCTGTGACAATTGAGATATCCTTTACGGATTGTAGCTGCATTTCTATCTGTGGGTGAAGAGCATTGGAGAGGAACGAAAAGAGCCTGAAGATGTAATTAACTCCCCTCATAATTAATATTAGAAAAAGGTAAGCATATGGCCAACTCCAGGGGAAGACTGCGCCCGGCATAGTATGAAGCAAAGCTAGATGAGAGGGAAGAAGGAACACAATTAATGGTAGAGAGAACTAGAGAGAGGAAAACATATGATAAGCAACAGAAAACAGACTAGGGAGGGAAAAAAAAGTCAGGACTTTAAAGGGGTACTCCAGAGAGTAACAATGCACATACATGCACTATAGAATATATATATATATATATATATATATATATATATATATATATATATATATATAATCCTTTTTTTTTAAATACACTGCTTTAATAAAGTTTAATAATGTTATATTACTTTGCAATATAACTTAATTAAAATAAATGTATAATTTTTTTTCCTGAACATGATTTTTCATTCCCTGCACAGCGTTATTCATACACAGCAGGGTCTCCCATGTACTGTGAATTTATATTAGAATATATAATACACAGGAGGAAAGCTGCCTGTCATAACTGCTGTGTGCGTCAGCTTCTGTATAGCGAGCAGGAGTGGGGGCCCAGGAAGTGCCTTGCAGTTCCCGACATGAACATTGATGGCAGCAGAGGGGCCCATGTTGCCCCTTACTGCTTCCACTCAACAATTAAAAAAAAAAAAAAAAATCATCCTTCTCTGTAGCACCCCTTTAACAAGACACAAACAGGTCATGAATCCATGTATTGTAGTACTTTTATTTAGATGACCATTTTACTGCATACAGTATTTCTCATACTGGGTCATCTTTAAAGTGGATCTGTTACTTGCTCATTTATAAGGTGTCCTACCTTCTGTCTTCACCCGATTTTTTATAGATTGTAAGTAGAGATGAGCGAACCTCGAGCATGCTCGAGTCCATCCAAGCCCGATCATTCGGCATTTGATTAGCGGTGGCTGCTGAACTTGGATAAAACCCTAAGGCTATGTAGAAATCATGGATATAGTCATTGGCTGTATCCATGTTTTCCAGACAACCTTAGAGCTTTATCCAACTTCAGCAGCCGCCACTAATCGAATACCGAACGATCGGATTTGGATGGACTCGAGCATGCTCGAGGTTCGCTCATCTCTAATTGTAAGCTTTTGGTAGCAAGACCCCCTGATTATCTGTTTAAGTACCCCTGGGATTGTAAAGTGCTGTGAAATATGTTGGCGCAATACAAGTTATTATTATCATTGTGCGACATAGGCAATGAAAAAAAACATGCCTTTGTATCATTGTAATAAGAGAAACAGATTGCTGAACTCAGGGAGACCAGCCAAACGACAACACTGCCGGCTGCTAGTGAAAGCGCTCAGTGCAGTGAAGTCCTAGCAGGCCCGGACTGGTAATCTGGCAAGCCGGGCAAATGCCCGCTGGGCTGGCCGGATTACCAGTCCGTGGGCCGCCCGGGTTGCACAATAAAAAAAAAAAAAATCACCGATGCGGCCCGCTCCTCCCACCGCGCAGCCCGCTCCTCTCCTTCCGGCCCGCTCCTTCCACCGCAGCCCGTCCCGTCCTGGCCCGCTCCTTCCACTGCAGCCCGCCCCTGCTCCTGGCGTGCTCATCCAATCAACTCGGAGCAGGAGCGTGGGGCCGCTGCAGCTGGCTGTGGCGCATGCGTTGTACATGCACAACAGCCAGTCGCAGCGGCCCCACGCTCCTGTTCCACATTGATTGGTTGAGCACGCCAGGAGCAGGGGCGGGCTGCGGTGAAAGGAGCGGGCCGCACAGAAAAAAGCGTGCTGAGGTGGAAGGAGCAGGCCACGGAGGGGTGAGGTGGCAGAAGCGCCGATTCGGACAGGCGGGGGGAGGCGGTGGCAGGGGCGGGATTGTCAGGTGGAGGAGTGGAGAGGGGAGGGGGGGATTTGTCAGGTGGGAGAGTGTGAGTGTGTGGGGGGGATTTGTCAGGTGGGAGAGTGTGAGTGTGTGGGGGGGGATTTGTCAGGTGGGAGAGTGTGAGTGTGTGGGGGGGGGATTTGTCAGGTGGCATAGTGTGAGTGTGTGTGGGGGGGGTTGTCAGGTGGGATAGTGTGAGTGTGTGGGGGGGGGTTGTCAGGTGGGATAGTGTGAGTGTGTGTGGGGGGGGGTTGTCAGGTGGGATAGTGTGAGTGTGTGTGGGGGGGATTTGTCAGGTGGCATAGTGTGAGTATGTGTGGGGGGATTCGTCAGGTGGGATAGTGTGAGTGGGAGATTTGTCAAGTGGGGTAGTGTGAGCGTATGTGGGGGATTTGTCAGGTGGGGTAGTGTGAGTGGGGGATTTGTCAGGTGGGGTAGTGTGAGCGTGAGTGGGGGATTTGTCAGGTGGGGTAGTGTGAGCGTGTGTGGGGGATTTGTCAGGTGGGGTAGTGTGAGCGTGTGTGGGGGATTTGTCAGGTGGGGTAGTGTGAGCGTGAGTGGGGGATTTGTCAGGTGGGGTAGTGTGAGCGTGTGTGGGGGATTTGTCAGGTGGGGTAGTGTGTGAGTGTGTGGAGTGTCAGGTGGGGTAGTGAGTGTGGGGGGGATTTGTTAGGTGGGCTAATGTGTGAGTGTGTGTGTGGGGGTCAGGTAGGGTAGTGTGTGAGTGTGTGTGTGTGGGGGGGGGATCTTAATTAGTGTGCCCCTGTCAGCGGCCGCCCCTCCGAAACATCATGCTCAGACTGACGATAGTGCCGCCCACCCACAGCCCACGGGACCGCAAGTTTATTGGGAGGATACGGCCTGCGAGGAGATCAGAAGAGAGAAGGACCCGCTGTATTTCAGAATAAGGTGAGTATAATGTTTTTGTTTGTATTTGGCAATGCGGGGGGGGGGGGGGGGGGGAATGGGGGCTGTATTATGGAGCAGAGCACAGGGGGAATTACTGTGGGGGTGCAGCACGGGGGGATTACTATGGGGGTGCAGAACAGGGGGAGTACTATGGGGACAGCACAGGGGGATAACTACTATGGGACAGAGCACGGGGGGGGATTATTACTATGGTGACAGCACAGGGGGGATTATTACTATTGGGGCACTGCACAGGTGGCCTTATTATTATATGGGAGCACAGCAGGGGATTCTATATACAGGGGGCAACCCACATACCTACTAACTTTACTGTAGAGATGAGCAAACCGGCTGAGGTTCGGGTTTGTAAGAACCTGAATTATCGGTTTCTGATTCCCGCTGTCTGGCCGCTCCGTGGAGCGGGTGGATACAGCCAGAGGACTGTCTGGAAAACTGGGATACAGCCTATGGCTATGGCTGTATCCCAGTTTTCCAGGCGGTCCTCAGGCTGTATCCATCCTCTCCACGGAGCGTCCAGACAGCGGGAATCAGAAACCGATAATTCAGGTTCATACAAAGCCAAACCTCAGCCGGTTCGCTCATCTCTACTTTACTGCACATGACACAAAAAAGTGGAAGTTGTTGTAAGTGCGGAACCTAAGATGTTTGTCTGGCAGGTTCAGAAGAGATGAATTGTAGCAGCAAGAAATCATCATGGAGGTCTGGGCCGGATGGAGAGGAAAAGGGAAAGTGACACCTCAGAACAAAGAAGACGTCACCTGTGAGTCACTGAATGACTTTTTTGCCTCAATTTGAAAAAGGTTGAGTAACACTGCTCCATGTCATAATACACACACTGCTTTTATCAAGATTCGCCCTGTAGTCAAAATTACCTAGGGGGGGGGGGTTAAGGTGGGGTAGTGTGTGTGTGTGTGTGTGGGGGGGGGTCAGGTGGGGTAAGTAGTGTGTGGGACTAGGACTACAAAGCCATTAGCAAAACCATGCAGCACCAGAAGTCACACTGATGCCTTATAGAGAAAAGACACGCGCTGCCGGGAGAGGAGCTGCAGGAACGGGTCACAGGAGAGTTGTTGTTTGTTTGTTTTTTTCTCTGGTGGGGGCACTGTGGGGGGGACACTAGTAATTGGAGCATAGAGGGGCTTTAATCAAATATATGGGGCACAGATCGGACTTGAAGTGAAAAATATGGGGCATAGAAGAAGGATGTAAATATACACGTGGTGTAAACTGCCCACAGCAACCAATCACAGCTCCTCTTATATTTTACTAGAGCTGGAAGCTGAGCTGTGATTGGTTGCTGTGGGCAGTTTACACCAGGTGTATATTTACACCCTTTCATAAATCTTCCCCTAAGCGTTTACTGTGCAAGAAAGAGGCAGATCAGCTAGGACAGGTGTGTGTGAGAGCCGGTGATGCAGCACATCGCACTCACATTGTCACACAGTGTGGCTCCTGGCAGTGTCACTCTGGTTGTGTCCCCTCTGTGTTACCTGGAGGAGGTGCACACTATAGAGAATGGAGGAGTACGGAGGGGGTGCACACTATGGAGAATGGAGGAGTACGGAGGAGGTGCACACTATAGAGAATGGAGGAGCACGGAGGTGGTGCACACTATAGAGAATGGAGGAGTACGGAGGAGGTGCACTCGAGAGATTGGAGGTTGAGGGGATTGAGCTGTGTGGGGAGAGGCAGTCTTGGATCTGTGTTTCCTTTGGAGTTTGCAGTATAAGTTAATGTGGCCTGGGGTCTGAAGTTACATGTTGGGGTATGCATTTTAGGCCTGTGTCATACATTTTTTGGGGGTCCAGGTTATGAATTTGTTTCAGCGTCTGTGAATTCCATTTAGTCAGCAGTCTGAGATAATTTATTTAGGCGTCGGATAGGGGAACAGCACAATGACAGGAGTGGGGAAAGATCCTCTGTAATGGCTCTGTATTCTACCTGTGACTGTCTGACCACTGCTGTATACTCTCAGCATCTATGTACATCTGCTATGGGATATCACTGCTGTATACTCTTCTATAGTCTGCAGGGAGTAATACTTCACATATGTAAAAATTTCTGCTCAACATGTGTGGGGAATATATATGTGGGCTGGTGGGGTTTGTGTGCCAGGGCTGCTTTTCAGCCCCAGTCCAGCCCTGAGTCCTAGGTGCATTGCCCCCTGGGAAACATGAATATGCAAAAGAGGAGCCGTGGAGCCTCACTGAAGAGTCTCAAAACACAGGACTAGACAGATATCCCTCCGGGAAGGACCCAGCCAAGGGGCAGCTCCTGTTAGGAAACCACCAAAACCACCATATTAAGTGGCCCTATAAGTCAATGTAATGACAAGGGATAAACCAAGGCTAGGTAACCATCCACATACAGCTGTTTCGGGGTGTTGCCCCTCATCAGTGTGGAGCTCTGTGAGGCTCCACGGCTCCTCTTTTGTATCCTTGTGGCACTGTAATCACCTGTGACCCCGTCAGTCAATCCCGTAATCATGACTAAGGTTGAATAGTCACCAGAAGCTAGTTGATTTTTTTGCACACTGTTTGGTGCTATACCAATATGAATTTTTTTAAATGGGTAAATAAAAGTGTTTTTTATTCAAAGTCAAACAGGATAATTTTGCAATTTTTGTTTGATACTACAAGTGGCTGGGCATACGCTGGATCCATGCTGTGACACTAGGAGGGTGAGCTGAACATTTACTTTCTTGCTTTGTGCAGTCAACCCCTTAACCTCAGATTTTTGGAGCCTTGTGATTATGACAGGTTCCAATTCATTAAATTGGGTTAAATATAACACTAGAACTTACAGGAGAGCTCACTCTGCATTACTCAAGGGGAAAAACCTGACCTGGCTGATGGATGGCCACATCAGCCAACCAATGACTGCAGCACTGTCTCGTCACAGTCACGGCCTGGCTGAGCGGACAGTCCATCAACTGGGTCGTGACGTTCCAGCCTAAGGAGATCCGGAAGCCCAGTGAGGGTCCTAGAGTGGCAATCCAGCGCTGCAAAGACATGGGGAGAGGTAAGGAGTAATTGTTTATTACGATCCCCCTGGCGGACTTTTTCTTTAAGGGAACTTCCCATTGCATCTTCTGATTGCTAATAAAGCTTTGGTATAATGAGTACACCACAGCATTACTGGCAGCCATTCTAGTTATGACTAGAGATGAGTGAACTTCGGGTTCCCAAAGAGCCAAACACTTAGCAATTGAATCATGCAGCCTGGAGAAGATGTATAGAACCCTAGAGCTGCCAGGAAAACATGCATACAGACAACACCAAAACTTTTAGTAAGTTTGTTCATCTTTAATTATGGTATTACTAGATGGAAGTGTTTGTCATCTTCACTTCTGCATTACGAAACACAAAATAAAGCTTAAATATATAAAAATAAAATAAGCATATGGCAATCCTGGAGGCCTTTTAGTCACCCTAAAAGTTTCAGCAACCCATGAATGCCCCATGATCACGTGAAAATACACTTACAAGGCAAGTCTAGAGCGCCCCCCAGCAACTTCATTACAGTGCAGCAAATATTTAAACACTTTCCTTGCTCCCAGGATATTGGTAGATGATGCTGTGCAGTGGGGTTGGGGGGGGCTCCACTACAGGGCTTCCACAGACTGCATGTCTGTTAAACACACAACGTGTGTATATGGCCTTAGGCCTGCAGCACCTCTCATCTTCTTCCCCCTTCTTTGTCAGCACGCCCCTGGGCTGGATATTTATCTCGGGCAGGCCTAGGGCATGGATGCTCTAGGCCCAGGGCGGCCGGAATAATTTTTTTATTTTTTTTTTTAAATACCGGCACCAGGAGACAAGCAGACCCAAGGACCAGGCATACATTAAGTATGCATAATGGTTGTGGCTGTTGGTGACCCCACAGTCACAATATGATGTGTTACACATACATGTATGGTCTTCTGTATTAAGAGGTTAACTCAAAAACGGGAATCTATTCAAGTCAAAAATAATAAAAAATTGCCTGTTCTCTTTTCCCCATCTACAATGGAGCATTTTCCTGATTCAGGAAACGAGATCTAAAGGGACACGTGAGTTACAAAGAGAAGTAAATTACAGCACTTTGGGAAAATTGAATTTGAGAAGATTTTCTGCTTTTAAAGGAATAAAGAGAGACATCAAATGCATATTTGTAAGATATACTTACTTCCAGAAAGCAGCATATATTTCCTCACAGTCCATGTTTAGAAGCAAACCATCAATAAGGAAAAAAAAAAGACTGAAGTGATAAAATTGATGCTCTGTTTGTCTTCTCTGCAGCAAACAGGCCGTCTTATCTGGAAATGTGCACTTTTATTCAAATGACTTTTTATCCAGTGTGTAAAAGAACAGAACAAGCTGCAAAACGACTGTGCCGAGAAAGGGTCGTCCTTCTCTGGGGCCATTCTAAAGGATAACAATTGTCAATGTTTTCTGTTAGCGTAATTGCTCACAAAATGCGCCGATCGAGAGAAAAATGGGTTCAAACCCCATTTCTGACATAGCTGCCTGGGACTTCATGAAAATGAATTGCTCTGAGCTGAAAGACGTTCATTTGCATAAAGAGAAACCACAGAACTGTCCAGGCTACGGCAATTTTCCCATAATTTATAAATCTGGCGTACCAGTACTTTATCGAATAGATTAACTGTGCCAAGCTGTTGAGAGAAACGACTGAAAGGGACATACATGCTGGATATAAAAATTCTATACCACCACCCCCCCCCCCCACACACACACATTGCAATAACGGCTGTTGGAACATTATTTTACTTCAAAGTCAAATATGGCCCTTTTGGGTGTGTCTTTAATTAAGAGGTCCATTAATTTTAATACAAAAAAAAGTCCGCTGTTCATGCAATAACGGCCGCAAATTAATGACACAAACACTAATTTGGCGGAGGCTGCATACATTGTGTAAAAGAAACGGCCGTTGCTTCTACAGACTTCAATAGAAATTATTAGAGAATGATAACGACAGATGCCAGCGTCATTTCACAGTGTGTGAACATGACCCTAATGTCACCTATAATTCCTACAACTCAATTGAACAAACGGACATCTTTCAGAGTACAAAAAATTAGCTGATTTTTAACTGGATTATGGTCTGGGATCTATCTGAGCCATTTGAAAACCATGACCTTTTTTCTCTTAATGTAATTTTTTGTTGATGTGGTGGTACAGTGTATGCTTTGGGTAAAATTCCTTTTAGGGTACAAACCCACTTGACGTATTTGCTGCGTGAATCAGTCTTAAAAATAAGCAGGTAAAACGCAGGTTGGCTTTATACGATTGTTCTGCGTTAAAATACGCAATTGCGTATTTTTGAAGCGTGAAGCTTGTTGTTAGCAAAGCATCAGTTGTTAACAACCTGTGCGAAAAACGCATGTAGCTTCACGCTTGAAAAATACGCAATTGCGTATTTTTATGCAGAACAATTGTATAAAGCCAACCTGCGTTTTGCCTGCTTATTTTTAAGACTGATTCACGCAGCAAATACGTCAAGTGGGTTTGTACCCTTAGTCTTCAGTTTTTCAGCAGAGACCTGAAGATTTTGTGCCTAAACTGACTGATATTAAAGTGTCAATGTCAATTGACATTTCAAAAGTTTTCATCGGTCCAGGTCGGAGTGTTCAGACCCGTACCAATTACAAGAACGAGACAAGAGAAAACTGTGCTAAACATGGTCCTTACCCAGCTCCCTACCACGTGATATCAGTCAGGCTCCAAAGACTTGAATAGGTAATCAGACAAAGGGCGACTAATCACGTGACACAGAGCCAGGAGAGGACCGCGCTCAGCGTGGTCTTCTCCCGACTCGTTCTCCCAATCAGTACAGGTCGACTTTAACTGTTTATAATTCTCTTCCCCCCGTCCAAGCGGCAGAAAAAAGCCTCAAAGCATAATGCTGCCTCCAATATGCCTCACTGGCGGTGTATGGTGTTGTTTTTGTGGTGCACAGTGTTGGCTTTGCACCAAACATACCATGTTGTAAAACTAGTGTTTTTTTCTATTCCTCATGTTCGTATATTTACAATACCCAATTTATGTAACTTTTTTATGTAACTTGTATAAAAAATTTACATTTTTACAAACAATAAATGTGGTTTAAAAAATGTTGTTGTATTTGAGGACTGTATTGTATTTTGCATTATAATCTGCAGTTTTTCTCAAGTACCACACTTGAATATATGTGACTTTGATCTCTTCTTACTTAATTTTTTTCTGGGATGTAGGCAAAATTTTGCAATTTTGGACTTTTGGATTGTTTATTGTGCATGAATAGGAATGTGATAATAGTCTATGGAATTCCACATGCCACAATATAAATTTTTTTTTTCTAATTGAAAATATGAAAGGGGGGTATTTAGGCTATGTTGACACTAAGTAAAAGTACGGCCGTTGTTGCCATCGGCAACAACGGCCTTACTTTGTACGGTGTGGAACTCTGCCTTATCTGCTATGGGATCCCTGCCGGAGCTTATATACGCTCCGGCCGGGATCCCATACAGCGCCGCAAAGAACTGACAGAAAGCTCTGTCAGTTCCCACAATGAAGCGAGCGGCTCTGGCCGCAAGCTTCATTGTGTGCTGTGTGAAGTTCTGATGCGTGCGCGCGTTGATGTGTCCGCATCAAAACACTGCGGCCGCAAAGATCATGCTGCCGCAAAGATCATCTAGATGATCTTTGCAGAGACCGGCCGTTCCGTGACCAGGCCAGGTCACGGAACGGCTGGTCTCTCACGTAGTGTGAACAAAGCCTTATAGCTTAAAACATTTCTTTTTAAACACTTTTGGAGCCCCCTAGGGGATGTTTATTAACAATAACTTGAGATCAAAGTAGTACCTATATACTGAATTGATCTATTAGTTCAGCATTTGATGAGTACAGCCTGCTGAGCCACAGCAGCTATAAAGGCCTAGCCGACATTGAGTAACAAGCAAAAGGCATTTATAATGTTTAAATGCTGCTGTTATAATTGACAGCAGCATTTATACAGTTAAAAGACCTGGCTATGCAAATTACTCTTTGCCGGGGCCCTTGGCAGCTGATAGCTGGGAGCTCCCAGGTATAGATAGGGCCCGAGTTGTGAGTCCTTTGTATACCTCCTTACTGACAACATGATGTACATGTATATGATTTCAGCTTGCTGTATATATCGTGAACTTGGAAAAGCCTCTTTGACTATTTTTCTCAGAGAATTTAGGCATCTCTCTACATCCTGGAAGCACAGCTGGATATATGAAAAGTATCATGTATCTCCCTGACCTAACAGTTGTCCAACTGTGTCAGCAGTTTGGAACATGAATTACAGCTGACAGATTCCCTTTTAAGGGTTAAGAAAAGGCTTCAGTCGTGCCACCCTACTTCACAGCCTAGATACATGAATACAGGACTGTGTTCTCACACGCAGTACACAAGTAGTATTTGTCAGAAATTCCTGTTTTTTCATACATTCTTGCAGATTGTCTAGTTCTTGATAATGTCCCTATTGTGCTAAATATTATCCATCTTGATGACCATCTTCACTATGTTCCATGGTATAATTAATGCCTTTTTTATTTAACCATTCTCCTAACCAATACCTTTCAGTAGTGAGATTCTTTTAATGTGTTCTAAGCTGTTTACAGGCCATGGTTTTTGCTGTAACATGCAAGACATTGTCAGGATAATCCTACTAAAACAGCTAAATGTTATATGGACTTAATCGGAATCACTGGCAGCCATGTACGGACTACTATTTAACATGGGTTTGTTAATTCTAAACACAGCTACATCACCAATAATACAATCGCATTTAGTTTTATTTACACCCCCCCCCCCTATCAAATGAATTAAAGGTATTCCAAGATAAAATAACTTGTCTCCTATCCACGGGTGGGTCAGACATCCATACCCCCCGGCGATCTCAGTATTGGCGCTCAACGTTTTCAATAGAGCCGCGGGTACGGCATGTAACCCACGACTCTATTCATTCCTATGGAGAGCAGTCGAAAAGTGCTCTACTCGCCTCTCTCCGGTGGCTCCATTCAATCTCTATGGAGGCGCCAAAGAGAGCCAAGTACAGCATTCAGCTCTTTCCACGGCTCCATAAAAATGAGTAAAGCCAGAGGCACGAGCCATACCTGCATCTGTATTCAATACACAGGAGCTTGAAGGAGGTTGGACCCCCGCAATCCCTTACTTATTAGTTATTTTATCTTGGTATACCCCTTTAAGTTTTTGCGTGGAATTGTACAGAAAGTGAAAATAAATCTGAAATAATTTATCTTTAATTTTTATCCGACAAAAACCTAGCATTTAAACAGAGGTGTAAAGATTTCTATAGTCATTGTAAATATATGTCCAAAAGCTAACAATCTATGTGTGACACAGGGCTTTAAAGCTGTGTAAACTAAAGCCCCTCTATCCAGCTGCTGTGCAAACACTGAGCTACAGGCATGAGAACACAATATTATGTGCTTATACGCATGGCTGGGGATAGCTCATCCATTCATCTCTATGATTGCGTGAAATGCTCAGATCAATAGATTTACCTGTTGGGGAATGGAGTGGCTCACTGAAAATTAGTTTAGTAAACACGGTATTCTTTATGCCGAACTGTTTTGTTGAACAGGCATGCTAGGGCGGCGCGCTCTATGCCGTCATTTTAGGACTGACAGATATCCTGTAAAATTTTGGTGGTGTACATTTTCCTTTCCATTCATCATCTACAAACTAAATGCAAAAAATATAGACCTTAGCTATTCATGTACATTGTATATCTAGATTCCAGAAGATACAGAAGATGCAGTATACCAAGCGTTTAATAGATCAATCCTCAGTGAAATCTTTCTATAGTGGTAGAATATTATACTGATTAGTATTGTTGTTACTGATTATTATACAGTATATATTATACTGATACAAACTGTGTATGGTGTAGTCATGCTAGAACTATTGCTGCCACTCCATACATGTAGTAAATGACCATAATGGCTCGTCTCTATCCTGTCCATATAAAGAAACATTTATAAGCAAATATTATTACACAACAAATTGTGCTCCAGAGCTGCACTTCTGTGTGTAAATGGAGACATGATGATTTCATAATAAATAGAAGTTTTGGAGGTAATGGAAAACTATATTTGGATTGCCATTTAGCCATCTGTATGCAAGCCAATATAGGCTCCCATATGTACGTCAATCTTGTTGCTATTAATCCCATAGTCAAGGCCATGTGTCTTCTTGGCATTGTACACAAGAGGAGGCACTTGTACAATGAGGTAACATTGTGTAAATAGATATAATACTACAAGTAAATTTAAGAAACTTGGTAAAAATATCTTATCAGAGAAAAAATCTCCACTTACCAGGCTCCTCCTCCTCCTCTTTAAACTCATCATTCAGTCTAAAAAAACTGCAAAAATCCAATGAAAGATGGAGTCACTAAGGGACCAGTTAACATGCTGCCCATTCAAATCTATGGAAATGGAAGGAGTGAAGAAGGGTTTGACGTACAGTAAGGCCCCATGCAGACATCCAGTAAATGTATCCGGATTTCTTATCAAGAACTCTATGGACAGCTCCGGATGTATTGCTAGCCAGCCCGGGCCAGCGCCACCACGTGCTGCATCTGGCGTTTCAACTGTATGCACCCCTTATCCACACCAGTGGAGAAGATAAGCCAGAGAGCTGTGCTGCCATGCAGCAGGTATGCATTTTTTTTTCTTCCCCTCTCACTATTTTTACTGTCAAGGAATACTATTTCCTGAAGCCTGAAAGAATTCCTGATCAGTATGTTCTGACAAGGACATGTGCATGGTGCCTAAGACAACCAGTAAGATGCTACTGAAATACTCTATTTAGCAAGTCTATTTCACTCCAGTGCACGATTTACAGCCTACACTGCATATTGATGCTCTATGATCTTCTCCATGCTGCTACTTCTGATGGTGTGTCCCACACAACAACTTACCCTGAACAGTTTATTAAAATAGGAGAAGTCCGGCCAGACCCATTTTAAGCAAGTGCAGGAGAGGGGAAGGATAAAAGAAATAACATGCTCTTACCTTCCTCACTCCAATGCTGGTGGCCAAATACAGCCGCTCCGGTCCACGGCCACTTCCTGGTCTGAGCGGGGACCCGGGTCGTGATGTGTAAGGTCCGGTCAGCCAGTCAGTGGCCAAGGCAGGACCCCACAACGGCCGCTGACTGGCTGAGCAGACCTTGCACCCGGGTCCCAGGAAGTGGCTAGGGAACTGTGGACTGGAGCGGCAGGATGTGGTCATCAGCGCTGGAGCAGGGGAAGTAAGAGTACTTTATTTGTTTTATCCTCCACAGCATTTGCTATAAAAATGGATCTGGCTGGACTTCTCCTTTAATGACCACATATTGTTTAGTCTACCTGTCAACAGTCCCAAGACTCGTGGGACAATCCTAGAGTCTATGCAAATACTTCCCAAAAGCCGGTGTTTTAGGGGCATCCCTGTGGCTATGGGTGATGGGCAAATGTGTTTCAGCTTTTTCAGTTATTGCCAATTAAGCACTGTGGATAAACTGAGCTTTAAAATTAATTTTTTAATATAATTATATATTAAATACTATACAGATTTACTATTATTACCTGAACACAATAAAAATGATGTGCTGGTCTCCCTGCCAGGGCAGAGTGTGACAGATTTATACACATAGTGCCCCATAGTGTTATAACATAGTAACTTGAGGCACATCTCTACAAGACTCTTCAAACAAATAACTGCAAACACACTTTCACAGAGGGTAAATGAACAATTAAGAGCGCTGTGCATGTTTTTCTGCTTCAGCTGTAGCTATATAAAACCGTAGAGCCCCTTTAACAGGATGTGGGATGCATATTTTATAAAGTTGGTAATATCCATATGTTATCTCTGGGTAATTATCCAACCTCCCACTCTGAGCGGCTATTTCATGAGCACAGCAACCATCCAAATCTACGCATCATCCTAGGTAGTCTTTTTTCTACTATTTCTCCACCCAACCGTCCAAATCTGTCAGAACTGTCTTCCCTGCGTGCCGTCTCAGGCTATCTGTAACATCGTGCAAAAGGTTAGAAAACGCCGCAGACAGATGTACCCTTCTGTCTGGCAATTTATCAAAGCTGTCATCGGGAAAAATAAAAAGCTGCCACATGGTTGCTTGCAGCAGATGCAGCCTCTATGCTCCTGAATCTACATGCGGAAACAATGTGTTGACTGGGGTTTTAGTTTATGTCCTTTTCGCTCTGCCCCGATATAGGATTAAGAGAAAACACGAGAAACAAGCAAACTAGTTATACAAACAGCACGTTTGGTAATATCACTACGGCATGTCATTCTGTAGGTGCTTCGGTTATGGATTTGGATAGGCATTAGCATTGTATGTACAAAACTAAATTCATATTACTATATAACTAAAGGGAGTTCTATGCCACTCTGTTTATAACTATATGCTGTGCATGCTATATACACTGTAGTTAGGCCTTTTTTTTTTTAATAGCTTATAGTTCTTTGCACACTGTGCACATATGCAGTGACCTTTATTACCTGACATGGCCAAAAGAGTGTCATTTTGGCCTCTGTTTAAATGGTATAAGGCCCTGTTCACACTACGGAATAGTCGCCGAGATTCTGTGTGGAAACCCCCCCCCGCACCAAATCCTGCTTTCAATCTCTTTGAACGGGAGTGCTTATGCGCCTCCGCTTTCCGCGCCTCTTTGCTCAAAGAATTGATATGTTAATTCTTCAAGCGGAAAGGTGCGGAGAGGCACGGAAGCACGAGACCCTCCTAATTTAAACATGTTGAAGGCAGGATTCGGCGCCAAGTCCTTGCGTGGGGGCGTTCCGCACAGAATCTCTGTGCCGATTCCGTAGTGTAAATGAGGCCTAAGGCTGGGCTTGCTGTATGGATAGAAAAGTCATGTTCTTCATAAACCTCCATTTTCCACATGTTTCTATGTCCTACCTCTCATGACTATGGGGCTTAGGGAATATTACATTTATTTTTAACTAAATGGACTGAAAAGCTGTCCTCAGCACATCGGCAACAAAATCATCATATGCATTGTGATGCAGATATATATACCTGTTGGCAGCTGTCTATGCTGATATTGTCACATTGAGGCTATGTTCGCATGACAGTCCTTTAACAGTAAATAACTGCTGTTAATGAAGTTGTTAATGACGGCAGACGTCATTTCAACAATGTGTGAACATAGCCTAAAAAGACAGCCTAATGTGGAGGCATCATGTTTTAGCACAGGAGGAGCTGAGCCGACCGATATATCGTTTTGTGGGTTACGTTTCAGGATAAGTAGTAATTTATTAATGGAAATCTATGTCATTCTGGGCTAAGTAGTTGTGTGGGCCTTCCTACTATAAGTGACAGCTCTTGCTATATGCACACTAATATAGACAGATGTCATAATTACTTAGCCCAGAATGAACAGATATTTACATGAAGAAATAAGTCTCCCAAAAATCTTTATATGCTGCTCCATTTCTTCTGCTCTAGAATATGCTGCCTAGAGATTAGACTGCATTTTAAACATGCCAGGTTCCTTTTTAAAGGAGATTTCTTTCATTTTAGCAATGTGCTCAGTGATGTTCGGAAGAGGATAGAGAAGTGGCTGTGCATACATGGTCCATGCTATCCATTTACCAAGTCATAGGAATTAGTGGGGTTTCTGTCAGTTGGACTCTTAATAAGACATAATCGGGGGAAAGAGGATAGGGGATAACTTGCTAAAAAAATAAAAAAAAAGCCCTTTAACTGTGCTCAATTTTTTTTTAAACATAGCTTATGTTTATTTAAAGCGACTCTGTACCCACAATCTGCCCCCCCCCCCCCCCCCCAAACCACTTATACCTTTGGATAGCTGCTTTTAATCCAAGATCCTTCCAATAGTGTCCCACATAGTAGCCAGCCCTCCCAACAGTGCCCCATATAGTATTCAGCCCCCCAATGGCACCCCATATAGTAGTTAGCCCCCCCCAATAGAGCCCCATATAGTAGTCAGCCTTGTCAGGAGTGCTCCATATAGTAGCCAGCCCTTCCAATAGTGCTCCATATAGTTTCCAGCTCTCCCCAAAGTGCTCCAAATAGTAGCCAGCCCTCCAATATTGCCCCATATAGTAACCAGCCCTCCCAATACTGCTCCAAACAATAGTGATCCCTCCCAATAGTGCACCACATAGCAGCCAGCACCCACAATAGTTCCCCCTATAGTTGTTAATTACTGCCCCCACTGGGAAACAAGGCTGGACTTTCCTCCACATGGCCATCTGGACTGCCAATATTATAGTCTGCTGCAACATTGGCAGATCAGCTATAAGAAATCAATTGATTTTCTCAGCAGGTCAAAAACAATGGCACTGCGGACCAGATGTAGCCCACGGGCCAGAGACTGGCATACCTGTACTAGAACAAGGAATTAGACAACTCAGCCGACAATGTAACCTGCATCATACCGAAAAAGCCAGCGGCCATTAGAACAAGAAAACAAGTCAGGAATTCTGGTGTAAAATATCCCCGAGCCGAGCAGTTAGGACCAGATATTCAGCTGTGAGCTTATTCCTATTGTACACAATTGTCTAGGTTTTCCAAATGCCATGACTAGTCCAAGTGCATATTTATATATATATATATATATATATATATATATATATATGTAGTTACTTTTTCCTCTAGTCTATATTAGATCACCTGTATGCCTGCATAAGTTTTTTCAGGGGGGTTTTCAGTAATGGCCCGTATTCATGATAGATCAGCAATATCTAATCAGTGGGGTTCCAAACAAATAAAGTGCTCAACGTGATTTGCCATAAGCAATAAACAGGCAGGATGATGACAATGGCCATTGATGATGATGAATGTACTACTTATTCTAATTAGATTAAGGATCTCAGCCCCAAAAATCCACAAAATACTTGATTTCGATTTTCCGGGCCTTTTTATTTCTTTGTGCTTAATAACTGAAGCAGAGATTAATGAACCCCACTTCAGATTTAACCTCATAATGTCTTCTATTCAGGGTCATTTATCCAACACCCAGCTAGAATGTGAGCCGTAGAGACAAAATTCACATCATATTTTGGGGCTATACTATCAGTATAAATCAGAATAATTTAAAAATAAGAAATTATTATATAAACCTTTGTGTGTCCATAGACACAAAAATTAATGTTTTATTTAACAAACTCAAAAAGATTGTAGATTATCCCAAAAAGTGTTATTTCTGAACCTAATACTGTTTAAAGAGAAATATATTAAAAGCACCCTTTATAAGACTCTCCTCACTAAGGCCCTATTCACACATCTCATAGTTCCAATCCATACACGTACTGTGGACTGGACAACAGAACTCCTTGCATCATCATGCATTATGAGGCTATTGCTTGTGGCAATCGGCAACAACGGCCGCACTTTTTACGAAAAGACACATTGCCTTGTCTTCTATGGAATTCTCAGTTTTCTGCGGCCACTATTCAGTGAATAGCGGCCGCAGAAAACCCTGTCAGTGGAGTGGGGAGTTCTGATGGGGGCGCGCACAAGATTTAACAGTTTCAAAGCTCACGGCATCAGGCTATGTTCACACACAGTAAGAGACTGGCCATTCCGTGCCCCGGCCGGTCTTTGAAAAGATCATCCCGGCCAGTACCGCAGTACCGGGCAGATGATGTTTGCAGAGTTCTGATGCAGGTAGGCAGGCAGTAGTGGATTATAGTAGGGGCTTTTCCGGCGGTAGCCCGGGGCCCTGAGCTCCTGGGGGGCCCATGACAACCCAAAAAGACTTATACTTTCAGTGGTGTACTGTCTCCTGGCTACACTTCGCCATGATTTGCAAAAAATCACTGTTTTTTATGGCAATTTTGCACAAATCAGGACATCATGACATTATCTGTCCTGTACTATGAACGCCAGGCTAGTGCCGCCATAGTTACAGTGGGGTGGGGGGCCCAGGCTTGGTGAACAGCCCGGGGCCTATGGTAAAGTTAATCCGCCCCTGCAGGCAGAGCTCAGAGTCAGAACTCCGCGGCAGCAAAGATCATCGGTCCGGTACTGCGGTACTGGCCGGGATGATCTTTTCAGAGACGGGCCGGGTCACGGAATGGCCAGTCTCTTACTGTGTGTGAACATAGCCTGATGCCGTGAGTTTTGAAACTGTTAAATCTTTGCACTACTGTACGGACACAAAAACTTTTGGTGAAAAAAATCTTTTTTTTTTCTTACATATTTTTTATTAATTTTTTTACCTTGTATTTTCTATTTCTTATATTTTTTTTATATCGTGGTAAATACTTGTAATCAAAGTATTTTAGGAGTGATATCTTTATTGGCCAACAAAAAATTGTTAGAGCTGTGAGCTTTCAGGATTCACAAGATCCTTTCATCAGACAAGTTCACAAAGTTCATTAAAGGAGAAGTCCGGCGAAAATTATTTTTTTATATGTTATTACTGATGGAAAGTTATACAATTTTCTAATGTACATTAATTATGGGAAATGCTCCTATACTGCTATTTCCCTTAATTTAGTGTACCAGGAAGTGTTAGAATTCTCTCAGAAGCAGTGACATCACGACGAAAGGTGTAATTCCTATGGAGTGTCCAGCAGGGGGCGCACTATATATAGAAGTCAATAGTACTCATTGACTTCTATATATAGTGCGCCCCTGCTGGACACTCCATTGGAATTACAATGGATGTGTATGTAATGTAATATACAGTGTTTTTGATTGAATACATTTATGAAATACTTTGGGGAGCAAGTGGGGAGAGTAGTAGTTGAGAGTAGTCCACAGCGGCGGGCGTTCGGTAGCGGCGGGCGGCGGGCTTACTGTGATGTACTGATTGCTTACATTTATGGAATACTTTGGGGAGCAAGGACACTTGCTCCCCAAAGTATTTCATAAATGTATTCAATCAAAAACACTGTATATTACATTGCATACACATCCATTGTAATTCCAATGGAGTGTCCAGCAGGGGCGCACTATATATAGAAGTCAATGGTACTCATTGACTTCTATATATAGTGCGCCCCCTGCTGGACACTCCATAGGAATTACACCTTTCGTCGTGACGTCACTGCTTCTGAGAGAATTCTAACACTTCCTGATACACTAAATTAAGGGAAATAGCAGTATAGGAGCATTTCCCATAATTAATGTACATTAGAAAATTGTATAACTTTCCATCAGTAATAACATTTAAAAAAAATAATTTTCGCCGGACTTCTCCTTTAAATGAATCGTCATTATTGAAGACGTCTGGTACATTGAACAACTGAACATTGATGGACTGTAAAAAAAAAGTCCATGTAATACCTACTGTAACACCTTCATGGCTGTCTAGTCCATCACACACATACTTGGACTTCAGTATTATCTTCCTCATTGGAACAAATCTCTTATGGTGAATGCACAGACACAATGCCACTGTCCATACTATCTTGATTTCTACTCCATCTCTGTAACCTAGAGACAGCATTTCTCTCTTGTCTCTTGTTGCTTCCCTATCAGGTTATTATTCTGCTGTTTATTGTAAAATCCAAAAACAAGGAGGAGAAGAAATCTGCATTAACACTACATTTTTAGTTCAACCGTAATTGTCACTTGGGAAGGAAGAACTGTGTCCTATACAAGATTAATGATAAAGCTATGTATCAAGTGTCATATCCTTAAAAGCATCATTTGAAGTCTATACAAAAACTATGTCACAGGGCCCACTTTATATGCAAAGTATAGAACCGGTATGTATGTGGCATAGGAAAACCTCATGCACCAGCACTCACTTATCACCACACAGTGATGTCATAGTATCTGGATAATGCACATGATGATGTCCCACCACAGGGTACTAAACACAGTGAGGTCCCAGTATCTGGATAATGCACATGATGATGTACCACCACAGGGTACTAAACACAGTGAGGTCTCGGTACAGATAAAAAACAAAGTGGTATGACAGCGCAGGTAAAATAAAGTGATGTAATAATACAGAGAGAATTATCAGTGATCTCTAAAGTATCAAAGACAGAGATGTCATAGTGCAGGGATCATGTATAATGTGCTATCAGAGGACAGGAACAACTAATACTGATGTCACAACCAATAAACTATGAACACTCCGAAAATAATTAACACTGGGTTGCAATAAGGAAAAAAGCAATTTAACAGAATAAGAACGATGTCACAGAACAGGGAAAGTAAACAGTATTCAATGTATAGGGATGATTACAGTGATGTCACATCAGAGGGATAAACAGGACAATGATGTCACAATTAGAGATGAGCGAACTTTTCAAAAGTTCGGTCCGACCGGACTTTTGGATTTTTTCGGAAAGTTCGGTCCGACCAAATTTCGGATTTCTTCGGATTTCATAGTTTAAAGCATCTATATGATACAGGGGCAGTGTATTTGGTTGAATTTAGGGCTCTACATGTCAGTAACATCATTATCTTTTTGATATCTCAAAGTCAATTATTTTTTTTTAGACTTCAATATTCACCATTACAGGGTCTATGCAGGAAACTCACCATTACAGGGTCTATGCAGGAAAAAGGTCACAAATGCAGTGAAGGAGCAGCAGTAGTCATTGGAGGCCAGTGGAGGTCCAGCAATAATCATTTGAGGCCAGGCAGGAGCAGCAGTAGCCAACATGGAGGCCAGGCAGAAGCAGCAGTAGCCAACATGGAGGCCAGGCAGGTTTAGCAGTAGCCAACATGGAGACCAGGCAGGAGCAACAGTAGTCAACATGCACTTTTTTTAAGATACAATGCTATACACCTGAACCAGGTATTTTAGGCCAGTAGCCAACATTCAGGACAGGCAGGAGCAGCAGTAGCCAACATGGAGGCCAGGCAGAAGCAGCAGTAGCCAACATGGAGGCCAGGCAGGTTTAGCAGTAGCCAACATGGAGACCAGGCAGGAGCAACAGTAGTCAACATGCACTTTTTTTAAGATACAATGCTATACACCTGAACCAGGTATTTTAGTCTCTCAGGATAAGACGGATGTGATATACACACTTTCAATCAGAAGGGTCCAAGTATGGAAATTGGGTATATAGCACTTTTTTTTAAAGATATAATGCTATACACCTGAACCAGGTATTTCAGTCTCTCAGGATAAGATAGATGTGATATACACACTTTCAATCAGAAGGGTACAAGTATAGAAATTGGGTATTACAGCACTTTTTTAAAGATACAATGCTATACACCTGAACCAGGTATTTTAGTCTCTCAGGATAAGACGGATGTGATATACACACTTTCAATCAGAATGGTCCAAGTATAGAAATTGGGTATAAAGCACTTTTTTTAAGATACAATGCTATACACCTGAACCAGGTATTTTAGTCTCTCAGGATAAGACGGATATGATATACACACTTTCAATCAGAAGGGTCCAATTATGGAAATTGGGTATATATATATATATATATATATATATATATATATATTATATATATATATATATATAGCACTTTTTTAAACATACAATGCTATACACCTGAACCAGGTATTTTAGTCTCTCAGGATAATAAGACAGATGTGATATACACACTATCAGAAGTATAGGACTTGTATATCTGTACTGCACGTTTTGGCTCTGTGCACCCTTTTCTGTCCTTTGCCTAATCTATCTATCTTTCGCCCTCTCTATATTTCTCTCTCAATCACTAGATGTTTCTCCTCTCCGCTTTCCTAATCTTTCCTTTCCTTTTCCACAATATCTTCTCAGTAGTCTGTAGTACACAACAGCAGCTTGCTTTCTTCCTCTCTCTCTCTCCCTCTACAAACTGCGTGGTGAGGTCATGTGACCGCTCCTTTTAAAGCACTACCGACGTCACACAGGGGGTGGGCTAGTACAAGATCCCTGCTGATTGGATGTGTTCCGGGCATCATGGGAAAGCGCTTTTCCCGCCCGGAACACTTACTGCTTTCTAGAATGAGAGCTGCCATTTTAGAAAGCAAGAAAAAAAAATCGGAGCGGATTTCCAAAAATCCGAATCCGATCGGACTCGGATTTTTGGGAAAATTCGAACAGGATCCCATACGGGGCAAACCGGTTCGCTCATCTCTAGTCACAATACATGAGCAATAAACACAGTGATGTCACTGCAATCACACATGACAGGGACTAATGATTTAAAACTGTGATGTATCAGTACACCATAAACACTGTGTACTATGTGACAGTCAGTAGTCAGTTTCCTTTAGTTATTCCTTGCCTATACCCTATAATGGCAATTCTTTGTTAAATCACAATGTTGGGGCACATCAATGCATTGTGTCCTTTCTCTGATCAGGTGCCTATAAACCTTTATTAATGGACTGTCCGTTACCTCTCCTGGCTTCCCCATATACACAAACATTCAGCACAGCCAATGTCGATAAGCTGTAGCAAGACAGCACGGGCGCCAGCTTATCCCTCTTAGAATAAAAGGGCTACATAGTAAATGTTATGGCTGTGGCAGTGACCCGTGCTCTGGGCCGCCGCCACACCTGCTCATGGGTCTCATGCTAACATCGGCGACTATGTGTTGTGGCCTGGTGCCGCCATCTCTTCCCTCCTCCCCCAGGACACCTCACCTATCCCCACTCCGCTCTCCTGCTTCTCTGCCAAGCGCCTCCTTTTGCCTACAGCTGCACTTCGCCCACCTCCGGTAACAAGCCTAGCCAGGGGTAATGACCTGGGGGGTTGCCAGCCGCAGCAAGTCCATCCCACCTTGTGCTGGGCTCTGGTGAAGACCTGTGGCCCCTTAGACTTATGCCATCACTAGCGGCGGTTCAGCGGATCCACAACTCCATGTTACAATAAAATTACATCACGCTTGACCCTTATCCCTACCGACTTGGAGTTGGAGAGTTGGAAGGCCCCTAATCACCTCATACTTAGACACCAGCATAGTGTAAAGTGGGCACGTGTACTATCACTGTATGGGTGTTACCATTTCACTTGACTATTGAGTCTATATAGTCTGACATCAGGACGGGGCACCTATTGTGTCATATATATATGATTCTGGGATGTTTAGTACTAACACTGGAGATCAGCTGTTGTGATCAGATAAAATGTCACCGACCGTCTCCTGACTTCTACACTATTATGAATAAAATATTACTGCCCAAAAAACACATTACAATGAATAACTGTGCAATGTCTAAAACTTTATAAATGAGGTAAATTAATTTACATTTCTGAAGATACATAACAAAGACTCGGAGCTCTGTTACACATTGAGCGGCTATTGTGAGTTGGCTTAGCCAAGATCAGTGTGGGAGAAACTCAGGCAGCTATGGAGCGATTAGCCCGGAGCTGTCAGTATAAGCCACAGTGTCATTACAAAGGCACAATTTACATAACACGCAGCAACATTAAGAAGCTTTGTTTGCCTAGCCTCTTCATTTAGGCAACTCTGTAGCAGCTAGGCACATGTTAATCAGCTTCTCTGAGCTGTATGGATTGCAGTAATAAATATATCAAATACAGCTTCTTAGGGAGAAAGCCAGGAAGATCCTGCAGTCGTCTTCAGACTCCGGTAACATCATAAGGACGCTTACAAAGATGCAACTTCTTTATAATGTAACCTTGGAGTTTCACAGTAAATAAGATGCAGGGTAAACTTTTTCTTTTTTTACTTCACTATCTCCCTCCTACGGATCATTTGCAGACTACAGACTGCTTTTTATGGCTGCTTGTACTCTGCTGAGGGGATACAGATTTCTGGGGGACATCACAGGCAAATTTCATTGTAAGATCTTTTTTCTAGCAAATTTAGTTTTTATTAAGGGGAGAAAAAGAATTTTTAACAGTATAATAATAAAATAAAAAAAACAAAAACAAATATCAAGTAAAGGAAGTCAAAATATCAGCTAATCATGTCACAGTTGAAAATATCAACAAGATGGGGGGGGTTAGGTGAGGGAAGAAGGGAGGGGGAGGGTGGGTAAGGGAGGTGTATGGATACTCAGTTATGGCTTGCTGAAGAGAAGAGCAAAAATCCCAATAAACCGAAAAATGTTTAAGAACGAACCACAAGAGCAAGTAATCTTACCTAATAGAGATTTACGTTGGCGTTACAGAGTCTCCACATCCTCTATCGAACTGTTGTGCCTGCATATGCTTGTTCATCTGAAGTATCTGAGTTGGGTGGTGTGTCAAGATCTTTTTTCTAAGACAATCTAAACTATACATACAAAATAGAGTGAAACACTAATATGATATGAGACAACCCTCTTTAGTTGTCTAGCTGTGGCTATCCCTGACAAAATCAGGGAGAATATTTTACCTGCAGCAACTAATACTGAAGAAATTTTGTATTAAATGGCTGCCATTGATATCAATGGCCATCAGTGTATTAAACCCATCATTATCGCCTGCCTATCCCCCAATAACAATGATTTTATAGTCTGCACAAAGTATGCAATTAGACCACAAACTTCCATTTTCTCATTCATCAACTGATTGATTGGCCCTTTTATTGCGGTTCAACTGTTTGAAATGAGCGTCTGACTTATCTGACACTTGGCCTGTGTAAAAAGGCCTTAAAGCAACTCTGTACCCACAATCTGACCCGTCCAAACCACTTGTACCTTCGGATAGCTGCTTTTAATCTGTCCTGGGGTCCGTTCGGCAGGTGATGCAGTTATTGTCCTAAAGAACAACTTTAAAACTTGCAGCCCTGTGTCATGGCCTAGAGTAACTTTGCACCACCCCTCCGTCCCTCCACCCCACCCCACCCTCTTCATTATTAGGAATGCCACTGGCAGGATTTTTCCGAATCCTCTGCAGTGAAAACTGCACAGATGCCTAAACAATCCAGCCCATGTGCCGTGCTCTCACAGCTGATGAACAGGAGAAAATATGCCTGGATCATTCCTAATGATGAAGAGGGCGGGGAGGAGGGACAGAGAGGTTGTGCCAGCCTAATGCATAGTCACTCTAGGCCACGCCAGTTGGGCACATGGCTGTAAGTTTAAAAGTTGGTTTTTAGGACAATAACTGCATCACCTGCTGAGTTGACCCAAGGACAGATCTTGGATTAAAAGCAGCTATCCGAAGGTACAAGTGGTTTGGGGTGGGCAAATTGTGGGTACAGAGTCACATTAAGACATTGACACACTATACCTGACGGAAAAGAGAGACACTCCTTGTTATATGCTTTTAGTTCTAGCCTATAGAGTACGTACTGGGCAGATGTCCCTAACAAGACATATAGACAAGGGTTGCCCTGTAACCCCTGGAAGCTATTCCCTTATACATCCTGAATGAGGTCTACACTATCTACACTACTGTAAATGGCTTGGCTGGCCATTTAGTTATTTTTTTTCCAGATTGGGGGGGGGGGTAACTCAACAAAGTGTTAATAAAAGTTCTATCCACCTATTCGATCCTCAAATACTCCTGTTCCGAACATTCCTAAAGGCCCTATTACACAAAGTGATTGACGGCCAATAATTGCTTTGTGTAGAGGACAACAAACAGCCGTCATGCGCGATGTCTTCTGATCCTTGTCTTTCAACAGACTGAAATGGCTACGATTAGCCTAGCAATGATCTGCTGCCCTCACTACCTCCCATGGGCCTCCTGCACTTACCCACTTGCTGCCGGTGCGTGTGATAGTGCCGGCAGCGAGCAGGGAACGAGGACTAAGCGAGCGCTGACCTGACAGGTCGTGGCTCGCTAGCTCCAGCTTGCTCTATTTTCTGGTCCCACTAAACAAAGACACGTGAACCCGGCAGCAAATCAATGGCTATAACCGTGATCTCCTACAGATAATGACAATTACTTTCAGTCCTCCAAGAATTTCTTGGCACTTCCCCAATACTGCTTATAGAAAAAAGAAATCCTCAGAAGAATAAATGCAGCACTCACCATATGTAGCAAAATATGCGCGGTAGCAAGCAACATGGAGTGGACAAGATGATTAGTTTGTTTTGTGATGGAATAAAGCTACCACGCGTATTTTGCTACATATGTTGAGTGCCGCATTTATTCTTCTGAGGATTTCTTACAATGACAATTACGCTCTGTCTGTGTCAAGAGAAACCAGGACTCACGGAGACCGTAGGAACCCGGGAAGCACTGAAACCAGAGCAGTGAGGATCAATAAGGTGAATATTACTTAGTATGTCAAACAGTCAATGCACCACAATTTTGGTGCAGGTGGAGCCAAAATTCTGGCACATTAGGTACAGCAAATGCAGGCTAATGCATTATCCTTTCCAGCAAAGTGTCATTATGCTTCCCCGTATTACCCAAATTTTCCAAATTTTCCACACTTCATTTATCAAAACTGTCTAAAAGAAAACCTGAAACCTATTTTGTTTCCTACAGCACTCAACAACAATGTGGCATTGAGAGGGCATTCTTATTTCAGCAGCAATTACAATTGGAAATGTTAATAAGCGCCCGAGAAAATAAATGGAGTGCTGGCCGTGCATGCGTTCCATTCATTTAGTTGCACGTTTTACCTCTGTTCACAGGATCGGTGAGGGTTCTTGTGATGGAACACCCCCCCCCCCTCGACTAGTTATCCCCCATTTCTATGTATATAGGGGATAACGTGCTGAAATTATAATGCCCTTTAAATGTTCTCAAACTGCCCTGGTAAAATGAGAGGTGCCCTGCAGTTGTGATGCACAGTTTTCTCTCTCCTATTGCACTTACAGCATTCTCACAGACTATAACCTATCTCACTTACTACTTCTTTCGTTTTTCAGCCATTTAGCACAGGTCACATCCCCAGTAAATAAGTAGAGATAAAATATGCTAGCATGCACTGAGAGCAGCAATACCAGGGAGGTTTGTGTTACAATTCAGTAAGCTAGTTAGTATGGGCAATCACACAATGTAATCCCTGGCAATTACTTTTATTTTCTATTGCACACTGTATTTTATCCATATGTCAGGTATACTATTATAGGACTGCACAAACAAGACTGATTGCATAAATAAAACATAGCAGTACAAAGTCACAGCCATACTCTCTCTAAAGGAAGAATATGCCTTGATAAAGACAACATCCAAGTGAAACAACCTGTCTAATTTGCTTCCCATGTTAAGCTATATCTAAACCCCTGGGAGGAATCCCTCAGTGACTTGTTAGCAGACAGGAGTGGTGCCGTCTCTCTATCTGAATAATATCATCTAGTAAATAAAGTTTTGCATGACTTGATCATGAAAAAAAAATGGAAAAGCTGCTAACATTTAATTGGCAAAGAAATAAGAAAGTGAAAAAAGAGACAATTAACAGCTTGATGCAGAAGAATAGAAATGCAACCCCCTGCCTCTAAAACAGAACGTAATGAACTTTGGGTGACTTCACATGCGGCAGATTTGTTGCAGAAATTACAGCGTCCCTCTGACCGGGCTTATAGAAATCCATGTTATCACCTCCAAAGCAGCCAATCACAGAAAGAACTGCAACAAACGTGCTATGCGTAAATTTACCATTAAAGGGGGCATTCTCACTTCAACCAGTCATCCCCTATTCAAAGGAGGATAACATGCAGATCCTTGGGAGTCCGAAAAATAGGACCCAGCTAAGCGGACAACGCTTACCAGCGTCCTAGCGGGTAACTTTCTAAAGTAAAAATACCCATTCAATGCACAAAATAGACTCTGAAGCCATTACTGTTACAGTAACATGTACAAGAATTTCATGAGCTTTCCCAGTAGAACATTGCCCACATTCCCTTCACCAGCTTTCTTTCTTCCCACATTGTATCCTGGTGCCATCTCTCAACCCAAAACACACCTTATGGTCCATGACTTGTAAATAAAACACAACTCACCAGACCAAGCCCTCCTCTTCTCCTGCCCTATGGTCCAGTTCTGATGTTGTCCACTGCAGGCACTTTCGGCAATAGACATAGTCAGTATCGGCACTACTGTTACTGGCATGAGCTACATAAAATGTCAGCATACATGCAGAGCTAGCATAAATGTATAAGGGAACAGGTCTTAGTGTTTATTTTTTTCTAATTTTTTTTTTTTTTTAGTTTTTGGCACCAGACAACCCCAACTTTTTCAGCAATTTTTGTAACACTATGTCACTCTTTTGCTTCTTCATCTACAAAAAGGCAGTAATGATAGAATGGGATTGGCTGTTAAGTAACTCCTGTACTTTTTCTTTACACCAACTTTCCAACATCAGGATAAAGGTTATAGGAACTTAGGGCAAAAATTCACCACAGGGCAGCAACCCCAGGCGTCTGACCAGTAACTTCATGCAAGGCAGAATTTATTACAACTGATCAGTGCGGTGGTAACAAATGAGGTGAATACCAGCACTTACTATGCACACAGTAAATGTTGCCACTTCTCATCTCGTCTCCGCAGTAGCAGGCCGCTTAGCCAATCACTGACTGAGACGGGACAGCACAACGGACAGCTATTGGCTCAGTGAGCTGTAACTGCCGAGACAAAGAGGGAGCAAGGAGAGGTAAACATAGCTACATCTTCATCATTTTCTTTACACTTTCATCAGTTGTCAGCTACATCACCTAACACAAGGAGCGATGTGCGGCTTTCAAACTTGTTGAAAGACAACGACCAGCCGACGAGAAAACAAACGGCTGATCGTTCTCTTTATTATATGGAGCGATACTTGCTTCGTGTAATAGGCGCCTAACACACAGTAATAACAATTATGATTATAGCACAATACTAATGATAAGCAAACAGAACACAGGGCCATATAAGCTTAGCTGGGTCACTGCTACTCAAGACTAAGAGGACTGAAATGTCTTCTCGCACATTAAAATGATCTACAGAAATATAGCTTCTGGCACTTTATCTGGGTATATATTCCTATGTGATGCCTCAGTAAGGCATCATGTAAGCTGAGGCCTGTGCTGCCTGTTATCCAGATGGTGGACATGGGCTGAATTATTCTTTTCTGGAAAAAGGGCACCTGTCTACTTGATAATGGTTATAGTCTATGTTGACAGCACTTATTCTGAGATTTCAGTGAAATGCTGTTCAAAGTGTTGTTGTTTTATGGGGATTTTTTGTATTTTTTTGTGCATTTTATGAGTACTTTTTGTGTATTTTATGCAAATCAGGTATTTGTTCATACTTTTTCAAAATGTTGTCAATTTTATCAACAAAAAATAGTGTTGAAAATCCATCACAAAATGCATAAAGCAGCTATATAACGTCCACAATAAGTACATGTTTTTTTCATGCAAAGACACAGGAAAGGTACGTGGTTTGGGAACTAATATACATGAACTGGTGACAGGGAGCTCACTTACAATCTGGTGGGTTCCTGTAAAATATATAGATAGAGGTTAATGAAGAGTATCTAAGGAACAAATGGGTTAGCGACAATAATAAGATGGGTAACATTGATGCACAGATGGAGATGGAAGGATACAGATGGGTAAATAGAAACTGACAGGAAACTGACAGAAGGATGGATAGATGTAGCAATCATATAATACGATAGATATATTCGAAGGAACAAAAAATGTAGACTGGTAAATACATATACAAACAGGTAAAAAGTGATAAGGTAGAGATGGCTATATGACATCATAGACAGACAGCTAGAAGGATAGCTAGAATGAATAGATCATTTCCCAGGGGGATCCGCTGACAGGGCCTCAGTTGTATCTGTTTGGTAGAACAGTCTCAAAACCTGGCTTTTCTGCATGTTTTCAGCATCAATTTCCCGACTGGTGAACTGTGAAATTAAACCGCAACCTTCGCAGTTCTGACCATTAAATCTTTGCTGAGCTAAGGTAGCAGAGCTTTTTTATTTTATTTATTTTATTTTATTTTTAAGGCTGGCCACATTAAGAAATATTTATAACATTCTTCATGTATTAATATTTACCTAGACTTTATTGTTTAGATTCTATTAAAGGAAATGCGGGCACTGCTCATTACAGATAAGAAGTAATGCATCAAGGATACCAAATGCGTATTAAGAGCAGCAAGACAGGCTAAATGAACAAAGACGTTACACTGACTCTGTGGAGCTATGTCTTACAGGAGTTGTCCAAGGGTCCATCTCAGTACGCCAGTATTAAATAAAATCCCACTCCCAGTTTTCTGGACAGACTTGCTAAGAGGTGCATGACTTTTAGTAAACCCAGACGGCCCTTTCCCTGGCGCAAGCATTGTGCAACTACTCTACACCTGCTTGGGAGGTGTAGATTTGTGCCATGATTTAAACCTGTGAGAAAAAGTAAATCATGTCAAAGGGAATCTGTCACTAGGTTTATGCTGCCTTAAATGAGGGCAGCATAAACTAGTGACAGAAATGTTGAACAGATCAGTGTATTACTTACATCATCCTGTTCAGCCGTTCTCCTAATATGCAGGAGAATGGGATTCTTGCCACACCCCTCCCCCCGCCCTCCAGCTGCTGATTGACGGTTAACTGCCTATATACAGCATGGATACATAATTGCCAATTAGCAGTTGGTGGGCGGAGTTTTCTCCTTCTCATGAATATCCAGTACTACAACTACTCATAATGAAGCACGTTACTTATTGTTCATGTTATGCAGAGAGATATCTCTGAATAAGTTGCACAGCACAATGTAAGTGATACATCTCCCACACCCGCCTATCAGGTGAGCAGGGATATGAGTATCCGTTGTTATAGGGAGTTTTTATAAGTCATTGGCTCCTTATTTTGATAATATATGTCCAATGTTTGTTTTTTTTAAGGATCGAGCAGTACATTACTGTAAAGTTGGGAGGTCACGATACTCATTGGTTAGCTAGCCTGGCTAAAAACATAGGGGTTGGTTGACATTTGTCAAATGTATACAGCCTGGTTTAAGGAAATACTGTATGTAATTACTTTCATGCTGTCTGAACTATAAGTCACCAGGGCAGTCACCAGTTATTTCTTCTCACCTTACCAGCCTTTATTAATAGATCCCTCTATACACCCAAGCAAGCGAAGTTCTGCCAAGCAGAGCAGTAAGAGTCAACAGGGGCCATCACCATGAAAGTGTTGACAGATTCCTGTTAAATTTCAGTTCCTCCATCTTTTTTTCTGGTCTTTCTTTATCCCTCCTCCTTCTCTTTCTTACACTTATGTTGGCACTCTTGTGTCATGTTGTTTGCAAGACCCAAGGAACAGAGAGTATTACTATTTATTGAAATTACCTTTCAGTGAATTTAGATAAGATACCTTAAAGTGTCACTGTCCTTATAACTTTCAAAATCTAAATCAACAGTGGATGTGAAATAAAGCAAGTTTGCAATATACATTCATTATTTTTTTTTATCATGCTGTAAAAAACAAAGCTGTACTTACCAGAAATCCAGGTCCAGTCTCCTGAAGACAGATTTTCTGACTTGTGCTGGTTGAAAAAAACAGACTAAACACAGGAATTCACGGCTCAATGTGTCCGACAATTACATGACTGCCTTCTCTCTGTGAGTGTTCAGGTGGCCTGGGAAACACTGGACTTCCTGTTTTCTGACGGGTTTTTTTTTAGAAAAAAAAGTCAGAAAACAGGAAGTGCTATGTTTTCCATGATAACAAAAAATAAGTAAAAAAAAATAATGAATGTATATTGCAAACTTGCTTTATATCACATCTACTGTTGATTTAGATTTTAAAAGTTATAACGACAGTGACACTTTAATGTAAGCCTGGGGGTCAATGTGAAATGAAACACCTCTACCATATCTTACTTAAAAATCCATATAAACCTAGAATTTAAAAAAAAGAAAATTGTGAAAAATTATAGTTTTCATTTTCCGCTACTATTTTAGCATGTCATCTAAGGTTCTGCACACCGTGATTTCTAAAATTACTGCACAACTTCAAGAGGTTGAGAAAATATTAAACACTGTAGCCGCTAGCATTAACAACATAGAATGCCGGGGCAGAATAAATATGCAATCTTTACATAACCCTCACCTTCTTCTTTTTAAATTTTGCAGCTATGAAAATACTTTAATAATTTAAAGAGGTAAACAGCTATTGTACTGCAAAAACACACAAAGACAATAAGAAATGTGTGTGTATGCGTGTGTTGTACACATCCCGGCTTGCCTTTTAAAGACAAAAGAAATAATAAAGCAGCGTCAGGAGAGCACTTGAATCACACTGATTAGAAAACTCTTAAGTAATCTCTGGTATAATATATCTGGGAGATGAGCAGCTTGAACACTGAATAAATTGTCAGACATAGTGGTCTCTAGGCAAAGAAAAAATCTAGTTACAGAGAGGTGGCCCAATATCTAATATCTCTGGAAATCAGTTCCTGCTGTATATCAAGAGATATTTATGAAACCGTCACAGAGACAGAAAGGGAAAAAAAAACCTCACATGATTCAGAATAAGCACTATGTAGTATGAAGACCTTGCTAAGCAGCAGGATGATATATATCTTGTTCATTCGTGAATTGTAACACAGAGAGGTTTGGCTGGTCCTCCAAGGCCAGAAACTCCTAGGAGGTACATGGCCACCCAAAGTGCCCATCATTGCACCATTTTTTTTCTGTTGGATATGGGAGTCTGGGATAGGGATTCATTTAGGAATCTGGTCTGGGATCTATATATAAATAATTTACAATAGTGGTTGGGTCTGGAATATAAAGTCTTGCATGGGCTCTGAATTTATTTAAGGGTCTAAACAAATTTAGGTCTGGTCTGGGCTCTGGACTTATTTTGAGCTCTGGTCTGAGTTCTGAATTTGTGTTGCTATTTTGGATAAGGATGGCTACAGAAGTGACTGACCAAACATGTCTCAGCTGCAAACTCTGCAGTTGTCTGGACAAGATGTCATGGTGGACTGGGTGCACACCGATAATTAGAAAAGGCCTTACTGCTTAAATGGAAACTATCACGATGTGATAGCTCTGAGTGCATGACTTTTGTTCTGACCTTTATATACCTTTTTGGTAATTGTTTTTTTTTGTTTCCCCTATTTTTTTTCTCTTATTGTTCGAATTATACTGTGGTCATCA